>NC_088412.1:33651098-34251098 GCF_034236695.1 Oncorhynchus nerka
ACCAGTCCATTTTTTTCTCTCCATCGGAAGTAAACAAGCCTTTCCCCCTGCTGGCTGTAAAGGGAATGGGACAGAACATAGACTAGTATTATCAAGGCAGAGGAAAATAACAGCTCTCGATCTCTGAACATACTGTATGCACAGTCTGACAGACAGGCACAGAAATGCCCACTAAGATGAGAGGGGTTCTGAGCTAACCTACAGCCTGTTGGAGGCTCTGCCTGTCTCTGTGTTGGACCAGCTCCCTGTCGTCTGCTGTTCTCCAGCAGTCTTCAACAGAAAAACAGAGAAAGTCAACATCACCACTAGAGGGCAATGTGACACCGTGGACTGACAGCATCTAGGGACCCCCCCCAGTCCCAAACCCCCATGCGCACACACACACACACACACACACACACACACACACACACACACACACACACCTCCCTCCCTCCCTCCCTCCCTGCTCGGGCGCCCTCGCCTCCCTATCCCCCTCCACTAAATGCTGCTGCTGCCACAACTGGGCTGTTTTATCTCAGTCTCCTCAGGGAGATTAGCGTCATTTTTTACTCTGTCCAACTTCTCTCTGGTTTCGATAAAAAAGGTGGGTTGTGGCCCAGATGTGCAACACTATGCTGAAGAGGCTTAGAGGCTTGTCCCAATCCCTTCTTCTCCACTCTTTCTGTCTGCTCGCTCTGCCTACTCTCTCATTCCACATATCTCACTCCATCCTTCTCCCCCAATGCCATTTCCTGCCTCTTTTACGCTTAAATATATATAAAAAAAAGAATAATAAAAAGACATTGCGAGAAAAACCCAAGTTCATGATTGATGTTTAAAACTCTCGAGGGTTCTAAAACTGAAAAGTTGGAATCTATAGAAGTGTCCAGAGTGGGCCAGAGAGGGGCAAGCTTTATAATGTCACCAACCAGACAGCGTGGAAACCAGTGTGATACTCAGAGTGTGTCAGAGCTCCAGAGATAATGCCCTGAGTTGTGCCTTGCTCCTCTACAGTGTACATCACTAATGAAGGGGCGGACGGGGGACACCTCAGGACAGCCTCATGTGTTACACAGTAATGAACTACACCACAGAGTGGGGAAGGGGAAGGTGTGGCTAGTTGGACACTCGGGAAGCTCCGACATGAGATTCACCCTGGGGCACAAAGGATCAGCCCATCTCACTAACATGAGCACAAACACACATGTATACAAAGATGATTTTCAGTTCTCAACATATGCGGGGAGTGAGGTTTAAACATGTAAAGCCTAGTCAGTTTCCCTGACACACCGAACTAGAGTTCAGTGTTCTTCTTCCTCAGATGGTGCTAATGAGGGGTAGAGATTACTGTACAGTAGGCTATGTATGGAGAGTGGCAAGCGTGTGTGTGTGTGGGGGGGGGGGGACAACAACAGGAAGCAGGGAGTCTGTACTGTAGTATACTGGGGGATAAGGACACAGCTGGGCATGGAGCTAAATGTGAACTCTGGTCCACAACCGGTCAAATCCTAACTGAATGTATAACTTCCTGGAAAACTCATCTAGAGATCAATGCATGATTTATGAGAAAGTTCATGTTTCACAAGTATGCAAACCCATGTCTCAAACAGAGACACATTTACACAGCCATGCAGCCAGCATGTGTGAAATCAACAAGGTTTTAGGGATGACCGTTTCTTCCCCAGTAGGAATAATACGAAATACAGTTGAAGTCGGAAGTTTACATACACTTAGGTTGGAGTCATTAAAACTAGTTTTTCAACCAATCTACAAATTTCTTATGAACAAACTATAGTTTTGGCAAGTCGGTTAGAACATCTACTTTGTGCACAACACAAGAACATTTTCCAACAATTGTTTACAGACAGATTATTTCACTTATAATTCTCTGTATCACAATTCCAGTGGGTCAGAAGTTTACATACACTAAGTTGACTGTGCCTTTAAACAGCTTGGAAAATGCAGAAAATGATGTCAGGCTTTAGAAGCTTCTGTAAGGCTAATTGACAACATTTGAGTCAATTGGTGGTGTACCTATAGATGTATTTCAAGGCCTACCTTCAAACTCAGTGCCTCTTTGCTTGACATCATGGGAAAATAAAATAAAATCAGCCAAAAAAGATTGTAGACCTCCACAAGTCTGGTTTATCCTTGGGAGCAATTTCCAAATGCTTGAAGGTACCACGTTCATCTGTACAAACAATAGTACGCAAGTATAAACACCATGGGATCACACAGCCGTCATACCGCTCAGGAAGGAGACACATTCTGTTTCCTAGAGATGAATGTACTTTGGTGCGAAAAGAGCAAATCAATCCCAGAACAACAGCAAAGGACCTTGTGAAGATGCTGGAGGAAACAGGTACAAAAGTATCTATATCCACAGTAAAACGAGTCCTATATCGACATAACCTGAAAGGCTGCTCAGCAAGGAAGAAGCCACTGCTCCAAAACCATAATAAAAAAGCCAGACTACTGTTTGCAACTGCACATGGGGACAAAGATTGTACTTTTTGGACAAATGTCCTTTGGTCTGATGATACAAAAATAGAACTGTTTGGCCATAATGACCAGCGTTATGTTTGGAGGAAAAAGGGAGAGGCTTGCAAGCCGAAGAACACCATCCCAACCGTGAAGCACGGGGGTGGCGGCATCATGTTGTGGGGGTGCTTTGCTGCAGAAGGGACTGGTGCACTTCACAAAATAGATGGCATCATGAGAAGGGAAATTACGTGGATATATTGAAGCAACATCTCAAGACATCAGTCAGGAAGTTAAAGCTTGGTCGCAAATGGGTCTTCCAAATGGACAATGACCCCATGCATACTTCCAAAGCTGTGGCAAAATGGCTTAAGGACAACAAAGTCAAGGTATTGGAGTAGCCATCACAAAGCCCTGACCTCAATCCTATAGAAACTTTGTGGGCAGAACTGAAAAAGCATGTGCGAGCAAGGAGGCCTATAAACCTGACTCAGTTACACCATCTCTGCCAGGAGGAATGAGCCAAAATTCACCCTACTTATTGTGGGAAGCTTGTGGAAGGCTACCCAAAATGTTTGACCCAAGTTAAACAATTTAAAGGCAATGCTACCAAATATAAATTGAGTGTATCTAAACTTCTGACCCACTGGGAATGTGATGAAAGAAATAAAAGCTGAAATAAATCATTCTCTCTACTATTATTCTGACATTTCACATTCTTAAAATAAAGTGGTGATCCTAACTGACCTAAAACAGGGAATTTTTAGTAGGATTAAATGTCAGTAATTGTGAAAAACTGAGTTTAAATGTATTTGGCTAAGGTGTATGTAAACTTCAGACTTCAACTGTACATCTGCCACAACATGAAGCAGTTGCATTTCAAAAGAGAGACAGAAGTCACGGCCGCAAGAAGAAATATCAGAACTAAGAAAGGAAAGATGGACAACAGAGCGAAAGAATGAAGAGCGAGACAGATTAAACGCCCCACACCAGTAGAAACACATTTGAGCTTACCCATGATGTTGCACAATGACTTTAGTCAATAAGCATGATACATTTGTGCTGGAAGTGACAAATCTGAACTGCCCACTTGTGTGCAAATCCATGTGAATGCGGAGTCTATTCCTATGATATGACATACAAATTATTTTCAACCTGTGTTTCACTTCAGGGCTGGGTTTTATTTGAATGATACCACCCACCAGCATGCATATTAATCAGAAACAGCTGCAAAGCTATTCCTCTTCATGACTGAAATGAGCCAAACATCCTTGTATTCACTGAGCTATGGAGCTAATTAAAATAACTTGTTTCTTACCAGAAAATTCTCAGAATCAATTGGATAATTTGTAAATGTTCACTTATTTTTGAGCTAGTCTGTATTCAAATGAATGGAATAATTGTGTTATATGGGAGCATTTTGCAAACCCTCTCCCCCCGTCACCCCAAGGTGAATGGTTTTGACAACTAAAGTTTTGCTTCACTACATGCTCCACTACTTTAATTGTTATAACGTTAGCTAGAAACCACAAGTGTCTATCCAGATAACGAAAAGGCACCTGCGAAAGAAAACCTAAGTAGCTTATAGTTAGTTACATGTCATTTGTGGTGTGAATGATCATGAGCAAAGTCACGTAGCCTGTAATTTCACTTCCCCTGTGAGAACCTGGAGCAAGGGCTGACTTGGCTTTGCTGTACCGCAGCCGAGGCCTGTCAGTAGCCTACGCAACGTTGCGCCTTGTCCATTACAATGTAGAAAAACGCATATCAACTATCTTTCAAAAGTTATCCATACTACCGAAGCTTCATCGTATTCTTTCGGACTATTTAGGAGGCTGAAAAGATTTGGCATGGGCCCTCAGATTCTCAAAAAGTTCTACAGCTGAACCACTGAGAGCATCTTGACTGGCTGCGACACCACTTGGTATGGAAACTACTCGGCATCCAACCGCAAGGCGCTACAGAGGGTAGTGCGTACTGGGTCAAACTCCCTGACGTCCAGACCTCTATACCCTAGTGGTGTCAGAGGAAGGCCCTAAACATTGTCAAAGACTCCAGCCACCCAAGTCACTGTTTTTTATGGTACTGGCGGTACCGGAGCGTCAAGTCTGGCACCAAAAGGCTCATGAACAGCTTCTACCCCCAAGCCATAAGACTGATAAATAGTTAATCACATAGCTACCCGGACTATCTGCAATGACCATTTTTGACTCTTTGCACACAACTGCACTCTACCCACACACGCACACATTCTAACACTGACACACCAACACATACACACATTTCCCTATCATTGCTCATCGTGTATTTATTCCTCGTGTTACAATTTTTTAACATTATTATTTGTATTTATTATGGATCCCCATTGGCAGCAGCTACTCTTCCAGGGTTCCAGCAAAATGAAGGCAGTTATAATTTTTATTTGATTATATTCTGCAATGTTTGGACAGCATTTCACTGTTAGTCTACACTAGCTGTTGACGAAGCATGTGACAATGAACATTTGATTGGATTTGATTCATTTCTATTTGATTTGCGGCTGCAATTTACAGAAGATGGCAAATTCTAGCGATAACAATAGATGGCGAAGTCAAAGATAGGTCAGTAGTTTCCATCTGTGGCGAAGTCGTCCCTAAACCAATGCTTTTGACAAACCCAGCTCCAGAACCAGCCATACAGCCAGCTAGCTAATCTTTCCAATATGATGTAGTATTTTTATTTTTTTAACAGCAACAGATAACATTAGTTAGCGAGATAAGGTTAGCATGCTAGCTAGCTACACTGACAGCTGTCTGTGCCCTATTTGTTGATGTTTATCAAACAAAATTCCCACACCCAATTCATTAATATGAAGCCTTCGTCATTCTTCGGAGGTGGAACCTAAACGTGCATTTCATCTCCAGGGCAGGAAATGAAGCCTGAAATAGTGGGAGCAACTTCCTCTGTGGGGCTCCTATAAGAGAGAGTGTAGAGGATGGAGAGGACCCTGGTGGTCCAATGCATTCAGGTATCCCCTTTCCCTTTGCCTAAATGTACAGTACCAGTAAAACGTTTGGATGTTTTTCCTTATTTGACTATTTTCTACATTGTAGAATAATAGTGGAGACATTTAAAACTATGAAATAACACATATGGAATCACGTTGTAACTAAAAAGGGTGAAACAAATCAAAATATATTTTATATTTGAGATTCTTCAAAGTAGCCACCCTTTGCCTTGATGACAGTTTTGCACACTCCTAAATATTTTTTTCCCCGGTATCCCCTCTGGGTTGGGTTGGATTAGCTTCGTGTTCACGTGAAACATCATCATACAGACACCAATATGTCAGATACAGTATGTACTCGTCATGCAGCCAAGTCCTTTTGTACAGTCAATGTGTGTGTGTTTGTGTTTTTATGTTTAGCAAACCTATTTAGAACGTGAAATCACCTCTTTTCTGGATGGGAGAAATTGCGAACGGGAAATATTCAATGCCTGTGTTATCATAATGATTAGCAGAGCAAGTTCAAACATCGGCCTCTCCGGTTCCTCTCCCCCCAAAACCCAGTCCCTTCTTAACCCCCAATCCACCATCCAGGCGCACCAGTGCTCCCTGCAACTCAATCAACCTCCGCCCCATCTCCACGACCCTGCTCCAATGGCCAGAAGAGGAAGACAGCTGAGGATCCTTTGGACACTGACATCATGCAGCGGGTTGATGATATAAAGACACGACAGCAGTGTCCAGGAAAGGACGCCTACGACGTCGTGGCACCATGGTCGGTGTCTATTCCTGCTGATCAACGTCTCCCCATTTGTCTCACCCCAAAAAACGGTTGCTGGCGCATGTTTATACTTATTTCCTCATTCACATGTTACTGCTGTTCAACTTGTTTCATCTGTGTATTACATGGTTTCATATTCCACCATGTTCCTTTTGTGATAGTCAATACATATGTAAAAGGTATTTGTCTTTGTACTGGCAGAAAATACTCCTGTTTTGAATCAGTCACTCAGCAAACTTGTACTGCTTTGCACATGAACTATGTAGATTAGGTTAATGTCTTGGGGGGGTTGTCCTTATTATCTACAGCTGGACACTCACCATTGTACGAAAAGGAGGAAGGGTCTCCATTGAAAGGCCACTACACATGACCATGTACAACCTTGTGTTATGTAATGTCTCGAGGGTCTAGTCTTATTGTCTACAGCTGGACAGCCATTCTCACCCATGTACCACAGCAGGAAAGTTCTCATTGAAAGGCCACTACACATAACACAAGGTTAGGTCAATGTCTTGAGGGTCTAGCTTCGCCAAAAATACATGAACAACTAAAACAAGGATAAAGTGACTGTCATTATAGTACTCTTTGTTGTGATTTGTAAAGAGTGATTTCGAATGGACCGTTATCATGCACCTGTATTGAAACAGGTGCAGCGGGGAAAAAAATGCATGTCATCTATGCACTTAAATAGCGAATGGAGGACACTTTTCCCCGTGGTTTATTTTCATGCGTGGTTTATTTTCATGCCAGTCAGGTAGGCTATACTGTTGTAAATATAAGCAATGTGCTTAATATTAGGAAAGTTGAGAAATAAATATAGTAGGCCTAGCCTATATAAAAATGATGGGATCCTCCTCTTTTTATTAGCGGCCATCACTCTGTTTTCTCCCGCAATTGCATAGCCTATGGAAATGTTGCGCAACATGAGCTCATTGGCTCTCATGAAGTGTTTGATTAAATTTTAGATTACATTTGCATTGATGTCAATGTGATTAGAGGGACAGTAGAGTGCTGAGTACCAGGCAGTTAGCAAGTTTGGTAGGCTACTAATGACCATCAGCAGCCTCGGAGCTTGGAGAAGTCTAATTACAGTGACTAAAAGGTCATGTGGAATTTGACTGCCTTCATGACTCATGACCGCCAGTTGGTAATACGGTCACCGCAACAGCCCTAGTTCAAGCTCTTGCTCCTCAAACTCTAGCAATTGCAATTCAAAAAGAGACATGTTTGCTTCTGCGGCTAAGAAATAGTGTCATAAAGCATATAACACCAGACTAGCCTGACATGTAGCTAGCATTTGTAAACAGGTATATAACACCGGACTAGCCTGACATGTAGCTAGCATTTGTAAACAGGTATATAACACCGGATCCGGAAGTTCAAACATCGTCGCTAGCTAGTCAAAAAAGAGTGCCTCGGCTCCTCTTGCTTGGTCAGCTACTCTTGCTCCCCAAGTCCCCTAGTGGATATACACTACACAAGGCGGCCTTCCTCTCTGGGTGGAATGCAACGAAAAGAGCTTGTAGCCATCTTAAGGCTTCCCATCCAAAACAGTTTGGAACAGTTTGTGCATATATTAATGATGATGTTTTGTTTTGAATGTTTTTGTTTGTTTTGGTCTTCGGCCGTTGGTCTTCGGTCATTGTTTTTTTGGCTGTTCGTATTTTTTTCTTTCTCGGTAGCGGTAAGTCTACGCCCCTTCGTTGGTGATTGGCCAACAGTAGGGATACTTCAATTAAGTGTCTCTTGTCATTCAACGAGAGACGATTCGTTTTCATGCAAATTTCTTCACTTACGAAATACTGCACAACATCTTAGTTAGATGTAAAATTGCGCGACTAAGATCTACTTGGCAAAAACATCAAAATTAATGACAGATTTCTTGAGTAATCTAAGATTAATTCTGACTATTTTGAGGAAGTGTATACTGGCTACGGCGTCTCAAGATGGACAAACAGTACTATTGTCGCTTTTTTCTTCTTTTTGAACCGAAGGTCTTTTAAGGGAGTATGTGAGCACACTCGTTCAGTTGGCCAAGCGGAGTTTGGCTAGACCAAAGCCGAACTAAAGCATGCTGATGCCTTTACACACAGAGCTTTATAGGAGAGTATAGATCAAACTAATAGCTGGTTTTACAAATCCAATAGAAAATAGTGTTTGCCTGAAATCACCTAAAGTAAAAAGAGATTCAGTTTCAGAGGGAAAACTACCCTTGGCTTGAGTAAATCCATAAAGAAAGGGCAAGGAGGAGAGAGTAAAAGAAACAAAGATTCAGAGAAGTAAGTAAGATCTGTTTATTTATTGTTTGAAAAAAAAATACTCCTTAAACAATTCATTAGTGCGGACAGACAGACACGCGCACATAAACTGGGTCTCACACACACACACACACACACACACACACACACACACACACACACACACACTACATTGAGAAGGACCGAGAAACAGGAGTGTGCATGATTAACCTTTGATCCTCCCTCTGTTCAGTTTGTGTGCATTTGTGTGTGTGTGTGCGCACGTGAAAGAGAGTGTGTGTTGAATGATAACTGTGATGTGGGGCTAGCTCTCAGGGGAGACAGAGACAGATAATGTGAATGTGGAGGGGCTGTGTTGTGATCCTGCGATAATGATTTTAGGGGGGTTATGGGTAGATGGTAGGAGGGGGAGGGTGGGCTCTCCCCTCAGGATGTCCCTGGGTGCTCCTGGCCTGAACTAAGTGGGTAGGGGTTGAGGGAGGGCAGGGTACGGTTGAATGTTTGTGTCTGATCTCTGAAACCACAATGACCTGAGAGACAAGGCAATGGACGTTGGTAGTGGTGTGTTTGTGTCCGTGTGTGTGCACGCGCCTGTGTGTGAATCAGTAGGTCTTTCTGCATCTGTATGGCAATGTGAGTGTGTGTATTTGTGTGAGTACATATGTGTGTATGAGTGTTTATTGACTCTGTAAAACCATTACAATGAAAACAGATAAGAGTGGATGGGAGAGATAATGAGAAAAAGCAGTGGGTTTCATTTGATACCTGAAACCCAAATAAACCCCTCCGACCTGCCAGATTTTCACTTAGAGTCTTTTCTCATTTCAAGAGATTCTTGAGCGGTATTGATTCTCGAGGGACATTACTCTAATGTAAACTTGCTTATTTCTCATGGTTGAATGCTACCTCCGGATGGCGCGCATGACACTCGCCTGACAGTTACCCCCCCCTCCTCTAAGCAGGGCAGCATAAACAAAATTGTCTCGTTGAGCCCAACATACAGGTAAAACTGTCCAGGCAAGAAGCATGCAGCAAGAATCTGATCAACTCACCAGGGCCTGGAACTTAGGCTTACGAGTGTTTTAACGATGCATCTTTCTTTCAACGGCCTTTCCCAAAACACCACCTAAGGCTGCAAATATTGGAGGCGGCGTATTCTAATGTCCTAATGTCACTTAGCCGTTCTACGAATGGTCTGACTGTAGGGGTTAGATTACGAGCGTTTTCAAGTGAAACATTCATAGAGATATGTGACATAATACCCATAAAACCTAGAGGTCAAAAGCAGAAATTGTTCCAATCGTTTTTTCCACCAGTGATAGAAATACGTTTTTGAAATTTTAGTTTTAAGCCTTTCGCAAACCTTAACCCTTACCTTAACCATTCGGAGCTAAGACCTAACCTAAATCATTTTACATTTACATGTATTCAGCAGACACTCTTATCCAGAGCGACTTACAGTGGTGATTGCATACCTTTTACATTTTCATGATTAATGCCTAAACTTAACCCCAACCTTACAAAATCTGAGGTAATTCCTAAAGTTAACCTTAAACACTTTGAATTGCAAAGTTTGTAACATCTTAGAAATTTGAGAAAAATGGATGAACATCTAATTCTGTTGTGAGACTGAGAGGAAGCGCTTCGTGTAGGCTGAACCTGGCACAACGTTTTGATAGCCGTGTAAGTCTCTCTCGGACAAGTGAACTTTTATCAATATATTCGCCTGCATTCACCCCTTAAAAATGAACTGACGGTTAGCTGCTAACGAGGCTATCACACAGAACTACAAATGTCTTTCAAGCTTCACGTCACTCACCTGGACATGATGACCTCGACGAGACTGCCGACTCAAGGTTAAGAGTCTCTGGATGAACTATTTAATGTTAGCTACATTTAGTAATGAATACATAGTTTAAATAGAAAATTCTGTGATCTGTCATGGGCAAGTTTTAAATGTAAATAATACATGTTATCTAGCTAGCTAGCTCATGGTTAACTAGTTTATTTACATGTATTTAATCTTTATTTAACTAGGCAAGTCAGTTAAGAACAAATTCTTATTTTACAATGACGGCCCACCCTGGCCAAACCCTCCCCTAACCTGGACGATGATGGGCCAATTGTGCGCCGCCCTGTGGGACTCCCAATCACGGCCGGTTGTGATACAGACTGGGATGGAGGCCCGACTAGGTGCATTCTGGTCAAATAAATATGCGTCTTCATTCTTGATTATGGATGCATTCTCCAATTAGTTCCTCTGGCTTTGAATCTTCAACAGAACATATCATCAAGTTAGTTCTGAATTGCTTTAACACAGCAGTGCATTCTGGCACCATGAATTGAAATAGATTTCACCTCATTCATACAGTTGGCAGAAATAAGGGATTAAATATAGACCTTCACCATCTGAAGGAGAAGAGGATCTGGTCAAAAAAACGGCAAGGTTGCCAATACAGCCTTCTTCACAAAAAAAAAAATCCTAATATTCATGGCCAATTGTAAATATCTGACTACTACTAGAATAGTATTCTGTATAAGACACAAGTCCAAATGCATGAATAAGCCAACAAATATTAGCTAAAATGAAAATGTTCAATATAACTTTCATTTTGGATCAGGATAGCCAGTAGCTAACTAGCTGACAGCAAAGATTTGTAGTCTTTGCCGTTAATTAGTATTTTCGAATATGAGAGTAAATAGAGCAGAACACATAGACAAAAGTCACCTTGTCCGAGAGAGATTTGTACGGTTATCAAAACGTTATGTCAGGGAAAGTCTACATGAAACACAGACCCTGTTAAAGGTGCTTCAAATGATGCTGAAACCCCCCAGATTGGAACCATGTCTGTGATTAAACGCTAGGTTTTATGATCATTATGACCTGTCCACTGTGGGGCTCTATAATGATGGCTTAAGGGAAACGGTGCAGAGTGATATAACGACACTCCTACAAAGGCTCTAACAATGAACTTAGCCTTTAATATGCTTTTGGGACACCGGGCCCAGGGGAATTATTAACGTTGGCGTTTACCTCATATAAAGACTTCCATGATATTGATCAAATGAAGCCTTGTTCGTTCTAAGGTCACTTTAAAATGCGGAAGCTGTACTTTTATATTCGTATGAAAGGGGTAAACCTCCATGTTTGATATGCTAATGTGTTATTATCTCGCAAGCTACATTTAGCTGATTAATGTGTGTACGAACCACAACATAAACTCTTTACCTGTCTACACATGCTTGTGAATGGTTGCATTATTCAAGAGTGTAATATTGTCCGGTTGCATTATTCAAGAGTGTAACGTTAGCTACTATGTTTTAGAGGAAAAATTGCTTGCAATGTCGAATATTTTGCAAGCTTACTGGCTCGTCAGCGGCTACTGTGATACCGGTATTTACGCAAACTTGGAGCTGCAGAGCAAGAATGTCTCGTTGCCAGAACCACAACGAAAAGTAAGGCAAAGGACGTCACGTAAATGACGAAAATGAACGCACATATTATGTCAATTGCAATCTCGTCGTGCTGCCTCTCCTTCAATTTGTGTCAATGTGAATTTCCTCTTACAAACAAAGTCCCCAATAAACCCATCTGACACTTTATGTCTGTCTACATGATCATGAGTCATCACACATAGTCAGCCACACACAGGCTCCATTTTGAATCAGATTCACACAAATGCCTGCAAAAAGACCTATGAAACACATGCAGGGAACAGACACACGAGTAACAGGAACCTCAGGCTTCATTTCTGAAACCAGGTCCAAAATGACCTGCTTGAAAAACATGAAGACGCCATCAATAGCCATAACTCTCAGTGAAGGGGTACATTGGGGTGGGACCAAACAGAGCCTGGTGATTGAAGCCACATGTTGAGGCACACTGAGTGCAGATCACACACACACACACACACACGTGATTGATTGATTAATCGTGTGAGTGGCTCTTTTCCCCTAAAACGGCAAGTTACACAGAAAAGTCAAAGCAGATGACAATGTATGAATCACACAGTACACTATTACGGTAAACCACACACACGCACGCACTATAACATCCACCAGGAGGGATTCAGAACCAGTCATACACACACTATGCCTCTGAGGACTGACTCAGACAGAACATACGGTACAAACTAGAGAGTGATGAGGTGCTGAGCAGACCTACAGTCACAGTGATGTACTGTACTTAGAAAACAACAGACAGCAAGAGAATGTTAATATGATAGAAGAGATCAACAGTACATAGTGAACTTAATGGTATTTGATAAAATGATGGCATTTGAACGGCAGACAACATACAGTGTAAGTTGCTATTCTTTGCAATAATTAGAGGAGCACATTGACCTCACTTCAAATGGCTGAGATGAGTAGCAGGATGTAAGGTCTATGCTATCACTGTGTGAGGGGGGTTTGGGGTGAGAGGTCTGAGAGGGGCGAGATGAGAACCTCTGTGCCTAAAGGGCAGTGAGGGATGAAGGGTGGGGAATGGGGTGGGGAGGGGGGGTGGGGAGGGGTAGAGGGTGAGGGTTGAAGGGTGAGAGGGTCAGAACAAACAGGTCTCCAAGATATTCATATTCAAATGCACAAATACACTCCTATGTGGACATCTGCTCGTCTTATTCCAAAATCATGGACATTAATATGGAGTTGCCCCCCTTTGCTACTATAACAGCCTCCACTCTTCTGGGAAGGCTTTCCACTAGATGTCGGAACATTGGTGTGGGGACTTGCTTCCATTCAGCCACAAGAGCATTAGTGAGGTTGGGTGCTGATGTTGGGCGATTAGGTCTGGCACACAGTTGGCATTCCAATTCATCCCAAATTAGTTTGATGGGGTTGAGGTCAGGGCTCTGTGCAGGCCAGTCAAGTTCTTACACACTGACCTCGCAGATAATCATTTCTCTATGGACCCTGCTTTGTGCATGGGGGCATTGTCATGCTGAAACAGGAAAGAGCCTTCCCCAAACTGTTGAAACAAAGTTGAAAGCACAGAATCGTCTAGAATGTCATTGTATGCTGTAGCGTTAACATTTCCCTTCACTGGAACTAAGGGGCCGAGCCTAAACCATGAAAAACAGCCCCAGGCCGTTATTCCTCCACCACCAAACTTTACAGTTGGCACTAGGCATTTGGGCAGGTAGTGTTTTCCTGGCATCCGCCAAACCCAGATTAGTCCGTCAGACTGCTAGATGGTGAAGCGTTCATTCAGAGCTTTACACCACTCCAGCCGACACTTGGCATGGCGATCTTAGTCTTGTGTGCGGCTGCTCGGCCATGGAAACCCATTTCATGAAGCTCCCGACAAAACAGTTATTGTGCTGACTTTGCTTCCAGAGGCAGTTTGGAAATCAGTAGTGAGTGTTGCATCGGAGGACAGACGATTTTTATACGCTTACGCGCTTAAGCACTTGGCGGTCCCGTTCTGTGAGCTTGTGTGACCTACCACTTCATAGCTGAGCCGTTGTTGCTCCTCCACGTTTCCACTTCACGATAACAGCGCTTACAGTTGACCGGGGCAGCTCTAGCAGGGCAGAAATTTGATGAACAAACTTATTGCATAGCCGTGTGCTCGATTTTATATACCTGTCAGCAACGGGTGTGGCTGAAATAGCCGAATCCACTAATTTGAAGGTGTGTCCACATCATTTTGTATATATTGTGTACCAGCAGCTCTAAGAACTGGGAACTATATACTGTAGGACAGGGACATATACATACACAAAACACACACACAGACAAAGCTATTTGCTCAGACAAGCTGACATGTGTGAGAGGAACTCTGATACAGTATATAGGGAAAGTGAGACAGAGGGAAGAAGGGAGGAATTTGTAGATTGAGAGAAGAAGAGTGGGAGAGAGTAAAGGAGATAAGAGGCAGCAGTCCCACAGACACAGCGGAAGCTCCATATCACAGGAAGCGGTCAGATCCTCCTAACCACCCACTTCCTGTTATGAACCACCAAGAACTGGGCATCTCACAGAGAAGACCTACAACACGTGCACGCACGCACGCACGCACGCACGCACGCACACGCACACACACACACGCACACACACACACACAGTGGTAGAGGTTGATGGATGATGGCCATGATTATAAGGTTTCGAGTATCATTACAAACACAAAAGAAAATAAACGTCATCATACTGCCAGCGCAATCATTAGCCCTCAGTTTGTTCACACGCACAAACTTTTTACACCTACGCATGCACACCATCACACAAACAGGCATGGGTGCGTACACACACGTACGTAAACACACAGACATACACACAATTATAGCGCGGGTGAGGTCAGCTCATTACCATAGTGACCACTAGTACCCACTCTCTCCACTTATTATATTCAGCCTTGAGCTGTTCACTCCACCCATGGGTTAAATAGACCTGACTTCAATGACACACACACACACACACACACAGAAACATTATGGGATATGGGTTACGCCCTCTGGACAGTGGGTGTGTACGTATGTGTGTGTGAGGCCCATACAAACTAAGGGCAGAGGGTTATAGTAATAAATAGGGCTGGGAATTGCCAGAGACTTCACGATATGATATTTTCACGATCCTAAATGTATTGCGATTCGATGTTCTAAACACATTGCTCACCATATGACTGTTGCAGAAGGACAAGAGAGAGACACGAGAAAACAAGTTTTGATCACTGTGCGGACAAGTGGCATCAATAAGGGATCCTAGCTTTCACCTGGATTCACCTGGTCAGTTTATGTCATGGAAAGAGCATGTTTTGTATACTCAGTGTAGATTACAGTGTGTATATCATACTGAGTGTGGGAGGGGAAGTATGAAGAGGGAGGGGATGTATGAAGAGGGAGGGGATGTATGAAGAGGGAGGGGATGTATGAAGAGGGAGGGGATGTATGAAGAGGGAGGGGATGTATGAAGAGGGAGGGGATGTATGAAGAGGGAGGGGAAGTATGAAGAGGGAGGGGAAGTATGAAGAGGGAGGGGATGTATGAAGAGGGAGGGGATGTATGAAGATGGAGGGGAAGTATGAAGAGGGAGGGGAAGTATGAAGAGGGAGGGGAAGTATGAAGAGGGAGGGGATGTATGAAGAGGGAGGGGATGTATGAAGAGGGAGGGGATGTATGAAGAGGGAGGGGATGTATGAAGAGGGAGGGGATGTATGAAGAGGGAGGGGAAGTATGAAGAGGGAGGGGATGTATGAAGAGGGAGGGGATGTATGAAGAGGGAGGGGAAGTATGAAGAGGGGAGGGGAAGTATGAAGAGGGAGGGGATGTATGAAGAGGGAGGGGATGTATGAAGAGGGAGGGGATGTATGAAGAGGGAGGGGAAGTATGAAGAGGGAGGGGAAGTATGAAGAGGGAGGGGAAGTATGAAGAGGGAGGGGATGTATGAAGAGGGAGGGGAAGTATGAAGAGGGAGGGGATGTATGAAGAGGGAGGGGATGTATAAGTGTGTGTAAGGGCTCTGGACTTGTTGAAAGTGTGTGTTGGAGTGTGTGTTGGGGGCTCTTGAATAGTACAGTGACGCATGGAGGCCCTACAGGAGACCTATGTTCCCACCTGAGACCCAGATGTGACAGAGAAGGAGGGTTTGACCAGACAGGATAGGGATGGAGCTGGAGAGTTTGTTACTGTAAAAATACACACACATGTATTATTAAATGTCAACTAAGGGGTGTTACTATGGGAAAACCATAATATGTTGTACTGAAAATGTTTATTTTGTTAAATCATCAAGAATTGTGAAGAAAAGCATCTGTACATTGCTTCATCATCTTGTAATAAACATTTGAATACAGAATCTTTATTTGATCACCCTGGTGCAGGATAACTTGTAAAACTTGTAGTGTATTTAAGGTTTCAAAAGGCTTCTGAGGTTTTTAATTTCCACTTTGAAAATTCGCACTTGATTTTCCCTTATGAAAAATGTATCAATCCCTACAAAAATGCCAATGAATTGTAATCCACATAATAATTCAGATTTCCTGTTGCTGCAGGATTACTTTCCTGCTGTAGCAAAGTGGCTCAAATTAAGATCCTACATCTGTATAAAACGTCCATTGTCAACACTAGATGATCTATCAGAACTAATGTGACACTGTCAACACAATGCAATGAGGTGTTCCATTGCTCAATAAAGACTGACAAGAATTGTATACCACTAATCAACACTACAGTGATGTTATGGGCTATTCAGGAGTCATCAGCTTGAAGAGAGAGAGAGAAGGGAGGAGGAATGGCTGGCGGAGAGAGGGAGCCAACAGGAAACTAGTAAATTAGAACCACATATCCCGTAAGTCCGTAACACATAACACATACTGTAGGTCTACCCTCCAGTGGATATTCTTAGGATTTGCTATCTCTACAGAGCAGAGAGGAAATTAAAAGACAGCCAGAAATAGAGGTTGTTTTAACAGGGGAGTCAGAGAGAGGCAGGCAGGCAGACAGTCTTCAGGGTCAGAGAGGGCTGAGGGGATCTATACGTCTTACAGAGTATGAAGCGTCTAAGGGGTTTAGCCTGAGGGACTGAATAACCCATTAGGAGGAATGTGTGTGTGTGTGTGTGTGTCTTCTAATGTATTTTATTTTCAGAGGTCAGAGTTTACATAGTCTTAAATGGCCTTTCCAGAACTCTCTGTTCACACAAACTAACACCACATACAGTAACGCTACAACACCACAGATATTACAGAGAGCCGTGAGATGACAGGGCTCCTCTATAAAGTGCCTCTCACCTAGTAAAGTCTGCCAAGCACTCGCATCCATAGCGCCATCTCTCTCTCTCTCTGTCTATCTCTCCATCTCTCTCAGTGTGAGAGGTTCACCTGGGTTTAAACAGGGTTTACCGGGCGGAAGTGAGAGGTTCACCTGGGTTTAAACGGGGTTTAGCCGGGCGGAAGTGAGAGGTTCACCTGGGTTTAAACGGGGTTTAGCCGGGCGGATGTGAGAGGGGGTGAGCTCATAGACGGAGCGCAGACGTAAAGCAGCTGTCAGCATCAAAGAGCAGAGCTGACCTGTGTGTGAGTGTGTGTGAGTGTGTGTGAGTGTGTGTGAGCCAGCGGGAGACAGACAGACAACCGGAGAGGACCAAGAGAGAGACCTGGCTCACTCAGAGCAGATAACAGAGCGGGGGGGAGAGGGAGAGTGATAGAAGGGGGAGAAAGTGAGTGTGCTTTTGTGCAAAATGGAGAGAAGACGGAAACGGCGAGAGCGAGAGTGAAAAAGGGTGCGCCGAGAAAGACC
The DNA here is from genome assembly GCF_034236695.1 of Oncorhynchus nerka. Classification (NCBI taxonomy): domain Eukaryota; kingdom Metazoa; phylum Chordata; class Actinopteri; order Salmoniformes; family Salmonidae; genus Oncorhynchus; species Oncorhynchus nerka. The sequence goes on from NC_088412.1 coordinate 33,668,820, forward strand.
CGAGAGCGTGGAGATCTTGGGTTGAAGAGAGAGCGAGGAGGGTGAGACAGTTTTCTGTATTTACTCACAACAGAGCTTATCAGAGTCCCTGGATCCCCTTCCTCTGTGGTAGTGGAACAGCAACAGCACAGGAAGAACACTCATCTCTCTCTAGGTACTGACTGCTGCTGCTGGGAGAACCAACTGACAGCTGCTCTCTCTCTCCTCCACCTGAGGGAGGCGCTGCTGAGGGCACAGCTGGAAGCAGCTACACCAACGATGCTGAAACAGATTGACCCCTGTCTGTTATTTCTAAGGAACAGTGTAACAGAGGAGCTATTACTGTGGAATAGTGGGTTTGAATGAGTCACAAGTTTACTGATATTGGTATTGTATATCCCTGTCCTAAGGTCTGTGGGGACGAGCGCTTAGATGAGCATGTTGTGCCTGCTGATCCAGTGAGGAATTGGAGAGGAGGAGAGGGGTAGCAATAGAGGGAAGCGAGGGGAGCAGTAAAGGCTGTGGAGGAGAGGGGTAGCAGTACTAGGGGAGTAAAAGGGGGTCTGGAGGGCGTTCCCCCTGGCTCAGGGCTTGATTAACACCAGGCCTCCTGACAGGAAATGACCCGGCCAGCGCAGAGCAAAGCCGAGCGGCGGGAGAGCTTCCATCTGGCATCAGGGCTGTAGTAGAGGAGCACACACAACCACTAGGACCAGAACTACCCATCTATTCCCTCTATCTATCACTTCTCTACTGTCCAGTGTCCAGTACCAGCAGAGAATCCGTTTCTCTCCCCTACTACTACCACCTCCATTGTCTCTGTACTACAATCTAAATGTAGGCCCGGGATGTCAAACGTATGGAACACATGCTAATGAAAGTTGTCTAGATCTTCTCACAAGTCCCAAAAGCAACTCCATTCCAAACGCTAATCATTTCATGCAGTACTTAATGTAATTGTAAGGGGTTAGGGAAAACAAGTCAATCACAGAGTAACTTGAGCCGAGTGAGAGATAACTAGTTGCGAGTAGTTGATAGCAGAGCTGTAGGAGTGAGGGGGGGGGGACACGGAGGAGAGGGGACAGTTTGGGAAGGAAAGCGGGTACAGAGTGGCAGGTCATCTCTCACCGCTGTCTGGGATCCGTAATATAAACAGGCTCTCTAGTAGCAGCCAGATACAACACAGATAAGCCGTAAAACACAGAATACTCTGGGAACAGGAGAACACGAAGGCACAAGCACACATCCAGTCCCTAGTCTATTTCCATTAGTATTGAGACCCCTTCAAACTCTCCCCGTCTCTGGCTCTCTGTACAGTAGGAGTGCTGCAGATGCATTTGTAGTTTCATATAACTGGATGACCCTCTATGTGGGTAGCTCTGGGGTTGATGGGAGAGAAAGGTCAGGGGGAAGTAGAGAGCGGTTCAGGGGGCACACAGAGGACAGAGAGGGGAGACACACGGGGGAGTAGAGAGGACAGGAGGCCCAACAGGACCTCTCAACTAACCCTGTGTTAGAGGGTGACAGGGTGACCCCAGCCTGCACTGATGCGTGTGCAGGGGGGCCACTGTCACAGAAAGGGGTTCTCTGGAGCCAGCGTGTGTGTGTCTGTGTGTGTGTGTGTGTGTGTGTGTGTGTGTGTGCGAGTGAGTGTGTGGGTAGGAGGAGAGGAGAAGAGGACGAGTGTCCCTCTCCATTCTTGTAGTTATAACTGCTTATGACTAGCCTTTTATGATATGAATGTCCTGTCCATAAACACACAGAGGAAGAATTCTGAGCTGAGGTTTAACACACTCCATAAAGCCCACGGTCAGTCTGGAGGTGTAAACAACACATTGGGCCTGGTTCAGAGATGAAACCCCGTTTGGGGTCAAAACCTAAAGCGATATTGCAATGGTCAACCTTCAAAACAGGATCGCTGTGGATGAAGGGAACAGGCTGTTTTGTATTACTGATGACGACAGAAAAAGTGGAGTGGGCTGAGTGTGACGCGCGTGCACACACACACGCACGCACGCACGCACACACACACACACAGACAAACAAAAACACACGCACACACACACACACACACACAGACAAACAAAAACACACACACACACACAAGCACACCATGGCCTAACCTTCTGACCAGTTTAATTTCCGTTAATTAAAGCCTGGGGTTTCATGTCATCTGATGAACCGGAGAAGGCTGCACTATTGACTTCTCTGATAATCTCTCAGCATGGTTAAGGGCCCTGTGTGTGTGTGTGTGTGTGTGTGTGTGTGTGTGTGTGTGTGTAGAGGGGGTCGATGGGTTGATGAATGTTTTCCAATTAAAAATGCAGGCTAATTTTGAGTTATTTCATAAATGCAGTGAGGGAACTGGGGAAATAATCTTAACCAAGCCTAATCATCACCCATGCACCCTCACGCTCCACTTCCCCCTGTAACTAGTGCTCTGCAGCAGGGCCTAGGAGAGACATAGAGCAAGGAATGAACTGAGAGAAAGGATGGGAGGCAGAAAGAGAGTGAGAGAAAGGATGGGAGGCAGAAAGAGAGTGAGAGAAAGGATGGGAGGCAGAAAGAGAGTGAGAGAAAGGATGGGAGGCAGAAAGAGAGTGAGAGAAAGGATGGGAGGCAGAAAGAGAGTGAGAGAAAGGATGGGAGGCAGAAGAGAGTGAGAGAAAGGATGGGAGGCAGAAAGATGGGAGGCAGAGAGAAAGGATGGGAGGCAGAAAGAGAGTGAGAGAAAGGATGGGAGGCAGAAAGAGAGTGAGAGAAAGGATGGGAGGCAGAAAGAGAGTGAGAGAAAGGATGGGAGGCAGAACGAGAGTGAGAGAAAGGGAAAAGACAGCAAGAAGAAAAGAGCAAGAAAAAAAGACAGAAAAAGCGGATGGCCAGAGTGTATTAGAGAACCTTTTATGTCCCAGGACTGTTCCCATCAGTGGAGAGAGAGGCGTGTTGCCGTGCCAACCTAAACAGCAGCATTGGGGAGGTCCGTCTTTCCCGTCGCTCCCTACTTCCCCTCACACAGCCCATGGACAGGATGGAAAACAAACCCAACCCGTGTGTGTGTGTGTGTGTGTGTGTGTGTGTGTAAGACAGGGGTGCTCAGAACATAAAAAGAGTGCAAATCCAGTAAAATATACTTAAACCTTCCTGTCCTCCCCTTCACCACCATCGTCACATACAGTACCAGTCAAAAGTTTGGACACACCTACTCATTCAAGGGTTTTGCCTTGATGACAGCTTTGCACACTCTTGGCATTCTCTCAACCAGCTTCATGAGGTAGTCACCTGGAATGCATTTTGAATAACAGGTGTTCCTTGTTAAAAGTGAATTTGTGGAATTTCTTTCCTCAATGCGTTTGAGCCAATCAGTTGTGCTGTGACAAGGTAGGGGTGGTATACAGAAGATAGCCCTATTTGGTAAAAGACCAAGTCAATATTATGGCAAGAACAGCTCAAATAAGCAAAGAGTAATGACAGTCACAAAAACAGTCGCAAAAAGTGTAGTCGCAAAAACCATCAAGCACTATGATGAAACTGGCTCTCATGAGGACCGCCACAGGAAAGGAAGACCCAGAGTTACCTCTGCTGCAGAGGATAAGTTCATTAGAGTTTACTTACCAGCCTCAGAAATTGCAGCACAAATAAATGCTTCACAAAGTTCAAGTAACAGACACATCTCAACATCAACTGTTCAGAGGAGACGGTGTGAATCAGGCCTTCATGGTCAAACTGCTGCCAAAAAAACTACTAAAGGACACCAATAAGAAGAAGAGACTTGCTTGGGCCAAGAAACACGAGCAATGGACATTAGACTGGTGGAAATCTGTTTTTTGGCCTGATGAGTCCAGATTTGAGATTTTTGGTTCCAACCGTCGTGTCTTTGTGAGACGCAGAGTAGGTGAACGGATGGTATCCACATGTGTGGTTCCCACTGTGAAGCATGGAGGAGGTGGTGTGAGAGTGCTTTGTTGGTGACACTGTCTGTGATTTACTTTGAATTCAAAGCACACTTAACCAGCATGGCTACCACAGCATTCTGCAGTGATATGCCATCCCATCTGGTCTGTGCTTAGTGGGACTATCCTTTGTTTTTCAATAGGATAATGTCCCAACACACCTCCAGGCTGTGTAAGGGCTATTTGACCAAGAAGGAGAGTGGTGGAGTGCTGCATCAGATGACCTGACATCCACAATCACCCGACAACCCAATTGAGATGGTTTGGGATGAGTTGGACCGCAGAGTGAAGGAAAACAAGTGCCCAGCATATGTGGGAACTTCTTCAAGACTGTTGGAAAAACATTCCAAGTGAAGTTGAGACAATGCCAAGAGTGTGCAAAGTTGGGTGGCTATTTGAAGAATCTCAAATATAAAAAATACTTTTACTTTACCTTGAATAAGTAGGTTGTGTCCAAACTTTTGACCGGTACTGTGGCTTACAGCAAGTCTCCATCATCATCATCATCATCGTCATCATCATCACCCATCCTGTACAGGCTACAACACCATCATGGGACAGAGCCTGGGCTGGGATTTCACACTCTCACTGTAAATACACACTCTCACTGTAAATACACACTCTCTGTAACTGGAGCTGAGAATACACAAACACTGAAATACACCAACTTATTATCGACGCACCCACACGCTCTCACAAACACACATACAGACAGAAAGGCATGAACCCTCATCTTAAGCTACCTCCCGGTGTGGGACAATAGAGGGGTGGATGACTGTGGGTCAAACCAAACCTTGAACTACCAGGGGTGACAGGAAAAGTGACAAGGAATGGATGAGGATATGGTGTGTCTGCAGTATTCAACTGTGTACAGTATGTGCACCATAAAGGACCATATGCATTAGGAATTGATGTTGCGTTGGGTTCCTGAACTCATGCCCAGGTATTGGTGTGTGTGACCGTGCTGTCAGTGACTCCTATGAGACACACAGTCCTACACTTTACTACAGCATAAACCAAATAGAAGGCACAGTCAATGTAAGAATATCCCCTATCCCCACACAATCACGACTCACTGAAAAAATACAAGGCTCAAACTATTGGCCTCTACCTCTTGACTATTTGACACGGACCCCCCCCCCCCCACATTCTATCTTTTTCCCCTTCTCCTGCCTCCCAACCATCGCTCTCTCTCGACTCTCTCTCTCTCTCTCTCTCTCACACACACATACACACACAAAAACACAAAGCCACAACTGACAACGGGAAATTATCGAAGTCACTACGAAAAGTATTTCCAACCTACACACATCACACACTACTCATGTCTGGGACAGGCAGAAATGAACCAGCCAATCCCCCACTGTGTCTCAAAAGTGAGATGAGGCTCATGTCCAATGACCATCTCTCTCTGCTATTCACAGCGCTGTTTTTAGCCAATCATCGTCTGCCTCCTACATGTGGTGTTGGATGCGGAACACTTGGTTTCAGAGCTCATTTCCTAGTCTGAGCTCTAAGCGGAACCATTTTTATTGGGCAAACACCATTTTTCCCTTTAATTATACCCATACTCTGACTTCACACACAGAACTCATACAGTACTCATTCACATTCATCACGCATGCACACACACGTTTAGGTTACACACACACTTCCCCTTCAATTAAACACACAGACATTCTCTCGTTCACACTCTCCGAGTGTGTGTCAAATTGCCAGCCTTTTTGTCCTCTTCCTCTCCTCCTCCCGAATCCCTTCTTCCGCTAAGAGCGGTTGAGACAAGGTCTATTCTCATGTCGAGGATGTGGACCACGCCTCCACTTACTGTACCCCTCGATCACTTGCAGCTAATGTTGGTAAACAACATCCCCTCCGACCAGCTAGGTAACTCGTACCAGCTGTTCCTGGGTTTGTTGCGTGTGTGTGTGTTGTCTTGCGAGTGGCCATTAGTGCAGATTCATGCTCGTCTCCGGGACGGGGATGCTCTTTAACGTGTCCCTGAAGGGGGTTGTTAGAAGGTTCAGCGTGTGACTGAGACTGTCAGCCTGCCTTTAACCTGCTGTGTGTCTTGTTTGTTTTGCTATTCACTCTGTTTGTGTGCTCACTCAATCCTCCTCCTGGTATTTCCATCTGTTTGTTTGTGTATGTGCGTGAGTGTGTGTGTGTGTACAGTATGTATATTCATGTGTGTGTGTCTGCTAAGCCCAGGCTGCTTACTGTAGCCAAGGGGAACAGAAAAGAGAATTTGTAAAAACATTGTTCTCATGGCAAGTTGGTGACCAGGTTTCATGCAGCGTCTGGTTTCCATTTGACTGCTTTCATTTGGGACAATGTCGCAATCAAGGTTGTTCTCGGCTGCTCGGACAAAGACGGCCCCCTGCACACAAACCAGTTCATCTACAACCATGAAAACTAAAGCTATTTACACACACACAAACACAGAACACACACATGCACGCAGGTCGCAGGTACGCGTGCACACGCAAAAACAAGCCCACACATGCACACGCACACAGCTAAGAAAAAGTACTCTATTTCTCAGACACACCTGGTGTGCATTGACAGGGTCATTTCTAGTGAAGTGTTTATAACAGAGAGTCAAGTTTTTAACATGAGCCACATCCCTGGGCCAGAGCCTGCCAGGAGGCCCCTCAGCCAAATAGGACAGGAAGAGAGAGACAGAGCCCAGAATTCTTCATTAGCAGCTTTATAGTGAGAGGGGGAGAGAAAGAGAGAGCGAGAGAGAGCGAGAGAGAGAAAGACGGAGGGTGAGCGAGAGAGCAGGGGAGAGAAGAGAGAATGAGAGAGCGAGAAAATGAGAGAGAAGTCGAGAGGCAATTTAGAAAAACAGAGAGAGAGAGAGAGAGAGAGAGAGAGAGAGAGAGCGCTACCCAACCACGTCCATGTGTGTGATAAAAAGGTTGTAATAATAAGCAGTGTATTATTTCAGGGTGTGTGTTAGTTTGAGAAGGTAACGAGAGGGCCAAACTAAAAGCAGCTCTAATTATGAGCTATGTGGCTGGGGAGGACTGTGTGTGTAGCTTCAAGGTCAGAGAAACTCAAACTGGGGGAGGTACACTGTGGTCTGGAGGTACAGAGCTAATTCATCATCCGAAGGAGCTGGCCACAAACCCTGCTGCCACACAGAGACTGATCCATACAGAGAGACCAGTTCAGGGGCGGACGGGGACAAGAATTCGGCCCCGGCATTTTATCTACACCAGCCCACATCACCGCGCCGCAAACTAACTCCCTCCCCCCATGTGTGTGTGCGTGTATGTGTATGGCCACCAGCCATACACACATACCCAATCCCCACACATACACCCTGGCCTTACACACCATGCCTAGACACGGGAAGTAGTGCTGATACAGGACATTGCAAGTACGGCGTTTCTCTACCCTTTCTGTACCCGTGTCTGGCGAGACATGGTCGTCCTCCTCTTTTTTAACCAGCTCATGTTTAAAACATTACACAATATGTAAAAACCCCACTGGAGATGAAACTCACCACTATAGCCGTGCCTCTGCTCTAGCCATTTTGTCACTTTGTGCTTCCTGTCTGTCTGTCTGTCTGTCTGTCTGTCTGTCTGTCTGTCTGTCTGTCTGTCTGTCTGTCTGTCCAGAATCAATAGGATGTTTTGAGTGAGGTGACAATGTAGAATGTGCTCTTTCTATGTTTATAGGCACCCATTCCGTTTTTCTACGATCAGTGATCATAGCTATCCAACTGATGACAGAGTTGGGGAAGGTCTCTTTGACTTTGAATGTGTGACCTCAGCTCAGCCTATCAGAAAACCGGGCCGGCCTTTGTCCACTGATCTGCCAAAAGCTCATTATAGATTAGTGTAACAGCAAAATTTCTCAAACATCTTCATTAATAGGGTTTCGGTTTTATACAAAAAAAAACATTTTTGTGTGTGCCAATTTTGACCAGCCCACCTAACTCAAAAATTGTCCAGAACATCTGGCATTTGTCAGAATTGCCAAATGACCAATCCGCCCCTGGACCAGTTCCAGAGAGACCAGCTCAGACCTCGAGACTGTAATGTTTTCACAAAGTACAGTGTCAGTGGGCAGGGATCAGCAAAGCTAAGATAGTACACAGGCACCAGGCGAGAGGTCAAAGGGCGTGCACACACATACGCACACAGGCACACTCTCTCGATCACCCTGTGATTCTGCAGCAGGTTCCCACAGTCGCCTCGGTGTTTTGTGTAGTCTGTTACATGTGACCTGACAGGGTGTGTGTCTGAGTGTTTGTGTGAAGCGGGGAGAGAAATGGGGTGTAAAGTCTTTGACAGATTCCTCCTACCATCAAGCAGCACAGAGATATAAACAACAAGCGCCTTCTCCATCTCTACTTAAGTTAAATAAAGGTTCAATTAAATCAAATGAAATACTGACCATATGAACAGTTAAGTAACTGGGGTCATTCTGATATCAGTATAGACGGGTTGGCTGACGGCCTCGCGGAGATGACGCGCGTGCATTGTGGCTGGAAGCTGCGTGTTGTCATGATTCTGAACAGGTCAGATAGCGAGCACCAATGACAAGAAGCTGCCACGAGGGGAAACATAGTTGGATCTATTTTGATCAATTTCGATCAATTTCTTGATATCATGTCTTGTTCTGATGTGTTTTGACTGATTTCATGTCAATGCTAATATGGAAGAAAAAAACAAAAAAACAACAACAACAATAAGACCAAAATGGCGCCGGAAGAAATGGCAGCAGTTTTACGGCGCCCAACAAATTCTGCTATTATGTGTTTTTTCCCCCACATTATTTGTAACTTATTTTGTACATAATGTTTCTGCAACTGTATCTTATGGCAAAAAAGAGCTTCTGGATATCAGATCACTCACCTCGGACGAGACAAAGATTTTTTTCTTCAACAAGCAAGACGCACAAGACATTCTCCAAACACACGACAGGGCCGACATCCCTGTTATTTGCAAGAGGAAGCGCCGCAGGTAGAGAGGACAAAGAGACGGATGCCTGGTCAGGACCCGGAAAGCTGTCGTTACCGTCAATACCACTCGCCAACGTGCAATCATTGGAAAATAAACTAAACGAGGTACGATCACGAATATCCTTCCAACGGGACATCAAAAACTGTAATATCCTATGTTTCACGGAATCGTGGCTGAATGACGACATGGATATTCAGCTAGCGGGATATACGCTGCACCGGCAAGATAGAACAGCACACTCCAGTAAGACAGGGTCGGTCTGTGCATATTTGTAAACAACAGCTGTTGCACGAAATCTAAGGAAGTCTCTAGATTTTGCTCGCCTGAAGTAGAGTATATTGTGATAAATTGCAGGCCACACTACTTGCCTAGAGAGTTGTTAATTTACCACCACAGACAGATGCTGGCACTAAGACCGCACTCAGTCAGCTGTATAAGGAAATAAGCAAACAGGAAACCACTCACCCAGAGGTGGCGCTCCTAGTGGCGGGAGACTTTAATGCAGGGAAACTGAAATCAGTTCTACCAAATTTCTATCTACATGTTAAATGTGCAACCAGAGGGAAAAACTATCTAGATCACCTGCACTCCACACACAGAGACGCGTACAAAGCTCTCCCTCGCCCTCCATTTGGTAAATCAGACCACAACTCTGTCCTCCTGATTCCTGCTTACAAGCAAAAATTAAAGCAGGATGCACCAGTGGTCTATATAAAAGTGGTCAGATGAAGCAGATGCTAAACTACAGGACTGTTTTGCTACCACAGACCGGAACATGTTCCGGGATTCATCCGATGGCATTGAGGAGTTCACCACATCAGTCACTGGCTTTATCAATAAGTGCATCGAGAACGTCGTCCCCATAGTGACTGTACGTACATACCCCAACCAGAAGCTATGGATACAGGCAACATTCGCACTGAGGTAGGTAGAGCTGCCACTTTCAAGGTGCGGGACTCTAACCCGGAAGCTTACAAGAAATCCTGCTAACCCCTGCGACAAACAATCAAACAGGCAAAGCGTCAATACAGGGCTAAGATTGAATCATACTACACCGGCTCCGACGCTCGTCTTATGTGGCAGGGCTTGCAAACTATTACAGACTACAAAGGGAAGCACAGCCGCGAGCTGCCCAGTGACACGAGCCTACCAGACGAGCTAAATCACTTCTATGCTTGCTTCGAGGCAAGCAACACTGAGGCATGCATGAGAGCATCAGCTGTTCCGGACAACTGTGTGATCACGCTCTCCATACCCGACGTGAGTAAGACCTTTAACCTCTCTTGGGTAGGGGGTAGTATTTTCACTTCCGGATGAAAAGCATACCTAAAGTAAACTGCCTGTTACACAGGCCCAGAAGCTAGGATATGCATATACTTGGTAGATAGAAAACAGTTTCTAAAAGTGTTAAAATAATGTCTGTGAGTATAACAGATCTGATATGGCAGGCGAAACCCTGAGGACAAACCATTAAAAAAATAATTTCAGCCTACCACTGTTTCCATGGATTTCATGTTTATTATGAGACAAAGTCCCCACAGATTGCAGTTCCTAAGGCTTCCACTAGATGTCAACAGTCTTTAGAAAGAATTTCAGGCTGGTTTTTGGAAAACTTAGCTAGAAGTTGTAGTTTTTCTAAGTGGCTCCCATTTTGGCTGTAGTGCTTCCATGTGCAAGAATGAAAGCGCGTTCTTTGTTATTTATCTCAGGTAATGAACATACTATTCTCCGGCTTAAATTTGATCGTATATTTCCGTATTAGGGTACCTGAGGTTTGATTATAAACGTTGTTTGACCTGTATGGATAAGTTTATTGTTAGCGTTTGGCATTCATTTTATGTGCATTTTGAAGGAGGGAAACCGGTGGATTATTGAATGAAGCGCGCCAGCTAAACTGAGTTTTTATGGATATAAAGAAGGACTTTATCGAACAAAAGGACCATTTGTATTGTGTGCTCCCCCTAACCCCTCTTTTTACGCTGCTGCTACTCTCTGTTTATCATATATGCATAGTCACTTTAACTATACATTTATGTACATACTACCTCAATTGGGCCGACCAACCAGTGCTTCCGCACATTGGCTAACCGGGCTGTCTGCATTGTGTCCCACCCACCAACCCCTCTTTTACGCTACTGCTACTCTCTGTTCATCATAGATGCATAGTCACTTTAACCATATCTACATGTACATACTACCTCAATCAGCCTGACTAACCGGTGTCTGTATGTAGCCTCGCTACTTTTATAGCCTTGATACTGTATACAGCCTGTCTTTTTACTGTTGTTTTATTTCTTTACCTACCTATTGTTCACCTAATACCTTTTTTGCACTATTGTTTAGAGCCTGTAAGTAAGCATTTCACTGTAAGGTCTACACCTGTCGTATTCGGCGCACGTGACAAATAAACTTTGATTTGATTTGAGTTGACAAACAACTGTAAAAATCTATTTGAGAGACATGCGCTCATTGTGTAAATGTATTTACAGTGCATATGGAAAGTATTCAGACCCCTTGACCGTTTCCACATTTTATTTTATTCTAAAATGGATTAAATTGTTTTCCCCCTCATCAATCTACACACAATACCCCATAATGTCAAAGCAAAAACAGGTTTTCATACATTTTTACAAATTTATAAAAAAATATATATAATCATATTTACATAAGTATTCAAACCCTTTTCTCAGTACTTTGTTGAAGAACCTTTGGCAGTAATTACAGCCTCAAGTCTTCTTGGGTATGACGCTACAAGGCGTCACTGCACAGCTATTTTCAGGTCTCTCCAGAGATGTTCGATCGTGTTCAAGTTCAGCCTCTGGCTGGGTCACTCAAGGGCATTCAGAGACTTGTCCCTAAGCCACTCCTGTGTTGTCTTGGCAGTGTGCTTAGGGTTGTTGTCCTGTTGGAAGGTGAATCTTCGCCCCAGTCTGAGGTCCTGAGCTCTCTGGGGCAGGATGCGGCCACCACCATACTTCGCCGTAGGGATGATGCCAAGTATCCTCCAGACATGACACTTGGCATTCAGGCCAAAGAGTTCAATCTTGGTTTCATCAGACCAGAGAATCTTGTTTCTCATGATCTGAGAGTCTCTAGAGGCCTTTTAGCAAACTCAAAGCGGTCTGTCATGTGCCTTTTACTGAGGAGTGGCTTCCGTCTGTTCACTCTACCATAAAGGCCTGATTGGTGGATGGTTGTCCTTCTGGAAGGTTCTCCCATCTCCACAGAGGAACTCTGGAGCTCTGTCAGAGTGACCATCGGGTTCTTGGTCACCTCCCTGACCAAGGCCCTTCTCTCCCGATTGCTCAGTGTGCCTCGACACAATCCTGTCTTGGAGCTCTACGGACAATTCCTTCAACCTCAAGGCTTGGTTTCTGCTCTGACATGCACTGGCAACTGTGGGATCTTATATAAATCATGTCCAATCCCCTGAATTTACCACAGGTGGACTCCATTGAAGTTGTAGATACATTTCAAGGATGATCAATGGAAACAGGATGCACCGAAGCTCAATTTCGAGTCTCATAGCAAAGGGTCTAAATACTTACGTAAATAAGGTATTTCTGTTTTTATTTTTGAATACATTTGCAAACATTTCTAAAAACTTGTTTTCGCTTTGTCATTATGGGGTACTGTGTGTAGATTGATGGTATTTAAAAAACAAACCATTTTAGAATAAAGCTGTAACGTAACAAAATTTGGAAAAAGTCAAGGGGTCTGAATACTTTCCAAATGCACTGTATGTTTTCAATAAACATTTACACGTTGTCAACCATCTAAGCCAACCCAGTCTGTTTTGTCCCATAGTTGGTAAAGAAGCAACCCATCTATAATGTTGTGATATGTTGCATCTGGTTCAGTTGAGTCTTATCAAGAGAATGGTGCAATTTTAGGTTCCTCTATTTCAAACATACGCAAACCAGCGACCCCATCAGCCAAGATCCACCCCACAGTTCCCTTCACCCCTGCCCCCCACCCTCCTAACTGGTGAGTTTCTGCAGCAGCGGGCTGAGCTCCGTCTCTCTGGTGACGACTAGGGTGAGCGCTCCAATCAGCTCCCTCTCCACCTTCTCCACCTCTTCATCGTCTGCAGGCTGAGCCTCTCCAGCCAGGGAGTACAGGTAGACCAGCAGCACCAGCAGCTCGTCTGGACCACACTCATCCTCCCCCGACCGACAACCTGAACTGGACTCTGATCTGGACCCCTCCTCACCGCGGGGCTTCATCAGGGGCAGCAGCTGCCTCAGAACACCAGCAAAGTCAGAGTCTCCGAGAGCCTGCAACACACACAGGGCACAAGACACATTTTAGAGATACGAAGTAGAAACTACAAGCTGGGTAACACAAAACACATCAAATCCCCACACACATACAACAACTAGCAAGACAATGTCAATGATTGTCTAGAGCGGCATGTTTTTGCGTTTGCTTTTTTTTACGACTATGAGTAATCCAGTTGTATGTAAACTCATTCTCGTTTACTCTTCTCCATTTTTGCGTTTCTTTTATCATGCAAATGTGTATTAGACATCATTTACCTGATCATTTGCATGCATGCACAGACACAGGGTGCACGCTTCTATTCTGTTTAGGAGCAGTGACCTGTTTCTCTGTGTTGTTGTGAGTGAGTTTGTTCCCATATGCTGGTTTTGCCAGTCCTGGCCCACGTGATGTGGACCCTAGGCTCTTAAACAGAACGATACACAGTCTAACAGCCAGGCTGAGATCATACACACAGGTGTGTGTTTTGTACAAAAGAGTGAGAAAGAGAGAGAAGGAGAGAGAGAGGGAGAAAGAGAGGGAAAGAACAAGAGAAAGAGTGAGGGGAATCCGCTAGAGCTGTGGTCGGATGCCTCTGTGCTATCTCTCTCAGAAAGACCTTCTTGATCCAAATCAGTCAGGTTTCAAGACTTCTCTGTATCACGGAGGCGCTCCGCACTGCTAAAGCTAACTCTCTCTCCTCTGCTCTCATCCTTCTAGACCTATCGGCCGCCTTCGATACTGTGAACCATCAGATCCTCCTCTCTGGACCCTCTCCAGTACTGGGCATCTCCGGCGCGTGAATCCACGGCTTGGTCTTGCGTCCGTACCTGACAGGTCGCTCCTACCAGGTGGCGTGGCGAGAATCTGTCTCCTCACCACGCGTACTCTCACCACTGGCGTCCCCAGGGCTCTGTTCTAGGCCCTCTCCTATTCTCGCTATACACCAAGTCACTTGGCTCTGTCATAACCTCACATGGTCTCTCCTATCATTGCTATGCAGACTTACACACAATTAATCTTCTCCTTTCCCCTTCTGATGACCAGGTGGCGAATCGCATCTCTGCATGTCTGGCAGACATATCAGTGTGGATGACGGATCACCACCTCAAGCTGAACCTCGGCAAGACGATTAACAGCTGCTCTTCCTCCCGGGGAAGGACTGCCCGAACAATCCATGATCTCGCCATCACGGTTGACAACAACATTGTGTCCTGACTCCCAGAGCGCTAAGAACCTTGGCGTATCCTGGACAACACCCTGATCCATCTCAACTAACATCAAGTTCGGTGGCCCGTTCCAGTAGGTTCATGCTCTACAACATCCGGACAGAGTACAGTACCCTGCCTCACACAGGAAGTCGGCGCAGGTCCTAATCCAGGCACTTGTCATCTCCCGTCTGATTACTGCAACTCCTGTTGGCTGGGCTCCCTGCCTGTGCCATTAAACCCAACAACTCATCCAGAACGCAGCAGCCAGGGAGTGGCGTCTGGTGTTCAACCTTCCTGTTCTCTCACGTCACCCCGCTCCTCCGCTCTCTCCACTGGCTTCCAGTTGAAGCAATGATCCGCTACAAGACCATGGTGCTGGGAGCTGTGAGGGGAACGGCACCTCAGTACCTCCAGGCTCTGATCAGGCCCTACACACCAAACAAGGGCACTGCGTTCATCCACCTCTGGCCTGTCGCCTCCCTACCACTGAGGAAGCAACAGTTCCCGCCCAGCCCAGTCAAAACTGTTCGCTGCTCTGGCCCCCAATGGTGGAACAAACTCCCACTCACGACCCAGGACAGCGGAGTCAATCACCACCTTCCGGAGACACCTGAAACCCCACCTCTTTAAGGAATACCTAGGATATGATAAAGTAATCCCTCTCACCCCCCTTAAAAAGATTTAGATGCGCTACTGTTCCACTGGATGTCATAAGGTGAATGCACCAATTTGTAAGTCGCTCTGGATAAGCAACAGTACTGCTAAATGACTTAAATGTTAAATGTAAATGTAATTAAACCCCTGCAACTCATCCAGAACAAGCCCGTCTGGTGTTCAACCTTCCCAAGTTCTGGACTCAGCACAGTCACCCCGCTCCTCCGCTCTGAATCCACTGGCTTCCAGTTGAACAATGATCCATCCGCTACAAGACCATGGTGCTTGCCTACGAACTTGAGCTGTGAGGGGAACGGCACCTCAGTACCTCCAGGCTCTGATCAGGCCCTACACCCAAACAAGGGCACTGCGTACTCATCCACCTCTGGCCTGCTACCTCCCTACCACTGAGGAAGTACAGTTCCCCGCGCAGCCCAGTCAAAACTGTTCGCTGCTCTGGCCCCCAATGGTGGAACAAACTCCCTCACGACGCCAGGACAGCGGAGTCAATCACCACCTTCCGGAGACACCTGAAACCCCACCTCTTTAAGGAATACCTAGGATAGGATAAAGTAATCCTTCTCACCCCTTACTTAAAAGATTTAGATGCACTATTGTAAAGTGGCTGTTCCACTGGATGTCTTAAGGTGAACGCACCAATTTGTAAGTCGCTCTGGATAAGAGCGTCTGCTAAATGACTTAAATGTAAATGTAAATGACATTTTATTGACTGAGCTGTGTGTTAAGACCTCAATGTTCCTCCAAACCAAGACAAACAGACTCTCTCCCTACCCTGCTCCAAAATCTGAGCCCTGATCTGGTCCACTGAGGGGATCCAGTGTCCGATCCATTAGAACCCTGTTCTGGGACAGGGAGTGGCGAATCAGACCTAACACACTCTGGACCAGCAACAGTACTGAACTGACTGTCTGTGCGTGTGAATCCGGCTCTGGTCTTTTACTCCGTGAACAATGATCCATTACAACCCTGTTCTGGGACAGGGAGTGGCGAATCAGACCCAACACACTCTGGACCAGCAACAGTACTGAACTGACTGTCTGTGCGTGTGAATCCGGCTCTGGTCTTTTACTCCGTGAACAATGATCCATTACAACCCTGTTCTGGGACAGGGAGTGGCGAATCAGACCCAACACACTCTGGACCAGCAACAGTACTGAACTGACTGTCTGTGCGTGTGAATCCGGCTCTGGTCTTTTACTCCGTGAACAATGATCCATTGAACATCCACGTTTTTTAAAATTGGATTGAACCTTTATTTAACAACAAATTCTTATTTACACATGGGCCAAACCCGGACAGTTGGCACTACCCACTACCCTCTAGTTGGCACTACCCACTACCCCTAGTTGGCACTACCCACTACCCTCTAGTTGGCACTACCCACTACCCTCTAGTTGGCACTACCCACTACCCTCTAGTTGGCCCAACCCACTACCCTCTAGTTGGCACTACCCACTACCCTCTAGTTGGCACTACCCACTACCCTCTAGTTGGCACTACCCACTACCCTCTAGTTGGCACTACCCACTACCCTCTAGTTGGCACTACCCACTACCCTCTAGTTGGCACTACCCACTACCCTCAGTTGGCACTACCCACTACCCTCAGTTGGCACTACCCACCCTCTAGTTGGCCCCCACTACCCTCTAGTTGGCACTACCCAGGCACTACCCACTCCCTCTAGTGGCACTACCCACTACCCTCTAGGGCACTACCCACTACCCTCACTAGTTGGCACTACCCACTACCCTCTGGCAGTTGGCACTACACACTACCCTCTAGCTGGCCACTACCCTCTAGTTGGCACTACCCACTACCCTCTAGTTGGCACTACCCAGTACCCTCAGTTGGCACTACCCACTACCCTCAGTTGGCACTACCCACTACCCTCTAGTTGGCACTACCCACTACCCTCAGTTGGCACTACTACCCACTACCCACTCTAGTTGGCACTACCCACTACCCCCAGTTGGCAGTTGGCACTACCCACACTACCCACCTCAGTTGGCACTACCCAGTTGGCACTACCCTCTCAGTTGGCACTACCCACTACCCTCCCACTCTCACTACCCACACCCTCTAGCTGGCACTACCCACTAGTTGGCACTACCCACTAGCCCTCCCTCAGCTGGCACTACCCACTCACCCCCAGTTGGCACTACCCACTACCCTCCACTACCCACTACCCTCAGTTGGGCACTACCACTACCCTCTAGTTGGCACTACCCACTACCCTTGGCACTACCACTACCCTCTAGTTGGCACTACCCACTACCCTCTAGTTGGCACTACCCACCCCTCTACACTACCCACTCCCTCTAGTTGGCACTACCCACTACCCCACTCCCTAGTTGGCACTACCCACTCCCTCTAGTTGGCACTACCCACTACCCTCTAGTTGGCACCCCACTCTCTAGTTGGCACTACCCACTACCCTCTAGTTGGCACTACCCACTACCCTCTAGTTGGCACTACACCCCACTACCCTCTCTAGTTGGCACTACCCAGTTGGCACTACCCACTACCCTCTAGTTGGCACCCACTACCTCTCCCCCCTAGTTGGCACTACCCACTACCCTCTAGTTGGCACTACCCACTACCCTCTAGTTGGCACTACCCACTACCCTCTAGTTGGCACTACCCACTACCCTCTAGTTGGCCCAACCCACTACCCTCTAGTTGGCACTACCCACTACCCTCTAGTTGGCACTACCCACTACCCTCAGTTGGCACTACCCACTACCCTCTAGTTGGCACTATCCCCTTGTCTTAAAGTGCTTGATATCTATCTAGGAGATCTCATTTTAAAGTACATGAGACTGTAGTGTGTCAGAGCACCAGTTCTCTTCCAGCTAGTCCTCAGCCCCAGCCAACCACCGCCCTCAGGGGGTATTCAAACACACAAACCAAATCACAGAACACCTTTTTCCCCTTAAACACGGCATAATCAAATACATCTCCGAGGCCACACTTCTGCCAGATAATGTTCGGGCTCTTTCCCTTACTTTCTCCACTGTGAGGAGAAAGAGAAGCAAAGAGGTTTCAGGGTTTCACGGTAAGGCGAGCAGAGTAAACACCTCGTCTCTGTCATCACTCTCTACTCTCAGCGGACATGGATCTCCTGCTGCTCAGTCAGTCCACACATGTCCAGGGGCTGATCTGTCCTGTAGCCTGCAGAGAGGACGGTCAGCAGCAGCCACATGAGGCTGAGAACGGAGTGGCCTGGTTCGGGAAGCAGGTGAAGTGGAGGGAAATGGGTTCTATGGCCCCCTGGAGTTTTTCCACATGAGCTGCCCAGGAGAAACTCCTCGCCTTACTCATAAGACAGACTCTACGTGACATTAACTCTGACCTGTAGTCATGAGCTCTGTGGAGGGTTCAACTACACCGAGTGTCTGTGTGTATCCAGCTTTCCTTTCTCACCCCCTCCTCCTCCTGTTTCTGTTGTTCTACCTCCCACTTCTGACTTTCACTGGACCTTTGCTTCTTCTCAATCCCACGTTCACTCTTACTCTTTCTTTTTGCATCCATCTCCCCGCTCACTCACTTTCTTTATCCTTTGAGTGATTGAGTTCCAAGCATTGTAGAGATTAATGTTTTGTGTGTGTTTGTCTGTCACACACACACAAGCTCCATACGAAAACCTCCATGTCCTGTCCTGGCAGCTTTTGATATGTCTCCTGAAGACAAAAAGCTCAAAGGACACGTACACGTACACACACACACACACACACACACACACACACACACACAGACACACACAGACAGGTTTACAGACATAGTCCACTCAGCGCCAAGCCAAGGTGGAATTCTGATAGAGCCAGACATCCCTGCCCCTGTACCCCCGTCCTCGCCCCGCCAAGCCCCCTCTGACCGAGCCTTTCCCCTCAGCCTGCCTGTCACTATAAAAGTCTCCACACGACAGGCTCTAAAAGTATGCTGCTAATTCCATGTCAAGTTTTAGGTTCAGTCTGTAAAAAGAGATGTATTTTAGTGGCTGTAGTGAGGGCAGCCCAATACCAGACCATTACTGCAGTAATAACAGGAAGCTGTAGCCTGCTCGCTAAACGCTAACGTTATTATTACACACCATTACTGGATCGACTGGTCCTGTCGCCATGCCCTAAATGCCATCATTACACACAATTACAGAATAACCGTGTAAATACTGTCAAAACAATGGTAATATTAGGACGCGCAATTACTGAAATAATGCCATTACTTTAAATGACTACTATACAGTTTGTTATCGTGACATACTATTTCCATTGAAAGAAGAAAGAAATAACTATCTAAGAAAACACTCTTAGAAAAAAGTGCTATCTAGAACCTAAAAGGTTTCTTCGGCTGTCCCCATGGGAGAACCCTTTGAAGAACCATTGTTGGTTCCAGGGAAAAACCTTTTTGGTTCCAGTTAGAACCATTTTGGGTTCCATGTAGAACTCTCTGTCGAAAAGGTTCTACATGGAACCCAAAACATTTTTACTTGGAACCAAAAGGGTTCTACCTTGACCCAAAAAGGGTTATCCCTGGAACCAACAATGGTACTTCAAAGGGTTCTCCCATGGGAACAGCCGAAGAAACCTTTTAGGTTCTAGATAGCACCTTAGATTGCACGGCCGAAGAACCCTTTCGGAAGCTTTTTTTCTAAGAGTAAAGCTATGATAAAATGTTGATAGCTGATACCCTCACAGTGACGAGAGACAGAAGCCTCATGAAGTCCCTGATAGATACGGAACTTAACTGCTTGGCAATCTGCACCAATCAAACACTCTCTCTGGTCTGATGCTGTCAGTTAGGTCAGTGATTGACAGACTAGTGTTTGGCAGTTCCATCCATCCTGGGGTTCATAAAGCCTCCATCTCACCCAATCACAGGGCTGGGCCAAACCCCGCCCCTGGCCAGTGCAGTGCAGCCAGCCCAAACAGGAAACCAACTCCAGATGCAGCCCCTAGAGGAAGGTGAGTGTTTCAGATGGAGCTGAGCTAACCAGAACCAGGCGCCAAACGCTCGCTGCTGCACAATGAACCTTTTTCTGGGCCCAGGGGCAGAGAGGGAGGAGAGGGGGAGGGGGAGGGGGAGAAGAGGGAGGGGGAGGGGACAGGTCCAGGAGGTTCAGAGCAGGACGCTCTACACTGGTCAAGAGTCACTTTTCATTGGACGACTGACAGCTTGCCTTTACTATGGCTACGAGGATGAAAAACTATTTTGAATTAGACTGAAGCAGACACGCACACACACGGCAGGCTCCCACAACAATTTGCATTCACAAACTCACACCAGACATACGCAGCTGGAAGCGAGACAGGCAACTCGCTGACAACATAAAGCATAAATATTGAGGTGAAGAGACAATGATGAAGTTCTCGGAGTTAAATAACAGTGAGCATGGCTTGCTTTTTATTGATTTGTTGGAAAAGAAATTGAAAAACCATAATCAACTGCATGCAGCCGGACTCCAAAGAGAGGCGGAGCTTTGAACATGTAAACAACCCAAAAAACAGACAAAAACAGACACACACACCGCACGCACGCACGCACTCACACACACACACACACCGCACGCATGCACTCACTGTGACCCACGGTCACACACACACACACACACACACACACACACACACACACACACACACACAAGGTGACAACCATGATGAATTCTAGCCTGGTTCACCGGAATCTCTCTGTTTATCAGAAGATGGAAATTTGTGTGAAGTCCTGTCGGAAATGGAAAACTAAAGTGAATCCATGGTCTCTTTTTAGGGCCATAGCTCGGTCCGGTGTGAGAGGTGTGGATATCAAACAGAGTCTTTAAAAGAGGAGAGCGGAAATTAGACTATAAACACTGTGGCCACTGGCACTGAGCACACTCATAATGTAGATGAAATGAGAAAGAATGGTTGAGAAACTGCTCCCAGCTCTTACCTATACACAGTGGTTCTAGTGTGTGTGTGTGTGTGTGTGTGTGTGTGTGTGTGTGTGTGTGTGTGTACTGAAATGCACAAACAGGTCATTGCTTTCTATATCCGACACTCATTTGCATTCAGGCCATCCTGCTATTAACATAAAACCAAGAGGGAGATAAGAGACGCGAGCAGAGAAGGGAAATGGAATTGGATTTGCATTGGAATAGCTCCACTCATACCTACACAGACAATAAAGGAACCGCACCGTAGACATAAGGACAGTCCCTTTGCCTCTACGCTCTGCAGCATCTTTATTCACCGCTTTCCCTCTGTGTTTCTAAACGCAGGCTTGCCGTTTCCCCCAAGTTTTACAGTGCAGAGGCCTCTACTAATCCAGAGTATATTGTCTTTTAACTACACCCGCTCTCTCAATTAGTAAGATCAACGAGGGTTGAGGCAGTGAGCCGTCTATCAGGTAATCTCCTTAACGTCTCCTGGAAAACATGTCGTTCTTCCACCAGCTCTTTTACAGCACCTAAAATGGCCTCTTTGGAGAGGATCAAAGGCTCTGCTTTGAAGCAGTCAGAGTCAGACAGTCACTGTGCTGACTGTCCCCCACGGGTAGGCTCTGTCCCCCACGGGTAGGCTCTGTCCCCCACGGGTAGGCTCTGTCCCCCACGGGTAGGCTCTGTCCCCCACGGGTAGGCTCTGTCCCCCACGGGTAGGCTCTGTCCCACACGGGTAGGCTCTGTCCCCCACGGGTAGGCTCTGTCCCCCACGGGTAGGCTCTGTCCCCCACGGGTAGACTCTGTCCCCCACGGGTAGGCTCTGTCCCCCACGGGTAGGCTCTGTCCCCCACGGGTAGGCTCTGTCCCCCACGGGTAGGCTCTGTCCCCCACGGGTAGGCTCTGTCCCACACGGGTAGGCTCTGTCCCCCACGGGTAGGCTCTGTCCCCCACGGGTAGGCTCTGTCCCCCACGGGTAGGCTCTGTCCCACACGGGTAGGCTCTGTCCCCCACGGGTAGGCTCTGTCCCCCACGGGTAGGCTCTGTCCCCCACGGGTAGGCTCTGTCCCCCACGGGTAGACTCTGTCCCCACCACGGGTCCCCCACGACTCTGTCCCCCACGGGTAGGCTCTGTCCCCACGGGTAAACTCTGTCCCCCACGGGTAGGCTCTGTCCCCCACGGGTAAACTCTGTCCCCCACGGGTAGGCTCTGTCCCCCACGGGTAGGCTCTGTCCCCCACGGGTAGGCTCTGTCCCCCACGGGTAGACTCTGTCCCCCACGGGTAGGCTCTGTCCCCCACGGGTAGGCTCTGTCCCCCACGGGTAGGCTCTGTCCTCCACGGGTAGACTCTGTCCCCCACGGGTAAACTCTGTCCCCCACGGGTAGAATTTGTCCTCCACGGGTAGACTCTGTCCCCCACAGGTAGACTCTGTCCCCACGGGTAGGCTCTGTCCCCCACGGGTAGACTCTGTCCCCCACGGGTAAACTCTGTCCCCCACGGGGTAGAATTTGTCCTCCACGGGTAGACTCTGTCCCCCACAGGTAGACTCTGTCCCCCACGGGTAGACTCTGTCCCCTACGGTTAGGCTCTGTCCCCCACGGTTAGACTCTGTCCCCCACGGGTAGACTCTGTCCCCCACGGTTAGGCTCTGTCCACCACGGTTAGACTCTGTCCTCCACAGATAGACTCTGTCCCCCACGGGTAGACTCTGTCCCCTACGGTTAGGCTCTGTCCCTTACGGTTAGGCTCTGTCCCCCACGGTTGGGCTCTGTCCCCCACGGTTAGACTCGGTCCCCCACGGGTAGACTCTGTCCCCCACGGGTAGGCTCTGTCCCCCACGGTTAGGCTCTGTCCCCCACGGTTAGGCTCTGTCCACCACGGTTAGACTCTGTCCTGCACAGATAGACTCTGTCCCCCACGGGTAGGCTCTGTCCCCTACGGTTAGGCTCTATCCCCCACGGTTAGACTCTGTCCCCCACGGTTAGACTCTGTCCCCCACGGGTAGACTCTGTCCCCCACGGGTAGACTCTGTCCCCCACGGGTAGACTCTGTCCCCTACGGTTAGGCTCTGTCCCTTACGGTTAGGCTCTGTCCCCCACGGTTGGGCTCTGTCCCCCACGGTTAGACTCGGTCCCCGACGGGTAGACTCTGTCCCCCACGGGTAGGCTCTGTCCCCCACGGTTAGGCTCTGTCCCCCACGGTTAGGCTCTGTCCCCCACGGTTAGGCTCTGGGACATGCTTACAAACAACAACAACACACACTATAGAATATGACCTGGCAAAGAGACTCAAAATGGACATGGCATCAAAATGAGCGAGAAAAGTGTAAGAGAAAATAAATGACTTGTGGAAAATAAAACAAGTGAGGGAAAAAGAGGGTTGAGATAGATAGGAAAGAAACATGAGGAAAACTATGTTGAGAGATAAGTGGATATGGAAAGACAGATTGTTGGATACATTTACACTTAGAACGAAAGAAAAAGAGAGATGGAGTGATAGGGACTCCAGAAGGGGGATGGAAAAGCTCTTAAAGGTAAGGTGAAGCCTGCTTGGGCCCATCAGCCTGTTGCCTGTTACATTTATAGAAACTTGGGACCGTATATCTTCCCCTTTAAATGAGGCTTGCATTTCCAAACAACAGTGTGTGTTGAGACCAGGCCATTTCCGCTCAGCTGGCCTGGCCTGGACACACTCCTCGGCTAGGGACTCATTCAAAGTCAGACTAGCGGCAGAGAGGCAGGGACAGAACCACCTCCAGCAACCCCACTGAGGGAGGGACACACATCAACTGTCTGCCAATCAACAGCTATCTCTGCCAATCTCTTGCTCTTTCGAAATCTATCCCCATCTCAATGTCTTTCAGAATTCCTCTCCCTGTCTGTCTGTCTTTCAGAATCCCTCTCCCTGTCCGTCTGTCTTTCAGAACCGCTCTCTCTCTCTGGCTGTCTGTCTCTCTGGTTGTTTGTCTTCCAGGACCCCTCTCTCTCTCTGGCTGTCTGTCTCTCTGGTTGTTTGTCTTCCAGGACCCCTCTCTCTCTCTGGCTGTCTGTCTCTCTGGTTGTTTGTCTTTCAGAACCCCCCTCTCTCTGGCTGTCTGTCTCTCTGGTTGTTTGTCTTTCAGAACCCCTCTTTCTCTCTGGCTGTCTGTCTCTCTGGTTGTTGGCTTTCAGAACCCCTCTGTCGCTGGCTGTCTGTCTCTTTGGTTGTTTGTCTTTCAGAAGCCCTCTCTCTCTCTGGCTGTCTGTCTCTCTGGTTGTTTGTCTTTTAGAACCCTTCTCTCTATCTGGCTGTCTGTCTCTCTGGTTGTTTGTCTTTCAGGACCCCTCTTTCTCTCTGGCTGTCTGTCTCTCTGGTTGTTTGTCTTTCAGGACCCCTCTTTCTCTCTGGCTGTCTCTCTCTCTGGTTGTTTGTCTTTCAGAATCCCTCTCTCTCTCTGCCTGTCTGTCTCTCTGGTTGTTTATCTTTCAGAATCCCTCTCTCTCTGGCTGTCTGTCTCTGGTTGTTTGTCTTTCAGGATCCCTCTGTCTCTGGCTGTCTGTCTCTCTGGTTGTTTGTCTTTCAGAATCCCTCTCTCTCTCTGGCTGTCTGTCTCTCTGGCTGTCTGTCTCTCTGGTTGTTTATCTTTCAGAACCCCTCTCTCTCTGGCTGTCTGTCTCTCTGGTTGTTTATCTTTCAGAATCTCTCTCTCTTTGGCTGTCTGTCTCTGGTTGTTTGTCTTTCAGAACCCCTCTCTCTCTCTCTCTGGCTGTCTGTCTCTCTGGTTGTTTATCTTTCAGAATCTCTCTCTCTTTGGCTGTCTGTCTCTGGTTGTTTGTCTTTCAGAACCTCTCTCTCTTGGCTGTCTGTCTCTGGTTGTTTGTCTTTCAGAACCCCTCTCTCTCTGGCTGTCTGTCTCTCTGGTTGTTTATCTTTCAGAATCTCTCTCTCTTTGGCTGTCTGTCTCTGGTTGTTTGTCTTTCAGAACCCCTCTCTCTCTCTGGCTATCTGTCTCTCTGCCTGTTTATCTTTCAGAATCTCTCTCTGGTTCTGTCTTGTTGTTTGTCTTTCAGAATCCCCCTCTCTCTCTCTGGCTATCTGTCTCTCTGCCTGTTTGTCTCTCTGGTTGTTTGTATTTCAGAATCCCTCTCTCTCTCTCTCTGGCTGTCTGTCTCTCTGGTTGTTTGTCTTTCAGAATCCCTCTCTCTCTCGGTCTCTCTGGCTGTCTGTCTCTCTGGTTGTTTGTCTTTCAGAATCCCTCTCTCTCTCTGTCTGTCTGTCTCTCTGCCTGTCTGTCTCTCTGGTTGTTTGTCTTTCAGAATCCCTCTCTCTCTCTCTGGCTGTCTGTCTCTCTGGTTGTTTGTCTTTCAGAATCCCCCTCTCTCTCTGTCTGTCTGTCTCTCTGCCTGTCTGTCTCTCTGGTTGTTTGTCTTTCAGAATCGCTCTCTCTCTCTGTCTGTCTGTCTCTCTGCCTGTCTGTCTCTCTGGTTGTTTGTCTTTCAGAATCCCTCTCTCTCTCTGTCTGTCTGTCTCTCTGCCTGTCTGTCTCTCTGGTTGTTTGTCTTTCAGAATCCCTCTCTCTCTCTGGCTGTCTGTCTCTCTGGTTGTTTGTCTTTCAGAATCCCTCTCTCTCTCTCTGTCTGTCTCTCTGCCTGTCTGTCTCTCTGGTTGTTTGTCTTTTAGAATCTCTCTCTCTCTGGCTGTCTGTCTCTCTGGTTGTTTGTATTTCAGAATCCCTCTCTCTCTCTGGCTGTCTGTCTCTCTGGTTGTTTGTCTTTCAGATCCCCTCTCTCTCTCTGGCTGTCTGTCTCTCTGGTTGTTTGTCTTTCAGAACCCCGCTCTCTCTCTGGCTGTCTGTCTCTCTGGCTGTTTGTCTTTCAGAATTTCCCTGTCTCTCTTTCTCTCTCTCTCTCTCCGTCTGTCTGTCTGTCTCTGTCAGAATCCCTCTCTCTCTCTGTCTGTCTGTCTGTTTTTCTAGAATATATCTCTCTGGCTGTATGCTTTCAGAATCCCTCTCTCTCTCTGGTTGTATGTCTCTCTGTCTGTCTGTCTGTCTGTCTGTCTGTCTGTCTGTCTGTCTGTCTGTCTGTCTGTCTGTCTGTCTGTCTGTCTGTCTGTCTATCTGTCTTTCAGAATCCCTCTCTCTCTCTGTCTGTCTGTCTGTCTCTCTGGTTGTTTGTCTTTCAGAATCCATCTCTCTCTCTGTCTGTCTGTCTGTCTGTCTGTCTGTTTTTCTAGAATATATCTCTCTGGCTGTATGCTTTCAGAATCCCTCTCTCTCTCTCTGTCTGTCTCTCTGCCTGTCTGTCTCTCTGGTTGTTTGTCTTTCAGAATCCCTCTCTCTATCTGTCTGTCTGTCTCTCTGCCTGTCTGTCTCTCTGGTTGTTTGTCTTTCAGAATCCCTCTCTCTCTCTCTGGCTGTCTGTCTGTCTCTCTGGTTGTTTGTCTTTCAGAATCCCCCTCTCTCTCTGTCTGTCTGTCTGTCTGCCTGTCTGTCTCTCTGTTGTTTGTCTTTCAGAATCGCTCTCTCTCTGTCTGTCTGTCTCTCTGGTTGTTTGTCTTTCAGAATCCCCTCTCTCTCTCTGTCTGTCTCTCTGCCTGTCTGTCTCTCTGGTTGTTTGTCTTTCAGAATCCCTCTCTCTCTGTATGTCTGGTTGTTTGTCTTTCAGAATCCTCTCTCTCTCTCTGTCTGTCTCTCTGCCTGTCTGTCTCTCTGGTTGTTTGTCTTTTAGAATCCCTCTCTCTCTCTGGCTGTCTGTCTCTCTGGTTGTTTGTATTTCAGAATCCCTGTCTCTCTCTGGCTGTCTGTCTCTCTCTGTTGTTTGTCTTTCAGAATCCCTCTCTCTCTCTGGCTGTCTGTCTCTCTGGTTGTTTGTCTTTCAGAACCCCGCTCTCTCTCTGGCTGTCTGTCTCTCTGGCTGTTTGTCTTTCAGAATTTCCCTGTCTCTCTTTCTCTCTCTCTCTCCGTCTGTCTGTCTGTCTCTGTCAGAATCCCTCTCTCTCTCTGTCTGTCTGTCTGTTTTTCTAGAATATATCTCTCTGGCTGTATGCTTTCAGAATCCCTCTCTCTCTCTGGTTGTATGTCTCTCTGTCTGTCTGTCTGTCTGTCTGTCTGTCTGTCTGTCTGTCTGGTTGTTTGTCTTTCAGAATCCCTCTCTCTCTCTGTCTGTCTGTCTGTCTCTCTGGTTGTTTGTCTTTCAGAATCCCTCTCTTTCTCTGTCTGTCTGTCTGTCTGTCTGTTTTTCTAGAATATATCTCTCTGGCTGTATGCTTTCAGAATCCCTCTCTCTCTCTGGTTGTATGTCTCTCTGGCTGTTTGTCTTTCAGATCCCCTCTCTCTCTCTCTCTCTGGCTGTCTGTCTCTCTGGTTGTTTGTCTTTCAGAATCCCTCTCTCTCTCTGGCTGTCTGTCTCTCTGGTTGTTTGTCTTTCAGAATCCCTCTCTCTCTGTCTGGCTGCCTGTCTGTCTCTCTGGTTGTTTGTCTTTCAGAATCCCTCTCTCTCTCTGGCTGTCTGTCTCTCTGGTTGTTTGTATTTCAGAACCCCTCTCTCTCTGTCTGTCTGTCTGTCTGTCTGTCTGTCTGTCTGTTTTTCTTTTAGAATATATCTCTCTGGCTGTCTGCTTTTGTCTTTCAGAATCCCTCTCTCTCTCTGGCTGTCTGTCTCTCTGGTTGTTTGTCTTTCAGAATCCCTCTCTCTCTGGGCTGTCTGTCTCTCTAGTTGTTTGTATTTCAGAACCCCTCTCTCTCTGGCTGTCTGTCTCTCTGGTTGTTTGTCTTTCAGAATCCCTCTCTCTCTCTCTGGCTGTATGTCTCTCTGGTTGTTTGTCTCTCTGGTTGTTTGTCTTTCAGAATCCCTCTCTCTCTCTGTCTGTCTGTCCCTCTCTTCTCTGCCTGTCTGTCTCTCTGGTTGTTTGTCTTTCAGAATCCATCTCTCTCTCTGTCTGTCTGTCTCTCTGCCTGTCTGTCTCTCTGGTTGTTTGTATTTCAGAATCCCTCTCTCTCTCTGTCTCTGGTTGTTTGTCTTTCAGAATCCCTCTCTCTCTCTGTCTGTCTGTCTGTCTGTCTGTCTCTCTGGTTGTTTGTTGTCTTTCAGAATCTCTCTCTCTGGCTGTCTGTCTCTCTGGTTGTTTGTCTTTCAGAATCCCTCTCTCTCTCTGGCTGTCTGTCTCTCTGGTTGTTTGTCTTTCAGATCCCTCTCTCTGTCTCTGGTTGTTTGTCTTTCAGAATCCCTCTCTCTCTCTGGCTGTCTGTCTCTCTGGCTGTTTGTCTTTCAGAATTTCCCTGTCTCTCTCTCTCTCCGGCTGTCTGTCTGTCTGGTCTGTCTGTCGCTTCAGAATCCCTCTCTCTCTCTGTCTGTCTGTCTGTCTGTCTGTTTTTCTAGAATATATCTCTCTCTGTATGGTTGTATGTCCCTCTCTCTCTCTGGCTGTTTGTCTTTCAGATCCCCTTGTCTCTCAGAATCCTCTCTCTCTCTGGCTGTCTGTCTCTCTGGTTGTTTGTCTTTCAGAATCCCTCTCTCTCTCTGGCTGTCTGTCTCTCTGGTTGTTTGTCTTTCAGAATCCCTCTCTCTCTGGCTGTCTGTCTCTCTGGTTGTTTGTCTTTCAGAATCCCTCTCTCTCTCTGGCTGTCTGTCTCTCTGGTTGTTTGTCTTTCAGAACCCCTCTCTAACTCTGTCTGTCTGTCTGTCTGTCTGTCTGTCTGTCTGTCTGTTTTTCTAGAATATATCTCTCTGGCTGTATGCTCTGAATCCTCTCTCTCTCTCTGGCTGTCTGTCTCTCTGGTTGTTTGTATTTCAGAACCCTCTCTCTCTCTGGCTGTCTGTCTCTCTGGTTGTTTGTCTTTCAGAATCCCTCTCTCTCTCTGGCTATATGTCTCTCTGGCTGTATGTCTCTCTGGTTGTTTGTCTTTCAGAATCCCTCTCTCTCTCTGTCTGTCTCTATGTCTATCTGGCTGTCTGTCTCTTTGGTTGTTTGTCTTTCAGAATCCCTCTCTCTCTGGCTGTCTGTCTCTCTGGTTGTTTGTCTTTCAGAATCCTCTCTCTCTCTCTCTGTCTGTCTCTCTGCCTGTCTGTCTCTCTGGTTGTTTGTCTTTTAGAATCCTCTCTCTCTGGCTGTCTGTCTCTCTGGTTGTTTGTATTTCAGAATCCTCTCTCTCTCTGGCTGTCTGTCTCTCTGGTTGTTTGTCTTTCAGATCCCCTCTCTCTCTCTGGCTGTCTGTCTCTCTGGTTGTTTGTCTTTCAGAACCCCGCTCTCTCTCTGGCTGTCTGTCTCTCTGGCTGTTTGTCTTTCAGAATTTCCCTGTCTCTCTTTCTCTCTCTCTCTCTCTGGTCTGTCTGTCTGTCTCTGTCAGAATCCTCTCTCTCTGTCTGTCTGTCTGTCTGTCTGTTTTTCTAGAATATATCTCTCTGGCTGTATGCTTTCAGAATCCCTCTCTCTCTCTGGTTGTATGTCTCTCTGTCTGTCTGTCTGTCTGTCTGTCTGTCTGTCTGTCTGTCTGTCTCTCTGGTTGTTTGTCTTTCAGAATCCCTCTCTCTCTCTGTCTGTCTGTCTGTCTCTCTGGTTGTTTGTCTTTCAGAATCCCTCTCTTTCTCTGTCTGTCTGTGTCTGTCTGTTTTTCTAGAATATATCTCTCTGGCTGTATGCTTTCAGAATCCCTCTCTCTCTCTGGTTGTATGTCTCTCTGGCTGTTTGTCTTTCAGATCCCCTCTCTCTCTCTCTCTCTGGCTGTCTGTCTCTCTGGTTGTTTGTCTTTCAGAATCCCTCTCTCTCTCTGGCTGTCTGTCTCTCTGGTTGTTTGTCTTTCAGAATCCCTCTCTCTCTCTGGCTGTCTGTCTCTCTGGTTGTTTGTCTTTCAGAATCCCTCTCTCTCTCTGGCTATCTGTCTCTCTGGTTGTTTGTATTTCAGAACCCCTCTCTAACTCTGTCTGTCTGTCTGTCTGTCTGTCTGTCTGTTTTTCTAGAATATATCTCTCTGGCTGTATGCTTTCAGAATCCCTCTCTCTCTCTGGCTGTCTGTCTCTCTGGTTGTTTGTCTTTCAGAATCCCTCTCTCTCTCTGGCTGTCTGTCTCTCTGGTTGTTTGTCTTTCAGAATCCCTCTCTCTCTCTGGCTGTCTGTCTCTCTAGTTGTTTGTATTTCAGAACCCCTCTCTCTCTGGCTGTCTGTCTCTCTGGTTGTTTGTCTTTCAGAATCCCTCTCTCTCTCTCTGGCTATATGTCTCTCTGGCTGTATGTCTCTCTGGTTGTTTGTCTGTCTGTTGTTTGTCTTTCTAGAATCCCTCTCTCTCTGTCTGTCTGTCTCTCTGCCTGTCTGTCTCTCTGGTTGTTTGTCTTTCAGAATCCATCTCTCTCTGTCTGTCTGTCTGTCTCTCTGCCTGTCTGTCTCTCTGGTTGTTTGTATTTCAGAATCCCTCTCTCTCTCTGGCTGTCTGTCTCTCTGGTTGTTTGTCTTTCAGAATCCCTCTCTCTCTCTGTCTGTCTGTCTCTCTGCCTGTCTGTCTCTCTGGTTGTTTGTCTTTTAGAATCTCTCTCTCTCTGGCTGTCTGTCTCTCTGGTTGTTTGTATTTCAGAATCCCTCTCTCTCTCTGGCTGTCTGTCTCTCTGGTTGTTTGTCTTTCAGATCCCCTCTCTCTCTCTGGCTGTCTGTCTCTCTGGTTGTTTGTCTTTCAGAACCCTCTCTCTGCTGTCTGTCTCTCTGGCTGTCTGTCTCTCTGGCTGTTTGTCTTTCAGAATTTCCCTGTCTCTCTCTCTCTCCGTCTGTCTGTCTGTCGGTCTGTCTGTCTCTGTCAGAATCCCTCTCTCTCTCTGTCTGTCTGTCTGTCTGTCTGTTTTTCTAGAATATATCTCTCTCTCTCTCTGGTTGTATGTCTCTCTGGCTGTTTGTCTTTCAGATCCCCTCTCTCTCTCTCTCTCTGGCTGTCTGTCTCTCTGGTTGTTTGTCTTTCAGAATCCCTCTCTCTCTCTGGCTGTCTGTCTCTCTGGTTGTTTGTCTTTCAGAATCCCTCTCTCTCTCTGGCTGTCTGTCTCTCTGGTTGTTTGTCTTTCAGAATCCCTCTCTCTCTCTGGCTGTCTGTCTCTCTGGTTGTTTGTATTTCAGAACCCCTCTCTAACTCTGTCTGTCTGTCTGTCTGTCTGTCTGTCTGTTTTTCTGTCTGTCTGTCTGTCTATGTCTCTCTGGCTGTTTGTCTTTCAGATCCCCTCTCTCTCTCTAGAATATATCTCTCTGGCTGTATGCTTTCAGAATCCCTCTCTCTCTCTGGCTGTCTGTCTCTCTAGTTGTTTGTATTTCAGAACCCCTCTCTCTCTGGCTGTCTGTCTCTCTGGTTGTTTGTCTTTCAGAATCCCTCTCTCTCTCTCTGGCTATATGTCTCTCTGGCTATATGTCTCTCTGGTTGTTTGTCTTTCAGAATCCCTCTCTCTCTCTCTGGCTATATGTCTATCTGGCTGTCTGTCTCTTTGGTTGTTTGTCTTTCAGAATCCCTCTCTCTCTGGCTGTCTGTCTCTCTGGTTGTTTGTCTTTCAGAATCCCCCTCTCTCTCTGGCTGTCTGTCTCTCTAGTTGTTTGTATTTCAGAACCCCTCTCTCTCTGGCTGTCTGTCTCTCTGGTTGTTTGTCTTCCAGGACCCCTCTCTCTCTCTGGCTGTCTGTCTCTCTAGTTGTTTGTATTTCAGAACCCCTCTCTCTCTCTGGCTGTCTGTCTCTCTGGTTGATTGTATTTCAGAACCCCTCTCTCTCTCTCTGGCTGTCTGTCTCTCTGGTTGTTTGTCTTTCAGAACCCCTCTCTCTCTCTCTCTGGTTGTTTGTCTTTCAGAATCCCTCTCTCTCTCTGGCTGTCTGTCTCTCTGGTTGTTTGTCTTTCAGAATCCCTCTCTCTCTCTGGCTGTCTGTCTCTCTGGTTGTTTGTCTTTCAGAATCCCTCTCTCTCTCTGGCTGTCTGTCTCTCTGGTTGTTTGTATTTCAGAACCCCTCTCTAACTCTGTCTGTCTGTCTGTCTGTCTGTTTTTCTAGAATATATCTCTCTGGCTGTATGCTTTCAGAATCCCTCTCTCTCTCTGGCTGTCTGTCTCTCTGGTTGTTTGTCTTTCAGAATCCCTCTCTCTCTCTGGCTGTCTGTCTCTCTGGTTGTTTGTCTTTCAGAATCCCTCTCTCTCTCTGGCTGTCTGTCTCTCTAGTTGTTTGTATTTCAGAACCCCTCTCTCTCTGGCTGTCTGTCTCTCTGGTTGTTTGTCTTTCAGAATCCCTCTCTCTCTCTCTGGCTATATGTCTCTCTGGCTATATGTCTCTCTGGTTGTTTGTCTTTCAGAATCCCTCTCTCTCTCTCTGGCTATATGTCTATCTGGCTGTCTGTCTCTTTGGTTGTTTGTCTTTCAGAATCCCTCTCTCTCTGGCTGTCTGTCTCTCTGGTTGTTTGTCTTTCAGAATCCCTCTCTCTCTCTGGCTGTCTGTCTCTCTAGTTGTTTGTATTTCAGAACCCCTCTCTCTCTGGCTGTCTGTCTCTCTGGTTGTTTGTCTTCCAGGACCCCTCTCTCTCTCTGGCTGTCTGTCTCTCTAGTTGTTTGTATTTCAGAACCCCTCTCTCTCTCTGGCTGTCTGTCTCTCTGGTTGATTGTATTTCAGAACCCCTCTCTCTCTCTCTGGCTGTCTGTCTCTCTGGTTGTTTGTCTTTCAGAACCCCTCTCTCTCTCTCTCTGGCTGTCTGTCTCTCTGGTTGTTTGTCTTTCAGAATCCCTCTCTCTCTCTGGCTGTCTGTCTCTCTGGTTGTTTGTCTTTCAGAATCCCTCTCTCTCTCTGGCTGTCTGTCTCTCTGGTTGTTTGTCTTTCAGAATCTCTCTCTCTCTCTGGCTGTCTGTCTCTCTGGTTGTTTGTATTTCAGAACCCCTCTCTAACTCTGTCTGTCTGTCTGTCTGTCTGTTTTTCTAGAATATATCTCTCTGGCTGTATGCTTTCAGAATCCCTCTCTCTCTCTGGCTGTCTGTCTCTCTGGTTGTTTGTCTTTCAGAATCCCTCTCTCTCTCTGGCTGTCTGTCTCTCTGGTTGTTTGTCTTTCAGAATCCCTCTCTCTCTCTGGCTGTCTGTCTCTCTAGTTGTTTGTATTTCAGAACCCCTCTCTCTCTGGCTGTCTGTCTCTCTGGTTGTTTGTCTTTCAGAATCCCTCTCTCTCTCTCTGGCTATATGTCTCTCTGGTTATATGTCTCTCTGGTTGTTTGTCTCTCTGGTTGTTTGTCTTTCAGAATCCCTCTCTCTCTCTGTCTGTCTGTCTCTCTGCCTGTCTGTCTCTCTGGTTGTTTGTCTTTCAGAATCCCTCTCTCTCTCTGTCTGTCTGTCTCTCTGCCTGTCTGTCTCTCTGGTTGTTTGTATTTCAGAATCCCTCTCTCTCTCTCTGGCTGTCTGTCTCTCTGGTTGTTTGTCTTTCAGAATCCCTCTCTCTCTCTGTCTGTCTGTCTCACTGCCTGTCTGTCTCTCTGGTTGTTTGTCTTTTAGAATCTCTCTCTCTCTGGCTGTCTGTCTCTCTGGTTGTTTGTCTTTCAGATCCCCTCTCTCTCTCTGGCTGTCTGTCTCTCTGGTTGTTTGTCTTTCAGATCCCCTCTCTCTCTCTGGCTGTCTGTCTCTCTGGTTGTTTGTCTTTCAGATCCCCTCTCTCTCTCTCTCTCTGGCTGTCTGTCTCTCTGGTTGTTTGTCTTTCAGAACCCCGCTCTCTCTCTGGCTGTCTGTCTCTCTGGCTGTTTGTCTTTCAGAATTTCCCTGTCTCTCTCTCTCTCTCCGTCTGTCTGTCTGTCGGTCTGTCTGTCTCTGTCAGAATCCCTCTCTCTCTCTGTCTGTCTGTCTGTCTGTCTGTTTTTCTAGAATATATCTCTCTGGCTGTTTGTCTTTCAGAATCCCTCTCTCTCTCTCTGGCTGTCTGTCTCTCTGGCTGTTTGTCTTTCAGATCCTCTCTCTCTCTCTGGCTGTCTGTCTCTCTGGCTGTTTGTCTTTCAGAATCCCTCTCTCTCTCTGGCTGTCTGTCTCTCTGGCTGTATGCTTTCAGAATCCCTCTCTCTCTCTGGCTGTCTGTCTCTCTGGTTGTTTGTCTTTCAGAATCCCTCTCTCTCTCTGGCTGTCTGTCTCTCTAGTTGTTTGTATTTCAGAACCCCTCTCTCTCTGGCTGTCTGTCTCTCTGGTTGTTTGTCTTTCAGAATCCCTCTCTCTCTGGCTGTCTGTCTCTCTGGTTGTTTGTCTTTCAGAATCCCTCTCTCTCTCTGGCTGTCTGTCTCTCTAGTTGTTTGTATTTCAGAACCCCTCTCTCTCTGGCTGTCTGTCTCTCTGGTTGTTTGTCTTTCAGAATCCCTCTCTCTCTCTCTGGCTATATGTCTCTCTGGCTATATGTCTCTCTGGTTGTTTGTCTCTCTGGTTGTTTGTCTTTCAGAATCCCTCTCTCTCTCTGTCTGTCTGTCTCTCTGCCTGTCTGTCTCTCTGGTTGTTTGTATTTCAGAATCCCTCTCTCCCTCTCTGGCTGTCTGTCTCTCTGGTTGTTTGTCTTTCAGAATCCCTCTCTCTCTCTGGCTGTCTGTCTCTCTGGTTGTTTGTCTTTCAGAATCCCTCTCTCTCTCTGGCTGTCTGTCTCTCTGGTTGTTTGTATTTCAGAACCCCTCTCTAACTCTGTCTGTCTGTCTGTCTGTCTGTCTGTTTTTCTAGAATATATCTCTCTGGCTGTATGCTTTCAGAATCCCTCTCTCTCTCTGGCTGTCTGTCTCTCTAGTTGTTTTGTATTTCAGAATCCCTCTCTCTCTCTGTCTGTCTCTCTGGTTGTTTGTCTTTCAGAATCCCTCTCTCTCTCTCTGGCTATATGTCTCTCTGGTTGTTTGTCTTTCAGAATCCCTCTCTCTCTCTCTGGCTATATGTCTATCTGGCTGTCTGTCTCTCTGGTTGTTTGTTTTTCAGAATCCCTCTCTCTCTCTGGCTATATGTCTATCTGTCTGTCTGTCTCGCTGGTTGTTTGTCTTTCAGAATCCCTCTCTCTCTGGCTGTCTGTCTCTCTGGTTGTTTGTCTTTCAGAATCCCTCTCTCTCTCTGGCTGTCTGTCTCTCTGGTTGTTTGTCTTCCAGGACCCCTCTCTCTCTCTGGCTGTCTGTCTCTCTAGTTGTTTGTATTTCAGAACCCCTCTCTCTCTCTGGCTGTCTGTCTCTCTGGTTGTTTGTATTTCAGAACCCCTCTCTCTCTCTCTGGCTGTCTGTCTCTCTGGTTGTTTGTCTTTCAGAACCCCTCTCTCTCTCTCTCTGGCTGTCTGTCTCTCTGGTTGTTTGTCTTTCAGAACCCCTCTCTCTCTCTCTGGCTGTCTGTCTCTCTGGTTGTTTGTATTTCAGAACCCCTCTCTCTCTCGGTCTCTCTGGCTGTCTGTCTCTCTGGTTGTTTGTCTTTCAGAATCCCTCTCTCTCTCTCTGGCTGTCTGTCTCTCTGGTTGTTTGTCTTTCAGAATCCCTCTCTCTCTCTCTGGCTGTCTGTCTCTCTAGTTGTTTGTATTTTAGAACCCCTCTCTCTCTCTCGCTCTCTGTCTGTCTGTCTGTCTGTCTGTCTGTCTGTCTGTCTGTCTGTCTGTGTCTGTCTCTCTGGTTGTTTGTCTTTCAGAACCCTTCTCTCTCTCTGTCTGTCTGTCTGTCTGTCTGTCTGTCTGTCTGTCTCTCTCTGGTTGTTTGTATTTCAGAACCCCCCTCTCTGTCTGTCTGTCTGTCTGTCTCTCTGGTTGTTTGTCTTTCAGAATCCCTCTCTCTCTCTGTCTGTCTGTCTGTCTCTCTGGTTGTTTGTCTTTCAGAATCCCTCTCTCTCTCTGTCTGTCTGTCTGTTTTTCTAGAATATATCTCTCTGGCTGTATGCTTTCAGAATCCCTCTCTCTCTCTCTGGTTGTATGTCTCTCTGGCTGTTTGTCTTTCAGATACCCTCTCTCTCTCTCTCTCTGGCTGTCTGTCTCTCTGGTTGTTTGTCTTTCAGAATCCCTCTCTCTCTCTGGCTGTCTGTCTCTCTGGTTGTTTGTCTTTCAGAATCCCTCTCTCTCTCTGACTGTCTGTCTCTCTGGTTGTTTGTCTTTCAGAATCCCTCTCTCTCTCTGGCTGTCTGTCTCTCTGGTTGTTTGTATTTCAGAACCCCTCTCTAACCCTGTCTGTCTGTCTGTCTGTCTGTCTGTCTGTCTGTTTTTCTAGAATATATATCTCTGGCTGTATGCTTTCAGAATCCCTCTCTCTCTCTGGCTGTCTGTCTCTCTGGTTGTTTGTCTTTCAGAATCCCTCTCTCTCTCTGGCTGTCTGTCTCTCTGGTTGTTTGTCTTTCAGAATCCCTCTCTCTCTCTGGCTGTCTGTCTCTCTAGTTGTTTGTATTTCAGAACCCCTCTCTCTCTGGCTGTCTGTCTCTCTGGTTGTTTGTCTTTCAGAATCCCTCTCTCTCTCTCTGGCTATATGTCTCTCTGGCTGTCTGTCTCTCTGGTTGTTTGTCTTTCAGAATCCCTCTCTCTCTCTCTCTGGCTATATGTCTATCTGGCTGTCTGTCTCTCTGGTTGTTTGTTTTTCAGAATCCCTCTCTCTCTCTGGCTATATGTCTATCTGTCTGTCTGTCTCGCTGGTTGTTTGTCTTTCAGAATCCCTCTCTCTCTGGCTGTCTGTCTCTCTGGTTGTTTGTCTTTCAGAATCCCTCTCTCTCTCTGGCTGTTTGTCTCTCTAGTTGTTTGTATTTCAGAACCCCTCTCTCTCTCTCTGGCTGTCTGTCTCTCTGGTTGTTTGTCTTTCAGAACCCCTCTCTCTCTCTCTCTGGCTGTCTGTCTCTCTGGTTGTTTGTCTTTCAGAACCCCTCTCTCTCTCGGTCTCTCTGGCTGTCTGTCTCTCTGGTTGTTTGTCTTTCAGAATCCCTCTCTCTCTCTGGCTGTCTGTCTCTCTAGTTGTTTGTATTTCAGAACCCCTCTCTCTCTCTCTCTCTCTCTGGTTGTTTGTCTTTCAGAATCCCTCTCTCTCTCTGGCTGTCTGTCTCTCTAGTTGTTTGTATTTTAGAACCCCTCTCTCTCTCTCTCTCTGTCTGTCTGTCTGTCTCTGGTTGTTTGTCTTTCAGAACCCCTCTCTCTCTCTGTCTGTCTGTCTGTCTCTCTGGTTGTTTGTCTTTCAGAACCCCTCTCTCTCTGGCTGTCTGTCTCTCTGGTTGTTTGTCTTTCAGAACCCCTCTCTCTCTGGCTGTCTGTCTCTCTGGTTGTTTGTCTTTCAGAACCCTTCTCTCTCTCTGTCTGTCTGTCTGTCTGTCTGTCTGTCTGTCTGTCTGTCTGTCTGTCTCTCTGGTTGTTTGTATTTCAGAACCCCTCTCTCTCTCTGTCTGTCTGTCTGGTTGTTTGTCTTTCAGAATCCCTCTCTCTCTCTGTCTGTCTGTCTGTCTCTCTGGTTGTTTGTCTTTCAGAATCCCTCTCTCTCTCTGTCTGTCTGTCTGTCTCTCTGGTTGTTTGTCTTTCAGAACCCCTCTCTCTCTGGCTATATGTCTCTCTGGCTGTCTGTCTCTCTGGTTGTTTGTCTTTCAGAACCCCTCTCTCTCTGGCTGTCTGTCTCTCTGGTTGTTTGTCTTTCAGAACCCTTCTCTCTCTCTGTCTGTCTGTATGTCTGTCTCTCTGGTTGTTTGTCTTTCAGAATCCCTCTCTCTCTCTGTCTGTCTGTCTGTCTCTCTGGTTGTTTGTCTTTCAGAATCCCTCTCTCTCTCCGTCTGTCTGTCTGTCTCTCTGGTTGTTTGTCTTTCAGAACCCCTCTCTCTCTGGCTGTCTGTCTCTCTGGTTGTTTGTCTTTCAGAATCCCTCTCTCTGGCTATATGTCTCCCTGGTTGTTTGTCTTTCAGAATCCCTCTCTCTGGCTGTATGTCTCCCTGGTTGTTTGTATTTCAGAACCCCTCTCTCTCTCTCTCTCTGGCTGTCTGTCTCTCTGGTTGTTTGTCTTTCAGAACCTCTCTCTCTCTCTCTGGCTGTCTGTCTCTCTGGTTGTTTGTCTTTCAGAACCCCTCTCTCTCTCGGTCTGTCTCTCTCTGTCTGTCTGTCTGTCTGTATGTCTGTGTTTCTGTCTGTCTGTCTGTCAGAATCCCTCTGTCTGTCTGTGTCTGTCTGTTTTTCCAGAATATATCTCTCTGGCTGTATGCTTTCAGAATCCCTCTCTGGCTGTCTGTCTCTCTGGCTGTTTGTCTTTCAGAACCCCTCTCTCTGGCTGTCTGTCTCTCTGGTTGTTTGTCTTTCAGAACCCCTCTCTCTCTGGCTATATGTCTCTCTGGCTGTTTGTCTTTCAGAATCCCTCTCTCTCTCTCTGTCTGTCTGTCTGTCTGTCTGTCTGTCTGTCTGTCTGTTTGTCTTTCAGAATCCCTCACTTGGTCTGTCTGTCTGTCTCTCTGTCTTTCATAATCCCTCTCTATGTCTGTCTCTGTCTGTGTGTCTTAGAATCTCTCTCTTCAGAATCTCTCTCTTTCAGAATCTCTCTCTTTCAGAATCTCTCTCTCTTTCAGAATATCTCTCTCTTTCAGAATCTCTCTTTTTCAGAATCTCTCTCTTTCAGAATCTCTCTTTTGGCAGAATCTCTCTCTGGTTGAATCTTGTCTTTGAGAATCTCTCTCTCTGGCTATTTCTCTCTGGCTGTTTGTCTCAGAATATCTCTCTCTCTCAGATCTGTCTGTCTCTCTGTCTGTCAGAATCTGTCTTTCAGAATCTCTCACTCTCTCTTTCAGAATCCTCACTCTCTCTGTCAGAATCTCTCTCTCTGTCTTTCAGAATCTCTCTACTCGCTCTTTCAGAATCTCTCACTCGCTCTTTCAGAATCTCTCTCTTTTCAGAATCTCTCTCTTTCAGAATCTCTCTCTCTTTCAGAATATCTCTCTCTTTCAGAATCTCTCTTTTTCAGAATCTCTCTCTTTCAGAATCTCTCTTTTTCAGAATCTCTCTCTTTTAGAATCTCTCTCTTTCAGAATCTCTCTCTCGCTCTTTCAGAATCTCTCGCTCTCAGAATATCTCTCTCTCTCAGATCTCTCTCTCTCTCTCTCTCAGAATCTCTCTTTCAGAATCTCTCACTCTCTCTTTCAGAATCTCTCACTCTCTCGTTCAGAATCTCTCACTCTCTCTTTCAGAATCTCTCACTCGCTCTTTCAGAATCTCTCACTCGCTCTTTCAGAATCTCTCTCTCTTTCAGAATCTCTCTCTTTCAGAATCTTTCTCTCTTTCAGAATCTCTCTCTCTTTCAGAATCTCTCTCTCTTTCAGAATCTCTCTCTCTTTCAGAATCTCTCTCTTTCAGAATCTCTCTCTCTTTCAGAATCTCTCTCTCTTTCAGAATCTCTCTCTCTCTCAGAATCTCAATTCAATTCAATTCAAGGGGCTTTATTGGCATGGGAAACGTGTTAACATTGCCAAAGCAAGTGAGGTAAATAATATACAAAAGTGAAATAAACTATTAAAATTAACAGTAAACATTACACATACAGAAGTTTCAAAACAATAAAGACATTACAAATATTATATATATACAGTGTTTTAACAATGTACAAATGGTTAAAGTACACAAGGGAAGATAAATAAGCATAAATATGGGTTGTATTTACAATGGTGTTTGTTTTTCACTGGTTGCCCTTTTCTCGTGGCAACAGGTCACAAATCTTGCTGCTGAGATGGCACACTGTGGAATTTCACCCAGTAGATATGGGAGTTTATCAAAATTGGATTTGTTTTCTAAATCTTTGTGGATCTGTGTAATCTGAGGGAAATATGTATCTCTAATATGGTCATACATTGGGTAGGAGGTTAGGAAGTGCAGCTCAGTTTCCACCTCATTTTGTGGGCAGTGAGCACATAGCCTGTCTTCTCTTGAGAGTAATGTCTGCCTATGGTGGCCTTTCTCAATAGCAGGGCTATGCTTACTGAGTCTGTACATAGTCAAAGCTTTCCTTAATTTTGGGTCAGTCACAGTGGTCAGGTATTCTGCCGCTGTGTACTCTCTGTTTAGGGCCAAATAGCATTCTAGTTTGCTCAGTTTTTTTTGTTAATTCTTTCCAATGTGTCAAGTAATTATATTTTTGTTTTCTCATGATTTGATTGGGTCTAATTGTGCTGCTGTCCTGGGGCTCTGTGGGGTGTGTCTGTGAACAGAGCCCCAGGACCAGCTTGCTTAAGGGACTCTTCTCCAGGTTCATCTCTCTGTAGGTGATGGCTTTGTTATGGAAGGTTTGGGAATCGCTTCCTTTTAGGTGGTTGTAGAATTTAATGGCTCTTTTCTGGATTTTGATAATTAGTGTGTATCGGCCTAATTCTGCTCTGCATCCATTATTTGGTGTTCTACGTTGTACATGGAGGATATTTTTGCAGAATTCGGCATGCAGAGTCATTTTGTGAAATCTTGGTTGGTGAGTGGACCCCAGACCTCACAACCATAAAGAGCAATTGGCTATATGACTGATTCAAGTATTTTTAGCCAGATCCTAATTGGTATGTTGCATTTTATGTTCCTTTTGATGGCATAGAATGCCCTTCTTGCCTTGTCTCTCAGATCGTTCACAGCTTTGTGGAAGTTACCTGTGGCGCTGATGTTTAGGCAAAGGTATGTATAGTTCTTTGTGTGCTCTAAGGCAATGGTGTCTAGATGGAATTTGTATTTGTGGTCCTGGCGACTGGACCTTTTTTGGAACACCATTATTTTGAATCTGTGCAGAATATCTAGGTGTTGCTGTAGGCCCTCCTTGGTTGGTGACAGAAGCACCAGATCATCAGCAAACAGTAGACATTTGACTTTAGATTCTAGTAGGGTGAGGCCGGGTGCTGCAGACTAGTGCCCGCGCCAATTCGTTGATATATGTTGAAGAGTGTGGGGCTTAAGCTGCATCCCTGTCTCACCCCACGGCCCTATGGGAAGAAATCTGTGTGTTTTTTGCCTATTTTAACTGCACACTTGTTGTTTGTGTACATGGATTTTATAATATCATATATTTTACCCCCAACACCACTTTCCATCAATTTGTATAGCAGACCCTCATGCCAAATTGAGTCGAAGGCTTTTTTGAAATCAACAAAACATGAGAAGTCTTTGCCTTTGTTTGGGTTGTCAATTAGGGTGTGCAGGGTGAATACATGGTCTGTTGTACGGTCTGTTGTACGCCAATTTGACATTTGCTCTCTCTCTCTTTCAGAATCTCTCTCTCTTTCAGAATCGCTCTCTTTCAGAATCTCTCTCTCGCTCTTTCAGAATCTCTCTCTCTCTCTTTCAGAATGTCTCTCTCTTTCAGAATATCTCTTTCAGAATATCTCTCTTTCAATCTCTCTTTCAGAATCTCTCCCTCTCTTTCAGAATCTCTCTCTCTCTCTTTCAGAGTCTCTCTCAATCTCTTTCAGAGTCTCCCTCTCTCTCTCTGTGTGTTTGTGTTCAGAGGCTGTAATTTAGTGGAGACTGTGTATACAGAACACAAACAGAGACACACGCGACACACAGCCCCCACGCTCCACCATGTCACCGCCGCTAGCCACACACTGGTCACTGTGTCCGCACTTAGACCTCAGACGGCCAGGCACACCACACACACTATGACATATCAAACACACTTTGTATAACATATAACACACACAACCCTAAACTCCATATTGTACTAAACTCCATATTGTACTAAACTCCATATTGTAATCTACAGAATCTATGGCACAGTTCTCCATTGCTCAATAATCCATATGCGAAAATACTTCTAGTTTATGTCATGAACTTCAAGTTCAATAACCTCAAGTTCTACATGTAAACATCCATGTTTTTTTTGGAGACGGGGGAATTGGTGAAGCTCGGCTGCAACACTTTATGGCGTAATTCACCAGATGATAGTTTCTATTCAGCCGCAAACCCCTGGGCCATGTAAAAACTTCCACACTTTTCACATACGGGGAGAGAGAGAGATTCTGAATCACTCGCACACTGATTTACACACAGATACACATGATTCTAGTACACATCATTCTGGTAAAGCCAAGGATTACAGTCCCTAACACCCAGTCCTCATTTACTCTGGTGGTGCCAGCAGAGCAAAAACTTTGAGGCAAAAATACCCTTTCAGGACTAAGTGAAACAGAGTG
The DNA here is from genome assembly GCF_034236695.1 of Oncorhynchus nerka. Taxonomy (NCBI): domain Eukaryota; kingdom Metazoa; phylum Chordata; class Actinopteri; order Salmoniformes; family Salmonidae; genus Oncorhynchus; species Oncorhynchus nerka. Next base: position 33,710,824 of record NC_088412.1, read on the forward strand.
TGTAGCCTTGCCACTAAGATTCAGAGAAGAAAAAAACTCACTCTCTCCTATACCACTCTCCTTCAGTTGCTCTCTCTCCTATTCACCTCTCCTTCAGTTGCTCTCTCTCCTATTCACCTCTCCTTCAGTTGCTCTCTCTCCTATTCACCTCTCCTTCAGTTGCTCTCTCTCCTATTCATCTCTCCTTCAGTTGCTCTCTCTCCTATTCACCTCTCCTTCAGTTGCTCTCTCTCCTATTCACCTCTCCTTCAGTTGCTCTCTCTCCTATTCATCTCTCCTTCAGTTGCTCTCTCTCCTATTCATCTCTCCTTCAGTTGCTCTCTCTCCTATTCATCTCTCCTTCAGTTGCTCTCTCTCCTATTCACCTCTCCTTCAGTTGCTCTCTCTCCTATTCATCTCTCCTTCAGTTGCTCTCTCTCCTATTCACCTCTCCTTCAGTTGCTCTCTCTCCTTCGTTGTACATTTAAGTCATTTAGGGGACACTTCTCCAGAGAGACAATTCATATAACAACAGAACCTTTATTTTTCTCAGCGAGAAACTACACTTAGTGTTTAAAAGGGTTAAGCTAGCCCATCTGATTCCAGTTTCAGTGTCTGGCGGTGGGGGGGGGGGGGGGGGGGGGGCATAGAGAGGAGGGAGGGAGCAGTGGATAACTATGAGTGTGAACAGTACAAAGGAGGGGAGGGACGGCTTTTTCACAATAAGAGTTGTGCCTTCATTCACTTTGAATCTGAATGAGAGTGAGTGTGTGTGTTTGAGAGCGAGTGTGTGTGAGCTAACTAGTGTGTTTAAGAGAGAGAAAAAACATGTATGCATGGGCAGGTGTACGAGTGTGTGAGTGGTCAAGAGAGAAAATGTGTGTGCGCACATAGATGTGAGAGCCTTTCAGTTTGTTTGTTCTCAGTTGTCCAGACAGTTCTATAGTGAGCCAGTGGGGGTCAGTATTACACCATGCATGAGTCGCATCACTCTAACACGGGTAGGGAAGAGGAGGAAGTCTTTATTAGACAGGGACCATATCATTTGAATAATAGTCACATTTTTGGACTATTAGCAGTGTGTGTTTCCTGTGTGCCGTTGCTTTGCAACTGTACATTCTGCACTGTTGACTTCAACGGTATGTCACAGCCATGGATATTCATTCAGTCCTAACTGCCATTTCTGCATAGTGTCCAGCCAGGGTGTGGCATCTTACGCTTCGTATAAAACATTGCCAAGGCTTTAAGAGTACACGGCAGTGTCTCATTGGTTAGAATACTAGGGTTGAGACCGTTTAAGAACAGCTGTGTTGCTGACACTGCCAGTCCCTTAGTGAAGGGGGGGGTACATAAATGAGGAGGAGCAGTACCCCACTTACAAACCCCACAGATGTACAGGGGTCACAGAGGTAACCCTGTGTTTACAATGTGTGTGTTTGTGCACGTGTGTGTCTGACAGAGAGCAAGAGGCTCAACATCTGCACATCTGCTTGAGGGGGGGGGCTTTGCCGTGAGTGTGCATATAAACAAAGTCTCCATCCCAGTCCACTCCATCCCCTCAACCTTCTTCCCCCTTCAATCTGACCCTGTCTGACTTGGATTACCCTGAGGACTGCATCTGTTTACCTCAACCTGCCTCGCTATCACACAGACTCCTCACAAACACACCTCCATACGCCTACGCTTCTACAAACATTTACACTCATCTGCCTGCCAGAGCTATACACAGGAAACGGCTAAATACAGCTTACACACACACTCACATACGTGACTGTTCAGCCGCGCACACCAGTGGAGGCTCCTTGGAAGAGGAATGGGAGTGAATTTCAGAGAAGAAAAAAATGGTCTTCCTTTTTCGATAAAACTATCCGAAATATATTTGAGTCACCCAATAACTGACTAAAACACACTGTTTTGCAAAGAAGGTCTACAGTAGCCTCAACAGCACTCTGTAGGGTAGCACCATGGTGTAGCCGGAGGACAGCTAGTTTCTTCAATCGACTTCAATACAAAACCTAGGAGGCTCATGGTTCTCACCCCCTTCCACAGACTTCCACAGCAACTATGACGACTTCCGGAGGATGTCCTCCAACCTATAAGAACTCTTGCAGCATGAACTGGCATGTTGTCCATCCAATCAAAGAATAAGAGAATGAATCTAGCACTGAAAGCATAAGCTACAGCTAGTTAGCACCGCAGTGCATAAAGTGTCAGAGAAAGACCATAGTTTCACAGTGTCGAACAAATTCATTTCTTTAAGGAGAAACTACAGAGAGAGAGAGCGAGAGAGATAGCTTATATTTCGCTGTTTCTTCTTAGTTTACCTTCCACTTACTTAGCTAGCTAATGCAGCTAATTTAGCCTACTCAACAACCTGACTCAAACAGAGAGGAATGCTATTTTTGTTAGCTAGCTGGCTAAGGCTATCCAACACGGCAACTCTTCCAAGTCAAGGTAAGCTTTCGGTTTTATAAATGCTTGCTATAGCCTACACTGTACTGCATGATTGTACACATGGATTGGATAGTTGGTTTACCAACGCATTAGTTCGAGTAGCTATGTTGACTATGACGTTAGCTAATATGGTGACAATGTAGGCTGTGTAGCGGTTAGCGGTTATGGTACAGTATGAAGGTTTGGCTTGGGAGAGTTTTTTGTTGTTGTTTCCTGGTCACAGACAGCTGTTGTGTTGTGCACTGAAGTCCACAAGCGAAGGGAAAAGGTGAGAGGAGGAGAGCACGTAGATGTGAGAATAAATTATACAGCGAACAAAGTGATGATACTGTAGGCCTATGTGACTGCTATGAAAGTGAACTGTGTGCGCGGGTGATCAGGGGTGTATTCATTCCGCCGATTCGGTTGCAAAACGTTTCTTAAAACGGAAGCAAACGGAACGAAACAGGGATGGACCTAGCTGAATTTGTCCAATGGAAACGCTCGTTTTAGTTTGGACTAATAATTACACCTGAGATAAACTAGATTCAGGCAAGAGTGTGCAAGGCGAAATTGAATGTTTTACTGTCTGTCACATCGTTACCTTGATTGCTCCCATTTGTATCTCGACCTGTCAAAAACTAATTCAGAGGCTAGGTTGTAAGCAACCTCATGATGGGTACAAGGAACATTTTAGTATCATGTAGTAGCCTAAACCTATCGATGTTACATTGAACTGGGAGAATGGAATACGAATAACAGTGCTGTAATAGAAACAAGGCCATGCTCATTAAAAAAACATTAGTCTTCCCTTATCTTAAATGGCACCGACCGCCACTGGCGCACAAACAGACACACATTTACAATCCGGCACTTACACTATCACAGAGACACATCTAGCCTGCAGCATGTAATTGTGGAAGACAATTATGGGGAGAATCAACAACCATGAGTCAACAAGCACAGAAACGTCTTCCTCGATGTCTATGGGAAAAAAATAAGATTGTGAAAAACAGAAGAATCCAAAAGATTCAGGAATTCTGATTAAGGATGCAGTGGACTTGGGGGAGATAAAGAGAGAGCGAGGAATTCTGATTAAGGATGCAGTGGACTTGGGGGAGATAAAGAGAGAGCGAGGAATTCTGATTAAGGATGCAGTGGACTTGGGGGAGATAAAGAGAGAGCGAGGAATTCTGATTAAGGATGCAGTGGACTTGGGGGAGATAAAGAGAGAGCGAGGAATAAACAGAGCACAAACACGAAAAGGAGACGTATAAGGAGAGATATTATCGCCTAGGTGAAGGGGGTGTACGTGCAGTTGGCTGGATGGTCGTCCCCGGCGACCGCTGCTGTGAGGTGACTCATAAAGCTCATATTTACGAGTCAATTATTATTATCATGATTTCTTTCTGCACACACAGCTCTGTCAGTGCTGCTAATACAGACTAGTTGTAACTACACAGTTCCACCAAATCACTGCCGAGTGCTGAAACCAGAAGGCACGCACGCACACACACACACGCACACACACCTTCACAATGACAAACACACACATTCATATTGAGAGCCGTGTTCACAAGGCTCATGCGAACATCCATATAAATGGAGTTTCCAACATGACGATGGGAATGAAGGACGGAGCCGTGTGATTGACAGCTGTCTGGACACATCATCCAACATGCAGGCCTCATTAAATAATTGACAAATAGGAGGAATGGTTCCTCACAGCAACGGTCATACCGTTGTGTGCCTGTTAGAAGGCAGGGGTCGAAGACAACATGCGGTAGCCAAAGACTGAGAAAGTTTAGTCAGACATACACGGATCCTTCCAGACACACACATCCTCACACCCATTTCCCTAAAATGACACCAGCGCTAACACTGAGGATATTACAGGATAGCAAACCTGCTCTCACATGGAACAGGATTGTATACGACACACCCTCACTCTCTCCGTCCAGCTCTGAAATCACAGAAATATCATTTGTTTTGCACCGTCCGCTCTCTTTTACGCACACACACACACACACACACACCTCTGCCCCGAGAGAGGTTGCTGGCAGAGGGAGTGTATTTACATGGGGTAGTCAGGGTGGAGACAGAGTGGCAGGCTGATGGGTGCACAGCACATCGGTCTTTGTGTGTGTGTGAAAACACACGCCCATGTCTGCTGACACCCGCTCTACACACACACGGTGAAACTGAACAATACAAACAACATTAAACCAGGGGGGAGGCAGTCGAGTCTCCACAGGACAAACTTTCCCACAGCTCAGCAGAAAACCACTGTGGCTGCAGCAGAGAGAGGTTCAAATGGAATATCCAGTCATGTAGTATTCTCCCTACCTCTTTGTGTGTGCCTCGCTCTAAAATGTTCTCCCTACCTCTTTGTGTGTGCCTCGCTCTAAAATGTTCTCCCTACCTCTTTGTGTGTGCCTCGCTCTAAAATGTTCTCCCTACCTCTTTGTGTGTGCCTCGCTCTAAAATGTTCTCCCTACCTCTTTGTGTGTGCCTCGCTCTAAAATGTTCTCCCTACCTCTTTGCGTGTGCCTCGCTCTAAAATGTTCTCCCTACCTCTTTGCGTGTGCCTCGCTCTAAAATGTTCTCCCTACCTCTTTGCGTGTGCCTCGCTCTAAAATGTTCTCCCTACCTCTTTGCGTGTGCCTCGCTCTAAAATGTTCTCCCTACCTCTTTGCGTGTGCCTCGCTCTAAAATGTTCTCCCTACCTCTCTCTATACCTCTTTGTATGTCTCTCTACCTCATCCTTCCTACATCTCTCTCGTCTTCTCACCTCTCTCTCCCCCTCTGCTTCTCAGGGTGTGATTCCGTTCCTCAATTCCAGAACACTCTGACCCTCAGTCTCTCTCCTCCCAGTCTGGGAAGATAAGAACTCCTATTCTTATTCCAGCTATGATAACTCAGAGTAATCACAAGATATATCCACAATAAACTCAGAGCTACAATAACTCAGAACTACAATAACACAGCTCTAATCAAATCAGCCCAGGCTGAGACTTCACAAGAAAGCCCATGTGTGTGATTAGGAGAGGGGCTCTGGGGGCCGGGGATGGAGACGGTGTGTGTATGTGTGCGTGTGTAGAGTGTTGGACTACAGTCAGCCAGGGTACACAGCCTAAACAACAGTTGTTTTTCGGATATACATTGTGTGTTCTATGTACATGGCTAAAAGTGCTGCAGAGGTTTAGAGGTGCAGCTGTCGGTTTCTGAATGCCTCTGAATTTATGTTCAAGGTGAAGCCTCTTGTCAAAGCTCAACGACAGGTTGTGATAGAAAAGTGTTTTATGGAGTCCTGACACTCTGATTGTATAAATGTCCGTGTTCAGACTGCAACCCCGCCCCCCACACACACACACCCTTAAAGCATTGGTTCACCATTTTTGAATCCCCTTTGGACTCAGAGATTTGCTATTTCCTACAATCTAGAGCAAAAAAGGGCCTTGTATGATAACAAATCAAGTTAAAAAAAAAATATATATATATTTTTTTAAAGAGTGCACCTCATATTCTTTGGGGAAAACCCTAAACCTCCCTCATCTCCATACCGTGAAAATGCCTCTTCCTCATCCGTCCTGAGCATCTCTCTTCCTGACCAGATGCTAAACACATCACTAATACTCCATCCAGCCTCCAACAACTCTCCAAACCTCAGCCCCTAAACAAGCCTTAAAAACATCACCACGTTATGGAGACAACTAAGAGCTCCCTGCTCCATTTCACTCCGCCCGGTAACTGGTCTGATAACCCAGACAGACCAACGTACATGGTCACAAATCTTTTTTCCAACTCTTTCATCTTTGAACTCCTGTTTACAGTATCTTTCCATTCCTATGTTCTTATTTTCTTTCAATCACCCGTCTCCTTCAATCTCCCTCTCTAGCATCCTGCTGTATCTTACATTGGTCTGCCATACAGGGTTGAGTTAGGACTGTATCTTACATTGGTCTGCCATACAGGGTTGAGTTAGGACTATATCTTACATTGGTCTGCCATACGGGGTTGAGTTAGGACTGTATCTTACATTGGTCTGCCATACAGGGTTGAGTTAAGACTGTATCTTACATTGGTCTGCCATACAGGGTTGAGTTAAGACTGAATCTTACATTGGTCTGCCATACGGGGTTGAGTTAAGACTGTATCTTACATTGGTCTGCCATACAGGGTTGAGTTAAGACTGTATCTTACATTGGTCTGCCATACAGGGTTGAGTTAGGACTGTATCTTACAGTGGTCTGTGTTACGAATCCCTTTTGGCCCGACAGTCTAGGGGGGATGGTAACGAGACAGGTGAAAAAGTATGAGTGAGAACAAAATAACCACAGACAACTAAATTACCGTCAAACACTCATGGTTTATTTGAAAACACACGGTAATGGGGGGAGCAGGAAAAGGGGCTGAGCTGGACCCAAGAAAAGAAATAAGTATCCAAAAACACCCCTAAGCTAGACAGACCGATGGCATTGACAGAGAGATTGAGCTCTAGAGCAAACAACAGACAGGGGTTTTTTAAACAAAGGGAAAGGGAATGTGATAGGGTAATGGGAACAGGAGGAGGTGTGTCTTCTGATTAGTGGCTGATTGATGACTGATTGGGGAATGATGATTGCCACCTGTGAGGAGGAAAGAAAAGAAATACACACACAGGATACCTGCATCCGTAACACTCCCACCCTTAAAAGAGCAACCCTATGGGGTGGATTGGGACCAAAGTATTACAATGAATACCCACAAGATCAACAACAAAGTCAATCTTACAAAACATACAAAAATCATCATTTTTACACACGAGACAAAGCATCTGCTAATACATTTTTCAGAACCTTTTTCATGCCGTATCTCCAAATTATAATTTTGCACAATAAGGGCCCAACGCATTAGGCGCTGGTTCTGGTTGTACATCCGGTGGAGAAACACTAAGGGGTTATGATCAGTATATACAATCACTGGTAGGGCACTGGAACCAATATATACTTCAAAGTATTGCAGGGCTAACAATAAAGCAAGAGCATCTTGTTCGATTGTCGCATAGTTTGTTTGACATTTGTTAAATCTACGCGAAACATAACAAACGGGATGATCCACTCCACTCTTGTCCTGTTGCAGTAGAACAGCACCAGCACCTCTGGCACTAGCATCTACCTTCAGTTTAAAGGTTGTTCAAAATCAGGAGCAGCAAGTACAGGGGTGTTACATAAGAGTGCTGTCGCAGATTCAAAAACTCTCTTACAATCATGGGACCACTCATACGCTCTAGCCGGACTGAGAAAATCGGTTAATGGAGCAACTACCAGAGAGAAATTTTGACAGAAACTACGGTAGTAGCCAAGCATCCCTAAAAAGTGGCGTAGCTCTCGTCTGGTGGTAGGTGCGGGTGTGGTATGCTTTCAACATGTTAATGTGGCACACACGAGATTGGCGTTTTCTATCAGGAGTTTGAAGCACATAGTCAGTTTCACTTATTTTCTTTTCAATGAAATAAGGACCAGAGAAACGAGCTGACAGTGAAGATCCTGGAACAGGCAATAACACCAGTACTTGGTTACCTGGCTGTAGTGGACGAGAAACAGCCTCTTTATCATCGTGTCTTTTCATCCTCCTCTGTGAGGAACACAGAGCTTCCTTTGCGAGAGCACAAGCTTGATGTAGGCGCTCACGAAAGCAACAAACATAGTCCAACACATTCTCATATCCTGTACACAACTCTTGGGACAAAAACTGTTCTTTAAGGACTTTCATTGGTCCTCTCACTGTGTGACCAAACACTAGTTCAGCCGGGCTGAAACCTAGGGGCACCTGCACAGTTTCACGAGCAGCAAACACAACTAGAGGGACTCCCTCATCCCAATCTTTCTCAGATTCCAAACAATATTTACGTAGCATAGACTTCAATGTCTGATGCCAACGTTCAAGCGCACACTGAGACTCTGGGTGATAGGCGCTTGACACATGGTTCGTAATTGATAAGGATTTTAACACCTGCTTGAAGAGCTTTGATAGGAAATTGGTACCTTTATCACTTTGTACCACCTTAGGTAACCCGAATGTCGTGAATAATTTATTTAAGGCCTTACTCACTACCGGAGCAGCAATCCTTCGCAGAGGAATGGCCACACATTGGTGTGGCAGGCTCACTAAGAAGCAGTCCGGGTTGGTTGGGTTGTGTTTCGGAGGACGCATGGCATTCAACCTTTGTCTCTCCCGAGCCCGTACGGGAGTTGTAGCGATGAGACAAGATAGTAACTACTAACAATTGGATACACGAAATTGGGGAGAAAAGGGGGTCAAATTAAAAAAATAAATTAAAATAAAAACATTTATGCACGATGGCGCACGCACGCAGATGGTTTGGGTTCCGTGTCACTCACGCGGCTCTCCGTCACGTGATCGGGTCTTTCTCACAGGCTACATACAAGTGAAGACCGACGCAACTCTGAGGTGTATATTAAAGAAATTGGAAGAACGTTCCACAAAAAAACATTTTTATGCAATGTGGCTGACGCAACAGATCAGAACGTTTAGCTTAAACTGTTGCTAAACCTATTAGGCTATTTCTTCACATTATACGCGCAGCAATGCACACATGGTATTATGCTATAAGCGCAAATGTTCCATTAGAGGAAAAACCCATTATCAAAAGTGACCGCAAATGCAATTATGCAAAAAGTAATGCTTTTATTATAAAAAGTGAATTTTTATGGTGAATATTATCTTCCTCAAACGTGAAACTCACGCGCAGCTTATATATGCCAGTTAGGCTTTACTCCCCTTGTAAAGCGGATGAATGTGCTTAATTTTCAGTTATTTGGCCACTTTAGTTAACCTTATTAAAATATATTAGGCCAGGCTACATGAGGTGTGCGACTATGATTAGAAAAAGTCACACAATGGGGCCTCCCGGGTGGCGCAGTGGTTAAGGGCGCTGTACTGCAGCACCAGCTGTGCCACCAGAAACTCTGGGTTCGCGCCCAGGCTCTGTCGTAACCGGCTGCGACCGGGAGGTCCTTGGGGCGACGCACAATTGGCCTAGCGTTGTCCGGGTTAGGGAGGGTTTGGCCAGTAGGGATATCCTTGTCTCATCGCGCACCAGCGACTCCTGTGGCGGGCCGGGTGCAGTGCGCGCTAACCAAGGTTGCCAGGTGCACGGTATTTCCTCCGACACATTGGTGCGGCTGGCTTCAGGGTTGGATGCGCGCTGTGTTAAGAAGCAGTGCGGCTTGGTTGGGTTGTGTATCGGAGGACGCATGACTTTCAACATTCGTCTCTCCCGAGCCCGTACGGGAGTTGTAGCGATGAGACAAGATAGTAGCTACTAATTGGATACCACGAAATTGGGGAGAAAAAGGGGTGACATTTTAAAAAATCACACAGTATACTTGTCACGTATACTCCCTCTCCAGCCTCTAGGTCACCAGGCTGCTCGTTATGGTGCACACCTGTCACCATCGTTACGAGCACCTGCACGTCGTCAGACTCACCTGGACTCCATCACTTCCCTGATTACCTTCCCTATATATGTCACTCCATTTGGTTCCTTCCCCAGGTGTCATTGTTTCTGTTTCATGTCTGTGTTCTGTTAGTGTTTCTTGTTTTGTATTATGTTGCGTTTATTTACTAAAACACTCACTCCCTGAACTTGCTTCCCGACTCTCAGTGCACATCATTACATTCTTATACTGGGCATCATTCACAAGTGATAGGCTAATATTGTCCCCCATCAGACTATTCTTGTTTTAATCTTGTCTTTACATATACTAAATAATATATGTGACATTTATTTTGATTTCGAATGGACTATTATCATGCACCTGTATCAAAATACATGCCGTCTATGCCCTTAAATAGCGAATGGAGGACACTTTTCCCCGTGGTTTATTTTCATGCCAGTCAGGTAGGCTATACTCCTGTTGTAAATATAAGCAATGTGCTTACCATTAGGAAAGTTGAGAAATAAATATAGTAGGTCTAGTCTATAGAAAGCTGATGTGATCCTCCTCTTTTTATTAGCGGCCATCACTCTGTTTTCTCCTGCAATTACATAGCCTATAGAAATGTTGAGCAACATGAGCTCATTGGCTCTCATGAAGTGTTTGATTTTCGATCACAGTTGCATTGAGTGATTAGAGGGACAATAGAGTGCTGAGTACCAGGCAGTTAGTATGTTTGGTAGGATACTAATGACCATCAACAGCATCAGAGCTTGGAGAAGTCTAATTACCGTGACTAAACGGTCATGTGGAATTTGACTGCCTTCATGACTCGTGACCACAGTTGTGGTCACCGCAACAGCCCCTAGATATGACCGTTTTTCATGTCACGTTGATAGGATAGTTTGAAACGGAGCTCATTCAGTTTGTTCCCAGTGACTGCACGTTCGCCAATAGAACAGAGGGCAATGGCGGTCTATTCGCTCCCAGACGTAGTCTCGTCAGGATGCCGCCTCGCCGGCCTCTCTTTCACCACCGCTTCTCTTTCAAGATTAGCACCTGGTCCAGAGTAAGCAGAACGTCCAGCGCTGCCAACTCATTTTCATCCAAATCGAGGATAGTGATCACTGTTCGGATGTCCAGAAGCTGTTTTTGGTCATAGGAAATAATGGCAGAGACATTATGTTCAAAAACAGTTAAGATCAGCTTTAAAAAAAAAATACACAAAATAGCAGAATTGTTCAGGAGCCCGTATGACGGCTGCTATACACTGCAGCGTCATCTTCTAGCCATCTTAGCCAACCTCAGATATGCAAAGCTGCAGAATATAATGTGGATTCTGCACTTTGATATTTGTATTATTATGTCATGAGCAGGATGTGGAGCAATGGTTAGAGTACCCACCAGAAGGTAATGTACAATGTGGTGATGTCAAATCCTGCGTGGGCCGTTGAACTTATGACCTTTATATTGTTGAAGGGCGTGCATCTTCATCTCAGTATCCGGAGCATTGGAGACCTACACAAAACATCTAACCTTCAACAAACTGGTGTCTGCTCCAGAACACTAGATGACACTGAGTGACTTGTCTAAAAACGCACAAGGCCAGCCGTACACACACACACACACACACACACACTTTAGATCCCAAACACACAACGTAACCATAAACCATCATCATGTCGAAGGCTTTCAGCCACAGAAAGATACCCTCCTGCCATGATGAGAGGGGAGGAGCAAAGCAGACAGCACTGCTGTTGGACTATGATGTTCATAACGCAGCTCTCATAACACACACACACACACACACCATTCACACACACACACACACGAAAGGGTGAGCCCTAAGAATCTTAAATAATTCATAACAGAGGAAAATGGGACAGGGGGAGAGGTAGGGGGAGCATATGGCAGGCGTATGAGCCACCCCACCCTCTCTCACTCCCCCTCTCCAGCCCCCTCTCCTCCACCACCACCCCATCCACTCATAATCAGCGGTTCGGCATCGGGGCTCATTTTGGGTTTCTTTCATTTATTTTGCCATTTCCATGAAAACAACACTGGGACAAACAGACCCACATGTATCTACTCATCTAGTCAGAACAATAGGCAGAGGGAGGAGGCCATTTGAGTTCACTACAGATGAAAGCTAGAGGGGGAAAAATAGAGAAATAAATGAGGTTTTCCCTACATGTGTTTCTGAGTGTGTTTTTCCATGTATTGCGTAGTTAGGGTTAGAACTACACTCCATCATGGCAGGCGATGGGGAAAAAACTCACTCAGTTAGACAGTATCTTCAACTATTTTCAGCATTAGAACCCGACTCAGAGCTCTACCTAATCCAATGTAACCACAAACGTGTTTTTATTCATGCATAATAACCATGAAAAGCATCATACATTTTAACTAACCATGTTTTGGCTTAGGGCTTTGTGTTTGACATGTGTTAGCAATAAACATGTTCAGTGCTTTGACCATTGTTCTCATACCTTTATAATATTGAGATGAGTGGCATTGTTATGACCATAGATACATATCTACTGCTGAAGGCGACTCTGGTCTGGGTTTGGTATTGAGCTCACAGAGAGAGGAGATCTGACAGTATGTTGAGCGCTCACAGAGAGAGGAGATCTGACAGTATGTTGAGCGCTCACAGAGAGAGGAGATCTGACAGTATGTTGAGCGCTCACAGAGAGAGGAGATCTGACAGTATGTTGAGCGCTCACAGAGAGAGGAGATCTGACAGTATGTTGAGCGCTCACAGAGAGAGGAGATCTGACAGTATGTTGAGCGCTCACAGAGAGAGGAGATCTGACAGTATGTTGAGCGCTCACAGAGAGAGGAGATCTGACAGTATGTTGAGCGCTCACAGAGAGAGGAGATCTGACAGTATGTTGAGCTCACAGAGAGAGGAGATCTGACAGTATGTTGAGCGCTCACAGAGAGAGGAGATCTGACAGTATGTTGAGCGCTCACAGAGAGAGGAGATCTGACAGTATGTTGAGCGCTCACAGAGAGAGGAGATCTGACAGTATGTTGAGCGCTCACAGAGAGAGGAGATCTGACAGTATGTTGAGCGCTCACAGAGAGAGAGATCTGACAGTATGTTGAGCTCACAGAGAGAGGAGATCTGACAGTATGTTGAGCGCTCACAGAGAGAGGAGATCTGACAGTATGTTGAGCGCTCACAGAGAGAGGAGATCTGACAGTATGTTGAGCGCTCACAGAGAGAGGAGATCTGACAGTATGTTGAGCGCTCACAGAGAGAGGAGATCTGACAGTATGTTGAGCGCTCACAGAGAGAGGAGATCTGACAGTATGTTGAGCGCTCACAGAGAGAGGAGATCTGACAGTATGTGGTTGCATGTTCTTCATTTATACTCCAGGAACAGATTGATCCCTGTGGAATACAAGGGGGCCCATATCTACCAATCAACATATGACATGAATTAGGCTATAAGTATAAAACCAAGAATAGAAAGAGGGGGAAAATAAAGATTGGGTAGCAGATTGGGTAGCAAGAGAGGGGTGAGAGGAGGAGGCACAGAGAGGGAGGGAGAAAGGTGATAGCCTACAGAAACAGAGTGGGGATAAAGAGACATATAGGAGGGAGAAAGGTCATAACCTACAGAAACAGAGTAGGGATAAAGAGACATATAGGAGGGAGAAAGGTGATAGCCTACAGAAACAGAGTGGGGATAAAGAGACATATAGGAGGGAGAAAGGTGATAGCCTACAGAAACAGAGTGGGGATAAAGAGACATATAGGAGGGAGAAAGGTGATAGGAAACAGAGTGGGGATAAAGAGACATATAGGAGGGAGAAAGGTGATAGCCTACAGAAACAGAGTGGGGATAAAGAGACATATAGGAGGGAGAAAGGTCATAACCTACAGAAACAGAGTGGGGATAAAGAGACATATAGGAGGGAGAAAGGTGATAGCCTACAGAAACAGAGTGGGGATAAAGAGACATATAGGAGGGAGAAAGGTGATAGCCTACAGAAACAGAGTGGGGATAAAGAGACATATAGGAGGGAGAAAGGTGATAGCCTACAGAAACAGAGTGGGGATAAAGAGACATATAGGAGGGAGAAAGGTGATAGCCTACAGAAACAGAGTGGGGATAAAGAGACATATAGGAAGAGAGGGGCGAGAGGAGGAGGCACAGAGAGGGAGGGAGAAAGGTGATAGCCTACAGAAACAGAGTGGGGATAAAGAGACATATAGGAGGGAGAAAGGTGATAGCCTACAGAAACAGAGTGGGGATAAAGAGACATATAGGAGGGAGAAAGGTGATAGCCTACAGAAACAGAGTGGGGATAAAGAGACATATAGGAGGGAGAAAGGTGATAGCCTACAGAAACAGAGTGGGGATAAAGAGACATATAGGAGGGAGAAAGGTGATAGCCTACAGAAACAGAGTGGGGATAAAGAGACATATAGGAGGGAGAAAGGTGATAGTCTACAGAAACAGAGTGGGGCTAAAGAGACATATAGGAAGAGAGGGGCGAGAGGAGGAGGCACAGAGAGGGAGGGAGAAAGGTGATAGCCTACAGAAACAGAGTGGGGATAAAGAGACATATAGGAAGAGAGGGGCGAGAGGAGGAGGCACAGAGAGGGAGGGAGAAAGGTGATAGCCTACAGAAACAGAGTGGGGATAAAGAGACATATAGGAAGGAGAAAGGTGATAGCCTACAGAAACAGAGTGGGGATAAAGAGACATATAGGAGGGAGAAAGGTGATAGCCTACAGAAACAGAGTGGGGATAAAGAGACATATAGGAGGGAGAAAGGTGATAGCCTACAGAAACAGAGTGGGGATAAAGAGACATATAGGAGGGAGAAAGGTGATAGCCTACAGAAACAGAGTGGGGATAAAGAGACATATAGGAGGGAGAAAGGTGATAGCAGGATATTTTAAGGTCCAATGCGTAGGTCTTTTAACTCAATGTCAAATAATATCTGGGTAACAATTTCTCAAGCAAGACTCTTGCTAGGACTGTCTGTGAGTGGTCTGAGTGGGGAGGGGAAAACTGAAAACTAGCTGTTATTACCAGGCAGGCTAGAACTCCATCCCACGAAAACAGGCAAAGATTTCAGGCAGTCTTTTCAAACAGCTCTTAAACTAAAAGCCCATTATCATCATGTTCACAAATTCACAGTATAATTCCAACCTCATAGTGTGGAAACATAGACTGAGTATACAAAACATTACGAACACCTGCTCTTTTCATGACATCCAGGTGTAGATCGGTGTAGATGAAGGGGAGGAGGCAGGTTAAATAAGTATTTTCAAGCCATGAGACAATTGAGGCATGGATTGTGTATGTGTGCCATTCAGAGTGAATGGGCAAGACCAGATATTTAAGTGCCTTTAAACTAGAGGTCGACCGATTATGATTTTTCAATGCCGATACCGATAGCGATTATTGGAGGACCAAAGAAAGCCAATACCGATTAAAACGGCCGATTTTTAAAATGTATTTGTTATAATGACAATTACAACAATACTGGATGAACACTTATTTTAACTTAATATAATATATCAATAAAAATCAATTTAGCCTCAAATAAATAATGAAACATTATCAATTTGGTTTAAATAATGCAAAAACAAAGTGGTGGAGAAGTAAAAGTGCAATATGTGCCATGTAAAAAAGCTAACGTTTGAGTTCCTTGCTCAGAACATGAGAACATATGAAAGTTGGTTGTTCCTTTTAACATGAGACTTCAATATTCCAAGGTAAGAGGTTTTAAGTTGTAGTTAAAATAGTATTTATAGGACTATTTCTCTCTATACCATTTGTATTTCATATACCTTTGACTATTGGATGTTCTTATAGGCACTTTAGTATTGCCAGTGTAACAGTATAGCTTCCGTCCCTCTCCTCGCCCCTACCTGGGTTCGAACCAGGAACACATCGACAACAGCCACACTCGAAGCAACGTTACCCATCGCTCCACAAAAGCCGCAGCCCTTGCAGAGCAAGGGGAATAACTACTCCAAGTCTCAGAGCGAGTGATGCTGGCAAAATGCACAAAGTGCTGTTTGAATGAATGCTTACGAGCCTGCTGCTGCCTACCATCGCTCAGTCAGACTGCTCTATCAAATCATAGACTTAGTTATAACACACAGAAATACGAGCCTTTGGTCATTAATATGGTCCAATCCGGAAACTATTTCAGTGAAATAAGGAACCGTTCGGTATTTTATCTAACGGGTGGCATCCCTAAGTCTAAATATTCTTGTTACATTGCACAACCTTCAATTTTATGTCATAATTACGTAAAATTATGGCAAATTATTCTGGCCAGGCGGCCCAAACTGTTGCATATATCCTGACTCTGCGTGCAATGAACGCAAGAAAAGTGACACAATTTCACCTGGTTAACATTGCCTGCTAACCTGGATTTCTTTTACCTAAATATGCAGGTTTAAAAATATATACTTCTGTGTATTGATTTTAAGAAAGGCATTGGTGTTTATGGTTAGGTACAGTCGTGCAGTTGTGCTTTTTTCCGCAAATGCGCTTTTGTTAAATCATCCCCCAGCTTTGCATCGATTATATGCAACGCAGGACACGCTAGATAAACTAGTAATATCATCAACCATGTGTAGTTATAACTAGTGATTATGATTGATTGATAAGGTTGCAAGATTGGTTCCCTTGAGCTGACAAGGTGAAAATCTGTCGTTCTGCCCCTGAACAAGGCAGTTAACCCACCGTTCCTACGCCGTCATTGAAAATAAGAATGTGCTCTTAACTGACTTGCCTAGTTAAAGAAAGGTATATAAAAATATTTTTTTAATTATTTTTTATTATCGGCGCCCAAAAATAGCAAACTCAATATTAAGAAGGTGTTCCGAATGTTTGGCATACTCAGTGTACATAAAACACAGAAAAATCATGTTTTTGACTGCACTGGGCCTTTAAGTATCTCCAGACCCGAGCAGACAGAGCGCTTGGGGCATCTCCCCCTCTCTGTGTCCAGCTGTCAATCACACTGTGAGAGAGAGAGGGGGTAACAGGGGGGCCGCCCCCAGAAAACTCCACAGATGAGTTTAATTTCTAACTCATAGCAGTTGATTCCAGAAACAACAAAAGTGAACCTGCCTCGTCAACGAAGCTAAGAAAAAGCGGCATGCAATTTCTCAAAGATTTCCTCACGAACGCAAACACCAGCTTCACTTGGAAAAAGAAAAAAGAAAAAGCATATAAATCCAGCGTTGTCAAAACATATAAACACAGAATGTTGGACAGGACTGGCGCTGTACACAGCGGTAGCTTAACTAAAACACGGGGAGAACAGTATTACATCTTCTTGCCTACATGAGGCCTTGCAATGACTCAGACAGGACACTACAGATCTACTCTCAGGGAAACGTTACTCCAAGGCCTTGTTGAATAGTGAAAAGGTCAAAGAGTGAGCTCAGGTTCTGGCTAACATGAGTCTGTTGTTTCCTAAACACTGTCAGAGGTGATTCACCTGTGTGACTAGCATAACACATAACATCACCCTGCTATACAGACAGATAGGGTGTCATGAAAATGCCAAACCCATCTCACTCAACTTCACCTGGACCTATCCTATTGGATTTAATGGGTTGACACCGCACCAGAGCACATGGGAATTGTTGGTAATTAATGACAGGGCTAGGGTGGCAGGATTCCGTCTCTGATTGACCCAGCCTGACCTGCGCTGCTTAGTTACCATGGAGATCGGGGGTCACCATAGTGACCGGGGGAGTCCTGTTCCATATGGGTGAGTGGGTTGCATCCCCGGGGCAAGAGGGAGGGCGGTCTAAAGGTGGGCATGAGTAAGCACTGGGGTGGAGGAGAGAGGAGGGGGAAGGGGGAGATGTGGGGGGATGACTGGAGGGGTCCATGGGTCTCAGCTGGGTATAATTACAGGGTGTTACAGAGAGGAGCCCTTGTCCCCTTGCCCGTGTTCTACATCGACCTGAGGGGAACACTCCTACACTCCCCTCACCTCCCCATCCCATCCCTGTGTCCACAAAGAGGAAGTCTGTGCCCCATCCAGGGAACTGTGGGCAGTAGGGGACACGACCAGTCTGCTGCCTGCCAATTCAGACTGCCCAGGAAGCTACAGGCAAACAGGGCTCTGCCCATAGTGCCCAGATCAGCTCTGAACATCCCACACACAGACTGGTCTTTCATCATCACACATACACACATTCCAGTCAGTTAGGTTTCCATCTGTACAGCATGGGCCTGCTGGGGTTAACCCTCTACAGGCCAATCACCCATTACAGCTCAAACAGATCAATTATCTCATCCTTAACTCTTCAATCAGATAAGCCCTTTGCCCTCGGTTGTTCAATCACCCCCTCCCCTCCCCCGGCCTGCGACCTCTGTTGGCCTGTGCTCAGCAGGTAGTGACAAATGAGCTGATAGCTAATCTCTGCTGAGGTGGAGCTGGTAGAGGGCTGAACAGAGAGCCTGTGTCTGATGCCATGGGACATGGCAGGAAGCACAGCCACTGTTACAGCCTCAGTGCACACACATAGACACAAACACACGGTATTGAGAGGGACCAGAAAGGATCTTTGTCCAATACTACTTACTGTATCTACAATGAATGGTAACTACACCATAAATAGTATAAAGAGAGACGTTGATACTCTATTAAAACAGACAAATAAACGGAAAGGTAGATGAGGTGTAGAGACAGCAGGATAAGGGTCCACCACAGGAAAGTGTTGTTCTAGCTGAATCACTCTCTGGCCTGGGCAGGGTATTTCTACACGGTCTGTCTGGGACACTGGGTCACTGTTAGGTCTCGTTCTCCAAGGGCCCCAATCTCTTTCCAGAACCTTCCTCATTAGAGTGAAGGGGTGAATGTAGAGCATTGTGGGGGATTTCCCCAGTCTGTGGTGTCCGGCTGGAGCCGAGTACGCTCAGAAGAGCCTGACGCCAGCAGGACCAGTCAGCAGACCACACTGACCCGATTCACCAGGAGAGGAGAGGTTCTACTGAGGACAGTCAGACCCTGCTCCCTATACCGCACAGCAGCCCTCTCCCCTGGACACTCACAGTCGCAACCCCAAACACACAGAGGGGAAGACAAAACACAGAGCTATGCATGAGATCACTTGTGTTTACACACCTCTCCTATTGGACATCATTCTTTACCTGCGATAGCAATGAGCATTGTGTTATGAGTATGTTCGCTTTGAGTTTTGTGTACAAAGTGTGTATTTCTGGCTACGTTGAGGTATTAGGTCTAAAGAGTGAGCCTGCGGAAACGCACGAGGTCCTCTCTCCCATGACTGGGAAAAACATTAGATCTACAGCCACACAGAAATAAATCCTAGCCACATGAAAACTCCTGACATCAATGGTTCTGACTCCACAGCCAAGCTGCCACAGCAAACAATAGAGCCAAGTTCAAAAATGTGTCACAGACGAGAAGTACTGACGTGGTGTGAACATCGCGCCAACAACACGTGAAGCTCTGCCAAAGGGGGAAAAATACCTCCTCCAAGGGAAGAAAGAGGGAAAAGTGGGGATATGAGAGCCAAGGATCCCTTAAGCACATCAGCCGTTTCAATGTTCTCAGGCATACTGTATACTAGTGATGGAGGGGTAACATGTGATATTATTTTTGGACTGTATTATATTGATATTTTGTTTGCTACTGTAGGTACTGTTAGTCGGTTGTACCTGAGCCAAAACTCTGGTATTTTTCATTCTATAGCTTGTTCTCCATCTTCTTTTTAAATACTGAGCCAACATGTTTTCAGCACTTTTATTTCGGACTGATCAAAACTGGCTCTCTTGTCTCTCTGCAGCAAACATACGGTGAGCAATATGTTTGGAACATCAAATCGCAAAAAAAATCAGAATATCGATTTTGCAACACATATCATATCGGCACCTATAGTAAGTATCGTGATAATATTGTATCGTGAGGTCCCTGGCAATTCCCAGCCCTACTGTATACTGTAATACTCAAATACATTGTCAATTCACACTAAGGCCTTTGTCATGAGGTATTATTTCAATGGTCTGTGATATGGATTTGAAGACCTTGCCACTGATGAAAATGTTAACATCAAGCGCTTGACAGCACATTATTAAACATACTACTGAGATTAATTGTGGTGGATCAAAATGGTTAAAGACTCCAGCCACCCAAGTCATAGACTGTTCTCTCTGCTACCGCACGGCAAGCGGTACCGGAGCACCAATTCTGGGACCAAAAGTCTCGTGAACAACATCTACCCCCGAGCCATAAGACTGCAAAACAGTTAATCAAATAGCCACCCGAATTATCTGCATTGCCCCTTTTCTGAAATAACAAATGTTTTTTAGAAATTTTTTTATTACCACTTTTTCTCCCCAATTTCATGGTATCCAATTGGTAGTTTACAGTCCTGTCCCATCGCTGCAACTCCCGTACGGACTCGGGAGAGGTGAAGGTCGAGAGCCGTGCGTCCTCCGAAACACAACCCAGCCAAGCCGCACTGATTATTGACACAACGCCAGCTTAACCCGGAAGCCAGCCGCACCAATGTGTCAGAGGAAACACCGTACACCTGGTGACCGTGTCAGCGTGCATTGCATCCGTCCCGCCACAAGAGTCGCTAGTGGCCAATAGTTTCTACCATTAAACCATCAGCTCTCCCCTACTTCCCCCATGGACATTTTCCCCCACACCCCCTCAACAGCATGTTGTTTTTCATTATTTTGTTTTAAGCCTTCCCTAAAACCATAGCCCTAACCTTAACTACTCAGAATGAATGCCTAAACTTGACCCTTTGAGTTGTTAATGTTTTAACCCTGTAACCACACAGAATAAACCCTGTAATCTTGCGGAATTGTAGAAAATAGACGTTCATCCATAATACGTTGAATTTTGAAGTGAAATTAAGAGATCTTGTTGCTCACACACCATACCAAAGACAGGCTTTTTCTCTCTCGGTCTGTCTCAGTTTGCTTAGGTTTTGCAGGTGAGTGTGGAACAGGGGGTGGTGGTGACACTGTTGAGGCGAGATGACCACAAACTTGTTGGGATAAACTGTCTCGTCAGAGAGAGAAACACACACTGTGACTCTCTCTCCTGTGGTTTATAAACACAGCCAGTTGTGTTTGGAGGAAAAAACATGCAGGTCCTGTAAATGTCTGGGGGGGGGCTGCTTTCCTGGAGGTGTGTTGTTTAGAGTTGTTGAGGAGACAGGAGACGAGGAAGCAGTGTACACGGGGATGGATGTGCACATGGTGTCAGACCATGGCAGGGTCAGGGGTTGCTGGAGAAGGGGAGCGAGGGAAACAGACAGGACAAGAGAGGGAGAGTAAGTCTCATCACTCGCTCTCATCACACCTCTAACCTATAGCAGTGGTCTGCTAACCGTTTAAAAACTCTCTCACACAGAGTGGCGACAGAGCCGTAAGGCGCCATGTTCTACCGTCTTCTAATCTAATTAATACTACTCTATTCCTAAGCCATTTCCTCGTCCTCTTACCTCTGTTTTCATAGTCTCTTTATATTCCTGAGGCTGTAAAGCCAGCAGCAGGACAGCACAGTATTTAGGAACTTATTAAAAGTAAATCACGGAAAAACAAAACAGTCCTGCACCAGTCAGCGTCCCATGCCAAAGTGGAATTTGAAAACAACCTTGTAAATCTGGTTTCTGAGCTGGACCCATGCTTATTAAAAAGGGAGGAAGAACCCGCGGCTTACTTGGTACCAGTATCCTTTGTCCCTCCTTGATCCACATTAGTCTATGCCTGTCCTGTACCCTTCTGACCTCTGTAGTTCTCACAGTCCACTCTGCCTTCCAGCTTTAGTATCATAGTAATCAGCAGGCTTTTATAGAAGAAAGTGGAAAATGTGTCCTCAGGTCCTCTGGATACCAGGTAGGCCCAGTGATAACCATCTGATCCCCACTGTGTATTGTCGTTTCTGTTTTTAGCTGATGTATGTGTGTTTTGTGTATGTTCGGAACCCCATTCAAAACATGGTCTTGCGAAATCAGATCTCACGATCAAGGCTTGTGACGGGAGAGTTGATGTTTGCAATCAAAATGGACCCGTAATATGTGAGCCCCAAGTTTTATTGAGCTATTAAGCGAAATGAGTTTGTGTGCTCCTCTCCTCCCTCTCTATTGATTTAATTTCACTGTTCTTGGGCTCTGGCTACAGGGTGGACACAGAGAAGTGTAATTATATTGGAAACTGCATGGCAGAATGAAATGGCTATTTTCTCTGGCTGGTGTGGTGGTTGCCCTGGGTTGCACTGAAGGGAACGGTGGGCAGAGCTGGGCACCCTAGTGGTGGTGTAATGTTAGTGAAGCCATGGGAATGGACTGGAACTATGTGAGAGAGGTCCTGTGAGGTCAGGTCATCCTGTGATCAGGTCGACACCTCTGACCTCTCATTCACTCTGTGGTTAACAGTAAAAAGACAAACAAACAGAAAACTGTAGATTGACTTTTTACCTACTCACGTAAGAAAGCTTTCCCTCACTTTAGAAGTTAGTTACAGTATATTGTCGAGGTTATAGAGTGTGAAATATAGTTTTATTTTTCAGTGATAAAAATGTGGTTGTAGTAATATAGATGTGGTTGTGTAGGCTGACATGGTGGTTGTAGTGATATAGCTAGATGTGGTCAGTGTGATCGGAGGTGTTAGTTCACGGTGTTTACAGAGTTATGAAGAGGGCTGTTTGGCTCCAGTAAATACCTCTCCATCAGGTTTTGCCTCAAGGTTGGTGGGGGTAGGGTACCCACTTTGCTGGCGCTGCCACGCTACCTGCCAATGCTGCCCCCGCCTCTGCCCCCCCACTGGAATGGAAGGGGGTTTGTCTGAATGGGGCAGATTGAGCAGGTTTGGGTCGTACCCAGTCCACAATCACAGGGCCTGTGTGCAGCCTGGGACTAGCGCTGGACAGGGGTGGGGTATGCCTCAACAAACACTCCCTTTCACCCCTTCCTGGAACATCACACTAGTTACCTCTACGTCAACAGCCCAGACTGAGCTACTCACACACCATACATGTACTACATCCCTCCCATAGACCAGCTAGTGGCTGAGCCAGTTAGTGAGGGATACAATCTCTCTGAAAGACAGGGATAAACTGAATGAACAGGGAGTAGGCCTACTTTATTGAATGAGGATACGAAAGGGAGAGCGACGGTCAGTCAATGATGTTGTCTGTTGTTCATTAAGAGGCATAGCAGTAGTCAGTAGTATGTATGTTAGCAATGGGAGAGCAGTGGAGCAGAGTAGAACTAACCTCTCCACCCCGGCCTGTTGCTCCATCCCTGCTGGGATTAGCCCGACCTGCCTCTCATAACATTCCGGCTCCCAGCTATTACTGATCAGAAACAAGGCTTCTGCTCTGTCTGTCCCTATGCCCCTGGGTCACATTCTAGAACAACCAGCCAGATGCTTTATCCCTGTCTAATTGTCTGTGGGTTGCTATTTTTGACTATCTGACTCTGGTTACTATGTTTGTATGCATGTTTCTATTTTTACGGCGTTAACATTGTACGAATGTGCAGAACAGCTGGCTGGGAGGTGTAGCAAGGATCGGACCAAATTGCAGCGTGGTAATTTTCATACATCTTTAATAAAGATAATGACGAATACAAAACAAAACAATAAACGTAACGCGAAAACCGAAACAGCCTATACTGGTGCAAACTAACACAGAGACAGGAACAATCACCCACGAAACACTCAAAGAATATGGCTGCCTAAATATGGTTCCCAATCAGAGACAACGATAAACACCTGCCTCTGATTGAGAACCACTTCAGGCAACCATAGACTTTTCTAGAAAACCCCACTATACCACAATCCCAATACCTACAAAAACCCCCAAGACTAAACACACCACATAATAAACCCATGTCACACCCTGGCCTGACCAAAATAATAAAGAAAACACAAAATACTAAGACCAGGGCGGGACAGCTGGTGTGTTTACGGACATATTCAATTGCTCCCTGTCCCAGTCTGTTGTCCCCAAATGCTTCAAGACGGCTACCATTTTTCCTGTATCCAAGGAGGCAAAGATAACTGAAATAAATGACTCCCACCCCGTAGCACTCACTTCTGTCATCATGAAGTGCTTTGAGAGGCTAGTTAACCTCTTCAACCTATGGGGGCGCTATGTCATTATTGGATAAAAAAACGTGCCCGTTTTAAGCGCAATATTTTGTCACGAAAAGATGCTCGACTATGCATATAATTGGCAGCTTTGGAAAGAAAACACTCTGACGTTTTCAAAACTGCAAAGATATTATCTGTGAGTGCCACAGAACTCATGCTACAGGCGAAACCAAGATGAAACCTCAAACAGGAAATGAGCAGAATTTTTGAGGCTCTGTTTCCCATCGTCTCCTTATATGGCTGTGAATGTGCCATGAATGAACCTGAGCTCTCTGCCGTTCGTCCAAGATGTCTGCAGCATTGTGACGTATTTGTAGGCATATGCAATGCCACTCTAAATAATACCACTTTAATAATGTTTACAAGGCCACATATCTTACATTACTCACATCACATGTATATACTGTATTTTATACCATCCATTGCACCTTGCCTATGCCGTTCGGCCATCACTCATCCATATACTTACATGTACATATTCTCATTCCCCCTTTAGATTTGTGTGTATTAGGTCATTGTTGGGGAATTGTTAGATGACTTGTTAGATATAACTGCACTGTTGGAACTAGAAGCACAAGCATTTCGCTACACTTGCATTAACATCTGCTAACCAGACTCCTGAACTCTAATCCCTGAACCCTAACCTCTGACCTCTCCTGCGCAGGCTCAAAACTACAGCCATGGTAGGCCCCGCAGAGTGTGAGTAGGCTGCGAGAAACATTTCTGCAAAATCAATGTTTTATTTTCCCTTTCAATCAGAAAAAGTTAATAAGAAGATCAATATCCAATCTAGTCTGGTTTAGTCAAATCTGGTTTACATCAACATGGCCAGTTTAGTCTAACTATTGGTCGGGTCCACTGTATGTAGTCTCTTATCTGACCTGCATGCCACAGACAGAGGGGCTTTAAGTCTGTAATTGTCTTTACCCCAGGGGTATGAAGACTGTCCCCAACCCAGCCCAGACATTCCTCCCCTCTCTGGACTGTCTCAATCTGCTACTGTTGTCCCCTACCTACCCCCACAAGGCATCGTGACATTCTAGACCAGTCCTCAAGTACCCCCAACAGCATACATTTTTATGTAGCACACCTGATTCAACTTGTCAACTAATCATCAAGCCCTCAAAGAGTTGAATCAAGTGAGTTTGTCTGGGGCATCAACAAAAATGTCTGCTGTTGGAGGTACTTGAGGACTGGAGTTGGGAAACACTGCCCTGGGGGGCTGCAGACTGTAACAAATGAGTGTGAATGACTGACATGCTGGTGTGAGTCATCCAGGAGTCCAGTGCTGCAGACTCCCTACCGTCTCTTTACAGCCTCATATCTGGGGTGACCTGGACTGACTGTCCTCTCATCTATTCCCCAGACACCCCCTCAACACTGGAGGAAGGGAGGAACCGGTAAGCCCGGTGGAGACAGAGGGCCACTTCACAGTGTGAACAGCAGGGGCCTGGAAGTCCCTGAGTCTCTCTAGCACAATTTCAGAGACTCTCTGTCTTACTTCAGAGATATCTCTCTCCATCTTTACTCTGTCTTTCCCCCTCTCTCCATCTCCTTCCCTCTCCCCATCCTAGCCTCTCTTCCGTTGTTCAGCATGTTGTGTCCTGCTCATATCTGTGTCACTCTGATCTACAGACATGCCACACACCAACATGGACATATCCTGACACTGTTACTGTTCGAGTCAAACCAATCCATTCAATTTACTTCAGGGAAGGAGAGAGAAGAAAAAAAAAAGTTGCTTGGTTTATCAGAGAAGTGAGTTATTTACCCATCTCTTCCTTCCTGTGTTTAGTCAAGGGGGATTACAGTGGGAGGGAATGCAGAGCAGATAGCTAATGGAGTTTACTCACTGTCAGGTGACCCAGGAATAAACCCCCCTCTCTCTCCCCCTGCACTGGACCCTGAGACAGTCTGAGATGGTCTGGGACGGCTGTGTTTACATACACCAGGCCTGACTGCACAGCCACCGCATGGCCCCAGCCCCAGAATAATGTACTATCTGTTTAATAGGGAGAGAGAGCCCTGTTTATAGAGAAGGCCCTTTTTAACTGGCTAATGGACTGTTGGGTCAGAGGTCAATATTAACCCATGTTACTTCCTGTTATCATTACCACTCTGCTCTGATGAGGATAGGTGCTCAACTCGCTGGACTCTCAGATCTACTTATCCAAAATTGACTCATTAGCCTGCTAAGCCTGGAACGGCCGTGATGCTTGCTCATTTTCCTCCGTGGAATCAGAGCAGCACTTTGTATGAAGACCTGTGGAAAATGTGCCCTCATTGAAGATCAAATCACATTTTTATTGTCATGTGCTTTGTAAACAACAGGTGTACACTAACAGTGAAATGTTTACTTACGGGCCCTTCCCAACGATGCAGAATACAAGAAATCAATCAATAATAATAATAGAAAAAAGATATCGTAACACAAAGAATAAATACACCAGGAGCAATAAGAGCTTGGTTATATACATGGCGTACCAGTACCAAGTCGATGTGCAGGGAAATTGAGGTAGATACAGTGCCTTCGGGAATTATTCAGACCCCTTGACTTTTTACACATTTTGTTACGTTGCAGCTTTATTCTAAAATTTACCCCAAAAAAAGTTTCCTCTTCAATCGACACAAAATAACCCAATAGGTTTTAGAAATGTTTGCCAATTTATTACAAATAAAACTTTGACAGCAAGTATTCTTGGGAATGACGCTACAAGCTTGGCACACCTGTATTTGGGGAGTTTCACCCATTCTTCTCTGCAGATCCTCTCAAGCTCTGTCAGGTTGAATGGGAAGCGTTGCTGCACAGCTATTTTCAGGTCTCTCCAGAGATGTTCGATCGGGTTCAAGCCCAGGCTCTGGCTGGGCCACAAAAGGACATTCAAAGACTTGTCCCGAAGCCAGTCCTGTGTTGTCTTCGGGTCGTTGTCCTGTTGGAAGGTAAACCTTTGTCTGAGGTCCTGGGCACTCTAGAGCAGGTTTTCATCAAGGATCTCTCTGTGCTTTGCTCCGTTCATCTTTCCCTTGATCCTGACTAGTCTCCCAGTCCCTGCCGCTGAAAAAACATCCCCACAGCATGATGCTGCCCCCACCATGCTTCACCGTAGGGATGGTGCCAGTTTTTCTCCAGATGTGATGCTTGGCATTCAGGCCAAAGGGTTCAATCTTGGTTTCATCAGACCAGAGAATCTTGTTTCTCATGGTCTGAGAGTCTTTCGGTGCCTTTTGGCAAACTCCAAGCAGGCTGTCATGTGCCTTTTACTGAGGAGTGGCTTCCGTCTGGCCACTCTACCTAATAGGCCTAATTGGTGGAATGCTGCAGAGATGGTTGTCCTTCTGGAAGGTTCTCCCATCTACACAGAGGAACTCTGGAGCTCTGTCAGAGTGACCATCTGGTTCTTGGTTACCTCCCTGACCTTCTCTCCCCCGATTGCTCAGTTTGGTCGGGCAGCCAGCTTTAGGAAGAGTCTTGGTGGTTCCAAACTTCTTCCATTTAAGAATGATGGAGGCCACTGTGTTCTTGGGGACCTTCAATATTGCAGACATTGTTGGTACCCTTCCCCTGATCTGTGCCTCGACACAATCCTGTCTCAGAGCTCTACGGACAATTCCTTCGACCTCCTGTCTTGGTTTTTGCTCTGACACCGGTGGGACCTTATAAAGACAGGTGTGTGCCTTTCCAAATAATGTCCAATCAATTGAATTTACCACAGGTGGACTCCAATCAAGTTGTAGAGACATCTCAAGGATGATCAATGGAAACAGAATGCACCTGAGCTCAATTTTGAGTCTCATAGCAAAGGGTCTGAATACTTATGTAAATAAGGTATCTGGGTTTTTTTTCCAATACATTTGTAAAAATCTCTAAAAACATGTTTTCGCTTTGTGGGGTATTGTGTGTAGATTGCTGAGGATTGTTTTTTATTTAATCCATTTTAGAATGAGGCTGTAACGTAACAAAATGTGGAAAAAGCCAAGGGGTCTGAGTACTTTCCGAATGCCCTGTATGTCCTCAGCGGGGACTGTGAGTATCTAGCCCACATTGTCATCAGGGGCTCTCATCGGCAGCTCAGGGTCATTGTGCTCCAACCGTGAGAAAAAGGTGTTTAACTCGTCCGGTATGGTGTCGTTGGTGACCGCGATGTGGCAGGTTTTCTTTTTGTAATCCATGATCGCTAGGAGCCTCTGCCACATATGTTTTGTGTCTGACCTGATGAATTCCTCCTCCACTTTGTCCCTATACTTCTGTTTCGCCATCTTGATCAATCTGCATAGGTCGTATTAGTACTGTTTAACTTCTCTAGGGTAGGGGGCAGCATTGGGAATTTTGGATGAAATATGCATATAATTAGTACATTTGGATAGAAGACACTCTGAATGATGTCTGTAAGTATAACATAACTCATATGGCAGGCAAAAATCCAACCAGGAAGTGGGAAATCTGAGGCTTGTAGTTTTTTAACTCAGCCCCTATTGAATTTACAATGGGATATTGGTTATGTTGCAATTCCTAAGGATTCCACTAGATGTCAACAGTATTTAGAAACTTGTTTGATGCCTCTACTGTGAAGTGAGGCTGAATGGGAGGGGATTGAGTCAGGTGTCTGCCAGCAGCCTCGACATCAGTCTCGCGCTCCTGTGAGAGCGAACTCTATTCCATTGCGTCTCTAGAGACAAAGGAATTCTCCAGTTGGAATATTATTGAAGATTTATGTTAAAAACATCCTAAAGATTGATTCTATAATTAGTTTGACAGGTTTCTATGGACCGTAATGGAACTTTTGGACATTTCGTCTGCAACTGGTGGACGTGCTTCGTGAGTGTGGATTTATTTACCAAACGGGCTAACAAAAAGGATGTATTTGGACATAAATGATGGACATTATCAAACAAAACAAACATTTAATGTGGACCTGGGATGCCTGGGAGTGCATTCTGATGAACATCATCAAAGGTAAGTGAATATTTATAATGCTATTTCTGACTAATGTTGACTCCAACATGGCGGATATCAATTTGGCTTGATTTTGTCGTCTGAACGCTGTTTTTTTAAATCTGACACAGCGGTTGCATTAAGGAGATGTTTATCTAAAGTTCCATGTATAATAGTCGTATCTTTATCAATGTTTATTATGAGTATTTCTGTAATTTGATGTGGCTCTCTGCAAAAATCACTGCATGTTTTGGAACTACTGAACATAACGCTCCAATGTAAACTCAGATTTTTGGATATAAATATGAACTTTACAGAACAAAACATACATGTATTGTGTAACATGAAGTCCTAGGAGTGTCATCTGATGAAGATCATCAAAGGTTAGTGATTCATTTTATCTATATTTCTGCTTTTTGTGACTCCTCTCTTTGGCTGGAAAAATTGCTGGGTTTTTCTGTGAGTTGGTGGTGACCTAACAATCATTTGTGGTGCTTTCGCTGTAAAGCATTTTCAGACACTGTGGCTGGTTTAAAGAGAATTTTATCTTTAAAATGGTGTAAAATACATGTATGTTTGAGGAATTTTAATTCTGAGATGTTTTAAAAGTTTGACGCCCTGCAGTTTCACTGGCTGTTGACAGGTGAGACGCTACCGTCCCACGTACCCTAGAGAGGTTAACCATACTATTGTCCCCAGTAACTCTCTCTCTCAGTTTTTCTACAAGGCTGCTATCGATCCACGGATTGTGATTTGGTTATGTTTTGAAAGACACTGTCAGCATCACATCCATGCATTTTTTTAATGAATCAGGTGACTGAGTCTGCAAATTCATTGATGCCATCTTCAGATGCGATCGGGACATATTCCAGTATACATGATCAAAACAGTCTTGGAGCATGAATTCTGATTGGTCTGACCAATACTTTACAGAATTCACCACCGGAACTTCCCTCGAGTTTTTGTTTGTTGGCAGGGAGAAGCAAGAAGGAGTCGGATTTGCCGAAAGGGCCTTATACCCGTAAAAAGTTAGGCCTAATTAGGTGTGATCGGGATCGGTGTGTATAGTGTACATGTAGTACCTGCAGCAGCAGTCTCTCGAAAGCCAGGCAGGTGTCCCAGTGTGGCAGGGTGGGGTGGCGGAGGGTCTGGGCGGTGGCCAGGCCCAGCTGGAGCACCCCACAGTGACTCTCTAGAGCCCCCCCAGCTACTTTTAAACAGCTGCACGTAGGAACACAGCTGCTCCGGGGTTACACGGCCTGAAAGGGGGACAACAACATAGACATCAGACATGAGGAAATTATATGAATTTCCTATTTATACAGTGGTTCCTCCTTTAACAATTGCGAGCTTATGCTGTGGGATTCAGAGGTCATTTGTGGTTTAGTACGGTACCTTGCGTCACCACTTCATTGCTCCAGACTAGCGCAAGGGGGAGTTAGAGCACTGATTATGCTTTTGGGTCCTACTGTGTCTCTAACTGACAATGAATTGGCGACATGAACCTAAAAAGAAACTGATAATTGTGCACGACTTCAGTATTACTTACTATTTTATTTTTATTTTCACCTTTATTTAACCAGGTAGGCCAGTTGAGAACAAGTTCTCATTTACAACTGCGACCTGGCCAAGATAAAGCAAAGCAGTGCGACACATACAACAACAAAGAGTTACACATAAACGAACGTACAGTCAATAACACAAGAGAAAAATCTATGTACAGTGTGTGCAAATATAGAAGGGTAGGGAGGTAAGTCAATAAATTGGCCATAGAGGAGAAATAATTACAATTTGGCATTAACACTGGAGTAATAGATGTGCAGATGATGATGTGCAAGTAGAGATACTGGGATGCAAAAGAGCAAGAGGATAAATAACAATATGGGGATGAGGTAGTTGGGTGTGCTATTTACAGATTGGCTGTGTAGAGGTACAGTGATCGGTAAGCTGCTCTGACAGCTGTACTTAAAGTTAGAGAGGGAGATATAAGACTCCAGCTTCAGTGATTTTTGGCAGCAGAGAACTGGAAGGAAAGGCGGCCAAATTAAGTGTTGGCTTTGGGGATGACAAGCGAAATATACCTGCTGGAGAGCGTGCTATGGGTGGGTGTTGCTATGGTGACCAGTGAGCTGAGATAAGGCGGTGCTTTACCTAGCAAAGACTTATATATGACCTGGAGCCAGTGTGTTTGGCGACAAATATGTAGTGAGGGCCAACCAACGAGAGCATGCAGGTCGCAGTGGTGGATAGTATATGGGGCTTTGGTGACAAAACGGATGGCACTGTGATAGACTACATCCAGTTTGCTGAGTAGAGTTTTGGAGACTATTTTGTAAATGACATCGCCGAAGTCAAGGATCGGTAGGACAGTCAGTTTTACGGGGGTATGTTTGGCAGCATGAGTGAAGGAGGCTTTGTTGCAAAACAGGAAGCCAATTCTAGATTTAATGTTGGATTGGAGATGCTTAATGTGAGTCTGGAAGGAGAGTTTACAGTCTAACAAGACACCCAGGTATTTGTAGTTGTCCACATCTTCTAAGTCAGAACCGTCCAGAGTAGTGATTCTTGTCGGGAAGGCGGGTGCAGGGAACAAATCAGTTGAAGAGCATGCATTTAGTTTTACTAGCATTTAAAAGCAGTTGGAGGCCACGGAAGGAGTGTTGTATGGCATTGAAGCTCGTTTGGAGGTTTGTTAAGAAGGGCCAGATGTATACAGAATGGTGTAGTCTGTGTAGAGGTGGATCAGAGTATCACCAGCAGCAAGAGTGACATAATTGAAGTATACAGAGAAAAGAGTCGCCCGAGAATTTAACCCTGTGGCACCCCCATAGAGACTGCCAGAGGTCCAGACAACAGGCCCTCAGATTTGACACACTGAACTCTATCTGAGAAGTAGTTGGTGAACCATGCGACACAGTCATTTGAGAAACCAAGGCTACTGAGTCTGCCGATAACAAAGCGGTGATTGACATAGTCGAAAGCCAATGAAGACAGCTGCACAGTATTGTCTCTTATCGATGGCGGTTATGATATAATTTAGGACCTTGAGCGTGGCTGAGGTGCACCCATGACCAGCTCGGAAACCAGATTGAACAGTGGAGAAGGTATGGTGGGATTCGAAATGGTCGGTGATCTGTTTGCTAACTTGGCTTTCGAAGATTTTAGCAAGGCAGGGCAGGATGGATATTGGTCTATACAGTTTGGGTCTAGAGTTTCTCCTCCTTTGAAGGAAAAGGGGGATGACTGCGGCAGCTTTCCAATCTTTGGGGATCTCAGACAATAGAAAAGAGAGGTTGAACAGGAGAGTAATAGGGGTTACAACAATTTCGGGTGGATAATTTTAGAAAGAGAGGGTCCAGATTGTCTAGCCCAGCTGATTTGTAGGGATCCAGATTTTGCAGCTCTTTCAGAACATCAGCTGTCTGGATTTGGGTGAAGGAGAAGCAGGGGGCTTGGGCAAGTTGATGCAGGGGGTGCTGAGCTGTTGGCCGGGGTAGGGGTAGCCAGGTGGAAAGCATGGCCCGCCGTAGAAAAATGCTTATTGAAATGATCGATTATCGTAGATTTATCGGTGGTGACACTGCTTGCTAGCCTCAGTGCAGTGGGCAGCTGGGAGGAGGTGCTCTTATGGACTTTCATGGACTTTTCAGTGTCCCAAAACTTTTTGGAATTAGTGCTACAGGACGCAAATTTCTGTTTGAAAAAGCTAGCCTTTGCTTTTCCTAACAGTATTTTGGTTCCTGACTTCCCTGAAAAGTTGTAAATCACAGGGGGCTATTCGATGCTAATGCAGAACGCCACAGGATGTTTTAGTGCTGGGCAAGGGCAGTCAAGTCTGGGGTGAACCAAGCTATATCTGTTCTTAGTTCTACATTTGTTGCATGGGCATGGAAAGAAAAACACTTTTAAAGAGCAACCAGGCATCCTTTTTTTATTTAAAATTTTACCCCCTTTTCGTGGTATCCAATTGTTAGTAGTGTCTGCGCGATGAGACAAGGATATCCATACCGGCCAAACCCTGCCTAACCTCCCTAACCCGGACGACGCTAGGCCAATTGTGCGTCGCCCCACGGACCTCCCGGTCGCGGCCGGCTGCGACAGAGCCTGGGCGCGAACCCAGAGTCTCTGGTGGCACAGCCCTAGACTACTGCACCACCCGGGAGGCCTACCAGGCATCTTCTACTGACGGGATGAGGTCAATATCCCGTCAATATACCTGGGCCAGGTCGATTAGAAAGGCCTGCTCGCTGAAGTGTTTTAGGGAGCGTTTGACAGTGATGAGGGGGTAGTCATTTGACCGCGGACCCATCACGCACGCAGGCAATGAGGCAGTGATCGCGGAGATCCTGGTTGAAGACAGCAGAGGTGTATTTAGAGGGCAAGTTGGTCAGGATGATATCTAAGAGTGTGTCCATGGTTACGGATTTAGGTTTGTACATTACATTTACATTTTACATTTAAGTCATTTAGCAGACGCTCTTATCCAGAGCGACTTACAAATTGGTGCTTTCACCTTATGACATCCAGTGGAACAGCCACTTTACAATAGTGCATCTAAATCTTTTAAGGGGGTGAGAAGGATTACTTTATCCTATCCTAGGTATTCCTTAAAGAGGTGGGGTTTCAGGTGTCTCCGGAAGGTGGTGATTGACTCCGCTGTCCTGGCGTCGTGAGGGAGTTTGTTCCACCATTGGGGGGCCAGAGCAGCGAACAGTTTTGACTGGGCTGAGCGGGAACTGTACTTCCTCAGTGGTAGGGAGGCGAGCAGGCCAGAGGTGGATGAACGCAGTGCCCTTGTTTGGGTGTAGGGCCTGATCAGAGCCTGGAGGTACTGAGGTGCCGTTCCCCTCACAGCTCCGTAGGCAAGCACCATGGTCTTGTAGCGGATGCGAGCTTCAACTGGAAGCCAGTGGAGAGAGCGGAGGAGCGGGGTGACGTGGAGAGAACTTGGGAAGGTTGAACACCAGACGGGCTGCGGCGTTCTGGATGAGTTGTAGGGGTTTAATGGCACAGGCAGGGAGCCCAGCCAACAGCGAGTTGCAGTAATCCAGACGGGAGATGACAAGTGCCTGGATTAGGACCTGCGCCGCTTCCTGTGTGAGGCAGGGTCGTACTCTGCGGATGTTGTAGAGCATGAACCTACAGGAACGGGCCACCGCCTTGATGTTAGTTGAGAACGACAGGGTGTTGTCCAGGATCACGCCAAGGTTCTTAGCGCTCTGGGAGGAGGACACGATGGAGTTGTCAACCGTGATGGCGAGATCATGGAACGGGCAGTCCTTCCCCGGGAGGAAGAGCAGCTCCGTCTTGCCGAGGTTCAGCTTGAGGTGGTGATCCGTCATCCACACTGATATGTCTGCCAGACATGCAGAGATGCGATTCGCCACCTGGTCATCAGAGGGGAAAGGAGAAGATTAATTGTGTGTCGTCTGCATAGCAATGATAGGAGAGACCATGTGAGGTTATGACAGAGCCAAGTGACTTGGTGTATAGCGAGAATAGGAGAGGGCCTAGAACAGAGCCCTGGGGGACACCAGTGGTGAGAGCGCGTGGTGAGGAGACAGATTCTCGCCACGCCACCTGGTAGGAGCGACCTGTCAGGTAGGACGCAATCCAAGCGTGGGCCGCGCCGGAGATGCCCAACTCGGAGAGGGTGGAGAGGAGGATCTGATGGTTCACAGTATCGAAGGCAGCCGATAGGTCTAGAAGGATGAAAGCAGAGGAGAGAGAGTTAGCTTTAGCAGTGCGGAGTGCCTCCGTGATACAGAGAAGAGCAGTCTCAGTTGAATGACTAGTCTTGAAACCTGACTGATTTGGATCAAGAAGGTCATTCTGAGAGAGATAGCGGGAGAGCTGGCCAAGGACGGCACGTTCAAGAGTTTTGGAGAGAAAAGAAAGAAGGGATACCGTTCTGTAGTTGTTGACATCGGAGGGATCGAGTGTAGGTTTTTTCAGAAGGGGTGCAACTCTCGCTCTCTTGAAGACGGGAGGGACGTAGCCAGCGGTCAGGGATGAGTTGATGAGCGAGGTGAGGTAAGGGAGAAGGTCACCGGAAATGGTCTGGAGAAGAGAGGAGGGGATAGGGTCAAGCGGGCAGGTTGTTGGGCGGCCGGCCGTCACAAGACGCGAGATGTCATCTGGAGAGAGAGGGGAGAAAGAGGTCAGAGCACAGGGTAGGGCAGTGTGAGCAGAACCAGCGGTGTCGTTTGACTTAGCAAATGAGGATCGGATGTCGCGACCTTCTTTTCAAAATGGTTGACGAAGTCATCTGCAGAGAGGGAGGAGGGGGAGGGGGAGGAGGATTCAGGAGGGAGGAGAAGGTGGCAAAGAGCTTCCTAGGGTTAGAGGCAGATGCTTGGAATTTAGAGTGGTAGAAAGTGGCTTTAGCAGCAGAGACAGAGGAGGAAAATGTAGAGAGGAGGGAGTGAAAGGATGCCAGGTCCGCAGGGAGGCGAGTTTTCCTCCATTTCCGCCGGCTGCCCGGAGCCCTGTTCTGTGAGCTCGCAATGAGTCGTCGAGCCACGGAGCGGGGAGGGGAGGACCGAGCCGGCCTGGAGGATAGGGGACATAGAGAGTCAAAGGATGCAGAAAGGGAGGAGAGGAGGGTTGAGGGAGGCAGAATCAGGAGATAGGTTGGAGAAGGTTTGAGCAGAGGGAAGAGATGATAGGATGGAAGAGGAGAGAGTAGCGGGGGAGAGAGAGCGAAGGTTGGGACGGCGCGATACCATCCGAGTAGGGGCAGTGTGGGAAGTGTTGGATGAGAGCGAGAGGGAAAAGGATACAAGGTAGTGGTCGGAGACTTGGAGGGGAGTTGCAATGAGGTTAGTGGAAGAACAGCATCTAGTAAAGATGAGGTCGAGCGTATTGCCTGCCTTGTGAGTAGGGGGAAGGTGAGAGGGTGAGGTCAAAAGAGGAGAGGAGGGAAAGAAGGAGGCAGAGAGAGGAATGAGTCAAAGGTAGACGTGGGGAGGTTAAAGTCGCCCAGAACTGTGAGAGGTGAGCCGTCCTCAGGAAAGGAGCTTATCAAGGCATCAAGCTCATTGATGAACTCTCCGAGGGAACCTGGAGGGCGATAAATGATAAGGATGTTAAGCTTGAAAGGGCTGGTAACTGTGACAGCATGGAATTCAAAGGAGGCGATAGACAGATGGGTAAGGGGAGAAAGAGAGAATGACCACTTGGGAGAGATGAGGATCCCGGTGCCACCACCCCGCTGACCAGAAGCTCTCGGGGTGTGCGAGATCACGTGGGCGGACGAAGAGAGAGCAGTAGGAGTAGCGGTGTTGTCTGTGGTGATCCATGTTTCCGTCAGTGCCAAGAAGTCGAGGGACTGGAGGGAGGCATAGGCTGAGATGAACTCTGCCTTGTTGGCCGCAGATCGGCAGTTCCAGAGGCTACCGGAGACCTGGAACTCCACGTGGGTCGTGCGCGCTGGGACCACCAGATTAGGTGGCCGCGGCCACGCGGTGTGGAGCGTTTGTATGGTCTGTGCAGAGAGGAGAGAACAGGGATAGACAGACACATAGTTGACAGGCTAGAGAAGAGGCTACGCTAATGCAAAGGAGATTGGAATGACAAGTGGACTACACGTCTCGAATGTTAAGAAAGTTAAGCTTACGTAGCAAGAATCTAATTGACTAAAATGATTAAAATGATACAGTACTGCTGAGGTAGGCTAGCTGGCAGTGGCTGCGTTGTTGACTTTGTAGGCTAGCTGGCAGTGGCTGCGTTGTTGACACTACACTAATCAAGTCGTTCCGTTGAGTGTAAAGTTTCTACAATGCTGCTATTCGGGGGCTAGCTGGCTAGCTAGCAGTGTTGATTACGTTACGTTGCGTTAAAAGAACGACAATAGCTGGCTAGCTAACCTAGAAAATCGCTCTAGACTACACAATTATCTTTGAAACAAAGACGGCTATGTAGCTAGCTATGTAGCTAGCTACGATCAAACAAATCACACCGTTGGGACTGTAATGAAATGAAATGAAAATGTGATACTACCTGTGGAGCGAAGCGGAATGCGACCGGAATGCGAAAGTTCTATTCAGTAGACGTTGGCTAGCTGTTGGCTAGCTAGGAGTGACTCCTACGTTAAGGACGACAAATAGCTGGCTAGCTAACCTCGGTAAATTAAGATAATCGCTCTAAGACTACACACTCTAAACTACACAATTATCTTGGATACGAAGACAGCAAAGACAACTATGTAGCTAGCTAACACTACACTAATCAAGTCATGGTACATGGTAGGTTCCTTAATAATTTGTGTGAGATTGAGGGCATCTAGCTTAGATTGTACGACGCCCAGAGTGTTAAGCATATCCCAGTTTAGGTCACCTAACAGTAAGAACTCTGAAGATAGATGGGGGGGCAATCAGTTCACATATGGTGTCCAGGTCACAGCTGGGGGCTGAAGTAGGTCTATAACAAGCAGCAACCGTGAGAGACTTGTTTCTGGAAAGGTGGATTTTTAAAAGTATAAGCTCGAATTGTTTGGGCACAGACCTGGATAGTATGACAGAACTCGGCAGGTTATCTCTGCAGTAGATTGCAACTCCGCCCCATTTGGCAGTTCTATCTTGTCGGAAGATGTTATAGTTAGGGATGGAAATGTAAAGATTTTTGGTGGCCTTCCTAAGCCATGATTCAGACACGGCTAGGACATCAGGATTGGTGGAGTGTGCTAAAGCAGTGAATAATACAAACTTAGGGAAGAGGCTTCTAATGTTAACATGCATAAAACCATTTATTTAACTAGGCAAGTCAGTTAAGAACAAATTATTATCTGGAGACTTACATTTCCCTCACTAACTTTAAACATCAGCTATCTGAGCAGCTAACCGATCGCTGCAGCTGTACATAGTCCATCTCTAAATAGCCCACCCAACCTACCTATCCCCATATTGTTTTTATTTACTTTGCTGCTCTTTTGCACACCAGTATCACTACTTACACACCATCATCTGCTCATCTATCACTCCAGTATTAATCTGCTAAATTGTAATTACTTTGCTACTATGGCCTATTTATTGGCTACCTCCTCATGCCATTTGCACACACTGTAAATAGACTTTCTTTTTTCTATTGTGTTATTGACTGTACGCTTGTTTATTCCATGTGTAACTCTATATTGTTGTTTCTGTCACACTGTTTTGCTTTCTCTTGGCCAGGTCGCAGTTGTAAATGAGAACTTGTTCTCAACTAGCTTACCTAGTTAAATAAAGGTGAAATAAAAGAAAGAAAAAATGTACAAGGACAGCCTACTCCTTCCTCCCCGTTGGGAATTGAACCCCGGTCTCCCATGTGCCCTGCCCGTAAATAGCCCAGTACTGTACTCCCGACCGTCACGTCGTGCAGCGCCATATTTTCCATTCCATCCTAACGGAAACCCAGAGGGTTTTTTATTTTTCTTGGAATAGAAACACCATACTATTAATCAAATTAATTAAGCAAGTACCAGTCAAATGTTTGGACACACCCACTCATTGCAGGGTATTTCCTTTATTTGGACTATTTTCTACATTGTAGAATAATAGTGAAGACATCACAACTATGAAATAACACATACGGAATCAGTTAAGAACAAATTCTTATTTACAAGGATAGCCGGTCTCCCGCATGTCCGCATTCTCTAGTACAGCCATTATTGAAGGCTATCAAATGCTTATCAAAGATGCCCTCTGGTGGTCAAACTAGCCCTAACTAGCATTAATGGTTCCAGTGGTTGGCAACGTGCCAACCACTGGAATGCTAGTAAAACTAACGTGCCATAGAATTCTGCGGCCCCATGCAAGCTGCGCCGCAGTACGCTGCAACTTTTAAAAGGAGGAACCACTGTATATTCATAGTCCTTAAATTAACCAATTGATCAAACAAACGATCACATGGTATGCTATGGTTCAGTGCATACACACTGGGGTGGCAGCCTGCCTGGGGTGGCAGCCTGTTAAGGTAAAGTTAGCTGAACTAATGGATGATAGTCACTTAACAGACCCACCCACCCACTGACAGACAACCACTTTTCCTAATATCCTGATGGGAACAACACTGTATGGAATCAGAGATCCAGACTCCACAGGTAGAGGAGAGAAGCTTGGAGGAGATGTGCTGTGAGAACCTCAGCTATAATCATGTTTTGGGTATGCTGCATACTCTGTGCAAGTGTGCATCTGTTACTTGAAGTGGTGTTGTTAAAGTGTGAGAGTCTATGTTTATGTACACCATAGTGTGTGATGGAATGTGTGTCTGAGAATGTGAGTGCGTGCACAACTGATAAGGTCCTGTAAGGCTGTCTCAGAGTGTGACTAACACATATGAATCAGAGGTTGTCTCTGATTATTTGCAGAGCTGGCAGAGTGAAGCAGGGTTAGTGCTCCCACCAAGACCCTCCTCTCCTCCACGGAGGATCCACAGAGACACAGGAGGAATGGGGGGGGGGGGGGGGGGAGACAGGGCGACCCCAGGGCTAGCGGCGAGAGGAGAGGGGTACACATGAACTCCTCATAAAGCCCAATTCTTCATGTTGAAATTCAGAGCCATGAACAGATGAGGGAGTATTTCCTGTTGGACTACATGGCCAATGTTTTCTTTAGTGCGGCCAAAAACATGACTGGAGGAGAAACAGACAGGAGGGATGAAAAATGAGACAACTTTCCAGAATGTAAAATATAAATGAATGGAGTCATGTCAAGTACAGATGTAACGACTTGACTTTGTTGATATTACACCAATGAGTTCCACCATAAGATGTAACATCTAACCCATTTTGAACATAGTGTGTCTGAGCTACCTACTTCTGGGTGCTTCTTCTAAATCCGTAGATACCAACCCTTAGTCTGTGTGATTAACAGGGGCTGAGCTAGAGTGGTGTTTGTGACATCTGCTGATGCTGGCTTGATAAATAAATGTGATTGATTGATTGACTCTAATAAACTCACATAGCTGCTGTCACAATCTCCAAACTCTACACAGTTGTCACCGGCTAGTTGGATATTCATCAAACAATTTCTGAACTTAATACGAGTTCAGTTTTATCAGGTTTTTGCTTTGTGGGACCTTACATTTTTTTATCCTCGACTTTGGCAATTGTAAATGAGAACTTGTTCTCAACTTGCCTACCTCGTTAAATAAAGGTGAAATAAAATTAAATAAATGGATGATTGTCAATAAAACGCATGAATGCAACTGTTTGTATCAAATTGTTTTGTGTTCTACTTGTAGCCCTGGTTGTCTTAAAAATAAAATGGCCTCACACTCCACTGTGAGGCTAAATATAGGGGCTGGACATGCAGATAAATGAATAGGTCATTTTTGCTTGGGTCTCAAGACTGAGGGGTAATGCTGGAACGGATGATAAAATGTGTTCAGTTTTCGGCAAGACCGGTTAGAATGGCAGCATTAACCTAACAATGGACTCCTATTCCCAGAAAGAATCCTAGTCTGGTGCTGAGTAAAGTTGACAGCACTAAAGACGGTTGAAACTCAGCCTGCTGGGTAATGTGGTCTCCTCACCTTCCTAAATCAACCTACGTGCTGTGCTCTCTGTGTGGCACCAACGGGCAGAATGGAAGATATGTGTACAAAAGCGAATCAGG
The DNA here is from genome assembly GCF_034236695.1 of Oncorhynchus nerka. Classification (NCBI taxonomy): domain Eukaryota; kingdom Metazoa; phylum Chordata; class Actinopteri; order Salmoniformes; family Salmonidae; genus Oncorhynchus; species Oncorhynchus nerka. The sequence goes on from NC_088412.1 coordinate 33,751,346, forward strand.
TTACCTTTCCAACATTAAAACAGAATGGAGGAATGGACCCAGGTCCAGGAATATCCAGACAGTGAAAAGCCATATTGTGAACAGCACCGAACCGTGGCAGTAAAAAAAGCCTGGCAGTATACTCAAACATCATTTAGCCTGATGTGCCAACCATAACTCAGCCCAGAAGCGGGGAGGAGAACCACAGCCAGGGCCAAACATAATTTAGCCCTAGAATAGGCCTGGGAGCGCAAGATACTGAGGGACAACCATAATCTAACCCGGGGGTAGAGACACAGTGTGAGAGGAAGTACAAGCCAGTGAAAAAAATAGCAAATGAGAGAGGCACACAATGAGTTTGAGGATCAACCATGAGTCAACCCCTGAACAATGCTACAAGGCCAAGGGCCAAACATTATTAACCCTGAAACTGAACCAGAAGGATGACTTGCATTTTTGGTGGAGTGTGTGGGTGACTCAGGGGCTTAGAAGTTCTGGCTGTTTGAACATGAAGCTTTCCAGTGGTTTGCCTCACTCACAGTCCAGGCTCGTAACTCACGGTGCTGCCTGGCGCAGAGGAAGGAGCAGGGGCTTTTATTTATGGACATATCACTGGGCCTGCTCCCAGACTGTACAGTAGAGTACAGCACACACAACACACTCCACTCAGTCACATCGCCGCACCTGTGTGTGTGTGTGTGTGTGTGTGTGTGTGTGTATAAATGAGTAAAGCAGCAAGAGAGAGATTATGTAGCTGCATACAGCATGTCTTATGTTCAGAATATATGTGTAGCCTAGTCCTTTTTCTCCTGCTACTAATGTAACAGTGTGTGTTGTGATTCTTCTGACATGGTTCTGATCCTGTTGGCTGGGGAAGCAGGAAATAGTGGTTTGATGCATTGGTTTGGCTGCAAATGTGTGAGTGTGTGTACGTGTACAATCGAGTATCTGCCATAGTCAACTATTTCTGCAAAGTGAAAAATTCCACAATACACTGGGGGAATTAGGCCATATGCTACAGAGCCAGCACAGGTCCTGTCAACACTTTTCTCTTCTACTGCAACACACACACACACACACACACACACACACACACACACAAACCAACGCTGTCAAAATAACTCAGGGTTAAAACACCCAAAAAACAACACTGAACACCCTCAGACTGACACATGAACACACGACTTATGCCATGCCAATTTTTATTAATATGATATCTGAGTGAGAGTTACTAACAAAATCAAATGGGGACCCCCTGGAGGTCGTGGCCCCTGGGCAGGTACCCATCAGTAATACTGCATTTCTATACTATTTAAAAACTCTCAAATTCTACAGTGCCTTCAAAAAGTATTCATACATATATATACAGTGGGGAGAATAACTATTTGATAACCTGCAAAATTGGCAGTGTTTCCTACTTACAAAGCATGTAATTTTTATAAAACAAAAATCCAGAAAATCACATTGTATCATTTTTAAGTCATTCATTTGCATTATGGTTGTTCTGAGTGGAACCTGTCCAGTTAAACCGCTGTATGGTCTTGGCCACTGTGCTGCAGCTCAGTTTCAGGATCTTGGCAATCTTCTTATAGCCCAGGCCATCTTTATGTAGAGCAACAATTATTTTTTGCAGAGTTCTTTGCCATGAGGTGCCATGTTGAACTTCCAGTGACCAGTCAGTATGAGGGAGTGTGAGAGCGATGACACCAAATTTAACACACCTGCTCCCCATTCACACCTGAGACCTTGTAACACTAATGAGTCACATGACACCGGGGAAGGAAAATGGCTAATTGGGCCCAATTTGGACATTTAGACAATGGCTGTGTGTCGAGTTATTTTGAGGGGACAGCAAATTTACAAGCTGTACACTCACTACTTTACATTGTAGCAAAGTGTCATATCTTCAGTGTTGTCACATGAAAAGATATACTCAAATATTTACAAAAATGTGAGGGGGGGTACTCACTTTTTTGATATACTGTATACAAATATATATATATATATATACACACACACACACATACATACATACATACATACATACATACATATATGGAGAGAGAGAGAGATGGAGGGACGGCCAGGTCTTGGTAGATTTGCAGTGGTCTGATACTCCTTCCATTTCAATATTATCGCTTGCACAGTGCTCCGTGGGATGTTTAAAGCTTGGGAAATCTTTTTGTATCCAAATCCGTCTTTAAACTTCTTCACAACAGTATCTCGGACCTGCCTGGTGTGTTCCTTGTTCTTCATGATGCTCTCTGCGCATTTAACGGACCTCTGAGACTATTACAGTGCAGGTGCATTTATACGAAGACTTGATTACACACAGGTGGATTGTATTTATCATCATTAGTCATTTAGGTCAACATTGGATCATTCAGAGATCCTCACTGAACTTCTGGAGAGAGTTTGTTGCACTGAAAGTAAAGGGGCTGAATAATTTTGCATGCCCAATTTTTCAGTTTTTGATTTGTTAAAAACGTTTGAAATATCCAATAAATGTCGTTCCACTTCATGATTGTGTCCCACTTGTTGATTCTTCACAAAAAAATACAGTTTTATATCTTTATGTTTGAAGCCTGAAATGTAGCAAAAGATCGCAAAGTTCAAGGGGGCCGAATACTTTCGCAAGGCACTGTACATACATACATACATACATACATACATACATACATAAATATGGAGAGAGAGAGATATACATACATATACAGCCTCACCTGCTGAGGAGTGACGGACTCCATCCTAGCTGGAGGGGTGCTCTCATCTTATCTACCAACATAGACAGGGCTCTAACTCCTCTAGCTCCACAATGAAATAGGGTGCAGGCCAGGCAGCAGGCTGTTAGCCAGCCTGCCAGCATAGTGGAGTCTGCCACTAGCACAGTCAGTGTAGTCAGCTCAGCTATCACCATTGAGACCGTGTTCTGTGCCTCGACCTAGGTTGGGCAAAACTAAACATGGCGGTGTTCGCCTTAGCAATCTCACTAGGATAAAGACCACCTCCATTCCTGTCATTATTGAAAGAGATCATGATACCTCACATCTCAAAATAGGGCTACTTAATGTTAGATCCCTTACTTCAAAGGCAAGTATAGTCAATTAACTAATCACTGATCATAATCTTGATGTGATTGGCCTGACTGAAACATGACTTAAGCCTGATGAATGTACTGTGTTAAATGAGGCCTCACCTCCTGGCTACACTAGTGACCATATCCCCTGCGCATCCCGCAAAGGCGGAGGTGTTGCTAACATTTACGATAGCAAATTTCAATTTACAAAAAAATAATGACGTTTTCGCCTTTTGAGCTTCTAGTCATGAAATCTATGCAGCCTACTCAATCACTTTTTATAGCTACTGTTTACAGGCCTCCTGGGCCATATACAGCGTTCCTCACTGAGTTCCCTGAATTCCTATCGGACCTTGTAGTCATAGCAGATAATATTCTAATCTTTGGTGACTTTAATATTCACATGGAAAAGTCCACAGACCCACTCCAAAAGGCTTTCGGAGCCATCATCGACTCAGTGGGTTTTGTCCAACATGTCTCTGGACCCACTCACTGTCACAGTCATACGCTGGACCTAGTTTTGTCCCATGGAATAAACGTTGTGGATCTTAATGTTTTTCCTCAAAATCCTGGACTATCGGACCACCATTTTATTACGTTTGCAATTGCAACAAATAATCTGCTCAGACCCCAACCAAGGAACATCGTGCAAAAGTCGTGCAATAAATTCTCAGACAACACAAAGATTCCTTGATGTCCTTCCAGATTCCCTCTGTCTACCCAAGGACACCAGAGCACAAAAATCAGTTAACCTGTTAGTACTCTAGGGGCAGTATTTCATTTTTGGATAAAAAGACGTGCCCGTTTTAAGCGCAATATTTTGTCACGAAAAGATGCTCGAATATGCTTGGAATTGATAGTTTTGGAAAGAAGACACTCTTACGTTTCCAGAACTGCAAAGATTTTCACTGTGAGTCCCTTAAAACAAATGCTTCGGGCAAAACCAAGATGTATGACCGACCAGGAAATGAACAGGATTTTTGAGGCTACGTTTTCCATGATCGCCTTATATGGCTGTGAATGCGACAGGAATAAACGGACACTTTATCTTGTTTCCCCAAGGTCTCTGCAGCATTGTGACGTATTTGTAGGCATATCATTGGAAGATTGACCATAAGAGACTACAATTGCCAAGTGTCCCGCTTGGTGTCTGCGTGGCATTTGGTGCGCAAAAGTCAGCTCCCAGTATTTTTCCATTCGAATCAGACAACAAAGCAGGCTTCAAGGACGGTGCTTTCAATGGAGAGATATATGACAAACCACCTTCAGGATTGATTCAAACAACGTTTTCCATGTTTCAGTCGATATTATGGAGTTAATTCGGAAAAAAGTTCGACGTGTAGGTGACTGAATTTTCGGTTAGTTTCGGTAGCCAAATGCATAGTAACAAAAGGGAACGATGTGTCCTACACAAGAATCTTTCAGGAAAAACTGGACATCTGCTATGTAACTGAGAGTCTCCTCATTGAAACATCTGAAGTTCTTCAAAGGTAAATTATTTTATTTGATTCCTTGGCTGGTTTTTGTGAATATGTTGCGTGCTAAATGCTAACGCTAAATGCTAAGCTAGCTATCACCACTCTTACACAAATTATTGATTTTCTCTGGTTCTAAAAGCATATTTTGAAAATCTGAGACGACAGGATTGTTAAGAAAAGGATAAGCTTGAGAGCAGGCATATTTATTTCATTTCATTTGCGATTTTTAGAAATCGCTAACGTTGCGTTATGGTAATGAGCTTGAGGCTGTAGTAACGATACCGCATGCGGGATGGGGCAGACTATGAGGTTAACCACCTAACTGAGGAACTCAATTTAACCTTGCGCAATACCCTAGATGCAGTTGCACCCCTAAAAACTAAAAACATTTCTCATAAGAAACTAGCTCCCTGGTACACAGAAAATACCCGAGCTCTGAAGCAAGCTTCCAGAAAATTGGAACGGAAACGGCGCCACACCAAACTGTAAATCTTCCGACTAGCTTGGAAAGACAGTACCGTGCAGTACCGAAGAGCCCTTACTGCTGCTTGATCATCCTATTTTTCTAACTTAATTGAGGAAAATAAGAACAATCCGAAATTCCTTTTTTTGGATTCCCCAAGAGAGGATGACTTTCACTTTAGCAGTGATAAATTCATGAACTTCTTTGAGGAAAAGATTATGATTATTAGAAAGCAAATTACGGACTCCTCTTTAAATCTGCGTATTCCTTCAAAGCTCAGTTGTCCTGAGTCTGCACAACTCTGCCAGGACCTAGGATCAAGAGAGACGCTCAAATGTTTTAGTACTATATCTCTTGACACAATGATGAAAATAATCATGGCCTCTAAACCTTCAAGCTGCATACTGGACCCTATTCCAACTAAACTACTGAAAGAGCTGCTTCCTGTGCTTGGCCCTCCTATGTTGAACATAATAAACGGCTCTCTATCCACCGGATGTGTACCAAACTCACTAAAAGTGGCAGTAATAAAGCCTCTCTTGAAAAAGCCAAACCTTGACCCAGAAAATATAAAAAACTATCGGCCTATATCGAATCTTCCATTCCTCTCAACATTTTTAGAAAAGGCTGTTGCAACTCACTGCCTTCCTGAAGACAAACAATGTATACGAAATGCTGGTTTTAGACCCCATCATAGCACTGAGACGGCACTTGTGAAGGTGGTAAATGACATTTTAACCTCTTCAACCTATGGGGGCGCTATTTCATTATTGGATCATTTTTTTTGCCTGTTTTAAGCGCAATATTTTGTCACAAAAAGATGCTCGACTATGCATATAATTGACAGCTTTGGAAAGAAAACACCAAAACTGCAAAGATATTATCTGTGCGTGCCCCAGAACTGATGCTACAGGCGAAACCAAAATGAAACTTCAAACAGGAAATGAGCAGGATTTTTGACGCTCTGTTTTTCATTGTCTCCTTTATATGGCTGTGAAAGCGCCACGAATTAGCCTGCCCTTTCTATCATTTCTCCAAGTTGTCTGCAGCATTGTGACGTATTTGTAGGCATATCATTGGAAGATTGGCCATAAGAGACTACATTTACCACGTGTCCGCCCAGTGTCCTTTGTTGAAATTGTTTCGTAATCTCCAAGCTGCTCGCATTCATCCATGTGATTGAGACAGAGAGGAGACTTCCAGGAATGATATATCATGAAGAGATATGTGAAAAACACCTTGAGGATTGATTCTAAACAACGTTTACCATGTTTCAGTCGATATTATGGAGTTAATGTGGAAGAAAGTTTGGCGTTTGGATGAATGAATTTTCGGGTTTTTTTGGTAGCCAAACATGACGCAGAAAACGTACCGATTTCTCCTGCACAAATAATCTTTCATGAAAAACTGAACATTTGCTATCTAACAGAGTCTCCTCATTGAAAACATCAGAAGTTCTTCAAAGGTAAATGATTTTATTGCCTGCTGAATGCTAACGCTAAATGCTATGCTAACTATCAATGCTGTTACACAAATGCTTGTTTTGCTATGGTTGAGAAGCATATTTTTGAAAATCTGAGATGACAGTGTTGTTAACAAAAGGCTAAGCTTGAGAGCTAGCATATTTATTTCATTTCATTTGCGATTTTCATGAATAGTTAACGTTGCGTTATGGTAATGAGCTTGAGGCTGTAGTCACGATCCCGGATCCGGGATGGCTCGACGCAAGAAGTTAATGGCATCGGACCGAGGCTCTGCATCTGTCCTCGTGCTCCTAGACCTTAGTGCTGCTTTTGATACCATCGATCACCACGTTCTTTTGGAGAGATTGGAAACCCAAATTGGTCTACACGGACATGTTCTGGCCTGGTTTAGATCTTATCCGTCGGAAAGATATCAGTTTGTCTCTGTGAATGGTTTGTCCTCTGACAAATCAACTGTAAATTTCGGTGTTCCTCAAGGTTCCGTTTTAGGACCACTATTGTTTTCACTATATATTTTACCTCTTGGGGATGTTATTCGAAAAGATAATGTTAACTTTCACTGCTATGCGGATGACACATAGCTGTACATTTCAATGAAACATGGTGAAGCCCCAAAATTGCCCTTGCTAGAAGCATGTGTTTCAGACATAAGGAAGTGGATGGCTGCAAACTTTCTACTTTTAAACTCGGACAAAACAGAGATGCTTGTTCTAGGTCCCAAGAAACAAAGAGATCTTCTGTTGAATCTGACAATTAATCTTAATGGTTGTACAGTCGTCTCAAATAAAACTGTGAAGGACCTCGGCGTTACTCTGGACCCTGATCTCTCTTTTGAAGAACATATCAAGACCATTTCAAGGACAGCTTTTTTCCATCTACGTAACATTGCAAAAATCAGAAACTTTCTGTCCAAAAATGATGCAGCAAAATTAATCCATGCTTTTGTCACTTCTAGGTTAGACTACTGCAATGCTCTACTTTCCGGCTACCCAGATAAAGCACTAAATAAACTTAAGTTAGTGCTAAATACGGCTGCTAGAATCCAGACTAGAACCAAAAAATTTGATCATATTACTCCAGTGCTAGCCTCCCTACACTGGCTTCCTGTCAAAGCAAGGGCTGATTTCAAGGTTTTTACTGCTAACCTACAAAGCATTACATGGGCTTGCTCCTACCTATCTCTCTGATTTGGTCCTGCCGTACATACCTACACGTACGCTATGGTCACAAGACGCAGGCCTCCTAATTGTCCCTAGAATTTCTAAGCAAACAGCTGGAGGCAAGGCTTTCTCCTATAGAGCTCCATTTTTATGGAACGGTCTGCCTACCCATGTCAGAGACGCAAACTCGGTCTCAACCTTTAAGTCTTTACTGAAGACTCATCTCTTCAGTGGGTCATATGATTGAGTGTAGTCTGGCCCAGGAGTGGGAAGGTGAACGGAAAGGCTCTGGAGCAACGAACCGCCCTTGCTGTCTCTGCCTGGCCGGTTCCCCTCTTTCCACTGGGATTCTCTGCCTCTAACCCTATTACAGGGGCTGAGTCACTGGCTTACTGTGGCTCTCTCATGCCGTCCCTGGAAGGGGTGCGTCACCTGAGTGGGTTGATTCACTGATGTGGTCATCCTGTCTGGGTTGGATGGTAAGTTGGTGGTTGAAGATATCCCTCTAGTGGTGTGGGGGCTGTGCTTTGGCAAAGTGGGTGGGGTTATATCCTTCCTGTTTGGCCCTGTTCGGGGGTGTCCTCGGATGGGGCCACAGTGTCCCCTGACCCCTCCTGTCTCAGCCTCCAGTATTTATGCTGCAGTAGTTTGTGTCGGGGGGCTGGGGTCAGTTTGTTATATCTGGAGTACTTCTCCTGTCCTATTCGGTGTCCTGTGTGAATCTAAGGGTGCGTTCTCTAATTCTCTCCTTCTCTCTTTCTTTCTCTCTCTTGGAGGACCTGAGCCCTAGGACCATGCCCCAGGACTACCTGACATGATGACTCCTTGCTGTCCCCAGTCCACCTGGCCGTGCTGCTACTCCAGTTTCAACTGTTCTGCCTTATTATTATTCGACCATGCTGGTCATTTATGAACATTTGAACATCTTGGCCATGTTCTGTTATAATCTCCACCCGGCACAGCCAGAAGAGGACTGGCCACCCCACATATGCTCTCTCTAATTCTCTCTTTCTTTCTCTCTCTCTGAGGACCTGAGCCCTAGGACCATGCCCCAGGACTACCTGACATGATGACTCCTTGCTGTCCCCAGTCCACCTGACCGTGCTGCTGCTCCAGTTTCAACTGTTCTGACTTATTATTATTCGACCATGCTGGTCATTTATGAACATTTGAACATCTTGGCCATGTTTTGTTATAATCTCCACCCGGCACAGCCAGAAGAGGACTGGCCACCTCACATAGCCTGGTTCCTCTCTAGGTTTCTTCCTAGGTTTTGGCCTTTCTAGGGAGTTTTTCCTAGCCACCGTGCTTCTACACCTGCATTGCTTGTTTGGGGTTTTAGGCTGGGTTTCTGTACAGCACTTTGAGATATCAGCTGATGTACGAAGGGCTATATAAATACATTTGATTTGATTTGATTTGAGTGGGGCAAAAAGTATTTAGTCAGCCACCAATTGTGCAAGTTCTCCTACTTAAAAAGATGAGAGAGCCCTGTAATTTTCATCATAGGTACACTTCAACTATGACAGACAAAATGAGAAGAAAAAACATGTATGTATTTGGGAGTAACTACAATGTTGTTGATCCATCCTCAGTTCTCCTATCACAGCCATTAAACTCTAACTATTTTAAAGTCACCATGGTGAAATCCCTAATTGGTTTCCTTCCTTTCCAGCACCTTGAGTTAGGAAGGACACCTGTATCTTTGTAGTGACTGGCTGTATTGATACGCCATCCAAAGTGTAAATAATAACTTCACCATGCTCTAAGGGATATTCAAGGTCAGTTTTTAAACGCATCTACCAATAGGTGCCCTTCTATGCGAGGCATTGGAAAACATCCCTGGTCTTTGTGGTTGAAATTTACTGCAGGATTGAGGGACCTTAAAGATAATTGTTTATGTGGGGTACAGTAAGTACACTTATGAGTCCATGAAACTTGTTAATGTGACTTGTTAAGCACATTTTTACTCCTGAAGTTATTTAGGCTTGCCATAACAAAGGGGCTGAATACTTATTGACTGAAGAAATTTCAGCGTTACATTTTTTATTAATTTGTAAACATTTAGAAAAACATAATTCCCCTTTGACATTATGGGGTATTGTGTTCGGGCTGTTGCTTCATTCACCTCAGGTGGTTCCGGAGCTCGGTCCTCATATGTAGCTACAGCCCTGGCGAGCGTCTGGATGGATACTACTACAGTATGTGTGAATGAGCAGTCAGTGTGAAATCTGCCTAACTTACAGCTCTGTTTTCTCCCTTGTCATGTGACCACACAGGCATTATACCAGGGCTAGAATGTGGCGTCCCACAGTGCTGGTGGGCATGATGGGAACAGTGTGGGGGCAGGACGGACACTGTGAGGGGTAGGAGGGGAGTGGAGGTTTGGTCCTCTGCTAGGGAGGTATAAAGATCCAGTTTGTCAAGGCTTTGGCACTTCCCTCTTGCCTGGACACAGGCTAAGTCAACAGGCTGTCAGAGGGGAGCAACAGCTTACGGCTATACCAACATATCTCTCCCTCTCTCCCTATCTCCCTCTCTCTCTATTTCTCTCTATTTCCCTCTCTCCCGCTCGTATAAATCTCTCTTTCTCCCTCTTTACTACCCTCTCCCGCTGAGGTGTTTTTCTAAATGAACCCATAAGAGAGCAAGCCACCCAGAATTAGAAGGATACGACGATGCTGCTCTCAGACACAGATGTGTAGAAGGAAACCACCATGGCGGCAGCATACTGCATGTGTGTGTGTGGGACCCCCTGTCATATATTCCAACCTGCTTGTTAAGTGAGTCTGCTTACCTCTGTGATTACAGCAGCAGCAGGACCACAGAGCCCCTCTATTACTGCTGCAAACAGACCTGCCACATGCCAATATACATTCTGTATCAGCCCAGTGTGTGTGTGTGTGTGTGTACATAGCATACTACATATAATTAATGTATGCACCTCCTACACTACCGTTCAAAAGTTTGGGGTCACTTAGAAATGTCCATGTTTTTGAAAGAAAAGCACATTTTTTTGTCCATTAAAATGACATCAAATTGACCCGAAATACAGTGTAGACATTGTTAATATTGTAAATGAATATTGTAGCTGGAAACAGCAGATTTTTTATGGAATATCTACATAGACGTACAAAGGCCCAATATCAGCAACCATCAATCCTGTGTTCCAAAGGCACGTTGTGTTAGCTAATCCAAGTTTATAATTTTAAAAGGCTAATTGATCATTAGAAAACCCTTTTGCAATTATGTTAGCACAGCTGGAAACTGTGGTTCTGATTAAAAATAAGTAAAACTGGCCTTCTTTAGACTAGTTGAGTATCTGGAGCATCAGCATTTGTGGGTTCGATTACAGGCTCATAATGGACGGAATCAAATAAATTTCTCCTGAAACGTGTCAGTCTATTGTCGCTTCTGAGAAATGAAGGCTATTCCATGCGAGAATTGCCAAGAAACTGAAGATCTCGTACAACGCTGTGTACTACTCCCTCCACAGAACAGCGCAAACTGGCTCGAACCAAAATAGAAAGAGAAGTGGGAGGCCCCGGTGCACAACTGAGCAAGAGGACCAGTACATTAGTGTGTCTAGTTTGAGAAACAGATGCCTCACAAGTCCTCAACTGGCAGCTTCATTAAATAGTATCCGCAAAACACCAGTCTCAACGTCAACAGTGAAGAGGCAACTCCGGGATGCTCCGACTCCGAGTTGCAAAGAAAAAGCCATATCTCAGACTGGCCAATAAAAAGAAAAGATTAAGATGGGCAAAAGAACACAGACACTGGACAGAGGAAGATTGGAAAAAAGTGTTATGGACAGACAAATCTAAGTTTGAGGTGTTCGGATCACAAAGAACAACATTCGTGAGACGCAGAAAAAATGAAAAGATGTTGGAGGGGTGCTTGACGCCATCTGTCAAGCATGGTGGAGGCAATGTGATGGTCTGGGGGTGCTTTGGTGGTGGTAAAGTGGGAGATTTTTACAGGGTAAAAGGGATCTTCAAGAAGGAAGGCTATCACTCCATTTTGCAACGCCATGCCATACCCTGTGGACGGCACTTAATTGGAGCCAATTTCCTCCTACAACAGGACAATGACCCAAAGCACAGCTCCAAACTATGCAAGAACTATTTAGGGAAGAAGCAGTCAGCTGGTATTCTGTCTATAATGGAGTGGCCAGCACAGTCACCAGATCTCAACTGTATTGAGCTGAATTTGTGGAAGGTGCTTCACTAAGCATGTGGTATAATCTCTTCAGATTACCTCAACAAATTGACAACTAGAATGCCAAAGGTCTGCAAGGCTGTAATTGCTACAAATTTAGGATTTTTTAGATGAAAGCAAAGTTATTATTTCAATTAAAAATCCTTATTTATAACCTTGTCAACGTCTTGACTATATTTTCTATTCATTTTGCAACTCATTTCGTGTATGTTCTCATGGAAAACAAGGACATTTCTAAGTGACCCCAAACTTTGAACAGTAGTGTAAATTAATCAAATTGGAGTTTGAGTGTACAGTATGTGTATGTTATGAGTACATCTAGTAGTACATGTAGTATGTTTACCGTCCGCTTCAGACCCCTTTAACTGGCACAACAAGAAAGAAAAATCTGCTAAATATATTTTAGCCTCAGTATAGGCTAAATATGTTTTATCCTCAGTATAGGCTAAATATGTTTTATCCTCAGTAAAGGCTAAATATGTTTTAGCCTCAGTAAAGGCTAAATATGTTTTATCCTCAGTATAGGCTAAATATGTTTTAGCCTCAGTATAGGCTAAATATGTTTTAGCCTCAGTATAGGCTAAATATGTTTTAGCCAAATATGTTTTAGCCTCAGTATAGGCTAAATATGTTTTAGCCTCAGTATAGGCTAAATATGTTTTAGCCTCAGTATAGGCTAAATATGTTTTAGCCTCAGTATAGGCTAAATATGTTTTAGCCTCAGTATAGGCTAAATATGTTTTAGCCTCAATATAGGCCATAAATTAAGAATTTTGGTTTGCATTAATTACACTTTGATAAATAATACATTGCAAACATCTCAACCAGCCAGTTAAGTTGCTCAATTAGAGTAAACACATTTTGCATTGGAATATGCAGACTTTTTAATCATTCAAAAATGATATATGCGTCATTCACTTATATATTTCTTATTTTTAGTTAACCTTTATTTAACTAGGAAAGTCAGTTAAGAACACATTCTGATTTACAATGACGGCCTACCGGGGAACAGTGGGTTAACTGCCTTATTCAGGGGCAGAATGACAGATTTTTACCTTGTCAGCTCGGGGATTCGATCAAGCAACCTTTCGATTACTGGCCCAACACTCTAACCACGAGGCTACCTGCCGCCCCATAATGGAAGATAGTTAAATGAGGACTGATATCAAATATTAATAAAATATTATACAATTGTGTGTAAAAAAAAAAAAAATCTTCAAATGCATATAAATGAATGTGTTTACAGTTTATTAGCTTAGAATACCATTAAAATGACATGTACTGAATGACATTGTGAAACATATTGAAGATAACAGTAAATAATTACGTGGATTTGAAAGGAGTTGGGTATTTCCACAGACACAAAGTCCGATAATAATATTTCTCCTTTGTCCATTATCACACTAAATGGCATTCCTTTATTGGGAAACTCAACCACCTGGTACACCATATTTTTCAAGAGTATCTAAAATTGTAAAACAACATATTTGTCATTTACTCTTTAATCTTAAATGATGTTCTAAAAGGTCAACAACATTTTACAAACTTGTCATTTCTAATTTTATACACAATTAGTATAAAAGATGTGTGGTAAATGATGTTCGGTTTTGGTAATTGTTGAATGTGTATTTACAAAAATATGGGAGTCCGATAATGAAAACCACTTAATAATTGTATTAAATTGCATTGGTTGAGATGATCAAATATTCCAAACAAAATTCATATATTCAATTTGACTGAAAAATCGGTTGTCAAAATTAGCTCAACTTCCCGGGTTGAGCTGCCTGTTAAAGGGTTAACAAACAACAAAGGTATTCAAGTATGTGTGTGTGTGTGTGTGTGTGTGTGTGTGTGTGTGTGTGTGTGTCAGAAAGCCAACATGTGGTTCAGATTCCCTCTGTGGCCACATGGGCAAATAAACACAGACGCAGTGACCACAGCTCTCTGTAGGTGGCGCTGTGTCTCTTTGTTGAAACAGCAGGACACTGCACTCTCCACCCCCCCTCTCTCTGTCACTCATTCTCTCTATCAACATAGTCATTTTCCCCTCAATGCCATGCCTTCCAAATTCTGAGTTTGACTATATATTATAATAACGTAATTATGTGTTTACTCACAGCAATCATTTCCCCTCTGTTATTAATTATTCAGCCATAGATCAGACAGTGTCTGTGCATTCTGTGGCATTTTGATTTGGCAGAGAAAGTAAGAGAATATACATGTATTTAGATATAGTGAGTAGTGTGGTCATTGTATGTCCGTGTATAATGGTTGATGTGTCCTGGCCCTTCCTTACCCAGACTCATCTTGATTGGCAGGTTCTCCTTGCTTGGCGGCCTCCACCAACTGTCTACGAACCTCCATCACAGCCTCCTTCTGCTTACTGGCCAGCATCGTTTCCCATAGCAATCAGGCTGTGGACAACCTAAGAGGTAGAGGGCAGACACACATCAGTAAGGTCACCCAGCTTCTACTGGAAAAATACTCTCAACATGTTTATTGCCACACAGAGGTTAACACAAATACCGGTAAACAGACACACGCAGACATATGTACTACCTGCATTTACCCTTTTTTGCACTTGACTCCACACACACACACACACACACACACACACACACACACACACACACACACACACACACACACAGAACATTGACTCTCTAACTGGCATAGAGCCAAGTTAGTTTTACTTGTTATTGTTATTCACTGTGTAATTATTCCTCCTGACACTATTTAATTGTGTATCTTTAACTCTGCATTTTAGAAAAGTGACCCTTAAGTAAGCATTTCACTGTTAGTCTACACCGGTTGTTTAAGAAGCATGTGACAAATACAATTTGATTTGAAAGATCTCTCACTCTCTTATGTACACACACAGACGCACACACATGCACACACACGCACGCATACCATGAATATGACCGAGTGCTTGTCCTGTAGGTTGGGGATCCTGGCAGTGGAGGTTGCTGAGGGGAGGAAGGCTCATAAAAATGGCTGGAATGGAGTGGTATCAACCACATGGAAACCATTCCAGCCATTGATACCATTCCATTGACTCCATTCCAGCCATTATTATGAGCCGTCCTCCCCTCAGCAGCCTCCACTGGATGCTGGGTACTAAGGGGGCGTTCACTCCCCTGTTGCACCACTCGCAGGAAAAAACACAAATTAGCGGGAACATCAGAAACTTTCCCAACATCCCTAAACGCTGCCGATGTGTCAACATTCCCCGGAGCAGTCTTTCCCAACATCCCCAGAACCTCTCAAAACCACAACCTGGACCGAGGGGCTATCTGTAGCTCCCCCATAACCTTTCCCTCTATGTCCACCAGGTCAAGAAGAAGAACTGTTATCATCTGCCATAAGCAGTAACGTGAGCTTCAATCGTTTCCCCCGGAAAAACCCAAAAGGTTGTTGCGAACGCATCTCACTATCATGACACTGTGTCTTATACAGGGTACTCTGCAACGGAACCAACATCATATTTCATCTCTCCATTTCTCCCTCTCGCCGTCTTTAAGAGACGTGTCAGTGTTTGGTTCTGTAAAAAGGCCACCAAACGCCATGGCAGAGACTCGGCACTGTTCTGTTGGGTTCGTCCCCAGTGTGTCTGTGACCTTCAGTCGGGCGTGTGCATACTTCTGATGAGCATGTGAACACCAGAGAGGGAGGAGTTCGGGGACTAACTCAGGACTAAAGACAGGAAACAACAATGTTAGAAAGGTTAGATCCTTTATATGCTGATAGAAGGAGGAAGGAGAGAGGAAGAGAGAGAAAGAAAGAACCAAAGAAGGGGGGGGGGGGTTTGCTGACACGGATCCCAAATGTTAAAATCTACTCTGTTTTTCTTTTTCGTCTCTTTTTTCTCACTCCTTTTCCTCTCTCGATCTCTCTCTCTCCGTCTAACTGCTGCCATGTGTTTAATATCAGATGGAATCGGTTCCAGAGTGAGCCTGGGCCTGGACTGGGGCTGGATGGGGAGAAAGAGGGGCTCACATTGGGCCGCATGCCATCTTCACACAGAAAATGAGACACAAAGACAAGAGAACAGAGCTCGACTGAACCAGAGACCCTGCTCCTCCACAAAGAGAACAGATATAATGGAATATTAGAAGTCCCACAGCCAGATAAACGTTTGGTTTACTTCACTGTCACTATGATGATGAATGTGGGTGGGAAGAATTTTAAAAACGTTCAACAAACTTTCTGAAAAGCATGACCGAGAAATTGGTGTCATTTATCGAGTATTTTCCTCAGGAAGACACACATCATGAGCTTAGCTGTGTGCTGAGGCGGAGGGGCTGTAATGATTAAGCGTGTCGTAAGCGGACACATAGTTAGCGTGATTAAAATGCCAGGGCTGTGACCTGGCCATATGTGTGTATGCATGCTTGTGTGTGGGTCCTAATGTGTACCGTTTGTGTAAGTGTGTGTGTGAGATAGAGAGAGAGAGAGAGAGAGAGAGAGAGAGAGAGAGAGAGAGTGAGAAATAGTTAGAGAGAGTTAGAGAGAGAGAGTGAGAGAGAGTTAGAGAGAGAGAGTGAGAGAGAGTTAGAGAGAGAGAGAGAGCACATAAGCCTGTATTTCCTTGTTAGTTCCAGGAAGACAAGAGTTCTTATAAAGGGGTAGAAAGAGGGGGGGGGGGTTGAGGAGGTATGGTTGTAATTTGCCCCCCCTCCCCCCTCTCTGCCCCTCTCCCCTGGTGTTTTCCCCAGGCCGTTTGGTCAGACGGGGGCGGGGGTGAGGTTTTTACTGGCAGGGTGTGAGACAAGGCTCCATAACCAGCCAGTCTTGTTGAGTAACTGCTCTACTATGGACAGGGTGCTGGGGGCCATGGAGTGCGTGTGTCTGACCTCCTGCGTGTGTGTGTGTGTGTGTGTGTGTGTGTCTGAC
The DNA here is from genome assembly GCF_034236695.1 of Oncorhynchus nerka. NCBI lineage: Eukaryota > Metazoa > Chordata > Actinopteri > Salmoniformes > Salmonidae > Oncorhynchus > Oncorhynchus nerka. The sequence goes on from NC_088412.1 coordinate 33,768,103, forward strand.
CTCCTGCGTGTGTGTGTGTGTGAGTGAACTCCAGTGTGGCTCTCTGTTAGAAGTGGCTATTCTAAACCTTAAGGGGGCACTCTTGCCCCTCCTGTGGACTGTGTACCCCTGCTGACTTGCCCAGTCAGTCTGACTGGATAAACAATGTGTGGGTGTGTCTACATGTGTGTGTGTGTCTCCAAACTAAATTCCACCAGATGTGTAATGACTGTTATGCCATTAAGAGATAGGCATGAGTTAACGTATCCACACACAAACAATGCACGCAACACACACACACACACACACACACACACACACACACACACACACACAACCTATTTACTATTCAATTCAAGGGGCTTTATTGGAATGGGAAACATATGTTAACATTGCCAAAGCAAGTGAAGTAGATAATATACAAAAGTGAAATAAACAATAAAAATGAACAGTAAACATTACACTCACAGAAGTTCCAAAAGAATAAAGACATTACAAATGTCATATTATATATATATACAGTGCTGTAACGATGTGCAAATGGTTAAAGTACAAAAGGGAAAATAAATCAACATAAATATGGGTTGTATTTCCAACGGTGTTGGTTCTTCACTGGTTGCCCTTTTCTTGTGGCAACAGTTAATAGGTCTGAGGGTGGAGGAGTGGTTCCGGGAAGCTTGTGACGCAGCAGTAAAGAATGGGTCTGACCATTTGGGTCCAAGTCTAGTAGTCACGCATTCAGACACATAGACCCACTTAATATAAACCAGGTACGTGTATGCTTTTCAAGTGGTTCAGAAATGAGGTAGATTTCCAACAGTTTCCACGGCCTGTTTGTAGAATAACTTTAGTCCTAATCAAAGTCTCTATCAAATGGAATGGACCCCAAAACCAGATTCTGGCTCCACCCAGCACACATACAAACACAATACAGAAACCTAGCAATAAAACCATTGACAGGAAGGCACAGCCTCTTAGCAGGACAGGATCTCCTTCTAAAAGTCTGTAGTGAGTGGAGGATAAATGATTCACTTGACCAGAGAGACTACTCAAAAAGTCAGGCAACAGCTCTGCATCCCCAGTTAGCCAAGTACATCAAATACAGAATGAAATACAATCAGGACATGCCTCAAAGAGAAGCAGAGCAGCTGATGCAGAAGTTATCAGGTTAGCATTTGGCTAATCTAATCATTGACAGCCTTTGCTATTGGAAGTTGTATTAGATACTGTTGTCACACAGCCAGAGGATGCAGTTAGCAGCCAAAAGATGAGCAACAAGCTAACAAACTAATTTGCTCGCGAAGAGCCAGCCACAGACCTTGACCATTCCGCAGCGAGTGGAGTGTGTCTTTCTGTGCCCAGTGTGCGTTACTGGGGAGGTGTTACACAGAGAGAAGAACGCTGTGTATTTCCTGTCAACACACCAGAATACCACAGGACATCAGGCCTCTCTGGTCTGGTGTCTCCGTCCTGGCAGGAGAGACCACAAACTGGATTCATAACAGAACCAGAGGAGAGAGAGACAGGGAAAGAGAGGGGGCAGAGCAGAAGAGGAATGGTTCAAATGGATATTAAAAGGGGGGTGATGAGACAAGGCAAAGGGAGGAAGATGGAGACGTCAATAAGAGGAATCCAAGTAGAGTGAATCTGCTTATCTCTCCGTCCCTCCCTCCTCATGTGTCATGTTAGCTTACTCCACTTCAAATGCTGGCTGGCAGCAGGGGCTCTTTGAAGGGCTAGCACCAGGGAGGAAGGAGAGGGAGGAGACATCTAGAGGGTGATGAAAAGAGTAGTCTTTTGAAATATACTTTCATAACAAATCAGCCCTGAGATTTAATCTAACAAATCACAGCGCAGATGCAGAATTATCTACCAATCAGTGTTTTATCACTCAAAAATATATTTTTGGAGCCTCTATAAACTCAAATAATTGACGACAATATTTTGTATTATTTCAGAGATACCGGTCTTATGACTTCAGTCTTCAAAAGAAATTGTTGGCTTAGAAGGGCTGGGAACAAAACAGAACAGTCCGAGCAGCTGATAAACAACTCCGTTCTGGTTAGAGGAATCTACTGGAAGAATGACAAGAGACTCAAGGCCTCACAATGGGATGTCCTAATCGTCTTCTACACAACAGTGGTAGCAGAGGAGAAAAAGTGAGGAGGAAGACATTGAATAAATGGATGGAGAACTCACAGCTGTATCACGATACAAGCTGGGACAGGTGTTTCCCTCCAAATTCCTTATCAGATTCAGGACATGATAGTGCTGTTTTCTGAGGGGGCACTTCCTCTTCCTGTGACATATGAGAGAACCAACCCTCCACCTCCTTCTGCTCTGCTCCAACTCTGTTCTATTTCTGACCACTACACTGGCCACTTGTTACAGGACTGGCCTCTGTCAGCTCTATATCACTGGGAGAAGGCGATACTCCTCGTCTCTCATTCTTAAGATAGGAAATGAAGCGCAGGTAAAATTTGGAGTCCAATAGGGGTTAGGGTTAGATTTGGAGTACAATTGGACCAGCGTTGTCCGGGTTAGGGTTTGGCCGGGGTAGGCCGTCATTGCAAATAAGAATTTGTTCTTAACTGACATGCCTCGTTAAATAAAGGTTAAATAAAAAAAGATGTCTGGGCCCTCCAGCACACGTGGTAGGAGATACACGCCAATCATCGACTTCAACATACCTATGAGACTCTCCTCTGCAGTCGTGTGATGTTGCATGCTAATTATTAGCCAGCCCCAAACTGGATTAGTGAGCTCCCTATAGCTGGCCCTGACCCAGCTCTATGAGTTTTAGGGGATCAGATGTGGAGCAGGGTTAAAAATCAGGCCTGTAGGGACAACAGGAAGACCCCCTCCAGAGACTCTTTCTCACTACAATCCAGTGGTCAACATTGCTTCGGCTTCTCCTCCTCATATAGCTTGCTGCTCAAATAAATCCACAACTCATGCAAGAATAATAACACACCCTTAGGAAAATAAGCCTTGCCGGGTGTGTGTGATGGAGCTGAACAATATAGTTTTGACGGGCTCAGAAGTAGCAAAGATGTCACTATAGGAAACCCAGATGATGGGTGTGGCCAGATGATGGGTGTAGCCTTTTAACTCACAGTGGGGTAAGCTACACAGGCCATAGTCATGTCTCTCCTTTCATTATTATTTGTTCTTCCTCTCCACACACTTTCCTATCCCTGTTCTTCCTTACTCTCTTCCCATGTCTTTCACATGCAGCGGCCACAGAAATAATTGTGTGTTTTCTTTCTTTTCACTCTCTTCGTTCCCAGCCCGTACAGAAATAGGTGTGTTTTCCCTCTTTCCTGTTGGCAGGCAGAGTCTGGTCTGCTGGTCTAGAGATGAGGAGGTGGCAGACTCATTGTGTTTTCTCACGGCAGGGTGCGGTTGGGTGCTTTTTTTTCTGAGGCTTGTCTCAAGGCTCGGCAGCACTTGGACCAGAACCAGAACATCTTGGCCACCCGCACAGACCTCTCCCTCTACCCGCCTGTCTGCCCACCACAGGACCAGGGTCCAGGTTACCAAGTTAGTGGTTGATGGTTTCAGTCGGGGGAAATATAGCTCCCTGGGCCAAGAGGGTTCATATGTCCCATAGAGGAACAAAGAGCATCAATGTGAATACCAGCCAAGCACAGCACATTACACAGGGTGGCCTGGAGGGTACCTCACCTCTCACACGAATGCACGCACAGTTGCACACGCACAAATCTCACCAGCACAAACACTCTGTCATCATCACACACTCTCGGGTCATTCCACCTTAAAAAGCACAAGAAAGAGTTTTGGGCTTGTAGGAAAAATCTTCATATGAGAATTGTACGATAATGATAGACCTCTCAGCGAGCTGTCATTTGTTGGACTATTCAAAGATTTGGGTTGAAGCATTAGGTTGCTTAGAGAAGGACAAAGTTAATTGCTTTCATGAAGGACTGGCTTGACTTGTGAGGATGATCACACTATTTATTTTCATCATGCTTAAAAGCTTTTGGTTTTCTACCCAAAGTAAGTAAGAAAATGTTGTGATCCATTTAATAAACACAAAAGACCAGCAACATGGATAAAAGGTTGTGACAATAGCAGGAACAGCGGCATCTCGTGTGCAAAACCTGGTACTTCCACACTAATTGATTGTGAAAATGCAAGAGACTTCAATGGCTAATTTCTCTGAATGGGATGGGGACGACAATCACCAGATTTACAGGGAATAGATTACATAGGATGAAGAAGCAATACTCCAAGGATGAAGAAGCAATACTCCAATACTGAAGCTCCATACTACTTGTCAGACATAGAACTCAGGCTAGGGTTAGGGTTGAGATTTCATGTCAGACTCTCCAAATTGTAGTACTGCCTGGAGGTATCACACTGCACTGCTCGTTCACACTGCTCGTTCACGCTGCTCATTGGGGTAAGTGTTTTGGCTCACTGCCCTGCAATTTACTGCTTGTTTCTACAGCACCAACTTGCAAGTTGGTAAACTCCCGCATGTATAGTGTATGTGCAGCCAGGATCCATACAGTGAGCAAGTCCTCCGCTTTCTCTGTTTTCCGTACTGATGTGTGACTCGGGTGTGTGTTTCTTGTGTGGGCTGTATTTACGAACTCACTGGAGCTCATAGCCCACTAGTAAATTCCTGTCAAGAAGAGAGACACGGAAGCCCAGCTAGCCTAGCTAGCCTGTAGTTTCAAATGGAGGTAGCTAACGAACGTTTTCAACGCTGCAGGATCTGTGTTTATTTTGCTCTATTCTGGGAACATTTGGAGTGTCTGGACTTTCAATGTAGCAACTGTTGGCTTGCAGAGGACTACAGGGGCAAAGTGGCTACTCTTAGCAAACAAGTATAGAATTTACACACGCTACTAGGGAATCCACACCTGCCTACTTTCTCTTTCTCTTCTACTCCAATAGCTGGATGCCGCTGTCCCGTCTCTCCACAGTCGACTGGCCGGTGCTCTGCAGGGATCCCTCCTCGAAGGGGTCCCCCTTCCCTGAAGAATGGAGTTAGCAGGATGCTTCTGGATGACTTAGTGGATGTTCCTATTCTTGACCCTACCAACCAGCCATGAAGGCACGTCAGTCGCCGTGGAAGTTGAAAGCAGCAGCCTTTGGCAATAGGGGCCTCGCTTGCTGTGGTAAGCCTGGACTGGACACAGACTTCTTCACTGGGGCCTTCCGCTTCGTGATCGGATTCGGAGGTACCTGCACCTTCGTCCTCGGTTCTGTCTCCCACTCCGGTGGCTTCTACCTCTGGTTTACATCTTCAGTGCTTGCCCCTGATAGGGCCATGATGATGTATGCGATTCCGGCCCCTGGCTCGAGTCCATCAGGCCCCACCTCCCATCGGTCCTCGAGGGATCTCCTAAACCACTTGAGGCAAGAAAATGCCGGATCTCCTCAACCTCAACAATTGATGAGGGATTGAAAAATTGTATGGTTGAGAGGGATAAGGGAATATGAATGGCAAATAAGTCTGGCTGCACATCCAATTGGCAAATGTAATGCAAATAGAGATATTGTGACTAAACTTAACAAAAATAAGAAGAAACTGTACTATGAAACAAAGATAAATGATATAAAGAATGATAGTTAAAAGCTTTGGAGCACCTTAAATAACATTTTTGGGAAAAGGGCAAATTTGGCTTAATTGTTCTTTGAATCAGATTGCTCATTCATCCCAAAACACCACTGATATTGCCAACTACTTTAATGACATGCCACCCACAAATTCTGAACCCACTGTCTACCTCCATGACCAAATTATGATAGACAAGCATTGTAATTTTGAATTCCATAAAGTAAGTGTGGAAGAGGTGAAAGAAGAATTGTTGTGTATCAACAATGGCAAGGCACCTGGGTCGGACAACATGGATGGAAAATGACGGAGGATGATACTGGAAGATATTGCCACTCCCATTTGCCATCTCTTCAAACTAAGCCTACAGGAAGTGTGTTCCCTCAGGCCTGGAGGGAAGCACAAGACATTCCGCTACCCAAGAACATCAAAGCACCCTTTACTGGCTCAAACAGCCGACCAATAAGCCTGTTACCAACCCTTAGTAAATTTTAGGGAAAAAGTGTGTTTGACCATATACAATGCTATTTCACAGCAAACAAATTAAGAACAGCTTTTCAGTATGCTAATAGGGACGGGCATTAAACATATAGGGCACTTACACAAATGACTAATGATTGGCTGAGAGAAATTGATAATAAAATAAAAATTGTTCGACTTCAGTGCAACTTTTGACATTATCGATCATAATCTGCTGCTGGAAAAACGTATGTGTTAGGGCTTCACATCCCCTTCTATATTGTGGATCGACATTTACCTGCCTAACAGAACACAGAGGGTGTTATTTTTTCTTATTTTTTTATACCTTTAATTAACTGGGCAAGTCAGTTAAGAACAAATTCTTATTTTCAATGACGGCCTAGGAACAGTGGGTTTAACTGCCTTGTTCAGGGGCATAAGAACAGATTTTTTCGATCAAGCAACCTTCGATCAAGCAACCTTTCGGTTACTAGTCCAACGCTCTAACCACTAGGCTACCTGCCGCCGCGCCCTTTAATGGAAGCCTCTCCAACATAATCCTGGTAGTCAGGCATTCCCCAGGGTAGGTGTCTAGGACCCTTACTTTTTTCAATCTTTACTAATGACCTGCCACTGTTTCTAAGTAAAGTCTGTGTGTCTATTGGCATCTATTGTATGCTGATGGCTCAACACTACACATGTCAACTACCGCAGCAAGTGAAATCACTGCAAGACTTAACAAAGCGCTGCAGTCAGTTTCAGAATGGGTGGCAAGAAAGAAGTTAGTTCTAAATATTTATAAAACTAAAAGCATTGTATTTAGAACAAATAATTCACTAAATCTCAACTAAATCTTGAAATGAATAATGTGGAAATTGAGTAAATTGAGGGCACTAAACTGCTTGGAGTAACACTGGATTGTAAACTGTCATGGTCAAAACATATTGATGCAACAGTAGTTAAAAATTGGTGAGGGTTGTCCATAATAAAGTGTTGCTCTGCCTTCTTAACAACAAGGCAGTTCCTACAGACCCTAGTTTTGTCGCACGTGGGCTACTGTCTTGTGGGCAGGTGCCACAAAGAGGGACTTAGGAAAATTACAATAGCCCAGAACAGGGCAGCACGGCTGGCCCTTAAATGTACACAGAGAGCTAATATTAATCATATGCATGTCAACCTCTCCTGGCTCAAAGTAGAGGAGGGATTGACTTCATCACTACTTGTATTTGTGAGAAGTATTGACATGTTGAATAAACCGAGCTGTCTGTTTAAACTACTAGCGCACAGGTCAGACACACATACATGCCCCACAGGACATGCCACCAGAGGTCTCTTCACAGTTCTAAAGTCCAGAACAGACTATGGGAGGGGCAGATTACTACATAGAGCCATTACATGGAACTCTAATCCACATCAAGTAAATTCATGCAAGCATTAAAATCGGATTTAAAAAAATACAGAACAACGGGGACTGTGGAGAGACACACACACAAGCACAGACAGACACATACACACGATAACCTACACCCTATACAAACATGTACCTGTACATGACCATCTGATCATTTATCACTCCAGTGTTAATCTGCAAAATTGTAATTATTCGCCTACCTCCTCATGCCTTTTGCACACATTGTATATAGACTCCCCCTTTTTTTTCTACTGTGTTATTGACTTGTTAACTGTTTACTCCATGTGTAACTCTGTGTTGTCTGTTCACACTGCTATGCTTTATCTTGGCCAGGTCGCAGTTGCAAATGAGAACTTGTTCTCAACTAGCCTACCTGGTTAAATAAAGGTGAAATAAAATAAATAAAAAATGTACACATGGATGTTGTGTTGTAGATGTGGTAGTAGAGTAGTGGCCTAAGGGCACATAGTTAATGTGGTGTGAAATGTAATGTTTTTAATAGTATATAACTGCCTTCATTTTGCTGGACCCCAGGAAGAAGCTAATGGCAGCAGCTAATGGGGATCCATAATACATACAGATACAAATAGAGAACTAATACTGTGTACTGGTTGTTGGGGTGGGATTGGCGTGGCTGTGGGTGGTCCGTGGGGGGTGGCATTTGAATATGTATTGGATTCGTCATGAAGGTCAAAAACAAAGGACACATTTGCAACAGATCAAATAAGGGGGGAGATTGCATTTCAACTTAAAAAATGATTTAATGAATCAGTAAGCACATAATAGGAAGAAGTTTGTTTCAGGGTACTATATTGAATATTATACAAATCCTAAACATTTAAAAGGGCCAATTTGGATGCAATCACTTAGCTTAATTTCTCAGCACTCAAATAAAATGTTTCAAAAAATGATGTTGCAGGAATGCTAATCTTATCTGTTCCTAACTACAGAAACTTCTGAACAATCTGTGATGGTGGGCGTCATGGCTTGCAGAAGTTACATGGAACTACCCTCTCAACATCACCACATTCAGCCTACTCTCATCAACAAACAAAGGAACTTTAATACATAGCAAACCTAAATGCATACATGTGTAGGCACACATACACAGAGTGTAGAAAACATTAGGAACACCTGCTCTTTCCATGACAGACTGACCAGGTGAAAGCTATGATCCCTTATTGATGTCCCTTGTTAAATCCACTTCAAATCAGTGTAGATGAAGGGGAGGAGACTGGTTAAAGAACAATGTTTAACCCTTCAGACATACACAGTGTGCCGGTGAAGAAAACAAACAATTTGCTGTGTGTATTAAGAATGGACCACCACCCAAAGGACATCCAGCCAACTTGACACAACTGTGGGAAGCATTGAAGTCAACATGGGCCAGCATCCCTGTGGAAGGCTTTTGACACCTTGTAGAGGCTGCATCACATCAGGCTGTGTAAGGGAGTCCCATAGGGCGGCGCACAATTGGCAGAGTGTCTTCCTGGTTTGACCGGGGTAGGCCGTCATTGTAAATGAGAATTTGTTCTTAACTGACTTAGACTCCATGCCCTGACGAATTGAGACTGTTTTGAGGGCAAAAGTGGCTGCAACTCAATGGTAGGAAGGTGTGCCTAATGTTTTGTACACTACGTGTACATTATAAACCTCCACACACACTAGACTTGCAGACTGTAGAGAGAATCTGGGCTCCCTCTGGTATGAGCAGGAAAAACACAGTTAGAGCCCAGGCTGGTGTTGAAGGTACACTCACACCAGGTCATGAAACATCATACTAATTGCACAGCAAAGTGTGGGGTCCGTTTTGGAAGCTAAAATCAACGACCACCCACAGCAGCCTTAAACATAGTGATGTAAAAGAAAATATCCTGAATTACGAAAGTGAAATATCAAGCAATAAAATAGCAATTTTAGGCCCCAACCTACTGTTTAAAGCTTTAAAAACCGGGCTCATAATAAAGCCAAACAAAACACACCTCTGGGAGGAACTTCATAATACAGCCAATCATACCGTGTAGCCTGGCTGGGCCACATAACCAACTAAGCATAAGAATTAATATGGTACCGTATCATATGAACAAGTATACACAGCCAAACTATTAAGACTTGATCCCAAACCTTCCGTCAATTAATCAAAACAGGTGCAGCCCTATGTATCCAGTATAGACGAACACATTCCAACTTTAGTAGTGTACAAATGTTCTATGAGTGTGTAAAATGGGTCAGGAGCTCCAGGTGCGTTACTTTTTTGTGTCTGGGCTGCGCTTCAATCTCCTAAACAGCTGTGATAAGAGTCAACTGGCCCATCTGCTCTGAGATAGGGAAGGCAATAACGAGCCTGCTGGCCCACATCACACACTCACCCCCTAAAGGCACCAAGGCCCCCGGCTGGAAGATCATCCTATTATTGCTATCTGCACTCCACTCTGTGTGTGTGTGTGTGTGTGTGTGTGTGTGTGTGTGTGTGTGTGTGTGTGTGTGTGTGCGGGAGAGAGAGAGATAGCTGATCCCATCCTCACCGAGTGCTCTCTGCGATAAGACATTTGGCTCCGAGGCTCTCTGATGACAGTCTGAATGTAGATAAAGTGATAGCAAGGGATATGATACTATCTAATACCTTCTAACACCCCCTAAGGTCTACTGCCCAATCCAGTTCAACACCTTGCAGCCTGATGGCGCTGGAGATGGCTGCCGTTTTACGGTCTCCTAACCAATTGTACTATTGTGTGTTTTTTCGCGTTATTTGTAACTTATTTTGTACAGAATGTTTCTGCCACTGTCTCTTATGACCGAAAAGAGCTTTTAGATATCAGGACAGAGATTACTCACCCCTTACTGGAATAATATTTTTTCTTTAACAAGTCGGACGCGAAGCATTTCCCTCTGACACCCGAAGAGGCCCTCATCCCAGTCTTTCGCAGGAGAAAGAGGCGGAGATATCGGGGACGTAGGTCTGGGTACGGTAAGGATTAGACGGCGAGTGGGTAATCTACCTTTACTGTCAGTCCTATTAGCCAATGTACAATCATTGGATAACAAAATAAAATAACTAAAAAGCACGTATATTCTACGAACGGGACATTAAAAACTGTAATATCTTATGTTTCACAGAGTCGTGGCTGAACGACGACATGAATAACATATAGCTGGCAGGTTTTAAGCTTTTTCGGCAGGATAGAACAGTGGCCTCTGGTAGGACAAGGGGTGGCAGTCTATGAATATTTGAAAACAATAGCTGGTGGACGAAATCTAAGGAAGTCTCAAGGTTTTGCTCGCCTAGAGAGAGTATCACATGATAAGCTGTAGACCACACTGTCTATCAAAGAGAGTTTTCATCTATATTCTTCGTAGCTGTCTATTTACCACCACAAACCACTGCTGGCACTAAGACCGCAGACAATGAGCTGAATGAACACTTGTTTTAACTTAATATAATACATCAATAAAAATCAATTTAGCATCAAATAAATAATGAAACATGTTCAATTTGGTTTAAATAATGCAAAAACAAAGTGTTGGAGAAGTAAAATTGCAATATGTGCCATGTAAAAATGCTGGTCTTAGTATTCTGTGTTTTCTTTATTATTTTGGTTAGGCCAGGGTGTGACATGGGTTTATTTTGTGGTGTGTTTTTGTATTGGGGTTTTAGTAGGTATTGGGATTGTGGCTTAGTAGGGTTGTCTAGCATAGTCTATGGCTGTCTGAATTGCTTCTCAATCAGAGGCAGGTGATTATCGTTGTCTCTGATTGGGAACCATATTTAGGCAGCCATATTCTTTGAGTGTTTCGTGGGTGATTGTTCTTGTGTCTGTGTTTGTTGTCACCAGATAGGCTGTATAGGTTTTCACGTTAGGTTTGTTGTTTTTGTATTGTTTGTTTTTTCATCTATATTAAACATGTATGAAAATTACCACGCTGCATTTTGGTCCGATCCTTGCTACACCTCTTCGTCAGAGGAGGAGTTAGAAGAAAACCGTAACAATTAGGCTGATATTGGGGGGGCGGCAGCGTAGCCTAGTGGTTAGAGCGTTGGACTAGTAACCGGAAGGTTGCGAGTTCAAACCCCCGAGCTGACAAGGTACAAATCTGTTGTTCTGCCCCTGAACAGGCAGTTAACCCACTGTTCCCAGGCCGTCATTGAAAATAAGAATGTGTTCTTAACTGACTTGCCTGGTTAAATAAAGGTAAATTAAAAAAAAATAAAAAATAGGCTTGCGAATGCTTGCGAAGAGCTGCTGGCAAAACGCACAAAAGTGCTGTTTGAATGAACGCTTACGAGCCTGCTGCTGCCTACCATCGCTCAGTCAGACTGCTCTATCAAATCATAGACTTAATTATAACATAACACACAGAAATACGAGCCTTTGGTCATTAATATGGTCCAATCCGGAAACTATCATTTCGAAAACAAAACGTTTATTATTTCAGTGAAATACGGAACCGTTCGGTATTTTATCTAACGGGTGGCATCCCTAAGTCTAAATATTCTTGTTACATTGTACAACCTTCAATGTTAAGTCATAATTACGTACATTTCTGTCAAATTAGTTCGCAATGAGCCAGGCTGTTGCATATACCCTGACTCTGCGTGCAATGAACGCAAGAGAAGTGACACAATTTCACCTGGTTAATATTGCCTGCTAACCTGGATTTCTTTTAGCTAAATATGCAGGTTTAAAAATATATACTTCTGTGTATTGATTTTAAGAAAGGCATTGGTTAGGTTAGGTACAGTCCTGCAACGATTGTGCTTTTTTCGCAAATGCGCTTTTGTTAAATCATCCCCCAGCGTTGCATCGATTATATGCAACGCAGGACACGCTAGATAAACTAGTAATATCATCAACCATGTGTAGTTATAACTAGTGATTATGATTGATTGTTTTTTATAAGATAAGTTTAATGCTAGCTAGCAACTTACCTTGGCTTCTATTGCATTAGCGTAACAGACAGGCTCCCCGTGGAGTGCAATGAGAGGCAGGTGGTTACAGCGTTGGACTAGTTAACCGTAAGGTTGCAAGATTGAATCCCAGAGCTGACAAGGTACAAATCTGTTGTTCTGCCCCTGAACAAGGAAGTTAACCCACCGTTCCTAGGCCATCATTGAAAATAAGAATGTGTTCTTAACATACTTGCCTAGTTAAATAAAATAAAAAAATAAAACATTTTTTTTTTTAAATCGGCACCCAAAAATACAGATTTCCAATTGTTATGAAAACTTGAAATCGGCCCAAATTAATCAGCCATTCCGATTAATTGGTCAACCTCTAACACAGGACTAAGACTGAATCGTATTACAGCGGATCAGACGCTCGTCGGATGTGGCAGGGCTTGCAAACTATTACAGACTACAAAGGGAAGCACAGCTGCAAGCTGCCCCATGACACAATATTTTCAATGGGTCCTCAGATCCTCAAAAGTTTCTACAGCTGCACCATCGAGAGCATCCTGAATGGTTGCATCACTGCCTGGTATGGCAACTGCATGGCCTCTGACCACAAGGCACTAAAGAGGGTAGCGCGTATGGCCCAGTACATCACTGGGGCCAAGCTTCCTGCCTTCAAGGACCTCTATACCAGACGGCAATTGCTAACTAGCGCTAGCGCAATGATTAGAAGTACATGGTAACTGCTAGCATGCTAGTAGATACCATAGACTTTTAATTATTGCGCTAACGCTAGTTAGCATTGGCTTGTAAAACTGACTTCCTTCACACTGGGTGCAGAGACATAAAAAGGTGTCCATCTGACACTAGGGAAGTAGATAAAGGGCTTCATTGCCAAAATCCCGAAGTATCCCTCTAATGTCAGTCATGTGTTCCCCCATAAATGTAGGGGTAAGGGGGGAGAGATTATGAAAGAGAGAGATAATGACTGACCCAAGACTCAGAGAACAATATTAGAGAGAAAGAGAGAGGGGAAGAGAGATTCAGCACAACAAACAACACTGTTTTCATGCTTGTGGGCCAAGAGAAATTAACCTCAACATTAGAAACCTTGTTATACAGTAGACATGATAAATTAGAGCTTGGGTCATAAACATCACAGCAAAATTACAGTCAGACTAACCTTCCTGGACAAAGGAAATTAAATGGACAGAAACGTCACCAAATCAAACAAAATTCAGCTTAAAATGATGAGAAAATAAGAACAGATAGAGCAGCATAATCACTACTGATCAGAGGTGATCTAGGTGAGAAAACATACAGAACCCATTCTCTAGTGTTCCCCTTTTCTATATCCCCTGTGCCTACATTAACCATAATGAATGTAGGCACATTAAACAACAACCCTCTTTAAATACAAAAAAAGTGAACTATCTAACTGAATCATGTGAAATTTGACTTTTAAACAGTATTGCAATATTTTGCCTACAACTGTTCCAGCACAGATTTACTCACTGGGTCTGTGCCAGGCAGCCTGGAGTCTGGGATGTGCTGCAGGTTAATGAGCTCCAGCATGTCCACCTGAACATCAGTGGTGTGTCCTGGCAGAGGTTGCAGCACAGTCAAGATCTTCTCCATCAGGCTGTCACCATGGTGACCAGCAGCCCCTGAGGACAAGGACAAACAGAGAAATGTAAACCAACAACATAGTCCAAGTAAACATAAACTCCTGTGTAAGTGGAATAGAATAGGGACTATGGAAGTGTCACAATAAAATACCCTTTCTGTTGGGAAGGGAGGTGCAGCAAGATTATGTAATTGAGATGTGGGGAAAGTGTGCATGTGTGTTTGACTCTGCTGCAGCTTGACATGTTTATGGACATCAGACATTGTACAAGACCGTGACATGCACCTGTTAGACCCAGTGTCCTGTCGATGAAGACGATGGATGCTTTATTGGTGGCAGTCTTTCTGCGGCTTTTTGCTTGAGGATGGTTGGCCAGTTCCCCAGCGATAAGACGGCTCATTGGACCCACTGCAAAGTTCTCCTGCCGGGTGCTGGTGGACTCAAACATGGAATTAACCGCACAGGCCAGGGTTTTAATTTCAATCTGCAACTCCGGAGTAAGAGACTGCATGTCAAAATCAGTCAAACTGACAAACCTCTTCACTGTTCGCTTTATTTTGATGGTCTAGAGGTCCTGTGGCAACAGCGAAAACAGGTGCGCGAAGATTGGCGTGAGAAGAAGCTGTGGTGACACCTGAGCGAAGACCACAGGCGCATGTATAACTTCAGCGGTGTAGTTCATGTCTCCCATCCACTCGCTCAGCTTCTCTTCAAACTGCTCGAACACAGGGTTCCCCTCTAATACAGCAGTGACATTGTTAGCGAGGAGTTGTATAGAGTGGGCTACGGTGGTGAAAACAACACAATACTGAAAGTGACTGAGTCCAATAATGTCTTTGATAATGTCAGCTGTCCTCCCCTTCAGCAGAGTGCTCACCACAAACACAGCCTTTGGTTCGTTTTCACCACCAGCTTCGAAGCTTGAAAACTCTTTTAAATTACGAGCCCCAGCCTCAAATACACTTGTAGCTCCACCGTTCCAATGAAGACTCCCAGCACACTTGTCGTCCATGAAAACAACAGCTTTCTTTACCTTTGACAACACTTTGTCCCACATCTGACCGGGGAAACACGTAAAGACCTCAATCGGTAACATTTAGTAAATGGAACTGTCGTTTATACCGACCAAAAGTACAAGATTTCTATCAAATTGTCAGGAAAAGTTATTTCAAAACAACAACACAAACACATGTGAGTCTCTTAACAGTGATGTGGCGTTCCACGTCGCGACAGATATACGTCATCATGCAGCTGCTGTGCCGGTTTCATGTAAGAATCTGCTGCATTTGCTATTTCTTACCCCCTAGCATATGCTATCATTGTCTATTTGTGTACTTATTGTATGTATCCAGACTATTCTACATTATAACAAAAAAAAAAATATATATATATATATATATATATATATATATATATATATATATATAAAACTGAAAGCAAACTAATTTGAGTTTCCTCATCATAGCTATATACACTACACTACACAAAAATACATACATTTTTTGAATAAATTGAAAAAAATAAACCATACAAAAATAAATGTATGCTTGTCATGAGTTCAGAAACAAAGCAAGCTTGTTTGACCCTGGCAAATACTGTACTACTTTATATACTTTCAGAAATGGATACATTGTCTCATCTAGAGACATACTGACCAATGGTAGAGTCCTGTTTCTTCCGACGTACGTTTACGTCGTGAATAGAAAGGTCCCTATAGAAACGTGTGTGGGTAAAGTAAACTGTCACTTTTTTTTTACCATTAGGGTTTATTTTACGCATGCTACCGAATACCGATAAGGTGACACGCCGTCCTATTCCGTTATGATTCTTTTTTAAATCCCCGTTATATGTAACAGTTTGACATTTGAATATCTGTTCTGTAAAAATCTCAAGTTTGGCGAAATAACTGGATTTTCAATTCGTTGCCAGTTGTTGTATTTGATAGAATATCTGTCAAGTTGTGATTCACAGCAGAAGTGACTGGGTTTGGGTAGACATGTCCGCAGAAATGGACAAAACAACTGATGCAAGCGGGGGCGATGAAGAAGAATGGTTATATGGAGGTATGCTAGTCAAAACAGATTTGATGACACTATCTAGCGCATAAATAGTAACATTTTGTCCACTGTGTTTGGCAAACTTGAAAGTACGTGAGCTAAACAGTTATGTTAGCAAGAAAGCTAACCACAACACCAGAAACAACACGTGCACCAGCTTACCACGTTGACATCGCAACAGCTGTTGGGGATGTTTTTTTTCCTCTCTTGCTAAGCAGAAGGAATTATTGAGTTCTGGCATTTACAGTAGATATTTGGAGACTGTCATTTTGTCTGTTTTAGGTTTTGAAGTGTGTGTATGATGCACACATGCTGATGTTTCTTTTCTGTGATAGATGAGAGTGAGGAGAAGGCAGAGGAAGAGGCACCTAATAGGTAAGTGACAGGTAAAACACCCACTGTTAAACTGTCTACAGTCACCTGGCTGTCTGTCCTATTCTGTCCTCAATTTACCACTTGCCTAGATCTCAAATATGTACTGAGCGTTCCTGCAAACCAGACCTACACCAGACTACACTGTTAAATTGTTCCTTTTGTAAAATACGTATGCCCACATAAATTAGGTGTGTATTCTTGCAGCATACTACAAATGTTGGACACACATGATTTATTTATACCTATCTTAGACACTTTTTTTTGTAGCACACAAATGACACCTGTTCAGCTTTCTACACGAATATACTAGTCACTTGTCTATGTTATGCTGTTTGAGATTCACAACGTATAGCCACACTATTCACTCTTAGTCAGTTTGTACTGGTTCTGCAAATCTGTTTTATTACATTCTCCAGCATCATCTCCCCTGTTTGCACTAATGATTCTTGTGTTCAAACCATTTTGATCGTGAGTGATAATTTACAACAGTAAGCAGTGAACTGATTTGAAATAAGATGGGCTAGCAGCAGCTTCATGCCCCATTAGGACCAATTTTGCTTTATTAATGAAGTGTTCAGATTGAATGCACTTTTCACTGCTCAATAATGACTGAGTGATATCATAATCGTTGTCTCTGGGTTGTGTGTGTTTGACGCCTGAAATGTGCGGCCTGTCAAGTGGCACATTAAAAACAGTTTGGATGCTTGTTAAATCCGTGGCAAGGCAAGCACTGTTTGTTTGTTTGAACGGGGTAAAGTGGATCTAAGCCATCATTAGATAGGGGTTCTGATGGTCGCTGCATTGGGCTTTGTTAAAGCATATCGCCTCGGCGTAAACGCAGCATGATTCATCAATTAAGCTACAGTTACTTCACCTACAACACAGCCCTCAGAGAGAGAGAGAGAGAGAGAGTGTGTGTGTGTGTGTGTCACGCAACATGCCATGGGTAGCATGTTATCTAAATGATATCACATCTATCAAGCTCTGGTTCACTTAAAGAAATGATGAAGAGAGTTGACCCTTTTCAGAATCAAACATGGTCCAGCAGCTCAAAAAGAGACTATTACGTCACATTAGGGATTCTTCAGGCAATAGGCTGTCATTTTACATGTATCCCTTTACAAGGAAATGTATTTAGTCTGCAGACAAGTGATATCCCTGTTTGAAAATATCTTAACTTTCCCCTTATTGTCTATTCTTCAAATGTTACAAAAGTCTCAGTTTAAGTAGACGTTGTGGTCCTAGTGATGTTTTTTTTTTTTCACAGTGCAAAAACCCAGCAGACTGCTGAAGAGGTCCATGAGAATGGAGTAGTGAAGCAGGTACCTACTGCTTAGGGTTATGGCGGAGTCAACCTGGGATAAACAACACCCTTCTGAACCTGACTCACCTGTTGGAATGGCAATCCATCATGGAATTCCCTCAGAACCAAACTTTCTACTTGGAATATTCCTCTTTAACTGTGTGTGTGATTCATATAAACATGCTTTTATGAATGTATATTGTCTTTGTGTTTCTGTAATGTCAGGATACAGGCCAGGAAGATGAAGAAAGTGACAGTGACAGTGAGGATGATGATGACGTGTGTGTAACCATTGGTGATATAAAGACCGGAGGCTCGTCTCAGCCTTTCAAGTGAGTATCTAGACAATAGCAAGGTGTTAATCTATTAGATGTAAGGTCCCCTTTTTTGACCTGCTTGGTTCTTGTACCGGTTCCCACCAACATTTTCACTTCTAAATCGATCTGTGGATACCATAGATCGAAATGGCTTGCTTTGACCGATAGCCCTGGTTCCCTCGGACACAATAGGATTTCTGAGCCTGTGTGACGTAGGATGTGAAATCTGAAACCACTTGAAGCTGGGATGTACCTCCTACTGTTTAATTCGCTCTTCCAACTGTCCATCAACACCTGGCTATTTCCTATATTACAGCCACGGACAAAGCACATGCCTTCAATCATTACATCATTACAGCAGCAGGAGAGAGGGGTTTCATCACTGTAGCACATTCAGAGATTTATAGCCATTAAAAAGCACTTTCTGTTTGTCATAGATGGACAGGATTAATATGAGATGAAAGGCGAGATCATAACGAGTTCAGGAAGCCAAGCTAGATCTCCCGTGAGACGTTCACAACAACGTGGGCAGACGTTTTGATCAAGAGAGACCTTCAGAAAATATGCAAATGTTCTCGAACACTAAACATACATATATGTATTTTACAGTTCTAAGGAAGGTGTAATTGTATAATTTGATTATGCTATATTTAGAAAGCATATACAGTTGAAGTCGGAAGTTTTACATACACTTAGGTTGGAGTCATTAAAACTAATTTTTCAACCACTCCACAAATTTCTTGTGAACAAACTATAGTTTTGGCAAGTCTGTTAGGACATCTACTTTGTGAATGACACAAGTCATTTTTCCAATAATTGTTTACAGACACAGTGATTTATAAGTGAAATAATCTATCACAATTCCAGTGGGTCAGAAGTTTACATACACTAAGTTGACTGTGCCTTTAAACGGCTTGGAAAATTCCAGAAAATGATGTCATGGCTTTAGAAGCTTCTGATAGGCTAATTGACATCATTTGAGTCAATTGGAGGTGTACCTGTGGATGTATTTCAAGGCCTACTTTCAAACTCGGTGTCTCTTTGCTTGACATCATGGGGAAATCAAAAGAAATCAGCCAAGACCTCAGGGAGAAAAAAGTGTAGACCTCCACAAGTCTGATTCATCATTGGGAGCAATTTCCAAATGTCTGAAGGTACCACGTTCATCTGTACAAACAATAGTACTAAAGGATAAACACCATGGGACCACACAGCTGTCACACCACTCAGGAAGGAGACAAGTTCTGTCTCCTAGAGATGAACATACTTTGGTGTGAAAAGTGCAAATCAATCCCAAAACAACAGCAGTGGAAACGGGTACAAAAGTATCTATATCCACAATAAAAAGAGTCCTATATCGACACAACCTGAAAGGCCGCTCAGCAAGGAAGAAGCCACTGCTCCAAAACTGCCATTAAAAAGACAGACTACGGTTTGCAACTGCACATGGGGACAAAGATCATACCTTTTGGAGAAATGTCCTCTGGTCTGATGAAACAAAAATATAACTGTTTAGTCATAATGACGATCATTTTGTTTCGAGGAAAAGGGGGAGGTTTGCAAGCCGAAGAACACCATCCCAACCGTGAAGCACGGGGGTGGCAACATCACATTGTGGGTGTGCTTTGCTGCAGGAGGGACTGGTGCACTTCACAAAATAGATGGCATCATGAGAAGGGACAATTATGTAGATATATTGAAGCAACATCTCAAGACATCAGTCAGGAAGTTAAAGCTTGGTCGCAAATGGATCTTCCAAATGGACAATAACCCCAAGCATACTTCCAAAGTTATGGTGAAATGGCTTAAGGACAACAAAGTCAAGGTATTGGAGTGGCCACCCTGACCTCAATCCTATAGAAAATTTGTGGGCAGAACTGAAAGCGTGTGAGCAAGGAGGCTTACAAACCTGACTCAGTTACACCAGCTCTGTCAGGAGGAATGGGCCAAAATTCACCCAACTTATTGTGGGAAGCTTGTGGAAGGCTACCTGAAACATCTGACCCAATTTAAGTAATTTAAAGGCAATGCTACCAAATATTAATTGAGAGTATGTCAACTTCTGAGCCACTGGGAATGTGATGAAAGAAATAAACTGAAATACATTATTCTCTCTACTATTTTTGTGACATTTCACATTCTTGAAATAAAGTGGTGATCCTAACTGACCTAAGACAGGGCATTTTTACTAGGATTAAATGTCAGGAATTGTGAAAAACTGAGTTTTTAAATGTATTTGGCTACGGTGTGTATAAACTTCTGACTTCAACTTTAAGTCATTTCAAGCCTTATTCGTACAGTTTTGTTGAATAGGAAATACATCATGTAAAGTATTTTATATTTTCATCATATTTGTACTGTACTCCAGCTTGTGTCCTCAGTAGTGACTACACCTCAACAATTTAACTATTTTTACCAGAAAGGTTTTAACCTTTCTTTGAGTATTCAGCATTACTAGTTATTGTTTATGGCCCTCTCATGATAAATCATTACTTTTGGGGATTATGTAGATTACATTTCTGATTACTTTAGTTACATTTAACTGGTTTAAAATACATCAGTGTGTTACTGTCCTGCAATCTGGATTAGTTTTGATGCTCCAACTTGAGTTGAAAAGAGCATAATATATTAGACCCTGTACATTTTAGGTGGAAAAAACTTTTGTGGAACGCTTTTTTTCACCTGGCTGTCAGCGCAACTAACATCTATTGCTGTTGCCTCTCCTTTGTCACATCATTTTATGAGTCCTGATTATGATTACAGTATGCATCTTTGGCAGCATTTTATCTCACCACCCATGTCACTTTCAGTGGTCTTCAAAGCACAAAGTCTCCCGCATGAGTCATGGGCAGTGTTTACACAGGCAGCCCAATTCAGATTTTTTCTTTCAATAATTGTTTTTTGGACCAATCAGTTCAGCTCTGAAAAAGAGATGTGAAAAAATCTCATGTGATTGGTCAAAAGAACAATTAGTGGAACCAATGAGTTGGGCTGCCTGTGTAAGCGCCGCATGTCTCTGTGTGTGTCCCCTTCTTGTGGTGGTGATTTGTGTTTTTTTTCCTCCTTTCATTGTGTAGTGCTTTTGGATCCACACCAGTTAATCTCAACATTAAGGCTGCAGGGAGAACACATGCGTCAGGTAAACACCCCTCATTCCTGACTTCTGACCTTAGAAGTGAGTGTACAAAACGTTAGGATCACCAGCTCTTTCCATAACAGACTGACCAGGTGAATGCTATGATCCCTTATTGATGTCACTTGTTAAATCCATTTCAATCACTGTAGATGAAAGGAAGGAGACAGGTTAAAGAATGACTTTAAGCCTTGAGACAATTGAGACATGGATTGTGTGTGTGTGCCTTTCAGATGGTGAATGGGCAAGACAAAATGTTTAAGTCCATTTGAACGGGTTATGGTAGCAGGTGCCAGGCGCACCGGTTTGAGTGTGAATTATGGTCACTGCATGCGTAGGAACTCATCCACACCCACATTCATGGTAGTGGTAAGAGTGTGAAGTGAATTTATCATTGACTGTGTCCTGTCGTTTCCGGTGCAGTTGGCCCCAAAGCCAAAGGAGTGGACCTGGATGCACTGGGCAGTGTTAACGGAATCCCTGTGTTGGAGGTCGACATTGAGTCTTTTGAAGAAAAGCCGTGGAGAAAGCCTGGTAAGGGGGGTGTGTGTTGGTTGGTGTGAGGTTATGTCTTTGTCCGTGTTCTGTGCAGGTGTGGCTGATGACTGGTCTGTCACGCGGTCTGTTCAGCTTTCAGTTATGTTTGTGTTTAGGTTCGGACCTCTCAGACTACTTTAACTATGGCTTTAACGAGGACACCTGGAAGACCTACTGTGAGAAACAGAGGAGACTACGCATGGGGTATGAGGGCATGAACCATGCTTCAGCCACTAAAATCATGGTAAGACATTACTTTTGAACATACAGTGCCTCCAGAAAGTATTCACACCCCTTGGCTTTTTCCAAAAAATGTTGTGTTACAGCTGGAATTTAAAATGGACACACAATCTACACACAATACCCCATAATGCCAAAGTGGAATTTTGTTTTTAGAAATGTTTACAAATAAATTTAAAATTAAAAGCTTAAATGTCTTGAGTCAATAAGTATTCAACCCTTTTTTGTAATGGCAAACTAAAATAAGTTCAGGAGTAAAAAAGTCTTATAATAAGTTGCGTGGAGTCATATTGTGTTCAATAATATTCTCTTACATGATTTTTAAAAGACCCCATCGCTGTACATACAATTATCTGTAAGATCCCTCAGTCGGGCAGTGAATTTCAAGTACAGGTTCAACCACAAAGACCAGGGAGGTTTTCCAATGCTGCGCAAAGAAGGGCACCTATTGTTAGATGGGTCAAATAAAATAAAAAAGCTGACATTGATTTTCCCTTTGAGCATGGTGCCGTTATTAATTACACTTTGGATGGTGTATCAATACACTCAGTTGCCGGAGAGGAAGGAAACTGCTCAGGGATTTCACAAAGGCCAATGGTGAATTTAAAACAGTTACTGAGTTTAATGGCTTTGATAGGAGTCTGAGGATGGATCAACAACATTGTAGTTACTCCACAATACTAGCATAAATGAGTGAAAAGAAGGAAGCCTGTAAAGAATAAGAGAAATTCCAAAGCAAATACTGCAAAACATTTGGCAAATAAATGTTACTTTTTGTCCTGAATACAGAGCATTATGTTTGGGGTAAATCTGACACAATACGTCACTGAGTATCACTCTTCATATTTTCAAGCATGGTGGTGGCTGCATCATGTTATGGGTATGCTTGTCATCGACAAGGACTAGGGAGATTTTTTTGGGATAAAAAAAATATGGAATAGTCTAAGCACAGGCAAAACCTTAGAGGAAAACAGTCTGCTTGGTTCAGTCTGCTTTCCAGCAGACACTGGGAGACAAATTCACCTTTCAGCAGGACAATTACCTTAAACACAAGGTCAAATATACACTGGAATTTCTTACCAAGACGACATTGAATGTTCCGAAGTGGCCTAGTTTAGACTTAAATCGGCTTGGAAATCTATGGCAAGACTTGAAAAGGGCCATGTCTAGCAATGATCAACAACCAACTTGACATAGTTTTAATATATTTTTTTATAATGCGCAAATATTATAAAATTGAGGTGTGCTATGTTCTTAGACTTACCCAGAAAGACTCACAGCTGTAATCGCTGCCGATGGTGATTTTAACATGTATTGACTCGGGGTTGAATATTTATCTAATCAAGATATATTAGTGGTTTATTTTCTATTAATAAAATAAATTATACAATTCAATCCATTTAATTCCACTTTGTAACACAGCAACATGTGGAAAAAGCCAAGGGGTGTGAACACTTTCTGAAGGCACTGTATATATAATATTACAGATTATCACAGTATAAGTGCAAGAATTGTTCCCATTTTAAGAAACATTCTCAGGCTTTGACATTGTTGAGGCTGTGTGAGTGAGTTGCTCTTCCTCTTAGGTCCACCAGGGACGTTCAGCCCATGGTGATAGGGATGGGGCCCTTTCCTGCTTTAGGTCTGACTATTCCTCCCCCAGCAACCACTACAATTCAGGCTCCTCCAGGTAGGTACCCCGGTCGATCACTGCCACACTTCACTGGTCAGTGTCACCTGGACCCCATCAAGGTGGTCAATTTGTTTATATATATTTTTTAATTTCACCTTGATTTAACCAGGTAGGCCAGTTGAGAACAAGTTCTCATTTACAACTGCGACCTGGCAGTCAATGAGTCTTGAGTTTGTATTGGTCAGTGGTACCTGTGTCTGAGGTAATGTTCTTACCAAACACAATGTTACATCCTGAAATGTTACATGTCATGGAAGGTATGCTAAGTCACTTAACTATTAAGTGGTTTGAAATAAAGGTAGAGGTGCTGCGAGCGTTGCTTAGTTAAAGTGCTCTGTTCCCTCTCTAATGAAATCCTGATGTGCACCACCTCCCGTCACGTTCCTGTTAACGGCCACCTGTGAAGCGTTGTTTAGCTTTGGGGCAGGCTGAGCCCTGCGGGGGGGGGCTTCTTTTACCGTGTGAAGACAGAGGCCATGGAATTTGACTGCTCAATTACAGCGGCCAATCATTTACTGGCTTGGGCCCGTAGTAGCAGGCATTAGCAGACTGTTAGTAAATACTCCTCCTCTCAGCCCCATGGGCTCATTCTGGTTCCACTCAGGGACCAGGTGCTCTACGCCTCAAGGAGGAGTGATGGACTTTTTCAAACACACACCCGCCCCTCCTCTCCCTCCCTCTCTCTCGCCCTCTCTCACTCTAGCTGTCTCTCTCTCTTTCACACGTTCTTTCACTCTAGCTGTCCTCTCTTTCACACACGCTCTCTCATTCTAGCTCTGGCTCTTTCCGTCTACCCTCAGCTACCCTCTCGCTCACTTGCTTCCTCCAATCCTGTCTATTGTGAGTTTTAGCATGGCTCATGTCAGGTTGGTCCAGACTACAGACAGGGGGACAAAGGTGACTAAGATGGGCCCCTTAATTAAAGGTCGGTCTCTATATAAGGCCCCCTCCTCCTCCTCGCTCCCTCAGCAAGGTTCCCCCAGTGGAGGTCATATGATTCTGAGCATTATTCAGCCAGGGGGAAAACAGGAAGTCAGAGTATGACAAATGCACACGACATTGTGCAAAGGATAAAGTGTTAAACGAGGTCCCACACTACACTACAGACCATCTCTCTCACTCTATTGAGCTGTGAGAACGCTGGCAGCTCCAGAAGGGCGAAAGTGGAAACTTGATGCTTGGTTGAAGGAGCACGTATTGTATTCTTTCCACATTCTCTAGATGACTGTGTCCAGACTAAGGGAGGCTGTTGGTGGAATGGGGTTATTGTAGACCTTTCTTGTTACATAAAACTGTCATTTTAAGTTGCGATGTGTGTGTCAGCTTCCGGGGCTAAGCTGCTTTGTTTTCTATTTATCTGATATTCTGGTGTTTTTAGAGGCCAGAGAGAGGGCCAGAGAGAGGGGGCATTAGTGAGCCTGTGGCTCTTAGCATCACATCGGGCTGCTGCTTGATGCAGTTTTTATGCTTTCCTCTTGTAATGTTTACTTTAGATTAAGTCCTAGTGACAGAAAGGGGTTAGTGTCCCATCTGTCTTTGGGGACGGGGGTTGTTTTGGGGAAGTGTTGTTAGCAGAGTGCAGTGAGAGGATGACCCAGATAAGGAAGGTCATGAATTAATGGACCTGGAGGATGGTGATGGGGTCACAGGCATTATATAAGTCTTCTACATCTGTAGTTTATGAAATTTGAAGGCAAAAGGCCATACCCAGGTCACATCCTGAAATGTATCTGCATTTTCTAACTTGACAAAAACAAGAGCTATGCTTACTTGTTATACATGCTCCATGCACAGATACCAGTTGTATTCTGTATGTTTACTCTGTGTTCTGCCCTGGTCAATAGAAAGCAGAGCGGCACCATTGATGTTATTGGGGGACAAACTGGTACCATCAGCCGGGTAGAGGGACGAAGACGTCACAATATAGAAGGAAATAACATCCAGGTAATGTGTGTCTGTTTTAATGTGATATTCTAAAATACACCCTGGGTGTTTCTCAATATGCATACTACCGTAGGTCGCACTCTCATGCTCAAGTCCATTCTCCGAGGGCGTTCTCTGGAGTACATTCTTGTGAGGACAAGTGTGGAGAACACATAAAATATTGATTTGAGAAGCACTCTCACTTCCCCCTACTGTATTACCTCACCCTGCACCTCTCCATTCATTGAACCTTCTTCCAGCCAGGACAATGGCAATAGAGACCAAACAAGTTTACACACTAAGCAAATGTTTTACTTCATACTTATGAGCTAGCTGTATGGGAATTGTAATAATCTAGCTAGCCAGCTAGTTTAACAGGTAAGAACGACAGAAAAACAAGTGTTATGATAGGTATATGGCTAGCTGTCTATTTGTGGGTAGATGGCTACCAATTCTAAGTTGTTAGCCATATTACATTTCTATGTGCTTTGACATTGGGTATTGTAGGAAGGTAAACTGGCCACAAATGTACACGGTATGTATTTATTAAAGTACCAAGATAAAATATTGTAGTCAGGCAACATATTAGTTGAATGGGCAACATCTCTTGTGTCAGATCAAATAATGTCCGACATTGTTTTCAAGAAATGTTGCGTTGTTTTTTTACACGGTTGGGTCATATTCCTGTGCATACTCGCTGAAGCTTGCATCGATGCATGCTTCAAAACACACCACATCACCAAAAGTATGTGAACACCCCTTCAAATTAGTGGAATCGGCTATTTCAGCCACACCCGTCGCTGACAGGCGTATAAAATCGAGCACACAGCCATGCAATATCCAGAGACAAATGTTGGCAGTAGAACGGCCTTACTGAAGAACTCTGACTTTCAATGTGGCATCGTCATAGGAAGCCACCTTACCAACAACTCAGTTTGTCAAATTTCTTCACTCCTTGATCTGCCCCGGTTAAAAAGTAAGATGCTGTTATTGTGAAGTGGAATCATCTAGGCGCATCAACAAGCTCACAGAACAGGACAGCCGAGTGCTTAAGTGCGTAGCATGTAAAAAATCGTCTGTCCTCGGTTGCAACACTCACTACCGAGGTCCACTACCGAGTTCCAGTGAAGGGAAATCTTAACACTACAGCATACAATGACATTCTAGACGATTCTGTGCTTCCAACTTTGTGGCAACAGTTTGGGGAAGGCCCTTTTCTTGTTTCAGCAAGACAATGCCCCCTTGCACAAAGCGAGGACCATACAGAAATAGTTTGTCGAGATCAGTGTGGAAGAACTTGACTGATCTGCACAGAACCCTGACCTCAATCCCATCGAACACCTTTGGGATGAATTGGAACCGTGAGCCAGGCATAATCGCCTAACATCGACCTCACTAATGCTCTTGTGGCTGAATGGAAGCAAGTCCCCGGGGCAATGTTCCAACATCTAGTGGACAGCCTTCCCAGAAGAGTGGAGGCTGTTATTGGAGCAAAGGGGGGACCAACTCCATATTAATGCCCAAGATTTTGTTGTAATGAGATGTTCGACAAGCAGTTGTCCACATACCTTTGATCATGTAGTGTATGTACTAACATAATTATCATCCGAGAAGTGCTCCGTGCTCCGTTTCACATACTTTGATTTAGACTCATGCTCTCCGACCCTCCTGTACTGCAATTTGCATGTTCACGGTAGTATACATAGTGAGAAACACCCCCTATCTTTCCTCCTTGCATTAAGCTAGTAAATGTACCTACCTAGTCTGAGCTTTGTTTTTGTATGTATGTGTGTGTGGGTGCATGCATTGCAGGTGCTTTCTGAGCCCCCCTCTGATGCTGAGCCTACTCCCACTAAGATGCCCCCCTTTTTTCCTCCCAACATCCCCCGCCTCCTTTCCCGCCTCCACCCCACAATGTCAGCTCCGCCCCTCCACTCATTCCTCCACCACGTAAGTGACCTCAGCCCCACAAACGCACACTAGCGCACAAACACTGCTCCCTTTCTGGGTGTCCTCTGATCAGCAGCACAGTTATGGAATGTAGAGGATACGGTTAAGGATTGCATAAAGACACTGCTTGGAGGTCAGACAGACTGGTGAGGGTCACTCTCGTGACGCCACGGCGTGTTGGCTCCCTGGGGTCATGGGAAGATGACGTTCAACTATGACATTTCCCACTGTGATTAATTAGTGTTAGTGGCCACAATTTCTCTCTTTTTCGATCTGTTTTTCTCTCTCTCATTCTCTCACTTGCTCTTTTTCTATCTCTTTCTCTCATTCGCTCTTTCTTTCTCTCCCTCTGGCTCTCATTCTCGCTTTCTCTTTTTCTATCTTTATTTCTCTCTCTGGCTCTCTCTTTCTGTCTTTCTCTCTCTCTCGTCCCACTGTGATTAATTAGTGTGAGTGGCCACAATTTTTCTCCATTTTTCTCACTCGCTCTGTCTGTGTATGTGTTGATGCATCATTAGTACAGCTGAGGGGTTTGGGTGAACAGATTACAGTATAACCCAGAGTTGCAGGTGTAAATCCCATGCTGAGAACCCTTGAAGGAAAGCCTTGTTTTAACCCGCCATGCATCATGGAGCATCCAGCTGTATAAATGACTGATACGTTCACCATGCCAATCCTGGAGGAATTGTGTTTGAAGCTGCACCATAAGTGATAATAAATAACACTGCATGTTGAAGGACAGGGTTGAGAGTTGGAGGTGGGTTAACATAACATAAATGTTTGTGTGCGCATGTGTCTGCCCTCTCTGGGTGAGTGTCTTTTCCCCCAGGTGTGTGTAATTCTGTCCAGGTGGGTGTCTGTCAGTGCTGTCAGTTGGCCTGACTTCCTCCTCATCTCCTGATGAATATGAGGCAGAAGGCAGGAAGGACCCTCTGGCCTAAGCTCACAGCTGATCGCAGGCTGCCACCGCTTCATCTTCAAAGATTTCAAAATAGCAGGCCCCCTACTCACCCCTCACACACCCCCAGCACACCCTACATTCAATGAGCTCCATACCGCCTGTTCAATGTGTGCCAAAACTCCTAATACAACGAAAATAGCAAAAATCCTGGTGACCCTGGCTTTGAAGTGTTTTTTAAAGATCTGTGCCACTCCTCCTCCATTAAGTTACAGGCCCTGCCTCCTTTTGTGATGCAAATGTCCAACGTGATAAAAATAGCTCCTGGAAAAAATAAAAAGTGCAGAGCCAGCAGATTGTGGCACAAGAAATGTGCTGAACAGACCAACCATGGAAAGAGGGAGAGAGAGGGGGCTTTGTTACTCTTGGTGCAGTAGGGTCACATTAGTGGTCTAGTATTATTGCATGATGGGGACACGTTTTAGTGCAGGGTTGTGTTGTCGTTGCAGGCCAGTTTGTGTAGTGAAGCACTAAGGGATGTTGTCTGGAGCTCTAGTGTAGTACTTCTTGTACTGATCAGTGTAATTTGGCAGATACAGTGTGGGTAGTTTGACACCTGTACTGACACTATCCCTGTAAAAGCAACGTTATCTGTGTCTGTAGAGCAGGTTTGTGGGTCTGTTATAGTCCCAGCAAACAACAAACGTTCCTTACGTCATTACCTAACGTTTTCATAGGAATGTTCCGGTGATGTGCAAGGACTGTTTCCAAGAGACCGTTCCATTTAATGTTAAACTGAATTTACCCAGAACGTGGTTATCATGTTCTCAGAATATTCATGTTTTAGACACATTTCATGGGATGTTGCAAGAACGTTAATGTGTCCGTTTTTTTTACGGGTTAGGACAATATTTAATCAACGTGACACCAAACGCACACAGAACATGTTTTCAGAATATAAGATATTAATGTTCTAGACACTTTTCGTGGGAATGTTACAAAAACATTTCGGTGTCCAATACATTTTAAAACAGGATGTTCCGTCATTGTCTAGATACCCAGCTTGTTCCGAGGACGTTCCTAAAGAAGCCTGATGGTTTCAAAGAAAACGTTCCCCCCCCCTGCCCATTCTTTACACACCACACCTTGTTACTGTTGCCGAGCCCATCAAGACTCTGGTTGGATCTATTTACATATCTTTGTCTGTTGGCAAGGTAATGGATATCCACACACAACCAAACAGTGTTTTTAACATAAAATAGGCCTTTTCACAATGCGTTGTTCTTAGCCCCGGTCTACACTGGCCTTGGGTTAATTTATCATCAAATTGTATTTGTCACATGCGCCGAATATATCAGGTGTAGACCTTACAGTGAAATGCTTACTTATAAGCCCTCACCAACAATGCAGTTTTAAGAAAATACCCCCCCTCCCCCCAAAAGTAAGAGATAAGAGTAACAAATAATTAAAGAGCAGCAGTAAAACAACAATAGCGGGGCTATATACAGGGCTACCGGTGTCGAGGTGATATGTAGGTAAAGTTATTAAAGTGACAATGCATAGATAATAACAGAGTAGCAGCACTATAGAAGAGGGTGGGTGGGAGGCAATGCAAATAGTCTCTGTAGCCATTTCATTAACTGTTCAGGAGTCCTATGGCTAGGGGGTAGAAGCTTTTTAGAAGCGCTTTGGACCTAGATTTGGCACTCCGGTACCGCTTGCCGTGTGGTAGCAGAGAGAACGGTCTATGACTAGGGTGGCTGGAGTCTTTGACAACTTTTAAGGCCTTCCTCTGACACCGCCTGGTATAGAGGTTCTGGATGGCAGGAAGCTTGGCCCCAGTAATGTACTGGGCAGTACGCCCTACCCTCTGTAGTGCCTTGCGGCCGGAGGCTGAGCAGTTGCCATAACAGGCAGTAATGCTCTTGATGGTGCAGCTGTAAAACATTTTAAGGATCTGAGGACCCATGCCAAATCTTTTCAGTCTCCTGATGGGGATGACAGTTTGTTGGTGTTGTGGACGCTCTTGACGCTCTCAACCTGCTCCACTACACCCCCGTCGAAGAGAATGGGGCTGCTCTTTTCCTGTAGTCCACAATCCTCTCCTTTGTCTTGATCACGTTGAGGGAGAGGTTGTTCCCTGTAGACTGTCTCATTGTTGTCGGTGATCAGGCCTAACACTGTTGTGTCATCAGAAAACTTAATGATGGTGTTGGAGTCGTGCCTGGCCGTGCAGTCAGAGTGAACATAGAGTACAGGAGTGGACTGAGCACGCACCCCTGAGGGGCCCCAGTGTTGACGAGCAGCGTGGCGGATGTGTTGTTACCTACCCTTACCACCTGTGGGCCATCAGGAAGTCCAGGATCCAATTGCAGAGGGAGGTATTTAGTCCCAGGGTCCTTAGCTTAGTGATGAGCTTTGAAGGCACTATGGTTTTGAATGCTGAGCTGTAGTCAAGGAATAGCATTCTCACATACAGTTGAAGTCTGAAGTTTACATACACCTTAGCCAAATACATTTAAACTCAGTTTTTCACAATTCCTGACATTTAATCCTAGTAAAAAATCCCTGTCTTAGGTCAGTTAGGATCACCACTTTATTTCAAGAATGTGAAATGTCACAATAATAGTAGTGATTCATTTCACTACACTCAATTAGTATTTGGTAGCATTGCCTTTAAATTGTTTAACATGGGTCAAACGTTTCGGTTAGCCTTCCACAAGCTTCCCACAATAATTTGGGTGAATTTTGGCCCCTTCCTCCTGACAGAACTGGTGTAACTGAGTCAGGTTTGTAGGCCTCCTTGCTCACACACGCCTTTTCACTTCTGCCCACAAATTCTCTATAGGATTGAGGTCAGGGCTTTTTGATGGCCACTCCAATACCTTGACTTTGTTGTCCTTAAGCCATTTTGCCGCAACTTTGGAAGTATGCTTGGGGTCATTGTCCATTTGGAAGACCCATTTGCGACCAAGCTTTAACTTCCTGACTGATGTCTTGAGATGTTGCTTCAATATATCCACCTAATTTTCCTCCCTAATGATGTCATCTGTTTTATGAAGTGCACCAGTCCCACCAGCACCAGTCCCTGTAGTAAAGCACCCCCACAACATGATGCTGCCGCCCCCATGCTTCACGGTTGGGATGATGTTCTTCGGCATGCAAGCCTCCCCCTTTTTCGTCCTAACATAACGATGTTCATTATGGGCAAACCGTTCTATTTTTGTTTTATCTGACCAGAGGACATTTCTCTAAAGAGTACAATATTTGTCCCCATGTGCAGTTGAAACCATAGGCTGGCTTCTTTTATGGTGTTTTTGGAGCAGTGGCTTCTCCCTTGCTGAGCGGCCTTTCTGGTTATGTCGATTATAGGACTCACTTTACTGTGGATATAGATACTTTTATACCTGTTTTCTCCAGCATCTTCACAAGGTTCTTTGCTGTTGTTCTGGGATTGATTTGCATTTTTCGCACCAAAGTACGTTCATTTCTAGGAGACAGAACGTGTCTCCTTCCTGAGCAGTATGACGGCTGCATGGTCCCATGGTGTTTATACTTGTGTACTATTTGTACAGATGAACCTGGAACCTTCTGGCATTTGGAAATTGCTCCCAAGGATGAACCAGACTTGTGGAGGTCTCCAATTGTTTTTCTGATTTTTATTTTTTCCCATGATGTCAAACAAAGAGGCACTGAGTTTGAAGGTAGGCCTTGAAATACATCCACAGGTACACCTCCAATTGACTCAAATGATGTCAATTAGCCAGAAGCTTCTAAAGCCATGACATCCATTTTCTGGAATTTTCCAAGCTGTTTAAAGGCACAGTCAACTTAGTGTATGTAAACTTCTGACCCACTGGAATTGTGATACAGTGAAATAATCTGTCTGTAAACAATTGTTGGAAAATGTTCTTGTTTCATGCACAAAGTAGATGTCCTAACCGACTTGCCAAAACTATAGTTTGTTAACAAGAAATTGTGAAGTGGTTGAAAAACTAGTTTTAATGAGTTTTAATGACCTAAGTGTAAGTAAACTCCCCGACTTCAACTGTATGTGTTCCTTTTGTCCAGGTGGGACAGGGCAGTGTGGAGTGCAATATAGATTGCTTCATCTGTGGCTCTGTTTGTAATGTATGCAATTTGGAGTGGGTCTAGGGTTTCTGGGATAATGGTGTAGATGTGAGCCATAACCAGCCTTTCAAAGCATTTCATGGCGTGAGTGCTACGGGTCGGTAGTTATTTAGGCAGGTCACCTTAGTGTTCTTGGGCACAGGGTCTGTGGTGGTCTGCTTGAAACCTGTTGGTATTACGGACTCAGACAGGGAGAAATTGAAGACTCTTGCCAGATGGTCTGTGCATGCTCGGTGTACACGCCTTGGTAATCCATCTGGCCCTGCGGCCTTGTGAATGTTGACCTTTTTAAAGGTCTTACATCGGCTGCGGAGAGCGTGATCACACAGTCTTCCGGAACAGCTGATGCGCTCATGCATGTTTCAGTGTTACTTGCCTCGAAGCGAGCATAGAAATGATTTTGTTCATCTGGTAGGCCCTCGGCTGTGCTTCCCTTCTGTAGTCTAATAGTTTGCAAGCCCTGCCACCTCCGACGAGTGTCGGTGTTGGAGCCGGTGTAGTACGATTTGTTCTTGTGATACGATTCAATCCTGTGTTTACACAAGCACTTGTTAACCCTAGGCTAAGGATTCACACTTGTAGTCCAGTGTTTTGGAATAACGGACAAACACAACATGTGACCAACAGCCATGCCGGTCAGTGCCGTATTAAGATTAGAGAGGACTTTTTTTTTTTATATGACCATGGCCTTGTTTCTATTACAGCTTATTGGATGTCTGTCATTCATATTTCATTCACCCAGGTCAATGTAACATTAATAAGTTTAGGCTACTACATGATACTCTGATTTGCCCTATAATCATCATGCGGTTGCTGCAACCTAGCCTACAAATGAAAGTTTATAACTTAGGTGCACAGGTCGAGAGACATTGGAGTAATTAAGGTGACAGACGGCGACACATTCAGTACAGCATTGCACACACTTGCCTGCATCTAGCTGATCCAGGGTCGAGTCATTCGTCCAACCAGTTTCTATTGGACAAACAATCTTCTTTTTTGGGGGGGGCAAAAATAGGTAGGTCCCTCACCATTTCGTTCCGTTTGCTTCTGTTTAAGAAACGTTATGCAACGGAATCGGCTGAATGAATACACCCCTGATCACTCGCGCACACAGTTCACATTTATAGCCTACATCTTTGTCATCATAATGTTATAGTCAACTAACTTTAACTAATGCCTTAGTGAACCCACAATCCAATCAATGTGTACAATCATGCAGTACAGCAAAAGCATTTGTACACATTGATTGTATCATGGGTTTACTATCACGCGGTACAGTTTACAGCAAGCAGACGTGGCGTAGCGGGATGATCGGAATGAACCAAGAGCAGGTGTGTTCAAGTCCTAGGTAAGAACATGTTGAATAGTAATGACTGTATAAATGACCATGCACAATGTGATCATTTGTGTCAAATATGTATGTTGAAAATGCTGTGTATTGAAAGCATTGTGTGTGTGTGTGTGTGTGTTCCTCACCTTGCCAACAGACACAGAGCTCTGAATGGATCAGGTCCTTGATGGGCTTGGCAACAGTAACACTGGGTGATGTTTCTTTGGGACCATCAGGCGACGTCCTAAAAACGTCTTTCGGGAACAAGCAGTGAATTATCCAATAACCTACATGGGACCAGGACATTCTGTCATGGTCCCATGTTTTAAACCTTCTTGGACACAGGAATGTTCTTGCGGTGTCCCGTGAAACGTGTCGAGATCATGTAATATATTATATTCTGGCAACCATGTTCTGTGTGGTGTAGGCCGTCATTGTAAAATAAGAATTTGTTCTTAACTGACTTGCCTAGTTAAATAACGGTTACATAAAAAATGTTGGGTGTGACGTTGGAATATTCTCCTAACCCTCAGAAAACTGGACACTGGAATGTTCTTGCATTGTCACATTAAACGTGTGTAGA
This sequence comes from Oncorhynchus nerka, assembly GCF_034236695.1. Taxonomy (NCBI): domain Eukaryota; kingdom Metazoa; phylum Chordata; class Actinopteri; order Salmoniformes; family Salmonidae; genus Oncorhynchus; species Oncorhynchus nerka. Next base: position 33,802,530 of record NC_088412.1, read on the forward strand.
ATATGAATATTGTTTATTCTGAGAACATGGTAACCATGTTCTAGGTTAATTCTGTTTGGGATTAAGGAAATAACTCTTAACGCCTAAACATGCTAAATAGATTCACGGGAGATGTTTGTTGACATGCATAGAATGTTCCCGTAACTAACGGAAAACTGAACCCTAAAACATCAGGGGACCATAATGGGTAACGTTACAAAAAACGTTCCATTTTCCTAGAATTGCTAGCTGGGGTGGTATCAGCCTATATCTACACTGATGCAGTAGTCGGAACATAATAGTTTTTGGATCAGTGATTGGCTAATTCTGCTAGGGCGGAGGTCAATGTGACTCACTTAGGGCAAGATCAATAATGGAAGAAACATTGACAAGCTAGTGCTGCCAGTTCAAAGTAGTGTATTTAGCTAACCATTGTGAATGCAGGCAGCCCATAGAGTGGGGCAGCAGTAGGCTGCATTCTGTAGAGCATATCGGTTCAATCTAAAAGCCTCCTGCATAATGACTCTGAAACGTTAGCATGCGAGAGAGCCACGCAAGCACAATCACCAGCAATTAGCCCTCAGCCATTATCTTTCTCATACGCTGCCAAGCGTGGAGCTTCAACCCTAATCAAATGCTTGCTTTGAGATCACGACAGGTAGGAACAATTACACACGCAAACATATATGGCATGTGTGAGTGTTTACTGTGTGCGTGCGAGCAAGCCCAATGCATTGGTCCATTGAAATACAGTACCAGTCAAGTTTGGACAAACCTAATTCAAGGTTGTTGCTTTTTTTAAACAATTTTCTACATTGTAGTGAATAATAGTGAAGACATCAAAACTATGAAATAACGGATATGGAATCATTTAGTAACCAAAAAAGTGGTAAACACATCAAAATATATATTTTATATTTTTCAAAGTAGCCATCCTTTCCCTTGATGACAGCTTTACACACTTGGCATTCTCTCAACCAGCTTCACCTGGATAGTTTTCCAACAGTCTTGAAGGAGTTCCCACATGCTGAGCACTTTTTTTTCTTCTTCACTCTGCGGTCCAACTCATCCCAAACCATCTCAATTGGTTTGAGGTCGGGTGATTGTGGAGGCCAGGTCATCTGCTGCAGCACTGCATCACTCTCCTTCTTGGTCAAATGGCCCTTACACAGCCTGAAGGTGTGTTTGGTCATTGTCCTGTTGCAAAACAAATGATAGTCCCACTAAGCACAAACCAGATGGGATGGCGTATTGCTGCAGAATGCTGTGGTAGCCATGCTGGTTAAGTGTGCCTTGAATTCAAAATAAGTCACTGACAGTGACCAGCAAAGTAAAGCACCCCCACACGAAGCATGGAAAAGGAGGTGTGATCAAGGTTGGAACGACAGATACGAAGATCATTCGTTCACCTACTCTGCGTCTCACAAAGACATGGTGGTTAGAACCAAAAATCTCAAAGGACAGATTTCCACCGGTCTAATGTCCATTGTTTGTGTTTCTTGGCACAAGCAAGTCTCTTCTTATTATTAGTGTCCTTTAGTAGTGGTTTCTTTGCAGCAATTTGACCATGAAGGCCTGATTCACGCAGACTCCTCTAAACAGTTGATGTTGGGATGTGTCTGTTACTTGAACTCTGAAGCATTTATTTGGGCTGTAATTTCTGAGGCAGGTAACTTTAATGAACGTATCCTCTGTAGCAGGGGTAACTCTGGGTGTGGCGGTCCTCATGCGAGCCAGTTTCATCATAGTGCTTGATGGGTTTTTGCGACTGCACTTGGAGAAACTTTCAAAGTTCTTGAAATTTTCCGGATTGAATGACCTTCATGTCTTAAAGTAATGATGGACTGTCGATTCTCTTTGCTTATTTGAGCTGTTCTTGCCATAATTTGGATTTAGCCCTATTTGGTCAAAGCTCTTCTTTGTACCATCCCTACCTTGTCACAACACAACTAATTGGCTCAAACACACCAAGGAAACTTTTAACAAGGAACACCTGTTAATTGAAATGCATTCCAGGTGACTACCTCATGAAGCTGGTTGAGAGAATGCCAAGACTGTGCAAAGGGTGGCTACTTTGAAGAATCTCAAATATAAAATTATATTTTGTTTTGTTTAACACTTTTCATTCCATATGTGTTATTTCATAGTTTTGATGTCCTCATTATTATTCTACAATGTAAAAATAAAGAAAAACCCCTAAATGAGTTGGTGTCCAAACTTTTGACTCGTACTGTATGCTCAATGACATTGAGCAACAGCGTTTGGAATTTAAATGGGTTAGTTAATGGATTTAAAATGGGCACAATCAAGACAAGGCTGGGATTTTGGAGTCCAATGTATAAGTCTATGCACATTTTGCAAAGCACAATGCCATTGACGGAGGAATGGAGGAGAGGAGCCAGACTTGAGTTGTTTAATCAGTTTTATATTACATAGTGTTTCATTTATTCTCCATCCTCCCATTACTGATGCATATGCATAAAACTGGAAAACAGATTTGAACAACTTGTTTTTAGGGCATTTTGTTATGTTCTATGTATTCTGGATGGATGTATGCATGTGAAGCTTTTAGTTGAGTGCTTTGTTGCAGGGCAGTGTTTCTTTGAGTGTTTTTGTGTGGTTCAGTTTCCTCCAGGCCAGGTCCTAGTGAAACCCATTGCACTGTGCCTTCAGGGTTGTTCTGTCAATAAATGCAGTGCCTGAAACTAGACCAGCAGCAGGAGAGGCAGACGGCACCATGTCCAGAGATTTGTTTTCAGTGTCCCTCTGCTCCTGCATCAAGGAAGGACTATTTTTCTCTGTGAGGAGGTTCATCTGCGATCTTACTAGCTGTGTGGCTCCCCTTAGTTACCAGGTGTCTGAGGTATCAAAGGCTTTGGTTCTCCATAGTGAGTAGTTCAGCCCCTGTTTCCACAGTGAGAGGGAAGGAAGACACTTCTACATTTCACTCTCAACGCAGGGGAGCTACTGCATGCTCTTTTAAAACTTCACAAACTTACTTTTCTTCTTTTTTTTTCAGCTCTTTACGCTTTTTTTTCTGTTGATGAAAACTTCTCTGAAATTTACTCACATCAGGGGTCTTTGTGAAAAAACAAAGGCATGGTGCCCAGATGTGTGTGTAGTGTTTTAGCCTCTTCAAAGGAGTTTGTGTGTGTGCGTGTTTTGAAGGGCAGTTTGTGTGTCACTCCCAGACATGAAAGCTTCTAGCATAAAATAGTGGGTTCATTTACAAGTGCAGTCAGCCATTTGACTGGGGCTGGTTTTATGAATGTTAGAGGGGTGTGTGATTCTGTTTTGACATTCTGGCACCTCCCCAATATAGGATATGCCTGTTTTCAAGTTTTTCTGCCTCAAACCGAAATCTCCTAAATACGATAAAGCCTAATAAAAGATAATGTGGTGGTTGTGGCAGCTTATTTTACTGTCTGCTTGCTTGCATGTGTGCACACAGATGATTGGCTCATGATGAGTAGTACAGTTGTTGGCCTCGAGCAGTGATACACTACATGACCAAAAGTATGTGGACACCTGCTCGACGAACATCTCTTTCCAAACTCATGGGCATTAATTACATTTACATTTTTTACATTTAAGTCATTTAGCAGACGCTCTTATCCAGAGCGACTTACAAATTGGTGCTTTCACCTTATGACATCCAGTGGAACAGCCACTTTACAATAGTGCATCTAGGTCTTTTAAGGGGGGGGGGGGGAGAAGGATTACTTTATCCTATCCTAGGTATTCCTTAAAGAGGTGGGGTTTCAGGTGTCTCCGGAAGGTGGTGATTGACTCCGCTGTCCTGGCGTCGTGAGGGAGTTTGTTCCACCATTGGGGGGCCAGAGCAGCGAACAGTTTTGACTGGGCTGAGCGGGAACTGTACTTCCTCAGTGGTAGGGAGGCGAGCAGGCCAGAGGTGGATGAACGCAGTGCCCTTGTTTGGGTGTAGGGCCTGATCAGAGCCTGGAGGTACTGAGGTGCCGTTCCCCTCACAGCTCCGTAGGCAAGCACCATGGTCTTGTAGCGGATGCGAGCTTCAACTGGAAGCCAGTGGAGAGAGCGGAGGAGCGGGGTGACGTGAGAGAACTTGGGAAGGTTGAACACCAGACGGGCTGCGGCGTTCTGGATGAGTTGTAGGGGTTTAATGGCACAGGCAGGGAGCCCAGCCAACAGCGAGTTGCAGTAATCCAGACGGGAGATGACAAGTGCCTGGATTAGGACCTGCGCCGCTTCCTGTGTGAGGCAGGGTCGTACTCTGCGGATGTTGTAGAGCATGAACCTACAGGAACGGGCCACCGCCTTGATGTTATTTGAGAACGACAGGGTGTTGTCCAGGATCACGCCAAGGTTCTTAGCGCTCTGGGACGAGGACACAATGGAATTGTCAACCGTGATGGCGAGATCATGGAACGGGCAGTCCTTCCCCGGGAGGAAGAGCAGCTCCGTCTTGCCGAGGTTCAGCTTGAGGTGATGATCCGTCATCCACACTGATATGTCTGCCAGACATGCAGAGATGCGATTCGCCACCTGGTCGTCAGAAGGGGAAAGGAGAAGATTAATTGTGTGTCGTCTGCATAGCAATGATAGGAGAGACCATGTGAGGTTATGACAGAGCCAAGTGACTTGGTGTATAGCGAGAATAGGAGAGGGCCTAGAACAGAGCCTGGGGGACACCAGTGGTGAGAGCACGTGGTGAGGAGACGGAATCTCGCCACGCCACCTGGTAGGAGCGACCTGTCAGGTAGGACGCAATCAAGCGTGGGCCGCGCCGGAGATGCCCAACTCGGAGAGGGTGGAGAGGAGGATCTGATGGTTCACAGTATCGAAGGCAGCCGATAGGTCTAGAAGGATGAGAGCAGAGGAGAGAGAGTTAGCTTTAGCAGTGCGGAGCGCCTCCGTGATACAGAGAAGAGCAGTCTCAGTTGAATGACTAGTCTTGAAACCTGACTGATTTGGATCAAGAAGGTCATTCTGAGAGAGATAGCGGGAGAGCTGGCCAAGGACGGCACGTTCAAGAGTTTTGGAGAGAAAAGAAAGAAGGGATACTGGTCTGTAGTTGTTGACATCGGAGGGATCGAGTGTAGGTTTTTCAGAAGGGGTGCAACTCTCGCTCTCTTGAAGACGGGAGGGACGTAGCCAGCGGTCAGGGATGAGTTGATGAGCGAGGTGAGGTAAGGGAGAAGGTCACCGGAGATGGTCTGGAGAAGAGAGGAGGGGATAGGGTCAAGCGGGCAGGTTGTTGGGCGGCCGGCCGTCACAAGACGCGAGATGTCATCTGGAGAGAGAGGGGAGAAAGAGGTCAGAGCACAGGGTAGGGCAGTGTGAGCAGAACCAGCGGTGTCGTTTGACTTAGCAAACGAGGATCGGATGTCGTCGACCTTCTTTTCAAAATGGTTGACGAAGTCATCTGCAGAGAGGGAGGAGGGGGAGGGGGAGGAGGATTCAAGAGGGAGGAGAAGGTGGCAAAGAGCTTCCTAGGGTTAGAGGCAGATGCTTGGAATTTAGAGTGGTAGAAAGTGGCTTTAGCAGCAGAGACAGAGGAGGAAAATGTAGAGAGGAGGGAGTGAAAGGATGCCAGGTCCGCAGGGAGGCGAGTTTTCCTCCATTTCCGCTCGGCTGCCCGGAGCCCTGTTCTGTGAGCTCGCAATGAGTCGTCGAGCCACGGAGCGGGAGGGGAGGACCGAGCCGGCCTGGAGGATAGGGGACATAGAGAGTCAAAGGATGCAGAAAGGGAGGAGAGGAGGGTTGAGGAGGCAGAATCAGAAGATTGGTTGAAGGTTTGAGCAGAGGGAAGAGATGATAGGATGGAAGAGGAGAGAGTAGCGGGGGAGAGAGAGCGAAGGTTGGGACGGCGCGATACCATCCGAGTAGGGGCAGTGTGGGAAGTGTTGGATGAGAGCGAGAGGGAAAAGGATACAAGGTAGTGGTCGGAGACTTGGAGGGGAGTTGCAATGAGGTTAGTGGAGGAACAGCATCTAGTAAAGATGAGGTCGAGCGTATTGCCTGCCTTGTGAGTAGGGGGGAAGGTGAGAGGGTGAGGTCAAAAGAGGAGAGGAGTGGAAAGAAGGAGGCAGAGAGGAATGAGTCAAAGGTAGACGTGGGGAGGTTAAAGTCGCCCAGAACTGTGAGAGGTGAGCCGTCCTCAGGAAAGGAGCTTATCAAGGCATCAAGCTCATTGATGAACTCTCCGAGGAACCTGGAGGGCGATAAATGATAAGGATGTTAAGCTTGAAAGGGCTGGTAACTGTGACAGCATGGAATTCAAAGGAGGCGATAGACAGATGGGTAAGGGGAGAAAGAGAGAATGACCACTTGGGAGAGATGAGGATCCCGGTGCCACCACCCCCGCTGACCAGAAGCTCTCGGGGTGTGCGAGAGCACGTGGGCGGACGAAGAGAGAGCAGTAGGAGTAGCGGTGTTGTCTGTGGTGATCCATGTTTCCGTCAGAGCCAAGAAGTCGAGGGACTGGAGGGAGGCATAGGCTGAGATGAACTCTGCCTTGTTGGCCGCAGATCGGCAGTTCCAGAGGCTACCGGAGACCTGGAACTCCACGTGGGTCGTGCGCGCTGGGACCACCAGATTAGGGTGGCTGCGGCCATGCGGTGTGGAGCGTTTGTATGGTCTGTGCAGAGAGGAGAGAACAGGGATAGACAGACACATAGTTGACAGGCTAGAGAAGAGGCTACGCTAATGCAGAGGAGATTGGAATGACAAGTGGACTACACGTCTCGAATGTTCAGAAAGTTAAGCTTACGTAGCAAGAATCTAATTGACTAAAATGATTAAAATGATAGAGTACTGCTGGGGTAGGCTAGCTGCGTTGTTGACACTACCCTAATCAAGTCGTACCGTTGAGTGTGAAGTTTCTACAATGATGCTTTTCGGGAGCTAGCTGGCTAGCTAGCAGTGTTGGTTACGTTACGTTGCGTTAGGAGAACGACAATAGCTGGCTAGCTAACCTAGAAAATCGCTCTAGACTACACAATTATCTTTGAAACAAAGACGGCTATGTCGATCAAACAAATCACACCGTTGGGACTGTAATGAAATGAAATGAAAAAGTGATACTACCTGTGGAGCGACGCGGAATGCGACCGGAATGCGAAAGTTCTATTCAGTAGACGTTGGCTGGCTATTGGCTAGCTAGGAGTGTCTCCTACGTTAAGGACGACAAAATAGCTGGCTAGCTAACCTCGGTGAATTAAGATAATCACTCTAAGACTACACACTCTAAACTACACAATTATCTTGGATACGAAGACAGCAAAGACAACTATGTAGCTATCTAATACTACACTAATCAAGTCGTTCGGTTGAGTGTGATAGTTACTACAGTGCTACGGTAGCCGGTGAACGTATGCTAGCTGGCTAGCTGCTAGGCAGATAGGAGGGCGACGAAATACGATAATAACGCAATTATCACTCTAAGACTCCACACTCTAAGCTACACAATTATCTTGGATACGAAGACAGCAAAGACAACTATGTAGCTAGCTATGTAGCTAGCTAACACTACACTAATCAAGTCGTTCAGTTGAGTGTGATAGTTACTACAGTGCTACGGTAGACGGTGAACGTGTTGGACAGATAGGAGACGACGAAATACGATAATTACGCAATTATCTTTGATACAACGACGACTATGTAGCTAGCTAAGAAGAAATTGCTAAGATTAGACAAATCAGACCGTTGTACTATAATGAAATGTAATGAAATGTAATGAAAAAGTTATACAACCTGCAGACCGAAGCGCGGATGCGACCAGATCGCTCCAACCCGGAACTAATGGAGTTGGTCTCCCCTGTGCTGCTATAACAGCCTCCACTCTTCTGGGAAGGCTTTCGACTAGATGTTGGAACATTGCTGCAGGGACTTGCTTCCATTCAGCCATGAGCATTCGTGAGGTCGGGCACTGATGTTGGGCGATTAGGCCTGCCTTGCAGTCGGTGTTCCAATTCATCCCAAAGGTGTTTGATGGGGTTGAGGTCAGGGCTCTGTGCAGGCCAGTCAAGTTCTTCCACACCGATCTCGACCTCGCTTTGTGCACGGGGGCATTGTCATGATGAAACAGCATTGGGCCTTCCCCAAACTGTTGCCACAAAGTTGGAAGCACAGAATCGTCTAGAATGTCATTGTATGCTGTAGCGTTAAGATTTCCCTTCACTGAAGGGGCCTAGCCCGACAAACAGCCCCAGATCATTATCCCTCCTCCACCGAACTTTACAGTCGGCACTATAAATTCAGGCAGGTAGCGTTCTCCTGGCATCTGCCAAATCCAGATTCATCAGTCAGACTGCCAGATGGTGAAGCGTGACTCATCACTCCAGAGAATGTGTTTCCACTGCTCCAATTGCGGCGGTCCCGTTCTGTGAACGTGTGTGGCCTACCACTTTGCGTCTGATCCGTTGTTTCTCCTAGACGTTTCCACTTAACCATAACAGCACTTACAGTTGACCGAGGCAGCTGTAGCAGGGCAGAAATTTTACACATCGACTTGTTGGAAAGGTGGCATCCTATGACAGTGCCACGCTGAAAGTCACCGCTCTTCAGTAAGGCAATTCTACTGCCAATGTTTGTCTATGGAGAGTGCATGGCTGTGTGCTCAATTTTATGCAACAAGTGTGGCTGAATTAGCCGAATCTACTAATTAAAAGAGGTGTCCACATACTTTTGTATATTTAGTGTATGTCCAATGACCTCAGATAAAAAGCCATCAGAGGTCATTAACTACTGTGTTGTGTGGGATCTTATAAAATATTAAATTTTCTGGGGTGGGAGGAGTTTTCATTTGTACATTAGGCCTACTCTCTACCTGCTGCCATGGTGTCTGACTGACTGTTCTGTTGAAGATTGGAGCGATAACGTTGTTTTTACCTGATATTATTATAACTGTGTCTGTTCGTGTTGATGTGCCTTCCAGGGATCCCCATCAATGTTCCTCCACCTGGTAAGCATTTCTACTGTGATGGAAACAGGATATTTTGTGTCACCGATGTTGGTTCTGGTCTACACTGGATGTTGTGCATGGTGGATGTTGTTGATAGTGGATTGTCAATGATGAATGATGGCTTAACCATGAATGTTTGGTGAAAACAAAACTAGTTAGCAATAGTAGTTTTTTAAAGTTAGCATCGTGAGAAGAGGGGAATTTGAACATGTTTAATGCCTATGAGAAATGAAACTGATGCAATATTCAACAATACTGTCATGATTCTGGTCCAACGCGGTGAGCAACGGTTGCCTTTCCGGGGTCTGGAAGAAACGTTTTCTGCTATCTGTTTATGCCCAGTAATCACGACTTGATGACCTGACAGACGGTGTCGTCTCTCCTGCAGGCTACCCTCCTGGCGCACCACCTCCTTCTCTGATTCCCACCTTAGACAGGTGAGTCTGTTCTGTCCTGTGTCTGTCTGTCTGTCTACAGAACGATAGCGTTCTGGTTGTTTGTACAGGCTGCACTACAGGGGGAGTAGGATCAGGAGCGACAGAAGGAGAAAGGCTGGAGACAATGACATAAATGGAGACAGAGCAGGAGAAGGGCGAGAACACAGCTACTGCCCAACCAGACAGACTGGAGCCAGGAGAACACGCAGGCAAGAGATAATGAAAAGGATCATATAGACATATACAAGTCAAAGGGATACTGCTAGATTCTGGCATGTTCTAATTACCCAGGGTCCGATAAACACGTGGATAGCATTTTTATGTATTTGATGGTATCCACACGTTTATCTGACTCTGGGTAATTAGAACAAAGGCTTAAATGCCAGAATCTCAGTAATCCCTTCACAGGGAAGGAGATGAATGTATTTAGAGAGATTATTGTAGATATGTATTGACGGTTCATTGATGACAGCTACCATTGCTTGATTGACAGGGATAAACGCTCAGTTGAAATTAAGAATTTAGAGCAGTGGCTTCTCAGCAGCTTTAATAAAAAATGGTGAAATAAACTCAGCAAAAAAAGAAACGTCCCTTTTTCAGGACCCTGTCTTTAAAAGATGCTTCGTAAAAATCCAAATGGCTTCACAGATCTTCATTGTAAAGGGTTTAGACACGGTTTCCCATGCTTGTTCAATGAACCATAAACAATTAATGAACATGCACCTGTGGAAGGGTCGTTAAGACACTAACAGCTTAGACAATTAAGGTCACAGTTATGAAAACTTAGGACATGAAAGAGGCCTTTCTACTCACTCTGAAAAACACCAAAAGAAAGATGCCCAGGGTCCCTGCTCCTCTGCGTGAACGTGCCTCCGGCATGCTGCAAGGAGGCATGAGGACTGCAGATGTGGCCAGGGCAATAAATTGCAATGTCCGTACTGTGGAATGCCTAAGACGGCACTACAGGGAGACAGGATGGACAGCTGATCGTCCTTGCAGTGGCAGACCACGTGTAACAACCCCTGCACAGGATCAGTACATCCAAACATCACACCTGTGGGACAGGTAGAGGATGGCAACAACAACTGCCCGAGTTACACCAGGAATGCACAATCTCCATCTGTGCTCAGACTGTCCACAGTAGGCTGAGAGAGACTGGACTGAGGGCTTGTAGGCCTACCAGTCACAATGTCGCCTATGGGTACAAACCCAACGTCGCTGGACCAGACAGGACTGGCAAAAAGTACTCTTTACTAACAAGTCGCGGTTTTGTCTCACCAGGGGTGATGGTCGGATTCGCATTTATCGTTGAAGGAATGAGCGTTACACCGAGGCCTGTACTCTGGAGCGGGATCGATTTGGAGGTGGAGGTCTTTCATGATCTGGGGCGGTGTGTCACAGCATCATCGGATTGAGCTTGTTGTCATTGCAGGCAATCACAACGCTGTGCTTTACAGGGAAGACATCCTCCTCCCTCATGTGGTACCCTTCCTGCAGGCTCATTCTGACATGACCCTCCAGCATGACAATGCCACCAGCCATACTGCTCGTTCTGTGCATGATTTCCTGCAAGACATGAATGTCAGTGTTCTGGCATAGCCAGCGACGAGCCTGGATCTCAATCCCATTGAGCACGTCTGGGACCTGTTGGATCGGAGGGTGAGGACTTGACCCCCCCCCCTTTCAGTTAGTCACATGTCTGTGGAATTGTTAAGTTTGTCAGTTGTTGAATCTTATGTTCATACAAATATTTACACATGTTAAGTTTGCTGAAAATAAATGCAGTTGACAGTGAGGACGTTTCTATTTTTGCTGAGTTTATTAAAGTTGTTATTTTTACATAACTATATTCACGTCACAAAATAATTGTTTTAAACAAACTGTTTTGCAAAGGTCTACAGTAGCCTCAACAGCACTATGTACGGTTGCACCATGGTGTAGCCGGAGGACAGCTAGTTTCCGCCCTCTGGTTACATTGAATTCAATACAAAACCTAGGAGGCTTGTGGTTTTTACCCCCTTCCATAGACTTGCACTGTAATTATGACAACTTCGTCCTCCAACCTATATATTTTTTCACTTACTAAGCTAGTGAATGCAGCTAGTTAGTTTAGCCTACTCAAACACCTGGCTCAAATAAAGAGGGATGCTATGTTGCCTAGCTGGCTATGGCTATCCAACACTGGAACTCTTCCAAGTCAAGGTAAGCTTTTATGTGAACACCTGCTTGTCGAACATCTCTTTCCAAAATCATCGGCATTAATATGGAGTTGGTCCTCACTTTGCTGCTATAACAGCCTCCACTCTTCTGGGAAGCCTTTCCACTAGATGTTGGTACATTGCTGGGGGGACTTGCATTCAGCCCCAAGCGCTTTAGTGAGGTCAGACACTGATGTTGGGCGATCAGGCCTGGCTCGCAGTCAGCGTTACAATTCATCCCAAAGGTGTCCGATGGGGTTGAGGTCAGGGCTCTGTGCAAGCCAGTCAAGTTCTTTCACACCGATCTCGACAAACCATTTCTGTATGGACCTCGCTTTGGCACGGGGCATTGTCATGCTGAAACAGGATTGGGCCTTCCCCAAACTGTTGCCACAAAGTTGGAAGCACAGAATCGTCTAGAATGTCATTGTATGCTGTAGCGTTAATATTTACCTTCACTGGAACTCTGTAGTGGAAGATGTAGTGAGTGTTGCAACTGAGAACAAACCATTTTTAAGCTCTACACGATTTAGTCAAATCAAATCCCTATGCCTGTCTACAGACCGAGAGAACATTTGAATACGTATTTGACCCTTTTTCGGGTTTTGCTTCACTGTGCTCCATCCCTGACCTTGTAGTTGGAGGAGTGGCCAAATAAGGCAGTTAAACCAGGAGAGTAATCTCCTGTTTGTGACTTCAGTCTCCTGTTTATCAGTTACTATCCAATGCCTCCCTCCCTCATTCCCTTGCTCCCACTCTCCTTAACAAAACAGCCTCAAGTCACAGCCTTTCTGCATACTCCCACAACTCAGCTTGAATTTATACCACTTAGATCACCACAGGGCCATGTTCTGCTGCAGGCTCAGGCTGTGTCTGGATGTTCTTACATGGCCTAATTGCATCGTTGCCTTTTTTATTCTGTTGATTTATTTATTTTGTTTATCTACCCACGTGGATTTAGTTATTTCAATTTCTTTGCCTCCCTTTTTCTTTTGTCTGTCTATCCTGCTTCCTGTCTGCCTGTTTTTCTGACTTTCTATTCTAAATAAAATGTTCCCCTAATTTCCTTTATCTGTCTGTCTGAATTCAATCACCACTCACCAGTCTCCAGTCTAATGGTCTAAACTCACCAAAGCAGAGCGTGCGAGGCGTGTGATTTTATTTTAGAATGCATTGTTTTGAATTATAATAACCCAACCGAAGCAGTGCGGGTGGGTTGTCTGCTTTGACGCCTCGCTCAATTAGAAAGTGTCTCTATTTTTGCGTTTTATCGCTAGAGCTGTAGTCACACAAAACAAACATTTTGTCATTAACTTTTTTTTTTAGCTCCTTTGAATTGGAAGATGTAGCTAAAGGTTAAGCCTACCATACATGCTAAATTAGACCAACTTATGGAAACCAACATCGCTATCAGCAAAGAAGATCGGAGATAGGGACTATCCTGCTAGCATACAGTCATTGCTCTGACTGTCCCGTCTGTTCCACCCAACTCTGCTTTCTCCGCCAGCCTGGTTCTGGTGAGTTTTTCACTTACAGGATGGTTCCTCTCACAGCTGTCCTCTGCCAAATCCTTGTCTCTCTCTTCCAGCCATCTCCACTCACATGTATTAATCATTTCCTCTTTTACCTTCAAACGTCTTTCTCTCATTCTGATGTGTGCACACACACATACACACTCCTGACTTTGAATATTGTGTTGAATTTTTCCCTAAGGGGATTTTAGGAACTGCAGGTAGTACTGGCATGGTCCTGAGCTCTGATTCTTCTGCCAGTGACTTTGAGGCCCAGGGGCCTCCTTAGGCCCAGTTCAGGGGCCTCCTTAGGCCCAGCCCCAGGGAGAGTATAAGACCCACTCCTCTCTTTGTTGATCTCACATACTCACCCTACGTCTCTCTCTTTTCTGAGAGCCAACTGCCATGGAACCCCAATTGGTCCTCTGACCCATTTCCTCCTCTTGACCAATCAGCCACAGAGGAATGTGCCTCCCAACTCTGTTTCTGTACTGCACTGACTCCCCTATGACAGTCTGCCTCTAAAGGCACTACATTTCCTGCATAGATTGAGTTTAATTTTTTTTAAATGTTTATGGTGATTACAGGCAAAGTGGTGTGGGGAAGTCCTGTACACTGATTAACCATTAAACACTGCCAAGAGTAATGATCCCCATCTGTAAGGGCCACAGCCAAGTCATCCTGCATGTATCCATTCACAAATAGACCCATCCATCCGCCTTCTACCACTGTTCCTCATTTTCCAGTCATTCCACAGAGAGAAGCCTGCCAGGCCTAAAAGAGGGAGCAGGTGGGAGTATTTATAGATCAGTATGTTTGGGGACACACCTGGTGAGAAGCAGTCCTCTTAGACGGGCCTCACCCTCTTCACCTTCGGGCCCGTGTGGAAAATTTAAATTGTAACTAAGCGAGCGTGTCGCCAGGCTGTGGCGGTGGATCCTGCCAATATCAGTAATACACCCCCCCCCCCTGCCTCCCTCTTCCTCCCCCCTGGTTGGCGGGCGAGTGCTGCGCCTTGACAACGAGCCAGTCACATCAAACAGGCGGGAAATGGAGCTCTGAATTTTGAAGAGCTCTTTGATCGTTAAGTTACCAGACCCGTTCCCTTACCTTCCTTTCTTTTTTCATTGTTTCTTTTTTGAACTCCATACGTTTATTTGCCTTCTTTCTTTTATCGACCATTAAAATGAATGACTTCCTGCGCTGAGTGTTCTGGCTGCCACGGGCTGACTGGCTGCTCTCAGTCCAATTGTTAGACGTTATTTGTTCTCATTTTATCCGTGACGTGTGTTTGCCTGAAGTTTTCCATATGTTTAGGAGAATGTGAGAGCCACTACTCGGTCACATGTGGTGTCAACCAGAGGTTAGAGGGTTGAGCTGAACATTAGGACTACGTGGCCTACTACTAGGCCGTCGGACACTACTCCAGCCATCAAGGGCCCCAGTCCTGTTCTTACCGTCTCCATGGAACACTATACTGTAGCAATTATTCTGCTGTTATGGCCATTCAAGTTCAAAATAGATACACTGCTGTATGATCTAGAGATGTGGATGAAAACTCTAATCAGATACACAGGAGTACAAATGTGTTTCTCCTAGAGTGGACTGTGTGTTATACGCTTCTGGCTTGTGTAGTTGTTTCGTGTGTGTGTGAATGATGTGACCTCGCAATGACGTTCTCTATGTTCTCCCTACCAGTGGACGCCCTGGAGGCTATGATGGTCGCTCAGCTCCACCGTACCCCCCCTTCCCTCCAGGTAGGCCTCTCCTAGAGTACAGAGTGGAAATGATAGAGGATGTCACATTCACATCTTGCAGTTTGTACAGGTAACTTCCCGAAATGATGGAAACACTTGATTAAATGAGGGATACAAAGTATATTGAAAGCAGGTGCTGCCCCACAGGTGTGGTTCCTGAGATTAAGCAATTAACATCCCATCATGCTTAGGGTCATGTAAATAAATGCTGTTTTGCCTAACATGGCTATCTCCACAGAGGAGGAGGAGGATGATGATGATGATAAACAATGTAAGTCAAATGCCATGGCCAGGTCAATCACCAGATCTCAACCCAATTGAACACTTATGGGAGATTCTGGAGCACTGCCTGAGACAGCGTTTTCCACCACCATCAACAAAACACCAAATTATGGAATTTTATCTTGACCTTCAAGTCACTAATGGAAGGGATGTGAAGGTCAATACATGTGCCAGTGATGCCTCTGGAGCTTAGGGATATAATGGGACATTTGTGGGCTATTCCACTGGAGGAACCAACTATCAGTCATTCACACCATTTCCTGCTTCCGCTGACATTTTTGGAACATGTAAAATTATTTTCTTTCTGAAGAAAATTGACCCTTCAACTGGTGTGTTTTAATCAAAGCCTCAAGTTTTGAATTGTGTGTACGGTGTAAGAGAAGGGCTCTGAAAAAGTTTTAACATGTAGATTTTTTTTCTCCAGAAAAGTCTAACAATTAACACAACTTTGGTTTGTTCTGTTTCCCTCCTCAGCAACTGTCCTAAATATGCTGTTTGAGTTAGATTAGCATGTTTGTGGCTCTTTCTAAAAATCCTGTTATGAGAGATTATTTGTTTTGGTGAAGCACTGCACTCTGAAGTTACATTGTTCATTTATTGTGCTGTCATTTCGATTTTTCTTAGCAGAAAGTTGAATACAATGGCTCAATAGCTATCCTCATAAGTCAGTCCGTAATTTTGGGGAGGGGAAGCTGAACACGTGTAGTGTAGAAATATAACTGTGTCTCCTCCAATCAGATGACTGACCTGCTTTTTCCCCTCAGGTGTGTACCCTCCTCCTCCTCCCCCGGGTAGCGCAGCAGCCTCCTGGGCCGGGGTATTCGACAGTGCCAAGGCCTGGGAGTACTACGCGCAGCGGGACAACGAGCGAGAGCGCCACAAGGAAAGAGACCGAACCAGAGAACGTGGACACGAGAAAGAAAGAGAAAGGGAGAGAGAGCACAACCCTTCCTCCCAGGTCGTCAACAGGTGATATAGACAAACAGACAAACATTGGCAGTAGAATGGCCTTACTGAAGAGCTCAGTGACTTTCAACGTGGCACCGTCATAGGATGCTACCTTTCCAACAAGTCAGTTCATCAAATTTATGCTCTGCTATAGCTGCCCCGGTCAACTGTAAGTGTTGTGAAGTGGCAACATCTAGGGGCAACAACGGCTGAGCCGTGAAATCGTTGGCCACACATGGCCCTCTCTCTCTCTCATCCTCCCACCACACACTCAATTGACTCCACTGTTGGGCAGACAGGCCTGGGCTGATCCAGTGCTGCCAGCTGTGGTACTGGATGTTGCTGCTGGGTGCATATCTACTGTAGGTGCCAGCCCAGCCTGGCCTCCCCTCATACACATGTGCAGCAGGCGGAGAGAGAGAGAGAAGGAAACAGGACAGAATAGATAGGAGAGCAACACTGCAATCCTTCAGACTAGAGTGGTTGCCAGGTGGTATTATTAGGAAAGTGGAGGCAGGGGTGGGGATGTCTACTGACTCTGCCACTCGGGTTGGAGTTGGGTAGTAGGTAGTAGGTGAAACCCCTGGTTGTCTGCTCTACAGCTGTTGCAACAGGGGATGGAATAGAGCTGAGAAATAACTATTATAAGACACACTGTCTGGTGCAGAGGGGCCAACAAGAGGAATGTGGAGAGATCACAACATATTCAGTCAGTGAAGGAGCTGCAGAGGGCAAGATGCACACAGTTCAGACGCTACATTTATGGCTGACACGGTTAAGAGCTTTGCTTGACGTACCGATTGGTTTCATACAACTGCTCTCAACACTGCAGCAGACGTACTTGTTGGTTTTGGATTGACTTCAGGCATAACAGTGACCAGTTACAGAAGTCCTCCACCTGAGAATCAGAGGCCATGATTGTGCGTGTGATAGAGGAGCAACCTTTGTTTGCATGCAATTAACATACACGAAGTGTACAAATCATTAGGAACACCCGCTATTTCCATAACAGACTGACCAGGTGAATCCAGGTGAAAGCTATGATCCCTTATTGATGTCACTTGTTAAATCCACTTCAATCATTGTAGATGAAGGGGAGGAGAACGGTTAAAGAAGGTTTTAAGACTATTGAGACATGGATTATGTATGTGTGCCATTCTGAAGGTGATTGGGCTTGGCAAACGATTGAAGTGCCTTTGAACAGGATATGGTAGTAGGTGCCAGGCAGACCGGTTTGAGTGTCTCAAGAACTGCAACGCTGCTGGGTTTTTATGCTCAACAGTTTCCCTGGTGTATCAAATCAAATGTATTTATATAGCCCTTCGTACATCAGCTGATATCTCAAAGTGCTATACAGAAACCCAGCCTAAAACCCCAGACAGTAAGCAATGTAGGTGTTGAAGCACGTTGGCTAGGAAAAACTCCCTAGAAAGGCCAAAACCTAGGAAGAAACCTAGAGAGGAACCAGGCTATGAGGGGTGGCCAGTCCTCTTCTGGCTGTGCTGGGTGGAGATTATAACAGAACATGGCCAAGATGTTCAAATGTTCATAAATGACCAGCATGGTCAAATAATAGGTCTGGGACAGGTTGCACATCCGGTGAACAGGTCAGGATTCCATAGCCGCAGGCAGAACAGTTGAAACTGGAGCAGCAGCACGGCCAGGTGGACTGGGGAACGCAAGGAGTCATCATGCCAGGTAGTCCTGAGGCATGGTCCTAGGGCTCATGTCCTCCGAGAGAGAAAAAGAAAGAGAATTTGAGAGAGCATACTTAAATTCACACAGGACACCGGATAAGAGGAGTACTCCAGATATAACAAACTGACCCTAGCCCCCCGACACATAAACTACTGCAGCATAAATACTGGAGGCTGAGACAGGAGGGGTCAGGAGACACTGTGGCCCCATCCGATAATACCCCCGGACAGGGCCAAACAGGAAGGAGATAACCCCACCCACTTTGCCAAAGCACAGCCCCCACACCATTAGAGGGATATCTTCAACCACCAACTTATCATCTTGAGACAAGGCCGAGTATAGCCCACAAAGATCTCCGCCACGGCACAACCCAAGGTGGGGCGCCAACCCAGACAGGAAGATCACATCAGTGACTCAACCCACTCAAGTGACACAAGAATGGTCCACCACCCAAAGGACATCCATCCAGCCAACTTGACATAACTATGGGAAGCATTGGAGTCAACATGGACCAACATCCTTGTGGAACGCTTTCGACACCTTGTAGAGACCATGGCTCAACAAATTGAGGCTGTTCTGAGGACAAAAGGGGGTGCAACTCAATATTAGGAAGGTGTTCCTAATGTTTTGTACACTCGTGTATATTAACATGTGTTACCATTTCTCCCGACAGTGGAAGAACTGCTCTGGCACTCTGGGAAACAAAGACGTGCTTCACCCGCACCGTGCCCAAAGAGCGGCAGAGGCTGCCCAACTACCTTCAAAGTCAAACAAGGCAATCTATTGTTTCAGACGGCACTCTATCGCCATTCTTCCATAGAGAAAGTGACATCTTTTTTGAGTTTAGTGCAGCGATGGAGCACTGTTTGAACGTGCTCTGCTCTACTGCCCTACAGTCTGAGTCTACCACCCACACACGTTCACATTTTCAGTGCTCTACTCACCTACCCTACATTTCCACAGCACACAGTCGGGTTGACCAGTAGCCAGATGTCTCATTAATTTATATTAACTCAGATAAATGCCAAGTATGATACACACGTCCTGCCTCTTGCTCACCCACTCCTTCTCATGCCCATAATACTGTGCAGCTTACCAACCCTCCCTCTCACTGTGCCTACTTGACAGAATCCCTACACATTCACAGTCTCCCTCCTAAACACGCTGTGACTAGTGATGTTCATCATCTAGTGTCTTTCTGTCGCAACTCTCTGCTGCAGAGGATCATATGGGGGAGAGCTGTGTTTCGTGTCATATGAGGGAAGAGGGGCTGTGAGGCTGTAATGTAACCGCAGGAGGGGAGGAGGAAGTCGGGGAGGGCCAGCCATGTGTGTGACAGACCCACTGGAACAGACAGAACTGCTCTTAAAGCCACTGTGGTTCTGTTCTGGTCCCCATGGGTAGCTCCTGTTTCCCTGTCTCCCTCCCAGGGTGGTCATGCCTCCAGTGTGTGTGCACCCACGCCACATTCTGATCACATGGCATGATGCATGTTGGGTACATGGAGGTGTGCCGATGGTATCTATTTTGAGTATTGAGTGATATATTTTGTGTGTGTTGGCAGCAGAGGCTCATACCTTCTGGCCTATGGCCACCCTGGTTGCATAGTGGTGTCAGTGGTCTATGTTCTGTCTGCAAGCTGCTCTTTAAGGGCTCTACTTAGCACCACTGATGGCCTCTGAGGCAGAGCCCTCTGGGCGCCAGCTTCTGGCACGACCACCAGCCAGGCATGTTTTGGAGTTAGCACCTAGGTTAACACTAGCTAATGCAACACAAAACTGTCAGGCTCACCTCCTAAAGACACCGACCACTCACATTTTACACTCACTAGCATATTTTCTCTGTCTCTTCTGCCCGGTACAGACAACCCTGGGCAGCTGGTTTGCCATTTGGTGAACACTTGTCCTCTGAATGTGATCTCATCCCTGTAGCTCATTATGGAGGGGCTGGGTTTGTCCTCTCTCCATGACAACATGACAACACACACACACACAGGGATTGTATTAGTGTTCTGAGTGTTTATAATAGTAATCCATATGTATAAGTTACACACACTTTCTCTTTCTGACACCTCTACACAGGTGGCTTGTATCTGTTCAGTGTTAATGGAGACTGAATTTGGAAACACATTCTTGTTTCCCAGGCTTACAGTGACACAGCTCATTCTCACTCATGCATTTGTTCCTGTATTATATCTGCACTAGGAAGCACTCACTTATTCATTCACAGTTACAGTGACTCTGTGAAGTGGGTATAAGTGTGTTAGTGCTAACAACTGTGGAAGACTGTAAACAGGCCTTCAGGTCTGCACTCCCACTGGTAATAGAATAACTGCCAGTGCCCAAATATTTAATGAGTCCTTTAATCTTAGCTCGCTCTCTCTCTGGTAGAACGCCCTTCTTGCCTTGCCTCTCGGATCGTTTACAGCCCCCCTGGGTTGGGGACAGAAGCACCAGCTCATCAGCAAACGGTAGACATTTAACTTCAGATTCTAGTAGGATGAGGCAGGGTGCTGCAGACTGTTCTAGTGCCCTCGCCAATTCTTTCTCGCTCTCTATCTCGCTCTCTCTGGCAAGTCGTTTTTTTTAATATGTCAGCTAGAGTTAGCAAACCTTTCCCCTTGTTCAACGCACCTCTGGTTTGGATTTAATCACCCTCACTACTAGCTATAGATTGGAACGTAAGGTAATGTGATTTAACCCAAAAATGTTGGACCATTATACTGGTAGTTACAGGTGTGGCTATACAAAACGTTGGTAGAAATGTTTCAACTATCCTGGTATTGGGGATACTATCTTCGTCCTCGCTTCTCGTAAAATGTCTGTATTCAGTTGCAGTGGGTCCATTTGAATATAGAAAATGCTCCGTTATTAAAATACACTGCTCAAAAAAATAAAGGGAACACTAAAATAACACATCCTAGATCTGAATGAATGAAATATTCTTATTAAATAATACTTTCTTTACATAGTTGAATGTGCTGACAACAAAATCACACAAAAATTATCAATGGAAATCAAATTTATCAACCCATGGAGGTCTGGATTTGGAGTCACACTCAAAATTAAAGTGGAAAACCACACTACAGGCTGATCCAACTTTGATGTAATGTCCTTAAAACAAGTCAAAATGAGGCTCAGTAGTGTGTGTGGCCTCCACGTGCCTGTATGACCTCCCTACAACGCCTGGGCATGCTCCTGATGAGGTGGCGGATGGTCTCCTGAGGGATCTCCTCCCAGACCTGGACTAAAGCATCCGCCAACTCCTGGACAGTCTGTGGTGCAACGTGGCGTTGGTGGATGGAGCGAGAGATGATGTCCCAGATGTGCTCAATTGGATTCTGATCTGGGGAACGGGCGGGCCAGTCCATAGCATCAATGCCTTCCTCTTGCAGGAACTGCTGACACACTCCAGCCACATGAGGTCTAGCATTGTCTTGCATTAGGAAGAACCCAGGGCCAACCGCACCAGCATATGGTCTCACAAGGGGTCTGAGGATCTCATCTTGGTACCTAATGGCAGTCAGCCTACCTCTGGCGAGCACATGGGAGGGCTGTGCGGCCCCCCAAAGAAATGCCACCCCACACCATGACTGACCCACCGCCAAAACGGTCATGCTGGAGGATGTTGCAGGCAGCAGAACGTTCTCCATGGCATCTCCAGACTGTCACATCTGTCACATGTGCTCAATGTGAACCTGCTTTCATCTGTGAAGAGCACAGGGCACCAGTGGCGAATTTGCCAATCTTGGTGTTCTCTGGCAAATGCCAAACGTCCTGCACGGTGTTGGGCTGTAAGCACAACCCCCACCTGTGGGGTCCTCATACCACCCTCATGGAGTCTGTTTCTGACCGTTTGAGCAGACACATGCACATTTGTGGCCTGCTGGAGGTCATTTTGCAGGGCTCTGGCAGTGCTCCTCCTTGCACAAAGGCGGAGGTAGCGGTCCTGCTGCTGGGTTGTTGCCCTTCTACGTTCTCCTCCACGTCTCCTGATGTACTGGCCTGTCTCCTGGTAGCGCCTCCATGCTCTGGACACCACGTTGACAGACACAGCAAACCTTCTTGCCACAGCTCGCATTGATGTGCCATCCTGGATGAGCTGCACTACCTGAGCCACTTGTGTGGGTTGTAGACTCCGTCTCATGCTACCACTAGAGTGAAAGCACCGCCAGCATTCAAAAGTGACCAAAGCATCAGCCAGGAAGCATAGGAACTGAGAAGTGGTCTGTGGTCACCACCTGCAGAACCACTCCTTTATTGGGGGTGTTTTGCTAATTGCCTATCATTTCCACCTGTTGTCTATTCCGTTTTGCACAACAGCATGTGAAATGTATTGTCAATCAGTGTTGCTTCCTAAGTGGACAGTTTGATTTCACAGAAGTGTGATTGACTTGGTGTTACATTGTGTTGTTTAAGTGTTCCCTTTTTATTTTTTTGAGCAGTGTATGTTTGAGTAGTTCATTTTCCTAGGGTGGCAACACAAAATTATAAGTGATTTCAAGGGGGCTTTCTCAATTTATACTGTTCTATTCAACTCCAAACAAAACACATTTTCATCAATTTACGCATTTCCTGCCCTTTTATTATCATTTCCACACTGTACTACGCAGCATGATATGGGCAAAAACTATAGGCCTAGTTAATTGGTGAACTGTTGGAATCTTGGTAATATAATGATTATTGTAATTCTATAGTGGGCAACACATTGAATAAATTGTTGTCTGACATGACAATGAATGAATAAACCAGGGAGGAATCATTAACAGGGTAGGAAGCAAAGTGTTGGTCAGTGTTTCCAGGTGACCCTTAATTAATGTTACATTACATGTTTTCTTACTACATGTAGCTAGCTAGCTAACATATTCATCCTTTGCCTATTCCTCTCTGTTAAGGGCTTGTAAGTAAGCATTTCACGGTAAGGTCTACACTTGTTGTATTCGGCGCCTGTGACAGTTTGATTTGATTAGAAAAGCATTAAGAAGGAAATAAATTCCTCTAAATGAACTATTAGCAATGCAAACCTGTTAATTGAAATGCATTCCAGGTGACTACCTCATGAAGCTGGTTGAGATAATGCTAAAAGTGTGCAAAGCTGTCAAGGCAAAAGAGTGGCTACTTTGAAGAATCTCAAATATAACATATTTTGATTTTGCTTCATAGTTTAGATGCTTTCACGATTATTCTACAATGTAGAACGTATAAAAATAAAGAGAAATCCTGGAATGAGCAGGTGTCCTAACTTTTAACTGGTACTGTATAATAAAATGCGGTATTATCGCCCAGCCTTAGTCCTTGACGTAGATTTTTTTTTAACCCCTGCTTTAGAAGACTGGAGGTGAATGCCTGTTTCAGCTGCTGTCACTGTCGTACCTGCAGCTCTGCAGCATAAAAAAACACCCCCACTGTGTGTGTGTGTGTGTGTGTGTGTCACACACACACACACACACACACACACAAAAAGACACTGTTGAGGTCGTGAGAGGGGAGGGAAGGGAAGGTGTGAGTTAGTGAATGATGGTGTGAAAGAGCATGGCCCTGTGGGACCAGGAGTCCTCCAGTAAATAATGGAGCTGTTTTTGAGTCCAGAGGATAGGGGGGATGCTGCTGTTGCTTTCATCTAAAGGTCACAGGAGGACATGGGTGGGCTTTGTGTTCAAAGGCTGTACCACACCATGCTATTAAACTAAAGTCAAAAAACAGAGCTTTGAGTAAAGGTGTTGGTATCGCCTGGGCCCAGCCTTTCTATAGAAACGACCCTGCAACACATGAGGAGAGAGCAGAGAAAATGGGCCAATAGAATCATGTTACCTGGCTTATCACTGTTTTTTTGCCACTGTGGTGTCCATTGTCCAATAAGAAGGCTCAATGTTTCAGCGAGGAAGCAGTGTTTGTGGTTATTGACCAGTGAGTTGTTATTGCAGTGAGGAGGATCGGCACCGGCACAGGGACTATGGGGAGAGAGGATATGACCGCCACCACCACGAGAGATCCAGCAGAGAGAAAGAAGAGAGACACCGAGAGAAGAGACACAGAGACAAAGAGGAGGGGAGACACAAGTCCTCAAGCAGGTACGGCACACATCCACACTCTTAACACACAGTAGACACCGGCATGTTCAGGTAGACAGTGTAAGTAACCAGTGATTGTCTGTGTTAACAGTAGCAGCAGGAGGAGACATGAGAGTGAGGAGGGGGACAGTCATCGAAGACACAAACACAAGAAGGTCAAGAGGAGCAGAGAGGACAAGGAGCCCAGCCAGGAACTCTCTGCTGACCAGGAGAACCAATCAGAGCCCACAGAGTGATTCTCTGTCCCTCTCACCAGTCAATAGGGGGACCCGCTGTGACCCTCAGGCATTCTGTTTAACATATCAGACACTGGACTGCTCCTCTAATATATTTCAGTTCACTTTGAAGGTGAAAAACCCAAAGCATTGTTTTATGTATACGTTGTATACAACTTGTATATTTTGACTCATCTGAGAGACGTGTTTTGTTTTATTGAATTTAAGAGATATGTTTGGATAAAGGAGCTGACTGGACCTCAGTTGATTGTTCAAATTTGAGTGAGCTGTGTTAAATATCTTATCCCAGGTCATTTCACGTGAACCCCAACCCTTGCCGAAGCTCTGACAAGTGTCCTTTTCAAATGACTTTATTGATTATTTTACCAAAGGTACCATCAGATATACTACGTAGGCTGACGCGTGAGACAGAACTGTGTTCGATGGTCCTAGACCAGACTCATCCACGGAAACACACACAGAAACCAAGTCAGTTTGTTTTTTTTTCTTCTCAAAAGTAGGAAAATCAGTAAGGCCTCCACAATTTTACCTTAATATTACTTTTAACAGATTATGAACACATTTTTACTTTATTTTTTACTCTACTTTTTTTGCCTGTGGTTTGATAATTTAGCAACAGCTTCTGAAAACATCTCAACACAGACGACTACTTGGCAATGTGTCCTCAGTCTCAACAGATGAACATTAAAGCCACTGTCAGTACAAACATAACGAAGAATATATTCAAAGGCCATCAAACAAACGTGAAAAGAAAGAGAAACGGTACTTGAATCAGTATTTTTTTTTTCACATCCAACAGTTACAGTAAAGAAATGCGAGTCCAATTAAATGCATACTCTAACATAGAACTAATGTTTCCCCATCCACCCACCCACCAGGGGTGGGGCCACAGATCCACATCCTCGCAGCTCAGTGTCTCGGGGGGGGGTTTGGTCAAACTCCTGTCACATGGTTGATTGGCCCCCTCTGAACTCCCCAAAGTCTCAGCCGTCCATCGGGAGTCAGGGTTCTAAGGTCCGCCTTCCATAGCTACATCACTAGTGTAAGCCCATCCCATAAGGTATGGGTCAGCATTATAAGCCAGTCTAAAGCTCCACCCACATTCTTGGTCAGTGTTGGCCCCTCCCCATGGCTCTGCGACTTGCAGCAGGGCTACAGCAGGCTGCCTGGCCAGGATACGATGGTCAGGGTGATTCTGCCCCGCAGCTCCTTCAGTAGACGCACCAGGGCTGTGTGGGTCATCCCCCACGTACTCTTTCCGTTCACCTCCAGCAGAATGTCCCCACACCTACACACACACACAGAGCGAGAGAGGGGAAGAGGGGTTAATGCAGAGATGGACTCAGTCTAGTACAGCAGACCCATAGAGCAACACTTGTGTGTAAATACAAGACTACTGTAATGATTAGACCAATACTGCATATAATTAGTCACAGACAAATAGAAGAATCAGCAGACAGGCATTAGCCAGTTATATAGGTTCTTTGGCCAGTGTGTTCTAGGTTTAGTAGTCCGTACCGTATCCTGCCATCGTTGTAGGCTGGCGTGCCCTCCACGATGGAGCGGATGAAGAAGGACTGATTGCAGTTGACCTCCTCCTGCCCCCCCACGATGCTGAAGCCTAGGCTGCCAGAGGCGCTCCGGCGCAGCACAATATCTTTGCAGCAGTACAGGTGCCTGCAAAGGACAAAAACGGAGCTTAGGAAATCTCTAGACTGCCGCCAGCATCCAAATGTGTGCCCAGCCATTACTATGTGCACATACTGTATGCAGCAGTGAGATTGCAGAGTCCAGTGGAAGTCTGTCAGAAAAAACAACTGCTTGGCTGTCGTCCAATGAGAATGGGGAAATGATTTTTTTTCCCCACAAGTAAGGCAGAGCTGTGAAAATACAGCGCTGAGAAGGGAGCGATTTTAGTATCAGTCTCTCACACTGCCCAGGGGTGAGTGAAAATTGCATTTAAATCCTGTTAGAACCGTTGCCCGTCTGGACTGAATTCCCAGGGTGATTCACTAGTTAGTTTTCCCTTTTCTTATACATTTTGCTGGTTGGGGAGAAATAGAGTTTTAGCTACTCCTGTATTTTATACATTTTATTTTACAGTAAGAGCACTTTTATACCAGCAGTGGCAGATCTGATGAGAAACGGGAATACCCCTCACTCTGCCAGTCTGACCTCTGTCCAAAAGAGAGTGATTGGAGGGGTTTATTAATACCCTAAGCTGCTTAAAAGAGCATGAGGAGACTGAAAGGGGGGGGGGGGGGGGCAGGATGAGAGTGTCAGTGACCAATGTCTGAGACTGGGATGTGAGGATGAGCAAGAGACAGTGAAGGCCATGGAGATAAGGCCTGATGATGTATACAGTAGTGTCTATTCATCATTCTGTCATCAACCTCCATCTCCCCTTCTCTCCCATAGCGGCCTTGTAATGTAGCCTGTACATCCTGAGATCTCTGTACCCTCTCTTAGTTGTTGGCCTGTGCTTTTCATTGAGGCCCTCACTCAAATAACAAGCCATGTTGATCAGCTCATCAAGTGCAGTGCCTTCAGAAAGTATTCATACCCCTTGGCTTAATCCACATTTGATGTTACAGCCCAAATTCAAAATGAGTAAAACATTTTCTCACCCATCTACACACAATACCCCATAATCAAAGCGAAAACATGTTTTTAGATATTTTTGGTGCAAATTGAATACATAAATATGTAATTTTCTTAAGTACTCACACCCCTAGGTCAATACATTGTAGAAGCACCACTGGCAGTGATTACAGCTTTGAGTCATCCTGTATCAACTTTGCACATCTGGATTTTCCCCAGTTCTTCCTTGCAGATTTTCTCAAGCTCTTAAATTCGATGGGGATTGGCGGTGAACAGCAATCTTCAAGTCTTTCCACAAATTTTCAATGGGATTCAAGTCTGGGCTTTGGCTAGGCAACTCGAGGACTTTCACATTCTTGTTCTGAAGCCATTCCAGTTTTGCTTTGGCTGTATGCTTGCGGTCATTGTGCTGTTGGAATGTAAATCTTCACCCCAGTCTAAGATCGTTTGCACTCTGAAGCAGGTTCCCATCAAGGATTTGCCTGTATTTGGCTCCATTTATTGTTCCCTCTATCCTTACCAGTCCCTGTTGCTGAAAAGCATCCCCATAGCATGATGCTGCCACCACCCTGCTTCACAGTAGGGATGGTGTTAGACGGGTGATGAGCTGTGCCTGGTTTTCTCCAGACATAGAGCTTTGCATTCAGGCCAAAGCATTACATTTTTGTCTCATCAGACCACAGCATCTTTTGCCTTATGCTCACGTCCCTTTTTGCAAACTTGAGGCGTGCAGTCATGCCTTTTTCTCAGGAGTGGATTTGTCTGGCCACTCTCCCATAAAGCCCAGATTGGTGAAGTGCTGTAGAGACTGTTGATCTTCTATCAGGTTCTCCCATCGTGGCCAAGGAACTCTGTAGTTCTGTCAGTGGTCACTGGGGTCTTAGTCACCTCCCTGACCAAGGTCCTTCTTGTCCGGTTGCTCAGTTTGGCCGGGTGACCAGCTCTAGACAGAGTGTGTAGTTCCTTGTTTTTCTAATACCCATTGACAGAGACCACTGTGCTCGTGGTAACTTTCAACACTATATAAATTGTTTTATACCCTTCCCCAAATCGATGCCTCATCACAATTCTATCTCAGAGATACAGTGGGGCAAAGAAGTATTTAGTCAGCCACCAAATTTGCAAGTTTTCCCACTTAAAAAGATGAGACCTGTAATTTTCATCATAGGTACACTTCAATTAAAATCTAGGATTTTTAATGAATTTATTTGCAAAGTATGGTGGAAAATAAGTATTTGGTCAATAACAAAAGTTTATCTCAATACTTTGTTATATACCCTTTGTTGGCAATGACAGGGGTCAAACATTTTCTGTAAGTCTTCACAAGGTTTTCACACACTGTTGCTGGTATTTTGGCCCATTCCTCCATGCAGATCTCCTCTAGAGCTGTGATGTTTTGGGGCTGTTGCTGGGCAACACGGACTTTCAACTCCCTCCAAAGATTTTCTATGGGGTTGAGATCTGGAGACTGGTTAGGCCACTCCAGGACCTTGAAATGCTTCTTACGAAGCCACTCCTTCGTTGCCCGGGCCGTGTGTTTGGGATCATTGTCATGCTGGAAGACCCAGACACGTTTCATCTTCAATGCCCTTGCTGATGGTAGGCTTTGTTACTTTGGTCCCAGCTCTCTGCAGGTCATTCACTAGGTCCCCCCGTGTGGTTCTGGGATTTTTGCTCCCGTTCTTGTGATCATTTTGACC
Organism: Oncorhynchus nerka; assembly: GCF_034236695.1. Taxonomy (NCBI): domain Eukaryota; kingdom Metazoa; phylum Chordata; class Actinopteri; order Salmoniformes; family Salmonidae; genus Oncorhynchus; species Oncorhynchus nerka. The sequence goes on from NC_088412.1 coordinate 33,830,891, forward strand.
CCACGGGGTGAGATCTTGCGTGGAGCCCCAGATCGAGGGAGATTATCAGTGATCTTGTATGTCTTCCATTTCCTAATAATTGCTCCCAGAGTTGATTTCTTCAAACCAAGCTGCTTACCTATTGCAGATTCAGTCTTCCCAGCCTGGTGCAGGTCTACAATTTTGTTTCTGGTGTCCTTTGACAGCTCTTTGGTCTTGGCCATAGTGGAGTTTGGAGTGTGACTGTTTGAGGTTGTGGACAGGTATCTTTTATACTGATAACAAGTTCAAACAGGTGCCATTAATACAGGTAACGAGTGGAGGACAGAGGAGCCTCTTGAAGAAGAAGTTACAGGTCTGTGAGAGCCAGAAATCATGCTTGTTTGTAGGTGACCAAATACTTATTTTCCACCATAATTTGCAAAAAAAAATCATCACAGTGTGATTTTCTGGATTTTTTTCCTTAATTTTGTCTGTCATAGTTGAAGTGTACCTATGATGAAATTTACAGGCCTCTCATCTTTTTAAGTGGGAGAACTTTCACAATTGGTGGCTGACTAAATACTTTTTTGCCCCACTGTATACAGACAGTTCCTTGGACTTCATAGTATAGTTTCTGCTCTGACGTGCACTTGACGGCCTACCTACATAAAATTATCTTCATTAGCCCTGTTCCTATTAAGAAATGAAAATATAGCCCTAGACACCACTTCTCTCCTCCCACTACACCATCTAAACCCTAACCCCGCCCAGCCTCTCTAACCCTTTCACACACTCTCCCTATCTATGTCATACAAATAGAAATATAAACACATGCTCCACCGTTTCCTCCACTAAACACTCATCACACAGACCTGTTTCAGGTATCCCTATCATCCACAAAGTGGCATTGAAAACTGTGTGCTTAAACCGTAGTCTTACTCCACACAACTTCCTCTCTCCTACATCCCAGTGTGACCTGAATATCTACCCCCTCTCTCCCCGCAGCACTCTTAGCCACCACATCAGCGTTCTCATTACTCTCCACACCCACATGGGCTTGAACCCAGCAAAAGCTTACCACCACTCCCATCCTCTCCAATCCCATTAACAGCACCATCATCTCCACAAACAAGTCTCCCCTATCCGGTCTGCCCGCCGTAACACTACTACTCAACACTGCAGCCGAATCAGAGCAGATCAACACTGAGTGGTTTCACCTCCTCCACCCATCTCAAACCTATAATCATGGCCATCAACTCAGCCGCATACACTGACATATAATCATTTAACCTCTTACATAATCTAACATTTAAATCTGGGATATACACCAGTGGAGGCTCCTCAGAGTAGGAAGGGGAGGGACCATCCTCCTCAGTGAATTTCATACATTTTAAAACATTTAAAAAGTTATCCTAGATAAAACTATACTAAATATAATCACATCACCAACTAAATATAATCACATCACCAACTAACTGATCAAAATACTATTTTGCTAAGGTCTACAGTAGCCTCAACAGCATTCTGAAGGGTAGCACCTTGGTGAACCCGGAGGACATCGAGCTTCCGTCCTCCTCTGGGTACATTGACTTCTATACAAAACCTAGGAGGCTCATGGTCCTCACCACATTTCATAGACCTGCACAGTAATTATGACAACTTCCGGAGGACGTCCTCAAACCTATCAGAGCTCTTGCAGCATGAACTGACATGTCCACCCAATCAAAGTATCACAGAATTAATCTAGTACTGAAAGCATAAGCTACAGCTAGCTAGCACTGCAGTGCATGAAATGGGGTGAGTAGTTGACTCAAAGAGAAAGAAAATAGTTGAACACTTTTGAACAAAGTAATTTCTTCCTAAATGAAGGAGAAGCAAGAGAAATGGAGACTTAGCTGCATTTGATAAGTATCTAGTTTATCCTACTAAAACACCCTGCTATGTTAGCTAGCTGGTTATGACTATCCAACACAACAATGGAACTATTCCAAGTCAAGGTAAGCTTTTGGTTTTGCTCATTTATTGCCACCGGGGCCCGCCAGTGTAACTGCTTACTGACTGGACACTAACGTTACTGCATGATTGTAGTGGGTTTACTAACGTGTTAGCTCTATTAGCTTTGCTGACAATTACATTAATTTAGGCACGGTTGGGTAGGTTAATTTCTAAATGTAATCCGTTAGTTACTAGTTACCTGTCAAATTGTCATCAGTAATGTAACTTTTGGATTACCCAAACTCCGTAAGGTAATCTGATTATTCAGTTACTTTTAGATTACTTTCCCTTTTAAGAGGCATTAGAAGAAGACAAATGTATGTTACCAATTAAATTACATCTATTGCAGGATAAATCAATGTTAAAGTTTACATAGCTACATGTTAAATTTTACTTTACAGGTTGGTTAAGTAGGCTTCTTCTAACCCATCGCTTTCTACTACATATAATAATACGATTCAATTATATCTTTACATTAAAAACCAAAGTCTACCAGAATTCCAATACATTTTATACCCCTTGATCTTCAAGAATAGGACTTGGAAATATGGAAGTATATATTTGACAAATTGTTTTACCAGAGCATGATCCCAAAACTAAGGATTTATTAGCCAGCCCTACTCTGTTTATGATTTTGTTGTCATGGAGGACTGATTGGACTCATTGATTCGAGATGAAAAATAAAAGCTGCGCTCGTGGAATGGCATGCTTTGAGCACTACTGAAAAGTGCTATTTACATGTGAAAAATTAATGTCATATGCTGCATTTGCTATAGGCCTATTGTTTACCTTATTGTTGGTGACTCTTTGATAGCTTGAGAATATGCAGCTGTTTTAAAGGGCAAATCCACAGATGAAACAATAACAAAATGGTTGCCCAGCCTCTGTTTTGGTAAAAATATGAGGGATGGGCCTGGAGAAATGTAACCACTCTCAGGTTAATAGACAGAGCTATGGATGCAAGGACTGACCATCCATGATATCAACATTATTGTTTTAACCGTGGTATGAGGCTGTACAGTGTTTGTTTACATTTACAATGTTTACACACATTGGTGAAAGACAAGCTCATATTTTGGGTTCTCATGGAGTGTGACATGAGCTCATGAGGAGCTCATGAGGCATTTATTTATACGTTATACTCAAGAATCAATGGATATATATATACACACACATACATATATATACTCAGCAAAAAAGAAACATCCTCACTGTCAACTGCCTTTATTTTCAACAAACTTAACATGCTTAAATATTTGTATGAACATAATATTCAACAACTGAGACATAAACTGATCAAGTTCCACAGACATGTGACTAACAGAAATTGAATAATGTGTCCATGAACAAAGGGGGGGGGGGGTCAAAACAGTCAGTATCTGGTGTGGCCACCAGCTGCATTAAGTACTGCAGTGCATCTCCTCCTCATGGACTGCACCAGATTTGCCAGATGTTACCCCACTCTTCCACCAAGGCACCTGCAAGTTCCCGGACATTTCTGTGGGGAATGGCCTTAGCCCTCACCCTCTGATCCAACAGGTCCCAGACGTGCTCAATGGGTTAAATAATTAAGCCAATTTGTATATCGCTGATTCATGATTTAGGCTAGGATTTGTGATGTTCAGTAATGAGAACAGATGAGGTAATAATACATTAATACAAGACTGTACTCGATAAGATATGAAAATATCTTCGATTTGGGAAATAGACTCGACATTTTCCCGTGGTGCCCTAACTTCCCAGTTAATTATAGTTTACATGATTAGTTTAATCACGCAATAATAATTACACATTGATTTGATAAAATAACAGTCTTCACATTTAATGATAGTCACAGACACAGCAATATATACATCCGAAAATGGATGTAGCAACTACAGATTGCCCCTTTTAAGTCTATCAAAAGTGTGTGTTTGAGCAAGTCTATTAGGCCTATGGATTATGTTTTTTAATCTACGTGGATTAGATTGAGCAATAAAAGGCTCACTTTTATTCAATAGGCTGGGATCTGCACTATGCAGCTGTTGCAAGAGCACATTTTTCACTAGCTGTCCACTGGTTTCAAAAACAATGATTGATAGGCAGCTTAAACTTATTGAATTCAACCCTTATTGGGTTCAAATACAAATTTAGATTTGTGGACAGCCATCCACAACAACCACAATCCGTAAGGCGCAAATAGCTAAATGTGAGATTCACATCAATGCGCTATGTAGATATCAATAATAAGGGATATCCGTATTGCCGTAGACTACACCATCGGTGTCATCCTTACCTTCAAGCGTTTATTCAAGTTGGATAGTCTTTGGGTGCTGACAGCAGTCGCACCATTGCTAGACATAGCTTGGACTGTAGGCTACAAAAGCCTATTCCTGCTCATTTCCTGAGATCCATCAAACACAAATTTAGATGTGCGCCTTTTTTCAATGCCGATTTGAATGTCATTGAGAAACAGAGAAGTGTCAAAGACTTAGCTCGCATTTCTTAATTTAAAAGTAATCCTTAAAGTACTCATCTAATTTTTCAAAAGTATCTAATCTGATAATATTTTATCTTGTAACGGATTACAGTTAGTTTTGTTTGTAATCCCTTACATGTAACGGATGACATGTAATCCGTTTCTCCCCAACCCTGATTTAGGTAATATGGTGACAACTACAGTATGTAGGCTGTGTAGCAGTTTGGCTTGGAAAGGTTTCTTCGCATGGTCACACACAGCTGATATCTTGGGCATTGAAGTCCACAAGCAACTGGAAGAGGTGAAAGGAGGAGAGCATATAACGTAGATGCGAGAAGGAATACAACATGGCTGCTATGAAAATGAACTGTGTTTACACGTGATCAGGGGTGTACTCACTCCACCGATTCTGTTGAAAAAAATGGTCTTAAACAGGGATAAACATAACTGAACTTGTCCAATAGAAACTCTCGTTTGCAACTGTTGGACTAATAATTACACCCAAATGTGTCTCTCGACCTGTGTGCACCTACGTTGTAAACGTTCATTCATAGACTAGGTTGTAGCAACCTCATGATGGGTATAGGGAACATTTGAGTATCATGTAGTAGCCTAAACCTATCAATGTTACATTTAACTGGGTGAATGGGATATGAATGACAGTCCTCCAACATGATGTAATAGAAATAAGGCCATTCTCATGGAAAAAAAGTGTCCTCCCTCATCTGAAACGGCACTGATATACACCCCTACCACTGATTGGCTCTTTTGAACCATCTGTATATATCCTTAGAAACAAATACAACTGAATCTATATATCTCTCCACACACCGTCTCACGTCCACACCCCATTCTCTCCTGCCCTCAATCATGTCCACATCTACGCTTGGTTACGGAAACAGCCACGGAGGAACGTTCCCCAACACAATTGTCAGCCCTATCTCGCTCTCCCCCTGTCCATATTCGATCCACCTTCTTCCCGATTTGTCCACCTGTACATCATCTGCTTATCCTCGCACCCAGCATTCCCGTGACCGCGGAATATCCTTCTGAACTCCCTTTCAACCTCTCCCAGTATGCTAAATCAAGTTTGTCCCGCCTTATCCTCAGTGGCAGTTCCCCACTATCCACCTGCAATGCCTCAACAGGTGTCATCCTGAAAGCACCCACACACAAACTCAGGGCCCTTGACTGTATCCTTTCCAGGCACCGTAGTACCGTTTTGGCTGCCGATCTATATACAAAGAACCCATAATCCAAAAATGACCTGATCAATGCGTGGTACATACAGTACATACAACAGTGTTTGTCTATCCGACCCCAAATCATATCCTGCCACTGCCCTCATGAGGTTCAGCACCATTCTACACTTCATTTCATTATGCTCAACATGTCTCTTCTACGTAAGCCTCATCAAACCACATACCTAAGTACTTAAACGCAGACACCCTACCTACATATGTATATTTGCAGCCTAACATCTTTATCCTTCCTCTTAGAATACACCATAAAGCACAACTTGGACACAGACATCCTAAACCCCCATGTTAGAGACCAATCTTCCACAACTCCCATAGCTTCTTGCATCTTCCTCATCAAATATTTCACATTCCCAACTCTCTTCCATATAGCCCCATCATCGGTACACAATGCCACTCCCTGTCCCACCTCCTTAAATATGCCATATCATCAGGATGAACAACACCGGACTAACCACACTTCCCTGAGGAGTACCATTGTCCACAGCCCCATTGACAATTCAAACCCCCACCCTCACCTGTATGACTCGATCGAACAGACATCCCCCAACGCACTCAACTTGATGAACAACCCTACCCTCCACATGGTATCGTAAGCTTTCTCAATGTCAAAATACACAACACTCATCACCTATTTTATTGTCAGGGCCTTGGCTATCTGTCACACCCTGATCTGTTTCACCGGTCCTCATTATTGTCTCCACCCCCTCCAGGTGTCACTTATTTTCCCCAGTGTATTTATCCCTGTGTTTCCTTACTCTCTGTGCCAGTTCGTCTTGTATGTTTCCAAGTCAACCAGCATTTTTCCCGTTGTCCTGCTTTTTGCATTCTCCTTTTTCTAGTCCTCCGGGTTTTGATCCTTGCCTGTTTCTGGACTTTGTACCCGCCTGCCTGACCATTCTGCCTGCCTTGACCACGAGCCTGTCTGCCACTCTGTACCTCCTGGACTCTGATCTGGTTTTGACCTTTTTGCCTGTCCACGACCATTCTCTTACCGACACCTTTGGATTAATAAACACTGTAAGACTCCAACCATCTGCCTCCTGTGTCTGCATCTGGGTCTCGCCTTGTGCCTTGATACTATCTCTGTACTAACTGTCAGCAGGGCATCCTGACATGCACTGTCAACTGTGGGACCTTATATAGACCGGTGTGTTTCTTTCTAAATTATGTCCAAACTATTGAATCAGCCACAGGTGGACTCCAATCAAGTTGTAATTGGATGCACCTGAGCTCAATTTAGAGTGTCATAGCAAAGGGGAGTGAACACATTTCTTTATTTAATTTTCAATACATTTGCTAACATTTCAAAAAAACATTTTATTTTTTTCATCATGGGGTCTTGTGTGTAGATGGGTGAGAAAAATCAAATAAATGTTTTATTCAGGCTGTAACACAACACACTGTGGAATAAGTCAAGGGGTACGAAAACTTTCTGAAGGCACTGTATGTTGGTCTGTCAAACAAGGCTACAAAATATGCCAAACAAGTGGCTATTGGTGGCTGGGCAACAGTACCACCGTGTTCAGACTGAGTTCTAAACCTTGGAGTGTAATGTGTATAATTAGCATTCTTCAGAGAAGGGAGGAGAGAGAGAATGAGATAAGAGAAGGCTACCTGGTGGGGTACTGCCACTCACCTGGGCAACTGCAGCCATGACACCCACAATGGGGAGTAGTCATCGGTGTGTGGCAGCGTGGCGAGGCTCTGCTTGGTGCTGTCAGTGGGCGAGGGTGAGAGGCAGGGGGGCGAGGGGCACTCTGGCTGGATTTCCTCTGGAGGCCTCATCTCCAGGACCTTGAGCACCACAGGGGAGGTGGTGTTCTTTAGGTTGGCCACAGCCTCGCCCCGCGTCACACCCGTCAGGTCCAGCCCGTTCACATTCAGCAGGATGTCACCTGCATAGAGATGGGAGGACAGAACACAGTACCACTCAGAACAGCCACTCAGCACAGTGTTGCCCTGACTACTGTCCATTCTGACATCTTTCAAAAGCAAAAATTCCCAGCGACAAGGACTTGCCTATTTGAATATTCCATCACCTCCCGCAGGAACACAAAGCAGTGGGAACAAAGAGCCACCTGCACATGAAATACCTCCCTGATGATCAAGGTGGGCTTGGACAGTACAGCACTGCACAGCCAGCTGCCATCTGGAGAGGAGGCTGACTCAAAGGACAACATCCACTCCTTTGATTAGGATGCACTATGCAGATACAGATAGTTGAAATTGGGATAATTCTTATGTCGACGGCTGTATACACAAGCATATTCACATAACTGATATGCATGGCAATACACTCTCAAAATCAGGCCTTTGATAAAGGTCATGTAATAACCACACTGAATGTCATGCACACTTCCTCACTCTCCTCACACATAAACCACCTTTCCATCCACAGTTTCTATGCGAGTAAAGTCATACTGTAAAAGAAAAATCACGACAGCTGAGATGGAAACAGGCCATTTCAGTACAATTTGAAAGAAACATACAGGAACTCAAATCCTTCTGTTCACCTGATTTAGAATTCCTCACAATCAAATGTAGACCGCATTATCTACCAAGAGAATTCTCTTCGATTATAATCACAGCCGTATATATCCCCCCCCAAGCAGACACATCGATGGCTCTGAACGAACTTTATTTAACTCTTTGCAAACTGGAAACCATTTATCCGGAGGCTGCATTCATTGTAGCTGGGGATTTTCACAAGGCTAATCTGAAAACAAGACTCCCTAAATTTTATCAGCATATCGATTGCGCAACCAGGGGTGGAAAAACCTTGGATCATTGTTACTCTAACTTCCGCAACGCATATAAGGCCCTGCCCCGCCCCCCTTTCGGAAAAGCTGACCACGACTCCATTTTGTTGATCCCTGCCTACAGACAGAAACTAAAACAAGAGGCTCCCATGCTGAGGTCTGTCCAACGCTGGTCCGATCAAGCTGACTCCACACTCCAAGACTGCTTCCATCACGTGGACTGGGATATGTTTCGTATTGCGTCAGATAACAATATTGACGAATACGCTGATTCGGTGTGCGAGTTCATTAGAACGTGCGTTGAAGATGTCGTTCCCATAGCAACGATTAAAACATTCCCTAACCAGAAACCGTGGATTGATGGCAGCATTCGCGTGAAACTGAAAGCGCGAACCACTGCTTTTAATCAGGGCAAGGTGTCTGGTAACATGACCGAATACAAACAGTGCAGCTATTCCCTCCGCAAGGCTATCAAACAAGCTAAGCGTCAGTACAGAGACAAAGTAGAATCTCAATTCAACGGCTCAGACACAAGAGGCATGTGGCAGAGTCTACAGTCAATCACGGACTACAAGAAGAAATCCAGCACTGTCACGGACCAGGATGTCTTGCTCCCAGGCAGACTAAATAACTTTTTTGCCCGCTTTGAGGACAATACAGTGCCACTGACGCGGCCTGCAACGAAAACATGCGGTCTCTCCTTCACTGCCCAGACGGCATCCCCAGCCGCGCCCTCAGAGCATGCGCAGACCAGCTGGCCGGTGTGTTTACGGACATATTCAATCAATCCCTATACCAGTCTGCTGTTCCCACATGCTTCAAGAGGGCTACCATTGTTCCTGTTCCCAAGAAAGCCAAGGTAACTGAGCTAAACGACTACCGCCCCGTAGCACTCACTTCCGTCATCATGAAGTGCTTTGAGAGACTAGTCAAGGACCATATCACCTCCACCCTACCTGACACCCTAGACCCACTCCAATTTGCTTACCGCCCAAATAGGTCCACAGACGATGCAATCTCAACCACACTGCACACTGCCCTAACCCATCTGGACAAGAGGAATACCTATGTGAGAATGCTGTTCATCGACTACAGCTCGGCATTCAACACCATAGTACCCTCCAAGCTCGTCATCAAGCTCGAGACCCTGGGTCTCAAACCCCGCCCTCTGCAACTGGGTACTGGACTTCCTGACGGGCCGCCCCCAGGTGGTGAGGGTAGGCAACAACATCTCCTCCCCGCTGATCCTCAACACTGGGGCCCCACAGGGGTGCGTTCTGAGCCCTCTCCTGTACTCCCTGTTCACCCAAGACTGCGTGGCCACGCACGCCTCCAACTCAATCATCAAGTTTGCGGACGACACAACAGTGGTAGGCTTGATTACCAACAAGGACGAGACGGCCTACAGGGAGGAGGTGAGGGCCCTCGGAGTGTGGTGTCAGGAAAATAACCTCACACTCAACGTCAACAAAACTAAGGAGATGATTGTGGACTTCAGGAAACAGCAGAGGGAACACCCCCCTATCCACATCGATGGAACAGTAGTGGAGAGGGTAGCAAGTTTTAAGTTCCTCGGCATACACATCACAGACAAACTGAATTGGTCCACTCACACAGACAGCATTGTGAAGAAGGCGCAGCAGCGCATCTTCAACCTCAGGAGGCTGAAGAAATTTGGCTTGTCACCAAAAGCACTCACAAACTTCTACAGATGCACAATCGAGAGCATCCTGGCGGGCTGTATCACCACCTGGTACGGCAACTGCTCCGCCCTCAACCGTAAGGCTCTCCAGAGGGTAGTGAGGTCTGCACAACGCATCACCGGGGGCAAACTACCTGCCCTCCAGGACACCTACACCACCCGATGTTACAGGAAGGCCATAAAGATCATCAAGGACATCAACCACCCGAGCCACTGCCTGTTCACCCCGCTATCATCCAGAAGGCGAGGTCAGTACAGGTGCATCAAAGCTGGGACCGAGAGACTGAAAAACAGCTTCTATCTCAAGGCCATCAGACTGTTAAACAGCCACCACTAACATTGAGTGGCTGCTGCCAACACACTGACACTGACACTGACTCAACTCCAGCCACTTTAATAATGGGAATTGATGGGAAATTATGTAAATATATCACTAGCCACTTTAAACAATGCTACCTTATATAATGTTACTTACCCTACATTATTCATCTCATATGAGATGGCCAGCTCTCCCGCTATCTCTCTCAGAATGACCTTCTTGATCCAAATCAGTCAGGTTTCAAGACTAGTCATTCAACTGAGACTGCTCTTCTCTGTATCACGGAGGCGCTCCGCACTGCTAAAGCTAACTCTCTCTCCTCTGCTCTCATCCTTCTAGACCTATCGGCTGCCTTCGATACTGTGAACCATCAGATCCTCCTCTCCACCCTCTCCGAGTTGGGCATCTCCGGCGCGGCCCACGCTTGGATTGCGTCCTACCTGACAGGTCGCTCCTACCAGGTGGCGTGGCGAGAATCCGTCTCCACACCACGTGCTCTCACCACTGGTGTCCCCCAGGGCTCTGTTCTAGGCCCTCTCCTATTCTCGCTATACACCAAGTCACTTGGCTCTGTCATAACCTCACATGGTCTCTCCTATCATTGCTATGCAGACGACACACAATTAATCTTCTCCTTTCCCCCTTCTGATGACCAGGTGGCGAATCGCATCTCTGCATGTCTGGCAGACATATCCGTGTGGATGACGGATCACCACCTCAAGCTGAACCTCGGCAAGACGGAGCTGCTCTTCCTCCCGGGGAAGGACTGCCCGTTCCATGATCTCGCCATCACGGTTGACAACTCCATTGTGTCCTCCTCCCAGAGCGCTAAGAACCTTGGCGTGATCCTGGACAACACCCTGTCGTTCTCAACTAACATCAAGGCGGTGGCCCGTTCCTGTAGGTTCATGCTCTACAACATCCGCAGAGTACGACCCTGCCTCACACAGGAAGCGGCGCAGGTCCTAATCCAGGCACTTGTCATCTCCCGTCTGGATTACTGCAACTCGCTGTTGGCTGGGCTCCCTGCCTGTGCCATTAAACCCTACAACTCATCCAGAACGCCGCAGCCCGTCTGGTGTTCAACCTTCCCAAGTTCTCTCACGTCACCCCGCTCCTCCGCTCCCTCCACTGGCTTCCAGTTGAAGCTCGCATCCGCTACAAGACCATGGTGCTTGCCTACGGAGCTGTGAGGGGAACGGCACCTCAGTACCTCCAGGCTCTGATCAGGCCCTACACCCAAACAAGGGCACTGCGTTCATCCACCTCTGGCCTGCTCGCCTCCCTACCACTGAGGAAGTACAGTTCCCGCTCAGCCCAGTCAAAACTGTTCGCTGCTCTGGCCCCCCAATGGTGGAACAAACTCCCTCACGACGCCAGGACAGCGGAGTCAATCACCACCTTCCGGAGACACCTGAAACCCCACCTCTTTAAGGAATACCTAGGATAGGATAAAGTAATCCCTCTCACCCCCCCCCCTGAAAAGATTTAGATGCACTACTGTTCCACTGGAGGTCATAAGGTGAATGCACCAATTTGTAAGTCGCTCTGGATAAGAGCGTCTGCTAAATGACTTAAATGTAATGTAAATGTAAATATGCATACGTATATACTGTACTCTATATCATCGACTGCATACTCTATATCATCGACTGCATCCTTATGTAATACATGTATCACTAGCCACTTTAACTTTGCCACTTTGTTTACATACTCATCTCATATGTATATACTGTACTCGATACCATCTACTGTATCTTGCCTATGCTGCTCTGTACCATCACTCATTCACATATCCTTATGTACATATTCTTTATCCCCTTACACTGTGTATAAGACAGTAGTTTTGGAATTGTTAGTTAGATTACTTGTTGGTTATTACTGCATTGTCGGAACTAGAAGCACAAGCATTTCGCTACACTCGCATTAACATCTGCTAACCATGTGTATGTGACAAATAACATTTGATTTGATTTGATTTGATGGATGGCGACAGATCATTTGTTCGTTCGACATGGTGGGATCTTTTGGTGTCTGTAAAAGGAATTATCTGTGAATGGTGGTGGAATCGCAAATAATTATGTCATAACCATCATATCGAAGTGAACTCGGAGTCACACAATGATATGGTGTGTGGTAGAGCTGTACCGAGTAGTCGGACCAAACGAGTATCGTAACGGATATGGGCAATTTTCTGGATACGATTATGATCAGAGTATTTTTTTGTAATAAGGGTGCCAGCACCTAAGCATCTTTCTCATGTCAGTCAGTCAAGTGAGGCGCTGCGTTTTCTAAGTAACTCAAGTGGCTAGTTTTCCTGTCTGTAAAGAGAAGGGCGGTCTCTCCGTTGAATCCGCTGCTCTGATTGGATAGAGTGAAGCTGTATATCTAAGTCCACTTCCACATCATAATTTCACCCGATCACTTTCACTTCTCTGTTTCGGTGTGATCATTCAGACTGCTACTATGATAAATCAAATGGCAAGGACGTTTGCTATCAATGTGCATAATATCTAACAAGCGGGGCGAGGGTAGGGAAAAAAATGCCTGACGTGCATTCTGACAGATAGCAAACTTGTCTGCTCGCTGCAAATTGAGGACACACAGACACTCTGCGGCTCCTAATATGCAGCTTGTTTGGTCTATAAAGGTGCATGGAGGTATTTTTCCAACATCTACTTAGACATATTAAAACATTTACGTTTTTTCCAATCACAAGTATCACCCGATCCAACTATCAACTGTCAATTTATGTATACAATTACGAATATGAGTATGGCCATGTCACCTAGTGTGTGTGCTCCTCCCACTGCGACTAGGGGAAACCATGCAGTTTATCAGGCTACAGATGAAACAAGTTATGATGAACTTCACAACTTTGAATGATGTTCAATGTACCCTGGATAGGAAGCTGCATTGTGTATCTGTATTCATAGACTTGTCAAAGGCGTTTGACACTGTGGACCATACCGTCTTGGTGCAGAGATAGAAGTGTGTTGGGTTTACTGGTCATGCTCTGGAGTGGTTTGTGAACTACCTGTCCAATCGAACCCAGCGTGTTAAGTCAGATGTAAGTCGGACACAGTGGAGTTGTGCTCGGGTGTGCCGCAAGGATACGTTTTAGATCCCTGTTGTTTATTAACTACATCACCAACATTGGGAGACAATACTGAGACAGCTGATATACATTTGTATGCGGATGACACTGTGCCCTATTCAAGTGGCAGCAGTTTGACTTCAGTTCGCCTGCACTCACACACACTCATCCATTGTCTGTTTGCTGTTTTATTTGTGCTTTTGCCAGTGTTTTCTGTCTGTGTTGTTTTGTCTTACATCAGGGTTTTGTTGGTTTGTTTTTATAAGCCCCCGTCCCGACAGGAGGCCTTATTCATCATGCCAGTCCATCCGTTGTAAATAAGAATGTGTTCTAAATTGACTAGCCTGGCTAAATAAAAACATGATGGTGAAAGTGCACAGTGTGATGATTTTTGATGCTGCTTTTCAAGAAACACCTTTGGTCTTATTCTGGTGTCATGATGATCAATGCTTGACCGCCGCTTGACAAGTAAAAATACTCTGGCTCTTTATCAATAACAATGTCCTCATGTAGACTAGCCTACCCACACTGTATCTGCTAGAGCACACGTGCCAAGACCGGAGTAGGCACCGTTGCTATTTAACGCAACAGTTTTTGTCGAGTTTAAAATCGACACTTAAGTGGAAAAAGTACATGTTGTGTGCGCAACGTCGTCACGCACTTTCTAACGGCGACAAGGAAAATGCACATATTTTCTTTATGCAGATTTTAGAATATTCGCATGAAAATCTGTCACCAATTGGATGGAAACCTAGCTAGTCGCAGGCAGGCAGGCAGGCAGGCAGGCAGAGCGGGGTCTGGTCTCTCTGTACTGTGGTTTTCTGAGGTGGATCCCTAGGATCAGCAGGAGGTTCTGGGTTTAAATGCCTCCACTGCCCTTTGATGTCTGGCCCGGCACAGAGAGCTCCCTCAGATGTTCTGACACCCCACACACCCGGAAACACAACTATACTTTCACACACTGCAGTACATAGCCATAACAGGCCCGCCGCAAGTGTATCCAATCATTTTGGGAGTGCGTCTGTTTGTCTATTTCAGAGCTGACTAATTTTGTATAATGAGCTGATAAAGTGCAACCTGTCATTTCCTCTGGAACTTACTTAATCAAATTTGAGGTGTGTGTATGTGTGTTAGACTCAATTTGGTGAGCCCTGATCCGCAGCACTACCCCTGTGTTTCCTGTTGGATAAATAACCTTGGTAATTAAGCACCAGTCTGACTGTTTATCTCAATCAGTCTGTTCTACATAAGGGACAAGTCACTCACACACATCTCATGACAGATGAAGCCCGTCTGCAGTACCAACTCTGGAATCGTGGTGACCAGCAGGGACTGCACGAAACAGAGAAACTAAACTATCATGCCAATATTGGAGCAATTCAAGGAAAAATGGAAAGAAAAAAAACTCCCTTTCCGGAATATTGGATTTGAATCTACCGTATGACTGAGTGAGAGTGTATGAGTGTGTATTGTGCGAGTGTGTGGGGGACTCTGTGGGTGTGTGTGGGACTGTTTGAGTGTGAGACTGTGTGCGTTGTACAGTAGAAGGTTTGTCACCAGGCTGTACCTTTGCGGATGGTTCCCTCCTGTCCCACTACTCCGTTGGGGTCCACATTAGTGACGTAGACCGGGAGATCCCAGCCGCGGGAGGACATACCCCCTGCCACCGTCATCCCCAGGGAGTGATGGGGCTCCTTGGACAACGTCACCGTCTTCTCATAACACGCCGGCTTCTCACATGAGTCCTGTAGAGGGGAGTGGTGCAACGTGAGAAATGTGTTGAATGGTTACACTGTAATAGATGTTTATTCACTATATAGTGTTTATTGTGTCGTTTGTTTCTGCCGAATGGGTTTTCTTGTATTCTAAGCGTTGAGGTTTAGTGTGTAAGACTAAGTACAGTGTGTGATGTTCAGGATTATTTAGAATAGTTGTGGTTTGTGGAAGTGAGAGAGTGTATGTACAGATGTCGGATCTTAATTTGACACATTTCATTGAAGAAGGAAAATAATACATATTTAAAAACACAACCAGGGGCAGTTGAAAGCACTGTTTTGTTTACTGTATTATTATAATAATGTTTTAAGGGTATAGATCAGCTTTAATATTGCAGATTAAAGTGGCCTTTTATTGTCCCCAGCACAAGGTGCACCTATGTAATGATCATGCCGTTTAATCAGCTTCTTTGATATGTCACACCTGTCAGGGGGATGGATTATCTTGGCAAAGGAGAAATGCTCGCTAACAGGAAGGTAAACACATTTGTGCACAACATTTGAGAGAAATAAGCTTTTTGTGAAACATGAACACGAAACATGGGACCAACACTTTACATGTTGCGTTTATATTTTTTGTTCAGCATAGATCGTGGCTTCTATCAATGTAATTGTCTGCATCATTTCCAAATGCCATATATCATACTATATACATTTTACAGACACAGTATATTATACATTAGTTATCTTTTGTTTGTTTGTAGTCCCCTCCCATCTAACTTTGAGGACCATCCAGTTTTGATTTCTAGCTGCCATATATTTTTCCACTGTGCTGTTTCACAAAAGTTCTGAACCTTTCTATTCTCATAGTTAATTCATATTGTAAATTAAAGATACAATTTTTTCCTAAGAGTATTATATCATTGATCGTTTGACTATGACTTTTCCAATCAGCCAGCAGTGCTATTTGCGGAGTTAGCTCTAAGTAAATGTTGCAATTTTTCAGCCATTCCTGAATCTGCAACCAAGGACAAGCTACAGCATATATACGCAGCACCAAAACGAGTGATCTAATGACTGTGTCTCTTCTCAGTGACATCTGCAGAGCTAGGATGAGTGTATCCCCCATATATATAACATTATATTGTTTGCAAAAATGTTGTATCATAATTTAAATTGAAAAACTTGAAGTTTTGAATCCGCCGTCTAAAAGCTCACTAACAGGAATGTAAACAAATAATTTTGTGCAATTATTTGGAGAGAAATAAGCTTTTCGGATGTATGGAAAATTACAGGGATCTTTTAGTTTAGCTCATGAAACATGGGACCAACACTTTACACTTTACTTTTTGTTGCGTTTATATTTTTGATCAGTATACATAGCCTAACTATACAACGTGGGCGGGCATCCACACTGGAGGAAAATCTATTGTTTTACAGTAGGCCTGTAAATCAGCTGATGGTCCACAGGTTAGCCTACAGAATGTATTGGAATATATGCCACGTTCCTAGTTCCGACTAGCACGTCGCCAGCTGATGTCTCATTAAACCATCAATACGTGCTAAATTCACCTGCACAGCTGAACTCAATTGCAACCATTATTGCTCACCTCATTACCGCTCCCTAAAAGATGACGTTGGTGTTGCCTCCTTAGTCCTGCTTGCAACCAAAGTCTTTCAAGATATGTTCGGCCTCTGGTTCGTCTTATCATCGGAACAACTTTTTGAACCGATTAAGAGCGATTCATCTATTTGACAAGCATTCTATACAATAGAAATCAAGTATTTCCTCATTTACCACGGCAAATCTGTCAGGATTTGGCCAGGGTTGTTCCGGTTTTGGTCAATAGATGCCCCCATTGTGCTTTTTGACCCTTTTGTTTCCCCTTGTTTCCAGTTATTATTTGCACCTGTGCCACGTTTCCCTCGATTGTATTGTATTCCTGGGACAACCACGAGCTTCCCCTTCAAGCCTTGGTAGACTCTGGAGCCGGAGGTAACTTCATGGATGGTGTCTGGGCGAAGGAGAATGGCGTTCCCTCTGAACCTCTAAGTGACCCCATGAGGGTTACTACATTGGATGGAAGCCCTTTGGGATCTGGACTTGTCACTCGTGTCACTACCCCCTTGCGACTTTCAGTTTCCCAACACCAGGAAGTGATGAACTTTCATCTGATCTCCTGTTCCGAGTTCCCTCTCGTCCTTGGATACCCCTGGCTTCACAGCCATAACCCTCACATCGACTGGTCTGTGGGCACTATCAAGCAGTGGGGTCCTACGTGCCAAGCCACTTGTATATCTTCCCGAGTTCCTCGAGTTCTCCTCCCGAGTCTCTAGAATCCATCGACCTGTCCCGAGTTCCCGAGTGTTACCATGACCTCAAACTGGTATTTAGCAAACAGAGGGCCACCATGCTACCACCCCATAGACCTTACGATTGCCCCATCGACCTGTTTCCGGGCACCTTCCCCCCCAGGGGTCGGATCTTTTCCCTATCTCCACCCGAACGAGCTGCTATGGATACCTACATCAAGGACACTCTGGCAGCAGGCCTCATGCGTCCATCCACCTCGCCGGCGGGAGCAGGGTTTTTCTTTGTGGCCAAAATAGACGGTGGATTACGTCCTTGTATCGACTACCAGGGACTCAATGCCATAACCGTCCATAAGTGCTACCCGCTACCCCTTATGGCCACAGCCTTTGAGCTGCTCCAGGAAGCAGTTGTCTTCACTAAGCTTGACCTGCGGAACGCATACCATCTTGTGCGGATCAGACCCGGTTTCAACACGCCTACTGGTCACTACGAATACTTGGTGATGCCCTTCGGCCTGACCAACGCCCCGGCTGTGTTCCAAGCGCTCATAAACGATGTGCTTAGGGATATGCTTAACATATTTGTGTTTGTTTACTTGGATGACATCCTCATCTTTTCGAGTTCCCTTCAAGAACACACAAAGCATGTCAGTTTGGCTATGCCCCTCCATTGTTCCCGGAACAGGAGGCAGAAGTCGGAGTGCCTTCAGCCTTGAAGTTCGTCAGACGCTGTCGGCTTACGTGGAGGAAGACCTGTCTTAATCTTCTGCGTTCCTCACAGCGGTACCAACAACAAGCCAACAGACGTCGTCGTCCCGGGCCTACCCTGCGCCCCGGCCAGAGAGTCTGGCTCTCCACAAAAAAGTTACCGCTACGGGTGGAGTCTCGCAAGCTGTCCCAGAAATACATCGGTCCCTTTAAGGTTGCCAGGAGAGTGAACCCCATTTCATATCGCCTACACTTACCCAGATCCCTTAAGATTAATCCCACGTTTCACATTTCCTTATTAAAAGCTGTTGTTTTTTCTCCCGTTGTCTCGGCAGGCAGACCTCCCCCTCCGCCCCGTGTCATCGGAGGCCAGTCGGCTTATACCGTGCATCGGATACTGGATTCCCGCCGGGTGCAGAGGTCCTGGCAGTATCTGGTGGACTGGGAAAGCTACGGTTCCTAGGGGGATTCTGTCAGGATTTGGCCAGGGTTGTTCCGGTTTTGGTCACTAGATGCCCCCATTGTGCTTTTTGACCCTTTTGTTTTCCCTTGTTCCCACCAGTTATTATTTGCACCTGTGCCTCGTTTCCCTTGATTGTATTTAAACCCTTAGTTTTCCTCACTTCTTTGCTCTGTGTTTGTATGTTAGCACCCAGCCATGCTGTGAACTTGAGGTACTCTGGTTTTGTTCTTGTTTATTTTTGATTGTTCTTTTGAGGTTTGTTTTTTTCCCCTGCTGTTCTTACCACTTTGTGGATTTTCCTTGTGTCTTGGAGGATATACATTTTTTTCTCTTGGAATTACTTTTGACATTGTGGATTTGTATTTTTTCCTGAAGATCTTTTTCTTTATTAAATCACTGTCTCTAGTACTGCTGTGTCTGCCTCATCTTCTGGGTTCTGCCGACTATTAGTGGCTCAGTTTACTAAGTGACTGTTTCTCACACCGGAGACCTGAGTTCGTAACCGGGTCCTGACAAAATCTACTGTGGCAATTTACCTAAGACTTTGTATGAATGTAAACTGGTGTTTTGATAGGCTACAGTAGAATATAGTTTAGGTGTAGCAGCCTACTACCGTATGGCTGCATTTTGGATCCACTTGACACTTGTCTATCTTGTGTTATTAAGATACATAACATTAGGGTTGTTGATCTGTACGGTTGCATTTTAGATACATTTTTGTACATTTGAATGTTGCATGAACAGGACATGTAGGACATTTATTCATATTCTGTCTGGTGCTTTTAGCGTTTTGTGTACGCGAGTGTGATTGGATCATTTTGATAGCTGGCACCAGTCCAAATGACTTGACTGTTCCGGCATAGAAAGAAAGAGAGGTTTTCAGCGAAGGTGTCAATCACGAGGCTCATTAGAATTTCCCGATTCGCAGGACATTTTTTCCGTGACAAAACAGTGAAAAAAAAATGAAGATCTGACATCTGTACTGTACAAAGTGTGTATGTGAGTGTACGTGTGTGAATCAGGGAGAGTAGAGTAGTGCAAGTAAAACATGGACACATTGGGGTTGATGTGATGTGGCCTGTGCTGCTTCTCTACTGTGCTGCACGCACACATTTCTGACCCTCAAGTCACATGCCATGACTACCCCAGGACACTACTCTAACCACAGCTGTCACAAGCACTAACCAGTACTGCACACGGTGGTGTATGCGTGTGCAAGGCATGTATGATGTAAGAGTGTGTGTGAGCGCGGGCGAGTGTGTGCGTATATGTCTGTGTCTGTAGCTGTAATTGTATATCTCTGTGAATGCGCCTGTGTTCAAATTTAAAGGGGTGTACGGCCCTGTTTTTCTTCCAGTAAAACTAGGATTGCTGACGGCCCTAGAGCGGCTACAACAGACACACACACACATCCAACAGGAGCCAACTTCATTACTGTGTTTCAATATTAAAACACAATATAAAGGCCTGGTCAGATTTAGTCTAAATATGATCTATAGTCCTGCTGGAGGTGACTTGGCTTATCTCAGAACAATAATACATTGTTATTGTTGCTACCTGCTATCGCTGCAGGGTTCTTTTTATTACAGCCTCATTCTCTCTCTACTAGCTTTTGATGCCAAGGTTTTATCTGAAGAACACGGTAAGATTCCGCCGTCACACATTCTCCACTTTTAACAGTGTGTCTGTGAGAATTACAACTTCAAAATCTTAGAAAGTGAGGTGTGAGAGCTGTGAAGTTAATCGTTATTAGAATAAGGGAAGTTGTCAGCTCCAATAACGGAGCTGGAGAAAATCCTGTTTTAGCGTGTCAGTGGAGGGGGTGTGAATCCTGTAGGTTGGTGGCGATGTTTTCTTCGGGATAATAAGCTGAGAGAGAGAGAGAGAGCGCGAGAGGAAGCAAACAAGAGAAGGAAGCGAGAAAGCCAGAGAGACTGTGTAGAGAGAGAGAGAGAGAGAGAGAGAGAGACTGTGTAGAGAGAGCGAGAGAGAGAGGTGGCTGCTCCGAACGTGCGTAATGGCTCTCTGAGAGGAGTGGAACACTCTGACACAACTCAGGATGACACACTCCTCTTTGATGGAGGAATAATACGGCTCAGGATCATTTTCACATCAAATTCAATATTTAGCATGAGAAGAAGAGGCAGGAAAACAAAGTATTTTTTTTGGTGTGTGTGTGTCAAATCAAATCAAATGTTATTTGTCACACACACATGGTTAGCAGATGTTAATGCGGTATGTGCGTGTGTGTGTATAAGGGCTGTATGCAATCTGTGTTGCTGAAGCGTTACAGATTGCGTAATAGAGATGTAAAGGTCATTTCTGATTGAGCCGACATCTGCAGTGTTTACAGTGAACAGCAGTCTCTGCTAAAGCGGGGACATTGCCTTTAAATTGAAATCCCTGTGTATGAATAGATGAATAGATGCCCTATGTACAGTATGTAAACGTGTGTGTCCAATCTGAAGAAAAGCGCCTCAATCAAAGCAGTGTCTGACGTATTTGTGTTTGTTTGTGTGTGTGTTTGTGTGCATATGCTCGTACATACGTCATGCATTGCTCACCAGTAGTGTGTGTTCCATGTCCACTGGAGAGTATGGTGGGGGGCCTTCCATGCCCCATGGAGCCTCCTGCAGGATGTCAGGGTTAGGCAGACAGATCTGACGAGAAACAATGAAGTGGACCCGCTCCTCACTTGCCTACAGGAGACAACCAGATGGACAACTAAGCTCAGACCCAGACAGACACACAGAGCAATGCAAACTCATGGTTAAGCTCTCATAAATACTCACTGAACACAGCTTCAGTAAAGTTGATCCAGACAAGTCCTTAAAAACAACTTTCACTGCCGCGTAAACTAGACCCAGACACAGAAAACACACTGCTACTGTGTCTAGAACCTAAAAGGGTTCTTCGGCTGTCCCCATAGGAGATCCATTTGAAGAAGCCTTTTTGGGGTTCCATGTACAACCCTTTCCACAGAGGGTTCTACATGGAACCCAAATTGGTTCTACCTGGAACCAAAAATGTTTTTACCTGAACCAAAAATGGTGCTCCTATGGTGACAGCCGAAGAACCCTTTCAGAACCCTTTTCTCTAAGAGTGCATAGCTGTTCAAACAGGCCCATCTTGCTCTTCCCAGATGCTGTGTTGGGGGTAGAGTATGAGCTATTTCCTGTTGACATTCTCTACCCTCTCCTACCACCCCCTGAAGAGAGCTCTAGGGAAAGAATCCCCCACAGAGAGCTTGGCCAGGCAGTAAAATATATCAAACATTTTATTACCCCCGATAGGTTCATCCACATAATAAACAGATGCTCTGTTACAAATCACTCTCACTCACTCACTCACTCACTCACTCACTCACTCACTCACTCACACACACACACACACACACACACACACACACACACACACACACACACACACACACACACACACACACACACACACACACACACACACACACACACACACACACACACACACACACACACACACACACACACACACACACACACACACACACACAGTCTACAGTATATGTGAGTACATTTGTTCAGGTTGGTGTGTGTGTGACACTCTTATCCTCCCATTAGACCCCCATCCTGCTGAGACAGAGCTGCTCCATAGATCATAGATTAGTAGTCAGGTCATTTTCTCTTCGGTCTCTAAGAACACTGCAGTCTTTCTGCAGCCCTCCTTCTCTCACTACCCCTTTTCCAACTTTAAACTCCTCATTTTTCTTACTCGTCTGTATGTCTCCCCTCTCTACAGCCTTTTCCTCCAGCTTCTTTCACTCAGTCTCTTTATTACTCTGTGTTGTCCACCCACTCACACAATGACTCACTCACTCCCTCATTCACTCCCTCATTCACTCATATGAACTTGCACACACACACGTGCGCATATTACACATTCAAGCGCACACACACGCAGCAGCTCAGCCTTCAGAGTTGCTCTTTTGAGAGTGCCTGTGTTCTCTGTGGAGCAGAGCTGACTCCTAAATTACCCAGTCCAGCTTGTAATTGCCTTAATTGGACTCATTTAATTGGTTTCCCGCCAGTTCTTAATATCTGACAGAAACAGCCTGATGTGAGCAGCCATGTTGAGTCCTCAGAGACCCTCAAGAGCCAGCCAGTCTCCTCAGATAAGAACCCAGAGAGCACAACTACATCCCACAGTCAACAAGAAACACACCACCGCAATTACCCAGCATCCACCAGGAAGCAGTGCCTCAGCCAAGCAGCAGAGCAGCGCCCAGTCGAACACAGACACACCACAATTAACCACAATTAACCGCAATGGACGGGGTCAAAGCCAGCCAACAGAGTGCAATTTACCAGAACCACACTCCGCTAATAGTGATACTATACCAGGAACCCAGAGCATACCAAGCACACTACCAGACACACACCATTACCAAGAATTGTAAACGACAACCAACCAATGCTCCCCTGACCCCTGCAGACTGACCTGGATGAGCAATGCGGCATGTTCAGGCGCTCCGTAGCGCAGGTCGTGTCCGTTGATGGCGAGGACGCGGTCGTTGATGCTGAGCTGCCCGTCGTGTGCCGCCAGGCCGCCCTCCAGCAGGTGGAAGATGAAGACGCCATGTCCCTCTGGTCGTCTCACCAGCTTGATGCCCAGCTGCTCCTCTGGGGTGCTCTTAGCCAGGACCACATGGATGCTGTCATCCCTCAGGGGATGGCCGTGGGAGAGGCCGTGAGGCAGGTAGCCACCGGCCGCATCGTGGGGGTGTGAACGGTAGCGGTGGCGCTGCTCTCTCAGCACTGTGAGTCGCAGCAGCTGGCAGGGCTGTTTGAGAGTGGCCAGGGCGTAGCAGTGGGGAACATTGCTGATGTCTATGCCGTTCACCTGAAGACGAGCGGGAGAGATATGTAAAGGTGGAGTTAAGTCTCAGATTATATTGCAGGTTATATTGAAGAGTTTATGTCCAAAAACGTTATATCCACAAATTGTTCACCTTTGTGTTTTTTTTATCAGAAATTATTGGTTATGGGTATGTTCATGGCTATGTAAAATATTGCTGTTCTTTTTTTATTCATAGATTTTAGAAATGTTTTGCAATGCGCTGTTTAGCTGGAATGGAGTATTTGTGTCCTGTATATTTGATATGAGTTTGTCTCACTACAGATCTCATATTACTATATATATATATATTTATTTATTTATTTAAATTTTAAATTTGACCCCTTTTCCCCCCATAATTTCGTGGTATCCAATAGTTTTTCAGTAGCTACTATCTTGTCTCATCACTACAACTTCCGTACGGGCTCGGGAGAGATGAAGGTTGAAAGTTGAAAGTCATGCGTCCTCCGATACACAACCCAACCAAGCCGCACTGCCAGTTGTGCGTCGCCCCACGAACCTCCCGGTCGCGGCCGGTTACGACAGAGCCTGGGCGCGAACCCAGGGTCTCTGGTGGCATCATATTACTATATTGAATACTTAAAAAATATATATATATAATACTATTGATGTCACAAATGTATAATTTGTACACTTATGTAGTTATTTGTTAGATTTGACTATGTAAAACCTAGCTGTACTACTTATTTATAAAGAATGTAGTTATTTCTTACATTTGACTATGTAAAACCTAGCTGCACTACTTATTTATAAAGAATGTAGTTATTTCTTACATTTGACTATGTAAAACCTAGCTGTACTACTTATTTATAAAGAATGTAGTTATTTCTTACATTTGACTATGTAAAACCTAGCTGTACTACTTATTTATAAAGAATGTAGTTATTTCTTACATTTGACTATGTAAAACCTAGCTGTACTACTTATTTATAAAGAATGTAGTTATTTCTTACATTTGACTATGTAAAACCTAGCTGTACTACGTATTTCTCAGAGTTTGGCGGATACAGTATGTAGCATTCTGCTTAAAACATGATTATTGGTCTCTCTGAAATGAAACAATCAAGTGATAGATTTTAAACAAATGCATGACTTTAATTGAAAAACCCAATGCCATGATTAGATAGTGAAAAAACACACCAATCTCTTTCATAATTTCATTACACAATAAAAGCTCATTTGCCAACCTTTCTGAAAATGGATTTATAGCATTTTGAAATTAGGAGTTAGGTCTATAGCTGTGATGTAATTCAAATTCGAACACAAAACACAATACATACAGTCACATACATGGCGAGTAGTACTCCACCGTACTCCAAACAAAAACACACACTGACCTTGAGGATAATGTCCCCGGGCAGCAGGCGTCCATCCCGGGCGATAACCCCCTCCCTGTAGATGTCCTGGATGAGGATACGCACCAGGGGAGTCTCGTTGCCCCCCACAATGCTGATGGCCAGGGGCTCCGAGGGCTCACGGTTGATCTTAATACTGGTAACCTCACCATCAGGGATCAAGTGATGGAGCTGCGGTAGAGCCAGCACTGAGAGAGTGAAGGTGGTAAATATATATATATATATATATATATATATATATATATATATATATATATATATAGAGAGAGAGAGAGAGAGAGAGAGAGAGAGAGAGAGAGAGAGGGAGAGAGAGAGAGAGAGAGAGAGAGAGAGAGAAAGAGTGTGATACTCTGATTTCTATGATGAGAAGGAAATCTCTCAAAGACGCATTGCAAGGCCAACAGAGAGAGAGACAGGTGTATGTCCGTTTATATATATATATATATATATATATATATATATATATATATATATAGAGAGAGAGAGAGAGAGAGAGAGAGAGAGCAAACAAGAGAAGGGTGCGAGAAAGCCAGAGAGACTGTGTAGAGAGTTTTGGTGTTGAAGCAGCTGTCTCGACTCCCCCGGGTTACCAAAACAAACTTTACAAGCCGAAAGGGAGAATCCACTTGGCTGATCATCCTTTCTTATGTTTGTATCATTAGTCACATCTGTACCAAGTATGCTTGGGAAAAACCTCACATTTAATTTTCTACAAGGTTATTGCTTGGGTGGATAGAACATCACACAACTTTTACACAGGGTTTGCACCGATACACAGTGACTGTACAGGCACATAAATGAGATCTAAAATTCTCACAAATACACAACCACAACCTCATATGGTACACACACATATGCACCCATGCACTTACACACAAACACACAGTGTCAGCTTTCAGGTGTAAGAGTGAAAGTAATACCACTGTCACCAAAGGGATGGTCTAACTTCAGCCTCTCCCAAGCAGAGTTGTTCCTGTATGTTGTCCTCTCTGTTTCCCAGCTCTGAGCAGCAGACACACCCTGACTGGACTGGACAATTAGATAGGGGAGGCAGGGACTGGTATGTGTCCGTTCAATACTACCAACAGTCTGGGCCAAGAGCTAACCAGCTCACAGCTACCTCGGACAATGTGTGCTATATACACTATCTATATCGCTCTATATCGCTCTGTACCTATCAGTGGTTCTATCTCTCCCTACCTCTCCATCTTTCTCTCTCTCTGGCCCACTCTCTCCCCCTATCTCACTTGTTCCATAGCCCCAGTCCCTAGTTCTACTCACACTGCAATTTCTCCCTTCCAAAGTCAATATTTTCTCTTCATCACCGCAGATTGCTTCCAGGGAGTAGAGCACATTAACACACAGACCTATGCTGGTTATATAACCTCGCTCTCTCTCCCCCCTCTTTCTCTCTCTCTCCTTCCCCTCTCTCTCTCCCCTGTCTCTCTCTCTCTCTCTCTCTCTCCCTCTTTTCTCTCTCCCTCCCCCTTTTCTCTCTCCTCCCCCCCTTTCCCTCTCTCTCTCTCTCTCTCTTCTTCTTTCTCCAGAGGGATTCTATGAATATTTAATCTATTCTCACAGCCTCCTCAACGACGGCCTTAGAGAATAATATGGTCTCTGATCCTTCTCTCTCTCTCTCTCTCTCTCTCTCTCTCTCTCTCTCTCTCTCTTTCTCTCTCTCTCTTTCTGACTCACAGCCCAATGGTCCTCCTCATAATCACCATCAGGAACATCATGGTTCATCCTCCACTTTCTCCTCCTCCTCTACATTCCACTCTTCATGCCTCTGTCCATCCCTCTCGTTCTCCAGGGTCGTCCTGTATACTGCATCCATCTGAAATGGATTCTAAATGCCTCTGCAATAAACACTGCATCAATAAAATGCGTTTTTTGTAACTTATTTTGTACGTAATGTTTCTGCAACCGTATCTTATGGCAAAAAAAGAGCTTCTGGATATCAGGACAGCAATCACTCACCTCGGATTAGACAATGATTTTTTTCTACAACAAGGAGGACACTGAGGACGTTCTCCAAACACCCCACAGGGCCAACATCCCCATTATTTGCAAGAGGAAGCGACGCAGGTACAGAGGACAAAGAGTCGGACACCTCGTCAGGACCCAGAGAAGGCAAGTGGGAAAGCTGCCGTTATCGTCAATACTACTTTCCAAAATGCAATCATTGGACAATAAATTAGACGAGGTACGATTGCGAATATCCTTCCAATGGGACATCAAAAACTGTAGCCTATAGCCTATGTTTCATGGAATAGTGGCTGAATGACGACATGGATATTCAGCTAGGATATATACGCTGCACCGGCAAGATAGAACAGCACACTCCAGTAAGACGAGGGGGTCGGTCTGTGCATATTTGTAAACAACAGCTGGTGCACGAAATCTAAGGAAGTCTCGAGATTTTGCTCGCCTGAAGTAGAGTATATTGTGATAAATTGGTGGCCACACTACTTTTCAGCTATACTTTTCGTGCCTGTTTATTTACCACCACAGACAGATTCTGGCACTAAGACCGCACTCAGTCAGCTGTATAAGGGAATAAGCAAACAGTAAACCGCTCACCCAGAGGTGGCGCTCCTAGTGGCCGGAGACTTTAATGCAAGGAAACTGAAATCAGTTCTACCAAATTTCTATCTACATGTTAAATGTGCAACCAGAGGGATTTTTTTTGATCACCTGTACTCCACACACAGAGACGCGCACAAAGCTCTCCCTCGCCCTGCATTTGGTAAATCCGACCACAACTCTATCTTCCTGATTCCTGCTTACAAGCAAAAATTAAAGCAGGAAGCACCAGTGACTCGGTCTATAAAAAAAGTGGTCAGATGAAGCAGATGCTAAACTACGGGACTGTTTTGCTATCCGATGGCATTGAGGAGTACACCACATTAGTCACTGGCTTTATCAATAAGTGCATCGAGGACGTCGTCCCCACAGTGACTGTACGTACATACCCCAACCAGAAGCCATGGATTACAGGCAACATCCGCACTGAGCTAAAGGGTAGAGCTGCCGCTTTCATGGTGCGGGATTCTAACCCGGAAGCTTACAAGAAATCCTGCTATGCCCTGCGATGAACCATCAAACAGGCAAAGCGTCAATACAGGGCTAAGATTGAATCATACAACACCGGCTCTGATGCTTGTCTTATGTGGCAGGGCTTGTAAACTATTACAGACTACAAAGGGAAGCACAGCTGCGAGCTGCCCAGTGACACGAGCCTTCCAGATGAGCTAAATCACTTCAATGCTCCCTTCGAGGCAAGCAACATTGAGGCATGCATGAGAGCATCAGCTGTTCCGGACGACTGTGTGATCACGCTCTCCGTAGTCGACGTGAGTAAGACCTTTAAACAGGTCAACATACACAAGGCTGCAGGGCCAGACGGATTACCAGGGCGTGTGCTCCAGGCATGTGCTGACCAACTGGCAGGTGTCTTCACTGACATTTTCTACATGTTTCTGATTGAGTCTCTAATACCAACATGTTTCAAGCAGTCCACCATAGTCCCTGTGCCCAAGAACACAAAGGCAACCTACAGAAATGACTACAGAGCAGTAGCACTCACATCTGTTGCCATGAAGTGCTTTGAAAGGCTGTTCATGGCTCACATCAGCACCATTATCCCAGAAACCCTAGACCCACTCTAATTTGCATACCGCCCAAACAAATCCACAGATAATGCAATCTCTATTGCACTCCACACTGCCCTTTCACACCTGGACAAAAGGAACACTTATGTGAGAATGCTATTCATTGACTACACCTCAGAGTTCAACACCATAGTACCCTCAAAGCTCATCACTAAGTTAACGATCCTGGGACTAAACACCTTCCTCTGCAACTGGATCCTGGACTTCCTGACGTGCCGCCCCCAGGTGGTGAGGGTAGGTAGCAAAATATCTGCCACGCTGATCCTCAACACTGGAGCTCCCCAGGGGTGCGTGCTCAGCCCCCTCCTGTACTCCCTGTTCACCCATGACTATATGGCCAGGCACGACTCCAACGACAAATCCTATTCCCCCTCAGGAAACTAAAAAGATTTGGCATGGGTCCTGAGATCCTCAAAAGGTTCTACAACTGCAACATCGAGAGCATCTGATCAATTGCTCGGCCTCTGACAAGGCATAGTCACTTTAACTATACATTCATGAGAGCATCCTGACTGGTTGCATCACTGCCTGGTACGGCAATTGCTCGGCCTCTGACCGCAAGGCATAGTCACTTTAACTATACATTCATGTACATATGTACATACTACCTCATTTGGACCAACCAACCAGTGCTCCCGCACATTGGCTAACCGGGCTGTCTGCATTGTGTCCCACCACCCGTCAACCTCTCTTTTTTACGCTACTGCTACTCTCTGTTCATCATATATGCATAGTCACTTTAACCATATCTACATGTACATAGTACCTCAATCAGTCTGACTAACCGGTGTCTGTATGTAGCCTCACTACTTTTATAGCCTCGCTACTGTATATAGCCTGTCTTTTTACTGTTGTTTTATTTCTTTACTTACCTATTGTTCACCTAATACCTTTTTTGCACTATTGGTTAGAGCCTGTAAGTAAGCATTTCACTGTAAAGTCTACTACACCTGTTGTATTCAGCACACGTGACAAAAATACTTTGATTTGATTTGATCCTGGCAATTCTGCCGCCCTAGGCAAGACAAAAATATTGATGCCCTCCAAAAATTAAAATACTCCCAGTATGCAAAATTATGTTTAAAATAAGTATTGTCCGGATGTTTAAAATACGTATTGTCCGGATGTTTAAAATACGTATTGTCCGGATGTTTAAAATACGTATTGTCCGGATGTTTAAAATCAAATCATGCCTTTTGCACAAATTGTATTAGTCCGGATGTTTAAATCATAGTGCCATCTGTATTGTCCGGATGTTTAAAATGGCTCAGGTCAACGTATTAGCCTCCTGGTTCATGTTTAAAAATTAAAAAGTATCTCACTGATTGTCCCTGGATGTTTAAAATTAAAATACGTATTGTCCGGATGTTTAAAACACGTTTTCCGGATGTTGAAAATACGTATTGTCCGGATGTTTAAAATACGTATTGTCCGGATGTTTAAAATACGTTTTCCGGGTGTTGAAAATACGTATTGTCCGGATGTTTAAAATACGTATTGTCCGGATGTTTAAAATACGTTTTCCGGGTGTTGAAAATACTTATTTTCTGAACATTGAAAAATATGTATTTTTCACATGTTGAAATCGGGTTCATTTTAATTTTTGAATGAAAGTAGAAAATACGTCATTTACAATGAGACAATCCTACAGGACGGAGGTGAGAACCCTGGCGGAGTGGCGCCAGGAAAATAACCTCTCCCTCGCCGTCAACAAAACGAAGGAGCTAATCGTGGACTACAGGAGACAGCAGAGAGAACACGCCCCCACCCACATCGACGGGCCACAGTGGAGAGGGGTAAAAACATCAGGTTCCTCTGTGTGCAAATCCCAGAGGACCTGAAATAGTCCCTCCACAGTGAAAGTGCGATGAAGACGGTGCAACAGTGCCTTGGCGAATTCGCCTTGGCCCCTAAGACCCTCACAAACTTCTACAGATGCACCATCAAGAGCATTCTGTTGGGCTGTACAGAACCTGCACTTCCCGCAACTGCAGGACTCTCCAGAGAGGGGTGCGGTCAGCCCAATGCATCACTGGGACATTTACAGACCTTGAGGACATTTACAGCACCCGGTGTCACAGGAAGGCCAAGAAGATCACCAAGGACCTCAGCCACCCGAACCACGGCCTGTTGACCCTGCTACCATTTACAGTTGAAGTCGAAAGTTTACATACACTTAGGTTGGAGTCATTAAAACTCGTTTTTCAACACCTCCACAAATTTCTTGTTAACAAACTATAGTTTTGGCAAGTCGGTTAGGACATCTACTTTGTGCATTACACAAGTCATTTTTCCAACAATTAAGTTGACTGTACCTTTATACAGCTTGGAAAATTCCAGAAAATTATGTCATGGCTTTAGAAGCTTCTGATAGGCTAATTGACATCATTTGTGTCAATTGGAGGTCTACCCGTGGATGTATTTCAAGGCCTACCTTCAAACTCAGTGCCTCTTTGCTTGACATCATGGGGAAATCAAAAGAAATCAGCCAGCTCCTGTCGAAGTCTGGTTCATCCTTGGGAGCAATTTCCAAATGCCTGAATGTACCACGTTCATCTTTACAAACAATAGTACGGAAGTATAAACACCATGGGACCACGCAGCCGTCATACCGCTCAGGGAGAAGACGCGTTCTGTCTCCTAGAGATGAACGTACTGTGGTGCGAAAAGTGCAAATCAATCCCAGAAAAACAGCAAAGGACCTTGTGTAAATGCTGGAGGAAACAGGTACAAAAGTATCTATATCCACAGTAAAAAGAGTCCTATATCGACATAACCTGAAAGGCCACTCAGCAAGGAAGATGCCACTGACCCAAACCGCCTTAAAGCCAGACTACGGTTTGCAACTGCACATGGGGACAAAGATCGTACTTTTTGGAGAAATGTCCTGAGGTCTGATGAAACAAAAATAGAATTGTTTGGCCATAATGACCATCGTTATGTTTGGAGGTAAAAGGGGGAGTGGTGCACTTCACAAAATAGATAGCTTCATGAGAAAGGAAATGGGAAAGTGGGAATCCTAACTGACCTAAAACAGGGAATTTTTACTAGGATTAAATGTCAGGAATTGTGAAGAACTGAGTTTAAATGTATTTGGCTCAAGTGTATGTAAACTTTAGACCTCAACTGTTGAATGAGGAGACAGTACAGCTGCATCAAAGGAAATGGAACAGAGGGGACTGTGAAGGGACAAACACACAAACACATACACACACTGACACACTACCACACACACACACATTGTTTTAGTTTTGGTTTGTACGTCATTGTATTTTACATTCGTGTGACTGTCCCTGTTTTTTGTGGACCCCAGGAAGAGAAGCTGCTGCTTTTGCAAAATCTAATGGGGATCCAAATAAACAAACAAAGCTTGGACCAACAGACTGATAAACAGCTTCTATCTTCAGGCCACCAGACTGTTAAAGAGTCATCACTAGCCGGCCTCCACTCGATAGCCTGCCCTGCACTTTAGAGATTACTGCCCTATGTACATCTATGAATTGGGATTTTAAGGGGTTTTAAGTGGAGTGTTAAAGTTAAAATCAAAATTGAAGAGCATCTCAGAATAATTAATTGAACACTGGTCACTTGAATAATGTTTACATACTGTTTTTCCCACTTTATATGTATATACTGTATTTTAGTCATGGCTCATACTATATAATGTAGGGCATGGTCTCTACAAGGTGTTGAAAGCATTCCACAGCCCATGTTGACTCCAATGCTTCCCACAGTTGTGTCAAGTTGGCTGGATTTCCTATGGTGGGGGATGGACCATTCTTGATACACACGGGAAACTGTTGAGCGTGAAAAACCCAACAGCGTTGCAGTTCTTGACACAAAGCTACCTCCATAACCCGTTCAAAGGCACTTAAATCTTTTGTCTTGCCTATTCACCCTGTGAATGGCACACACAAAATCCATCACTCAGCTGTCTCCTCCCATTCATCGACACCGATTGAAGTGGATTTAACAATAAGTGACATCAATAAGGGATCACAGCTTTCATCTGGAATCACCTGGTCAGTCTATGTCATGGAAAGAGTACGTGTTCTTCATGTTTTGTATACTCTGTATAGTCCAGACTGTGTCCAGCAGCTCTCTGTGCCTGTCCCCTGAAGCTCCTACTCTCTCTCCTCCAGCCTGGCCCACAGAGCCCCAGGCTCCCACTCTCCCATCTGATCACTATCTTCTGCTCTGTTCTGGGGACCAGAGGACTCTTACACAATGTGCAGCTGAATTATTAAAGGAACATATGCTGCAGCAGTTACCCAGCCGTGTCAAACTCAGCACAGAGCCAAAGGAACTGCTCACACACACACGAACAAACACAGGCACACACTCTCGCAAACACATAGACTCTGGCACACAAACACAGTCAAGTAAACACAGACACAAAAATCCATGCAAGCGCAGGCATGCGCCTACACACGGACACACGCACAAACATGCACACAAGTCCTGACGTACACACACAAACACACGCATGTGCACGCACACACACACACACACACACACACACACACACACACACACACACACACACACACACACACACACACACACACACACACACATCTTATACCCTCTACAGAGAATCACAGAAACTGCAGACACAGCATAGAGATCACCGACATCATACTGATTTAAACACAATCGCCACTGACAAAACAATATAGACATAGACACACAGCATATACACATTTCATATAGTGCACAAAAGAAAACACACAACCACTCACTCAAACGAACACACACATACCTTCCTGGGGCACACTGGCGTTCCTGGCATTATCTTGTTCCTCTGCGGTCTCATTGGACACGGAAGTGCCACTCTTGGTCCTCCGCAGGACACTGAAAGCACGGTTCAACCGCCTGAAGGAGCGGCTCCTGACCGAGGTGCGGTCATAGTTTCGGAC
The DNA here is from genome assembly GCF_034236695.1 of Oncorhynchus nerka. Taxonomy (NCBI): domain Eukaryota; kingdom Metazoa; phylum Chordata; class Actinopteri; order Salmoniformes; family Salmonidae; genus Oncorhynchus; species Oncorhynchus nerka. The sequence goes on from NC_088412.1 coordinate 33,864,481, forward strand.
TGAGGGGAGAGAGAGACAGGGGCACACTTTATAGATCAGCCCTGTTCTGACTGAACATGTCTGGACAAGTCTCTGAGACCACTTCTCCACAGCCAATCAGATGCCGGAGATCTCTCGTTCTCTCTGCCTCTACAAAAGCCCTAACAACAGCTTGAACACATTTGTTTTAGGGATTCCAATCAATACCCTTCAGCAATTCCCCAAAACACTCATTATTACAAGAAAGAATAGAAATTCACACTCGAGGGAGGGGGCCTAGAAACTCTGCAGGGGTGATGGGCTTTGTAAACTGCAGCAGTCATTTTTATGTAATCTCTCAGCTAAAACTGGGTGCAGTGAGACCCTACTATAATCTTCTATAGTTGAGATTCTGGCAGGGAGTGTGCGTCCCTGGCTCTACCAGAGCAGAGCAGGCTGCAGTGGAGTGAGAGCCCCAGCCTGGCTGCCCTGAGAGCGGAGCAGTGGGCCTCTGCAGCGCCCCTCCCTCCCTCTGCGGGCCTGGGGAGATGCGAGGCCTCCTGACAGCCACATTATTCTTTAAACGCACCCAGCGCTTCTGGAGCTGACAGCTTGTTCAGCAGCAGTGGCTCTGCATGGTGGTGGGTACTCCGCTCCGCAGCCCTGGTGCCAAAGTGCTGGTGCAACGTCATTTGATGCCCCCCCAAGAGCGGTGCGCTCACGTTGAGAGGGGGGATGTGAGTGAGTGTGACACGCGTGAGTGGCTCCAGGGTTCACAGGTGGGATGAGTGGAGGGTGAGGGGCTAACACGTCATTCAGCATTAATGGACCTGGGCTATATTTAACCCTCATTCCTCCCACTCTCACTCCCTCTCTTTACATTTTCCCTCCCTGCCTCCCTCTCTCTCTCGCTCTCTTTCTCTACCCCTCCAGCCCAGGACAGAGATTTTATAGATCGGTGAAAAATCGATGCTATAAAAGCTAATTGAAGAACAGGATTTCCATCAAAGATCATTAAGTAGTACAGATACTGTATGTAAGTCTGCGTGGGTTATGGGATGTACACTACAGCTCAAAAGTTTAGGGTCACTTTTTTATTTTTTTTATTTTAATGGACAAAAAATGTGCTTTTTTTTTTTTAAACAAGGACATTTCTAAGTGACCCCAAACTTTTGAACGGTAGTGTATATCTGGTGTGTGGGTATGAGGGGGGAAAATACATGTTTGAATAGTGTTTACTGGTGGTATCTATGTAAGTGAGGGACTATGAAACTGTGACTAGAAAGCCTCCACTGGCTCCCTGCTTTCTATTGATTTTCAATCAGTCACAGTGACAAACAGTGTGATGCGCGCACGCACACACACACACACACACACACACACACACACACACACACACACACACACACACACACACACACACACACACACACACACACACAGTGCTTTATAGATCAGAGAAAGGTTACTAGGTGCAGCACTACCCATAACCGTACGCACACACACACTCACTCTTCTTGGAACTGCTGCGGGCTGCCAGGCTTGTGGTGCTTCCTGATTGGCTGTTGTCCTCCATGCTGGGGTCGAAGGCAGGGTTGACGAGGCCGGGCTCGTCTGATAGGAGAGCGACCGCGGAGGAGGTGGGGCCATCGCCGGGCAGGGTGGCCACAGTGAGTTCTGACGTGCTGTCAGTGCAGTCCCCCTCCTGGGAACGTCGCTTCCTGTCGGCAGACAGGCCATAGTGAGACGCCCCTTTACACCTTCAAAAACACACAGGGAGACAAGAACAGCCTGTCAGAGACACACACTATAGACCCAGCTGGGAGAGGTCACGCATCAACAACAACAACAGCAACCTACCAAGAAAAACCTAAAAAGAGGTTAAAATGGGATACTGCAACAGAGACGTTGTATAATGTAGCCTGTGATGGAAGGAACTATTATTACACTCTCAGTGACTCATCACCAATTACAGGATGTGTCATGAATATATGATGCAGTGAACACACGACAGCCACTGAATCACGGAACAGAATAGACTATCAGTCAACAGTCCTGAATCCTCTTGAATCGTCAGTGGCTCAGTAGTGACAAATAGTCCAGTCCAGGTAGAGAGGATATGGACAGGGATTAAACCAGAGAGATTAAGGTTAAAGGTCACCACCATCTCAGGAGCAGTGGTTAATATGATGTGACCTCTGACCCATCACCCCGTGGATGCATCCATCTCCTCACCTCTACTTCCTGATCCAAGCTGCCCAGAGGGGACATCTATTTGACCTCATGACTGATGTCATCATCTTGACAAGTGATTCCTCCTCAAGCAACATCACACACTCAATACACAACCTGCTAGTGTATAATAGTATATTTTCTTATGTAGACAACTGATCATTGTATTTGTATTTGTATTTTTTATGGTTGTTCTTCTGAATTAAAAACTGGATTGATACTGTCATATTGTTATTCTGTCTTGTCACCGTTTCTGTCTTATTTGATCAGTCAGTGTATAATTAAGCAATAAGGACCAATGGGGTGTCATGACGTTGGCCTCTTTGGGTATAGCAACCCCACCCGCAAATGGATTGATCTCTGACCTCAGCAGCTAACCCTAATTCAACCCTAATTATGCCATTAGTGGAAAAGCAGACAACAACACTTTCCAAAACCAACCATCGGGCGCAGGCCTCGTAAAGGTTCTCTCCAGTCTAGCCCTGATGTCTTGCCACCCAAGAGTGGCATCTGTCCAATACCGCAGTGCACAGCTGAAGCACGAGCAGGTAATGGGAGACATAAAGGGACAAAGGGAGAGAACCGGGAAACCGACGACAAATGCAGGAAAGGGAAAGATTCTGCTAGCTATGGAACTGCGCTTGAAAACTGAACAATTAAATGTAATTGCAAAAACGTATGACGATGAACAAGCACAAGCTCTTCAACAAAATCGTTTTCTACAGGAACAAAATCATATGCTACAGGAAGAAATCAATTGAGGCAAAACTAAATACGATGACGTTCACGCCAAACTAGATCAATCTGAAGAGTTATCTACAAACAGGAGCGCTCAACTTGATAACATGCAGTTTTGTTGAACGTTACTCAAAGTAACACGGTTCTACTCAAAACGCTGCAGACCAAAGACGATCAGTTAATGAACACAATGACAAAGTTTGATGACAAATCAGCAGAACTTGTTGAAGTCGCTGACCAAATGAATGATGAGAGAACTCAGGTGATGAAGATGGAAAGAAAAAGATGTTGAAAATCCTCTTGGGGCAGAATCCGATCCGAGGAGGTATTACGATATCTCGACACATTCCATCAGCCAACATGATTGACCATTCTTTTCATGATTTTGAGCCAGCTGTCTCTGTGAATAAGCAACTTCCCTCCTCCTTGCAGTCGTGCAAGATGGTAGTTGAGATGAACTTCTCTTGCCCTTCGGACACTTCCGCAAGCACTGCGGCCGTCGCAGCAAGAAAAACATCAATGCGCAGAGTATACTCTGCTTCCGATGATACACCTTCGACTTTGTTGGGGACTGTCACCCCTTACAATGACACTAATGGCGTCAGTTCAGCAACTGACCCGATGACTCCCACTGGTGAAACACTTTGTGATATCACAGACCGATATCCTCGTCTCAGTTCGCAGGTACTGAAGAAGTTGCCACACGCGGACACGGTGGTGATTGACATGCCTCTACTGCCACTGAGGGTGTTGAAGCACAAACACCAGGAGATTTGGTTGAAGGGCTACAGCCATTCTCATAACAACGCGTCTGCTGACAACTCGTACATAGGGTTCGACCTTTTCGTTTGCGCCTCGGACACCAACACCACCCGCTGGTGGGGGGGTCCGGAGACACAAAGGGGGGGAATAGTAGCCCAGACCCATGATGAGCCTCATCGTGGCCGGTGGGGGGGGGGTCGAGACTACGGACAACACCGTACGAGGCCGCCAGAGCATAAATCAAATCTAGTTGTAAACTCCCCTATGAGAACAGTGAGTAGCAGACAGGCCCCTGTACGGGGATTAACACATCTAAGATAGTACTGAGGTATACCACACTGGTCGTAAAGGAAGTCCAGTGGACTTGTCCACCTCCAAAACAAATGGCAACAATAATCATTCCTTGCCATGTGTAGGATCAACTACAATACAACTAGTAAAATGCTCCAATCATGTGTTCTGGTAGTATAATATTTCAGAATAAATCGGTAGGATAACTGGTCCCTTTGAGCACCAGTACCAATACCAGCGACAGTCAGTCTAGCTACAATCAGTAAGAAGGTTAGAGACCTAACCAATCAAATTACCCTTGACAACAGCGACATAGGAGTCACTCAGAGTGCAACACGTGGAAGGGAATCTTCAGTGCACTCTTCCAATGGTTAACACACATGTTACTAATAAATAGAATCCTCCATTCAGGAGGAATATTATTAGAATCATTAACCACGATCACACCACGTACGACTGGTCCAATACTTAGAGTACTTCCGTCGTGAGGTTAGCTCCTCCGTGGATAACATAGCTATGAAATAGACTTCATACCTATCACCACTACAATAGTGGAAGACACAGTGACTTGTAGTAAAAACTACTATAGACTCCCTTGACACCAATTCTGACTGACTTCCAGGCATTGACCTGAAAATTACCTAACTACGTCAGACTCATTCAGAACAAGTTGTAATCTGCCAGGATACTTGCTTTTCTTCCCTTGACATGCGCGCTTGTGTAAGCATAAACGCACATGCACAACGGAACATCCCATTAGGATTTATGCTAGAAGGGTCCAAGCAAAATACCAGCCTTAGTAAATGAAGTTGAACATTTACTTCTAGGCCTTTGACTCCGGACGTAGGTCATCCCTGTAGACTGCCCAAAACTAGTGCCTTACAGCTGTAAACTTATCACATAGTTATCAATTTAGGATAGTGCCTACGCGACACACCAAGTAGGAAAACCCTAGATATGGCATAGAGACAATGCCATGATAGTCATTTTGCCAGAACATTGGACGAATGTAGAATACAGTCCAATTAGATGATTTTTGTGTGAGAACTATATTTTGTACATCTTTTGTTTATGCTTTCATTCCTTTTCGGTTCAGTTCCTTTGACACTTAAGAAGTGATAGAGCCATAAACAAAGTCCACATACAACCATCACTTAGTGCCACAACGCCTCTCATTGGGGAATGAATGTAATTGTAATGTGAATGTAATGAATGTAATGTATATTTCATGAGTGTGTGTGCGTGCGTGCGTTGTTAACATCTGCCTAAGTTACTGCCACAGATCTTCCAGTCTGGACGACGACCAGACTACGGGTCCGGAACGGCGACCCCAAATCCGGACACACATGGTCCATCCTTGTGGCGGCATGCCCTGCTGTCAGGGAGCCTACCAAGGTAAACCACCAGCGATCACGGCGATCACCAACCAGGACATCCCCTGGCCCTCCCTGGGGTACTTTGCAGCTTCCAGGGAACCTACCAAGGTATATCACTAGAAGGGACCGCAACGGCGATCACCAACCGGACATCAACTGCCATCCTTGTGGTGGACTGCTCCGCTTTCAGAGAAGCCTACCAAGTTCAACCACCAGAGGGGACTGCAACGATGATCTACAAACAGGACATCACGTGATCATGATTTTATGTTGACAAACAAGATCCGAACCACCAGGGGCGGTATGTCATGATGTTGGCCTCTTTGGGTATAGCAACCCCATCCCCCTCTCCCTGCCTCCCCCTTGCCTCCTTCAACTAGGCTGCTGTGGTCAGAGGTCGTAAATTCCTGAGAAGACCCTGCCACATGGCCACATAGTAGAGAGAGAGTAAACTTTCATAGAGGACAAAGGAAATCCTTCCACCTCACAGAACTTGAGGTACGAACAAATGTCATGTTCCGGAGAAAGTATAAAAGATCGGTGAAGAATCCAGCTACGAACTAGTCCGTTTGTCACAACTTGGGAAAGCTCATGGGAGACAGTGTGGCCACATTACCATAACGCTGTTTATATAATAGCCTCAGATATGAGATTTACATCTAATTATTGTATACGATGAATGAGTGAGTATGATACTGTTTGTATAATTGTGTAATGTGATTTTGGACTGTTTTATGAAGACAAAATAAAATTCCCTTTTGATTTGAACTAAATCAGAGGACCGCCCCTGAGCCCAGTTAGGGTCAGGCCTCCTGGGACAGCCCCTTTTCTGCCATTCCGGATAAAATCCAACTTTGAGAAATTATCAGCAGACCGAGCTTACTTCAATTACGAGATGGCTAAAGGTTGCAGACCATGTTTTTCTCCATTAGGAGGACAAAGGTTGTAGACCATTGCTGAATCTTTTAACCATACCACGTGGTTAAACTCTTAGACTATTGATACCGACAGAATAAGAACAAGTCTTTTATACTAATTACTAATCTGCAGCTAGGAATTCGGTATCATTGAACGCGAAGAACGACAACCGCCGAAACATCCCTTCTATATCGAATGTCACTTTGAACTACCCCCTCTAACCTAGACAGAGAGAGAGAGGGAGAGAGACGGACAATTCTACGAAAGACACAAACTTTTCACCAGCGATCAAGACGACACACTGAGCGTAAATATATTGATTTATTGCAATTGTTCCCGAATGAGTGAGCGTTCATGTGTAAAGGATTAGCATTTCAATTGTTATAATTATCACTCCGTAGTGACTTCTTAGTCGACCCCCACTTCCCCTTTTATCTAACAAGCCGCCATGCCGGTTCAGCCCACTAGGGCACATTCTCCTATCATTTCATGTAACCACATTTACCTTGTTTGTTTGTTTGTTTATGCATTTCTGTGAATTACTTAGTTAGTAATACATAAATGATTTAAGACAATTGATGTATGGATGACTCATAATGAAGACTGGGTTTGTGCAGATAACCAACAATTTACGACATTTGGAATGAGACTAACGTGAGGTACAGTAAATAATTAATTAATTCGAAGACTAATTGATCAGATAAAATATCTGATATATAAGTTAACTTTGTAATCTGAATATTTTTCTTGGTGCCCCGACTTCCTAGTTAATAAGTTACGTGATTAATCAGTTGATCGCGCAGTAACTAATTACAGAGAATCTTTGATAAAAACTATCAGTCTTCAGTTAATGACAGTAAAGACACGACAGGCGTGTGGTATATGGCCAATATACCACGGCTAAGAGCTATTCTTAGCCAGGATGCAACGAGGAGTGCATGGATACAGCCCTTCGCCGTGGTATATTGGCCATATACCACAATCCCCAGAGGTGCTTTATTGCTATTATAAACTGGTTACCAATGTAATTAGAAGAGTAAAAATATATGTTTTGTCATACCCGTGGTATATGGTCTGATATAGCTTTCAGCGAATTAGCATTCAGAGCTCGAACCACCCAGTTTATGTATTGTGCTGCTCTTTGAGTCACTGTGGATAGGATCGGCTGACAGATGATTGAATTCAAATGTGAACAAATAAATGTTACAGTGGTTATAGAGAGCAGGTAACACAGGAGACATGAGGAATATAAAACACCACAGAGGTCTCAATGTCAAATTCTCCCTCATGAGACTAAGCGTATTCTCAAATTCCCAGTATTGTTCACGTGTTTCACGTCCCTACACTCGCTCTGCAACACAAACTGAACACTCGCTCTGCAACACAAAGAGAACACTCGCTCTGCAACACAAACAGAACACTCGCTCTGCAACACAAACAGAACACTCGCTCTGCAACACAAACAGAACACTCGTTCTGCAACACAAACAGAACACTCACTCTGCAACACAAACAGAACACTCGCTCTGCAACACAAACAGAACACTCGCTCTGCAACACAAACAGAACACTCGCTCTGCAACACAAACAGAACACTCGCTCTGCAACACAAACAGAACACTCGTTCTGCAACACAAACAGAACACTCACTCTGCAACACAAACAGAACACTCGCTCTGCAACACAAACAGAACACTCGCTCTGCAACACAAACAGAACACTCGCTCTGCAACACAAACAACTCGCTCTGCAACACAAACAACTCGCTCTGCAACACAAACAGAACACTCGCTCTGCAACACAAACAGAACACTCGCTCTGCAACACAAACAGAACACTCGCTCTGCAACACAAACAGAACACTCCCTCTGCAACACAAACAGAACACTCGCTCTGCAACACAAACAGAACACTCACTCTGCAACACAAACAGAACACTCGCTCTGCAACACAAACAGAACACTCGCTCTGCAACACAAACAGAACACTCGCTCTGCAACACAAACAGAACACTCCCTCTGCAACACAAACAGAACACTCGCTCTGCAACACAAACAGAACACTCGCTCTGCAACACAAACAGAACACTCCCTCTGCAACACAAACAGAACACTCGCTCTGCAACACAAACAGAATACGCGAAAGGCACAAACACCAACGTGCACATACACGCACAACCCTACAATTGAAATCCTCACAAACTGAGCATGTCGGAGAGTGTGTTTGCAAATAGACAGCAAATAGCTGTCTCTGGTTTTCCCTCTCTTTCCCATAATAAAGGCTTTTGGTTGAAGTGCCAATAGCGGAAGCTGAAACAACATTGTCCTGTCTCTGCCTCTCTGTAGAGCTATGAGAACAAACATTCATTAACTGTCTTTTTATGGGCTGGATCATACCAGGCCCAGTTAGAGCTTCTACTAACACACTCAGACATACACAGCAAACCAGTCTGAAGCAGTGTTTTGTCTCAATCGAGGTCTGTCTGAGCAGGTCATGCTCTGTCCATACATCATAGACGGAGACATTTCATTCTGAACTGGCCTCTATATCTCACTTCCAGCCATAGGGCTTGACTGGCTCCACCAGTCAGCTCTAACACTAGACTAACAGACAGAGTTTGGGGAGCAGTCGGTTCAGTTCGGCATGGGGACTGACATTCAAAGACGAGGGAGACGTTTCAGACAGTGGAGCCAAGCAGAGTCCCATTGATCATGATTTGTGGCCCAGTCAGAGCTTGGCTATGCTGGGACACTTGCTATTACTAAACTCCACCTGTGTTCCACAAGCCTGTCAGATGGAGGGAGGTGTGTGTGCTTACGTGCATGCTTGCGCGCGTGTTTGTGCATGTATTTGTGTGGCGGTCTCTTTCTATCTACCGGAGACTCACCCTAATTCAGAGCTAACATATTGAATCCTATCAAGAGTGTGGAGTCAGCAATATACCACTTAAGCAAGGGTGGTTGGAAGTGGTTGGATAGAAGAAGAATATTTCAGTCCACAACGCTGAGCCCTGCTTCAGTTGAGAGGGGCAGCATCCTTCCACCTGTCACTCGACATCAATTTGTGTAATTAAAGCTGCATGTACATCAGTCACAAAGACTGCTGTTACACCAGCAAGTTACGTGCTTCAAGTGGGGCTAAATTAATTACTTCAGGACATTAGGAACTTTACAACGTGCACAAGAACACATGCGTATGCACGTACGCACGCACACTCACACACCGCAGACACTGGAATACACCTACAGATGACAAGCCTGCAGTACAATACCTTTGGAGAAGCTGACAGTATGGAATTAAATCCTGAGAAAACATTCCCACATTTTACCAACACGGAGGTGTTCAGAGAGTGATTAACAACCAACATGACAAAATATTATGGTATAAATATTATAGTATTCACAAAAGTTTTTGGGCTGTCTAGTTTAGTATTTACTATAGTGTTTTAGTTTTATTATTTTCGACATCGAAGTGGAGGCTTTCTCCTTCAGGAAACCTACTGGAGAAATACTAAAAGAGCACATTTTTGAAAAACTGTAGGTAGGTAGATAGGTAGTGTCGTGACTTGACGTTAACATTCATCTGAAGACTGTTATTTATTCAATGTATTAACTATGTTTCATTGTTACCGAATTAAATGAATCACGTAACAATTAACTCATTAGCATCTGGGGCACCACGAGACCGGTTCTTTAAAGAGTTACCATTTCCCGAATTAAACCCTAAAAGGTCTTTACATATCACATACATAAACTATCAACGGCGGCAGGTAGCCTAGTGGTTAGAGTGTTGGGCCAGTAACCGAAAGGTTGCTGGGTTGAATCCCTGAGCTGACTAGATAAAAATCTGTTGTTTTTCCCCTGAACAAAGCAGTCAATCCCCTGTTCCCTGGTAGACCGTCATTGTAATAAAGGTTCAAGGTTACCTGACTAAATAAAGGTTAAAATAAAAACGTATATCATTCTAAACAGTCGTAACCTCCATGCATCTGCAAAAACCCGAGCCTTACTTATGATTCAGTACCACACAAATTGGTTTAATTATTTATTTACTTGCTAGTTTAATGGGAACACAGGATAAACACACACACTCTGTACTGGTTATTGACTGGAGACGTAATACGCTGAAAACAGGTCCCTAGCGGAATGACAACAACATGGATGCTTGTTATAGAAGAGATGGGGAGAGAGGGACAGAGACACTTAACATTGCCACATTCAGAAACTACTCTCACATACAATAACCATATACTTTGCACACAAACCTCCACCCGTTTTGAGCAAGAAATCATAAAGGGTATGAAAGAAGCAGTAGAGTCTGTACCATCAATCTGTACATCCAAATATGATCCAAGTAATAAGTTCACACAGGGTGTGCGACCAGTGCATCCCAAGTGGTTTGAAGAATGCATTTTCTATGCTAGAGGAAGCTCACGGTACAATATGTTTTTTCTCTCAGAGACAACACCCTAGTCATTGTCTCGTGTGTGCCTTGTTAAAGGCTTTGATACCCTTAATTCAAATCCCCTTCCTTCTGGGGATCAGAGGCACAGGGTTTAGCCACTTAGGCATATCTCCACTGCTGTTTAGAACATTAAAGACTGTCTGGAGGAATTAAGGCCACAATCTCTCCAGTCTGAGGCCAGAGCAGGGAACCCAGACAACAGTCCCCAAGTCGCAGAGGGACAGGGTGGTCCTGAAGCTGGGGACCCTAGAGAAAAGAACCAATGAGCGAAGACAAACAAATGTTGGATAATTTTCTTCCGAACAAACTACTCTTTTTATTTCTCTGCCCTCCTATCTAATACACAAACAAAACCTCCTGCTGTACTGTTGTGTAAATTGTGTTTTTCTGCCCCCTCTCTTCCCTCCCCTGTGTGTGTCAGTGTGTGATTTGTGTTGCGGGGGGATCATGGCTCAGCTTAGTGCTGGCTCATTAGAGCTAGCTGCCTGCCTCAGCAGCAGTACACCATGCCTAGTTCTCCACAGTCACAGACAGACACAGAGAGACGCTTCAGTAATCGCATCATCTCCATTAACCCTGTGATCTGGATAGAGATAGCTAAGAAACACCTTCTCTGGCACAATAATAATTACCCAGCATTCCGTGGGAGGAGCGGCGGAGGAGAGAGGGGAGGATGCGCCCTGGCTGGCTGTGACAAAAACAGTCTTCTTCTTGTGATGTGAAATAAACACCAGCTCACAACTCATCAAAGCCTGTGAGATTCTCCAATCCTCTTTAGGGGTGAGTGGATTATCCTCCCTAACCCAAATACGCTACGCTCTCCCTCTCTCGACTGACTGCAGCAGACAATAATATTATCAGCACAGAATACACAGACAGCACAAATAACCACAGACCATTATCAAAATATGAGCTAGATCAGTCAGTCTGGTGTGGACATGTAACGGCATTTGTCTTCCTCTGACGAGGATTATGAGAGATCGGACCAGTGTGCAGCGTGGTATGTGTCCATGTTAATATTTAATAAATCAACTGAACCCTGAATAACAAAACAACAAAGTGAAAGAACGAAACGACAAAGAAACAGTCCTGTCTGGTGAAGACACAAAACAGAAAAATAATCACCCACAAAACACAGGGGGGAAAAGGCTACCTAAGTATGATTCTCAATCAGAGACAACAAACAACACCTGCCTCTGATTGAGAACCATACCAGGCCAAACACATAACCACAACATAGAAAAAAGAACATAGACTACCCACCCCAACTCACGCCCTGACCAAACTGACACAAAGACATAACAAAGGAACTAAGGTCAGAACGTGACAGGACACAGGGTTGCTTGTATTTGTGTGTGTGGATGTGTGTGTATAGTGTGTGTGTATATGTGTGCAAGCATGTGAATGGCCTTGACTACCCAGAGTGTCTGTCAGGGATGGTCCAGTGTTGTGACCTGAACCCTGATGGACGTATCCATTCTGAAGTTGGTGTATAGCAGGGGTGGGCAACTCCAGTCCTCGAGGGCCTGATTGGTGTCAGGCTTTCCCCCCATCCCTAGCAAACACAGCTGATTAATCAGATGTCATTCTAAACTGGAGATCATGATTAGGTGATTATTGGAGTCAGGTGTGTTAGCTGGGGCTGGGGCAAAACTGTGACACCAAGCAGGCCCTCTAGGACTGGAATTGCCCACCCCTGGTGTATAGCATCCTCTCTGTGGTGTGTGATGGCTGCCGAAAGTCATGAACCAACCCAGTCCCCGGCCCTTCCCCCCTACTGGCGGTAGAGATGCCAGCAGTGTTAATCCGGACTGTTGGAGTACTGCAATCCTTTCCCAGCTCACTCCATGACAGCTCAGTTCTTAAGATGTATTGGGAAATATAACTTGGCATAACAGGCTGAGAGAAAGGGAAAATATGATTCTGTTCTGCTTCAGGCCTGGAGGAAGAAGCTTTTCTTTGGCACTGTGAAAGGCGGGACATTTGTATGTGAAAGAGATAGTTGTTTGGGACAGACAATACCTCCCAACAGTAGGCCTATATTGGGAATACAAATGACATTAAAGCATTCTGGGAAGTATGATATCCAATCATTCCCGAGCGTTTTTAATCACCCTATCGTCTAAACCGAGGAGTATCATCTTCCTTATCTCTATCCGTGCTTTGTCACAAGATCAAACTAAAGCTCCTTGCTTTGGCGAAAAAGCCTCTGGATTAAGAAACTCTAAATCTCACTAATCTTACAAAAAGAAGAGGAGAAAAAACCTTCTTCTTCTCCTTCTCGCTCTCTGTCTAATAAAAACGTATCCCTCTGAGCTCCTCTTGATGTCTGCTCCAAAAGTAAAACTCTTGACAGCAAACTGTCTGCATGTCAGACAGAGCTTTTGGCTAAGACACGTCACAGAGGAACACTCGCAACCCACTGGGTACAGACGTCATTTCAATGTCTAGTTTTGATTTAATTTTGGATAGGTTGTCAACTAACGTGAATTCAAAGTGAAATCAACAAAACATTTCACCATGTCAATGGATTTAGGTTAATACAAATACAAAATTCCCTTAAATTGCTGACTTTTTCAAATCCATTCAGTTTTCCACATTTGTTTTGAAATGGTATGGAAACAATGTAGATTGAAGCAAGTTTTGCCCAATGGGTTTAAACTGTCTGATGAAATAAAACGCAGCTCTTCCTTTCTTTGCCTCAGCCTCTCCACATGCACACATACGCTACAGGAGGTTGGTGGCACCTTAAAGGGGGAGGACGGCTCATGGTAATGGCTGGAGTGGAATAAGTAGAAAGGTATCAAATACACCAAATACATGGTTTGATGCCATTCCATTTGCTCCGTTCCAGCCGTTATTATGAGCCGTCCTCCCCTCAGCAGCCTCCACTGATGTACGCACGCACACACACACACATACACACACTCACTCACAGGCTCACAGTCCGCTGAGGCATGACATGGGGAGGGAAATTGTTAATTAATTAAATACATATTGACAAAGGCCTGGAGAAAAGAGGAGAACATCTGTGTTCACTAGCTCCTTAATTAGATCAATTTATCAATTATAAAACCTTGCTTTATTTTGGGAAGATCATATACGTAGGGAGGGAGGGTGGGAGGGAGGGGGGAGGGAAGGGGGGGGGGGAGAATGAATGATGAACTGAAAAAACTTGAATTAGTAGGCGTGCTGGTGCGTTGATTGGATTGTGTTGCTTTTTCTCCGAGGAAATGTCAGCTATAGGGTGTGACTCAACGACAAAGCACTTCAGGTCCCGAGACGAACACGTCCGGGGCCAATATCACAGGCTCCCCCCACGCACACAATCCGGCTACTGTAAGTCTGGTTTGGCAGGATTGGTTCATCTGTGTTGATGATCTAAAAGAAAACCCTCCCATCCCTGAGTCAATGAGGTCATCTTCCTCCAACTTCCTGAGCTCTGAATCAGGCCTTTTCTCCAATCAATACCAGAGACAGATCATCAGCCAATGCCATGACCTGACATGATCAGCTAGGAAGGACATTGATGCAGCAGTCATTGCATGAGTGTCGCGTTTCAACCAACCCGAGAGTCTTTCTCTCTGTCCTCTGTACTCCTCTCTCTCTCCCTCATCTCCTATTCCTCCATCCTGTTCTCAATTTTGTACACTCTCCCTCCATCCTTTATGCTCTATCCTACTCTCTCTCCCTCCACCTCTGTAACTCTGTCTCTCTCTCTGTCAGATTTATTCTCTCCTCCTCGGTTTGGGAGCGTAGCTGGCTCTGAGATCGCTACAATCAGCGGCAGCTCCACTACATAAAAAGGAAGCCTACATGAAGAAGCCTATCTCAATAGAACAATGTGCACACCAAACGTTGTATTTCATGCAAATTCCAGCAAACGTCAGTGCTTCAGTCAGTGTACGCACATAAGGCAAAAACCATGGCAGCTAAGAATGACTGCAGTGGGAATTGTGAATGTATCATTCTTTCCAGCACCTACGTATGTCTGTGTTAATTGATGTGAAGAAAAACACAATTAGCTATAAGGGGAGGTATGTGGAGGTTGTGGAGATATGTGGAGGTATGTGGAGGTTGTTATACGTGTGTGTATGTGTGAGCACTTTGCATGCGTGTTTGAACGTGAACGTAAGAACCTTCAATGTTAAAAGTCATGGACAGCCTAAGGCTCCAGATGACTTGTAGGTGAATTCTACATCTGTCCTATTCACTGTGACATTAGAGGCCTGTGTGTGTGGGTGTATAGTTATATGTACGGGAGTCATGCAGTATGTACAGTGGGGCAAAAAAGTATTTAGTCAGCCACTAATTGTGCAAGTTCTCCCACTTAAATAAATGAGAGAGGCCTGTAATTTTCATCATAGGTACACTTCAACTATGACAGATAAAATGAGAAAATAAATCCAGAAAATTACATTGTAGGATTTTTAATGAATTTATTTGCAAATTATGGTGGAAAATAAGTATTTGGTCACCTACAAACAAGCAAGATTTCTGGCTCTAACAGACCTGTAACTTCTTCTTTAAGAGGCTCCTCTGTCCTCCACTCAATACCTGTATTAATGGCACCTGTTTGAACTTTTTATCAGTATAAAAGACACGCAACCTCAAACAGTCACACTCCAAACTCCACTATGGCCAAGACCAAAGAGCTGTCAAAGGACACCAGAAACAAAATTGTAGATCTGCACCAGGCTGGGAAGACTGAATCTGCAATAGGTAAGCAGCTTGGTTTGAAGAAATCAACTGTGGGAGCAATTATTAGGAAATGGAAGACATACAAGACCACTGATAATCTCCCTCGATCTGGGGCTCCACGCAAGATCTCACCCCGTAGGGTCAAAATGATCACAAGAACGGTGAGCAAAAATCTCAGAACCACACGGGGGGACCTAGTGAATGACCTGCAGAGAGCTGGGACCAAAGTAACAAAGCCTACCATCAGTAACACACTACGCCGCCAGGGACTCAAATCCTGCAGTGCCAGACATGTCCCCCTGCTTAAGCCAGTACATGTCCAGGCCCGTCTGAAGTTTGCTAGAGAGCATTTGGATGATCCAGAAGAAGATTGGGAGAATGTCATATGGTCAGATGAAACCAAAATAGAACTTTTTGGTAAAAACTCAACTCGTCGTGTTTGGAGGACAAAGAATGCTGAGTTGCTGAGTTACCTACTGTGAAGCATGGGGGTGGAAACATCATGCTTTGGGGCTGTTTTTCTGCAAAGGGACCAGGACGACTGATCCGTGTAAAGGAAAGAATGAATGGGGCCATGTATCGTGAGATTTTGAGTGAAAACCTCCTTCCAACAGCAAGGGCTTTGAAGATGAAACGTGGCTGGGTCTTTCAGCATGACAATGATCCCAAACACACCGCCCGGGCAACGAAGGAGTGGCTTCGTAAGAAGCATTTCAAGGTCCTGGAGTGGCCTAGCCAGTCTCCAGATCTCAACCCCAAAGAAAATCTTTGGAGGGAGTTGAAAGTCCGTGTTGCCCAGCAACAGCCCCAAAACATCACTGCTCTAGGGGTAGTGCCAACTAGAGGGTAGTGGGTAGTGCCAACTAGAGGGTATGCATGGAGGAATGGGCCAAAATACCAGCAACAGTGTGTGAAAACCTTGTGAAGACTTACAGAAAACGTTTGACTTCTGTCATTGCCAACAAAGGGTATATAACAAAGTATTGAGATAAACTTTTGTTATTGACCAAATACTTATTTTCCACCATAATTTGCAAATAAATTCATTAAAAATCTTACAATGTGATTTTCTGGATTTTTTTCTCTCATTTTGTCTGTCATAGTTGAAGTGTACATATGATGAAAATTACAGGCCTCTCTCATCTTTTCAAGTTGGAGAACTTGCACAATTGGTGGCTGACTAAATACTTTTTTGCCCCACTGTATGTATGCTAGTCCAGTATATATGAACAATAGATTGTAATCTCCTATTAACTTCAATTTATGTTGTATTTTTGTTTGTGGTTGGCCTACTTTCCCCTCATATGCTACTAATACAGCGCCAGAGTAGCCTAGCACGCAAAACATTTCACATATCTTGCATTTTGTCAGTATGTGCAACACTGTGTTTCAGTGTGTGTGTGTGTGTGTACATTATTATCCTGGGTATACAACAACACTCCTATATAAACCTCTGTTAAGTGCATCCCATGGGTCCTGTGTGCTCTTTCTGCTGGTATCCCATAGTGCTCAATGCGCCTCTCCTCTCTACGGTCTCGTTTCTCACATGGTCACATGGTCTGAGGGTGTTGGTGGGGGTGGGGGTATTGCTCTCGGACCCATGCCTACACCAGCCTGTTCAAGGTTGGTCAGCCTGTCCAAACAAGGCAACTATCCCTGCAGCGCCATACCGTAGTTACGCTGGACACTGGTCCCTAGTCCCTGTTTGTTTCCCGGTCCACACAACGTGCTGCAACAAGCTCTCACAGTCTCATTCATGTTTTCATAAAACACATTTTGAAGTTGTTCCAAACATCAAATTGTGAAGTGTTTAAGATTAGGGTTAGGGTTAAGTTCAAGCATGAACTCTGAACGGTCAAGGTAAATTATAAGATTTGGGAAAGGCTTTAAACAGAAATCTCAAAAACGACTTTCTATTGCTGGATTTGAACATGCAACCTTTGACACCAGATGCTTACACCAATCTCCCCTTCCACAGCAACCTCACCAAACAGAAACCTACCCGAAGGTAACAACGCTCACTGTTACCCCTAGTGGCCGGTTTCCATGTCATCTCCCGACGTCCTCAGGCATGGATGGATGTTGAATACTGACTTGAATCAGGGGGGACCTGGCTGTACGTATCACGGTGGTGCTGGGTGACGGGACACCAGCTCAGCTAGGGGCGTGGCAAGAGGCAGCCACTGTTACCCCTAGTGGCCGGTGGTGCTGGGTGACGTGACACCAGCTCAGCTAGGGGCGTGGCAAGAGGCAGCCAGGGCATCAAATCACTGACATGACAGATTAGACTAGATTCTGCTTTCCTCTCCTCTGCCCTTCTCTCCTCTCTCTCTCTGTCTCTCCCTCTGTCCCTGTCTCAGAGACGGCTGCACTCCAGTGTCTCTGGTCTGGCCACTCATATGGAACGTCCAGTGTCTCTGGTCTGGCCACTCATATGGAACGTCCAGTGTCTCTGGTCTGGCCACTCATATGGAACGTCCAGTGTCTCTGGTCTGGCCACTCATATGGAACGTCCAGTGTCTCTGGTCTGGCCACTCATATGGAACGTGTGTGTCTCTGGTCTGGCCACTCATATGGAACGTCCAGTGTCTCTGGTCTGGCCACTCATATGGAACGTCCAGTGTCTCTGGTCTGGCCACTCATATGGAACGTCCAGTGTCTCTGGTCTGGCCACTCATATGGAACGTCCAGTGTCTCTGGTCTGGCCACTCATATGGAACGTCCAGTGTCTCTGGTCTGGCCTCTCATATGGAACGTCCAGTGTCTCTGGTCTGGCCACTCATATGGAACGTCCAGTGTCTCTGGTCTGGCCACTCATATGGAACGTCCAGTGTCTCTGGTCTGGCCACTCATATGGAACGTCCAGTGTCTCTGGTCTGGCCACTCATATGGAACGTCCAGTGTCTCTGGTCTGGCCAGGTACACTGATACACTGATACAGGCAGAACAAAGACACACTGATACAGGCAGACCAAAGGCACACTGAAACAGGCAGACCAAAGACACACTGATACAGGCAGACCAAAGGCACACTGATACAGGCAGACCAAAGACACACTGATACAGGCAGACCAAAGACACACTGATACAGGCAGACCAAAGGCACACTGAAACAGGCAGACCAAAGGCACACTGATACAGGCAGACCAAAGACACACTGATACAGGCAGACCAAAGACACACTGATACAGGCAGACCAAAGACACACTGATACAGTCAGACCAAAGGTACACTGATACAGGCAGACCAAAGACACACTGATACAGGCAGACAAAAGGCACACTGAAACAGGATAGTATGATTGCCTTGTTATTCTTCAGTATGTGTCATTATTTTACGATACGGATAGGCAGTAGAATACTACAGTACTAAAGTATAGTATACATGTACAAACAAACACATGCTCTGCAAAATGCATACCCACCCAATGAACACAGTATATTGAATAAAACCGGTAATCCCCACACGTTTTAAGATGACCACCATCATGCCTGTTCCCAAGAACTCTAAGGTTTCATGCCACAATGACTACCTCCCTGTAGCACTCACATCTGTAATCATGGAGTGATTTGAAAGGCTGGTTATGGCACACATCAACTCCATCATCCCAGACACCATAGACCCACTCTAATTTGCGTACCGCCACAACAGATCGATAAACAGATCCACTCCACACTGCCCTCACCCACCCAGATAAGAGGAATACCTATGTGAGAATGCTGTTCAATCATTACAGCTCAGCGTTCAGCTCAACACCATTGTCCCCTCCAAGATTTTCACCAAGCTTAGTACCCTGGGGCTGAACACCTCCCTCTGCAACTGGATCCTGGACTCCTTGATGGACAAACCCCAGGTAGTAAGGGTAGGCAGCATCACCTCCGCCACGCTCACCCTTAACACGGGGGCCCCACAGCGGTGTGTGCTTTCCCCCCTCCTGTGCTCCCTGTTCACCCACGACTGCATGGCCACGAATGACTCCAACACCATCATCAAGTTTGCTGACGACATGAATTTGGTAGGCCTGATCACCGGCGACGATGAGACAGCCTGCAAGGAGGCGGTGTGGTGCTGGGACATCTCCCTCAACGTCAATATGACCAAGGAGCTGATTGTGGATTACAGGAAACGGGGGGTGGCAAGCAGACCCCCATCCACATCGACAGGCTGCAGTAGAGCTTCAAGTTCCTCGCGGTCATAAAAAGAATTGAAATGGTCCACACACAAGCACAGTTGTGAAGAAAGCGCAACAGGCTCTCTTCTCCCCCAGGAGGTTGAAAAGGTTTGTCATGGGCCCTCAAATCTTCAAAGAGTTCTACAGCTGCACCACTGAGAGCACTTTGACAGGCTGCATCACCGTTTGGTATAGAAACAGCACCGCCCTCGATCGCATAACGCTACAGAGGATGTTGCAGACAGCCCAGTACATCACTGGGGCAGAGCTCCCTGCCATCCTGCCATCCAGGACCTCTATATCAGGCGGTGTGAAACAGGTGTAGACTTTACAGTGAAATGCTTACTTACAAGCCCCTAACCAACAATGCAGCTAAAAAATATGAATACGAATAAAAAATAAAAGTAAGTAAGCAAGTAATTAAAGAGCAGCAGTAAAATAACAATAGCGAGCCTATATATACAGGGGGTACTGGCACAGAATCAATGTGCAGGGGAACCGGTTAATCAAGGTAATTGAGGTAATATGTACATGTAGGTAGAGTTATTAAAGTGACTATGCATAGATAATAACAGAGAATAGCAGCAACGTAAAAGGGGGGCTGTGTAAATAGTCTGAGTAGCCATTTGACTAGATGTTCATAAGTCTTATGGCTTAGGGGTAGAAGCTATTTAGAAGCCTCTTGGACCTAGACTTGGCGCTCTGGTACTGCTTGTCGTGCGGTACCAGAGAGAACAGTCTATGACTAGGGTGGCTGGAGCCTGTGACAATTTTTGGGCCTTCTTCTGACACCGCCTGGTATAGAGGTCCTGGATGGCAGGAAGCTTGGCCCCGGTGATGTACTGGGCCATACACACTACCCTCTGTAGTGCCTTGCGGTCGGAGGCCGAGCATTTGCCATACCATGCAGTGATGCAACCAGTCAGGATGCTCTCAATGATGCAGCTGTAGAACATTTTGGAGTCGTGCCTGGCCGTGTAGTTATGAGTGAACAGGGAGTACAGGAGGGGACTGAGCACGCACCCCTGAGGGGCCCCTGTGCTGAGGATCAGTGTGGCGGATGTGTTGTTACCTACCCTTACCACCTGGGGGCACCCCATCAGGAAGTCCAGGATCCAGTTGCAGAGGGAGGTGTTTAGTCCCAGAATCCTTAGCTTATTGAAGAGCTTTGAAGGTATTATGGTGTTGAATGCTGAGCTGTAGTCAATGAATAGCATTCTCACATAGGTGTTCCTTTTATCCAGGTGGGAAAGAGCAGTGTGGAGTGCAATAGAGATGGCATCATCTGTTAATCTGTTGGGGCGGTATGCAAATTGGAGTGGGCCTTTCCATGACCAGCCTTTCAAAGCACTTCATGGCAACAGACGTGAGTACTACGGGTCGATAGTCAGGTTACCTTTGTGTTCTTGGGCACAGGGACTATGGTGGTCTGCTTAAAACATGTTGGTATTACAGACTCGGACAGGGAGAGGTTGAAAATGTCAGTGAAGACACTTGCCAGTTGTTCAGTGCATGCTCGCAGTACACGTCCTGGTAATCCGTCTGGCCTGGCGGCCTTGTGAATGTTGACCTGTTTGAAGGTCTTATTCACATCGGCTGCGGAGAGCGTGATCAAACAGTCATCCGGAACAGCTAGTGCTCTCATGCATGTTTTTACCCCTATGCATATCTGCCTTTGTTACTCCAGTAGCTCTGCACATTGTAAATATGATATTGGAACTGAACCTCTACATAGCTTCTTACTTTCTCGTGTTCTTCTTATTTCTTATTTCTATATCTTGAAGTGTTTTTGTTCTACCTTATGTTATTTTTAGTTCTACATTGATTATTGATGGCTGCATTGTTGGGTTTAGAGCTTGCAAGGAAGGCATTTCACTGTACTTGGGCACGTGACATTAACACTTGAAACTTGAAAGTGCTGACTTGCATACAAACTGCATCTCTCGAACCTCACAATCTCCGTCGCCTCCCCCATGTCCTCCAAGCGTGTGACCCGCGGGCCTTGCTCAACATGTCTGCATGAATACAGTGAAATTAGTTAGAGGAGAAGACTCTCAAAGTCACAAAGACGACCCTCTGCTCTCTTCCTCTCATGAATAAATTATTATGTAAATAATTAATCACTGCTTTTGTGTGTGTTTCTTGTGCACATGGGCCCGGTGATAATGTGTGCCTGTGTGTGTGTGTATGTATGTATGTGTGTGTGCCTCTGTGTGCGTGTGTATATGCAGTACACTGCATCTCTCTTAAAGTGTGTCCTTTACACTTGTCCGGGGGGCTCCACACACCACAGTTGTCTTTTCATCCATGTATACCGCATGTTCTTATGGTGGTGAATAGCTAAAGAAAATGTGTTTTGCGCATGCTACGTGAGCACCATTCACTAACAGTCTCCACAGGGAAAGGTAAGAATATAAGCATAATAAGTCTAGTAGGATAAGAAGTTGCCTGTTGGCTTGATGTTAACCATAGCCTGTCACTCTGCCCTCCGCTCCTCTGCTCTCCTCTTCCTCCAGCCTGATAGACACGCTGAGATGAAGAGCTGCAGAAAAAGGATTCATATTTAATCCCAACAAAAGTCTAATTAGGGAAGCCAGCCCTCCACCCTGCCACTGGGCTGAGATGGACCAGGATGGTAGTCGACTAGCATGGGTAGTCGGGGTACTGTATGTCTTTGACTGGGGATGGGTTGGACCTGGATGGTAGTCGACTAGCATGGGTAGTCGGGGTACTGTATGTCTTTGACTGGGGATGGGTTGGACCTGGAATCAACAAATGCCTCTTATCGTTCAGATCCCTTGCTCTGTGGCCGGGTGGCGGGCTGATCCCATTAGGATGTGTCCGTGCGGAAAGCGTCTGGGACGCCACAGCTCTCTACGTCGAGCTTTGGAGATTCAGGCTGAAAGGACGGAAGCTAAGTTAATCATAGCGTTTAAGACAAGTCAGCCCAGGCCCCAGAAATGAACGCAGATGAATCATTAACGTTCTATAGCACTGCATTGTGATTATCAGGAGAGTAGAGGGCGTGTGTGCTGGGTGAGAGGTGAGACATCTGTGTGCTGGGTGAGAGGTGAGACATCTGTGTGCTGGGTGAGAGGTGAGACATCTGTGTGCTGGGTGAGAGGTGAGACATCTGTGTGCTGGGTGAGAGGTGAGACATCTGTGTGCTGGGTGAGAGGTGAGACATCTGTGTGCGTGGCAGCGTGTGTGCGTGGCAGCGTGTGTGCGTGGCAGCGTGTGTGCTGGGTGAGAGGTGAGACATCTGTGTGCATGGCAGCGTGTGTGCGTGGCAGCGTGTGTGCGTGGCAGCGTGTGTGCGTGGCAGCGTGTGTGTGTGTTATGGAAAAAGAGAGTGGATTATAATGTACGTTTGCAAAAGGGGTGGTAAGTGGATGCAGTGTTTATGTATTGTGTGTGTGTGTGTGTGTGTACTGCATGTACAGGGACACATGGGGATAAATGACATAGGTGCTCTTGTGTGTATGCCAGTGCTGCGCTGGTTGTTGCTGAAGGAGGATAAGGGGGATAAGTCTATTCCAGATTTAATTACGGAGCAACTCTCTCTCTCTCTCTCTCTCTCTCTCTTTCTCTCCCCTGCTTGTGCTGTGTATACTATGTGTGTGTGAGTGTGCAAGATAACATTTATGCACACTCACAGGAATCTACTCACACACACTGACAATCTCACACAAACACACATACATATGCATACGCACACACACACACACACATAACACACACATTTAAATGTTCATATTTTTAACTCTGCATCATTGGGAAAGAGCAACTGCGCACGAGACAAATACAATATCATTTGATTTGACAATATATTACAATGTGATTTCTCTCATAGAATGAAACCCCTTTTGTGGGAAACAGGGAAATGCAGCACGACAACTGAGACACAGAGAAAAGCGAGAGGGTGAGAGAGATGAGAAGATGGTCAGACAGAGGGAGGCTCCTGGCTGTCAGGGCACTGGATAAAGATGAATGGTGTGCCACTGCTCTCCAGCCAGCCAGAAAAACACCATGTCCGCTCCTGTTTTCCCTCTCTATCATGCCACAATCAGCAAAAGCCCCGTCACAGAGACAGCACTGCGCACACAGAAACACACACACAAACACACTCACAGAAACACACACACAAACACACTCACAGAAACACAAACATGAGGAGAGGAGAGAAAGCACTCGTGGTATTTACAAACAATCATTCATTGCAATGACCCACATACTGAGTGTGCTCCCAATGAGCCCCTCAGTCTCCCATTGCTAAGGCAGCCATACGCATGGATGGAGCGATGGAAGTGACCTTATCCCCTCCTGTCTCCTCTTATTTCCCCTGCTCTCTCTCCTCTCTTCTGCCCTTCTTCTTCTATTCCCAGCTTTCTATTTCCATTCTCCTCTCCTCCTTTACTGTCCCCTCCTCTCCCTCACCTCTTTCGCTTTTCCCTTCCCTTCTCTCCTCCTCTCCTCTTTTTTGTTTTTACCTCTCTTCCCTCTCTCTCTCTCTCTCTCTAGCCATCTCTCTCGCTCTCTCTCTAGCCATCTCTCTCGCTCTCTCTCTAGCCATCTCTCCCGCTCTCTCTCTAGCCATCTCTCTCGCTCTCTCTCTAGCCATCTCTCTCTCTCTCTAGCCATCTCTCTCTCTCTAGCCATCTCTCTCGCTCTCTCTCTAGCCATCTCTCTCTCTCTCTCTCTAGCCATCTCTCTCGCTCTCTCTCTAGCCATCTCTCTCTCTCTCTCTAGCCATCTCTCTCTCTCTCTCTAGCCATCTCTCTCTCTCTCTAGCTCTCTCTCTCTCTCTCTAGCCATCTCTCTCGCTCTCTCTCTAGCCATCTCTCTCTCTCTCTCTCTAGCCATCTCTCTCGCTCTCTCTCTAGCCATCTCTCTCTCTCTCTCTCTAGCCATCTCTCTCGCTCTCTCTCTAGCCATCTCTCTCGCTCTCTCTCTAGCCATCTCTCTCTCTCTCTCTAGCCATCTCTCTCGCTCTCTCTCTAGCCATCTCTCTCTCTCTCTCTAGCCATCTCTCTCGCTCTCTCTCTAGCCATCTCTCTCTAGCTCTCTCTCTAGCCATCTCTCTCGCTCTCTCTCTAGCCATCTCTCTCTCTCTCTCTCTAGCCATCTCTCTCGCTCTCTCTCTCTCTAGCCATCTCTCTCTCTAGCTCTCTCTAGCCATCTCTCTCTAGCCATCTCTCTCTCTCTCTCTCTAGCCATCTCTCTCGCTCTCTCTCTAGCCATCTCTCTCTCTCTCTCTAGCCATCTCTCTCGCTCTCTCTCTAGCCATCTCTCTCTCTCTCTCTCTCTAGCCATCTCTCTCGCTCTCTCTCTAGCCATCTCTCTCTCTCTCTCTCTAGCCATCTCTCTCGCTCTCTCTCTAGCCATCTCTCTCTCTCTCTAGCCATCTCTCTCGCTCTCTCTCTAGCCATCTCTCTCGCTCTCTCTCTAGCCATCTCTCTCTCTCTCTCTCTAGCCATCTCTCTCGCTCTCTCTCTAGCCATCTCTCTCTCTCTCTCTAGCCATCTCTCTCGCTCTCTCTCTAGCCATCTCTCTCGCTCTCTGTCTAGCCATCTCTCTTGCTCTCTCTCTAGCCATCTCTCTCGCTCTCTCTCTAGCCATCTCTCTCGCTCTCTCTCTAGCCATCTCTCTCTCTCTCTCTCTTTCTCCCTCTCTCTCCCTCCCCTCTCCCCTCCCCTCTCCCCTCCCCCTATCTCTCTAGGTTTCATGGCTGTCCAATATAGGATATGAGTGTCTGCAGGAGCTAAAGCTCCACTCAATAAAGGATCCTCATAATGGAACGGGAGGATTTGTAAAGCTTTGCATTGTTCCCTGTATTCATACAGCATAATGGGACATTACCGTCAGACTGGCGAGGACTGGAGAGGATAGCAGGATCCCAGCTTATAGATCTGTGAGCCCCAGGCTTCAAATGAGTCGACTGAATATAACCAATATCACTGACAGAGACACATACAAAGGACCACTATAGACTATTCCCAGAAAGACTGAAGACTAAAAATGACTACGTAGAGAACGAATGGCCACATAGTCAAACGGCTCAGAAAGACTAAACCGATATAGACACACTTAGAAACACACAGACAGAAATGTGTTTCACCAATAAGATTCAGCTGCACAGCCCACATCTCCACACACCACACAAACCTACAATTAAAACGAACAGTCGCTGTGCAGACACAATACGTGTTTAGGCTACTTCAGGGAGGATGGTGTCTATTTTCAAAAATGACAATCTGAGCCAAGGGAACGAAGGAGGCGAGATCGTCACCTGCTCCTCGGTATGAAGAGTACAGCTGGCTGGATGAGACGGTTGTTGCCATGGTGTCAAAGTGTTTCATATGAACTATGACCGAATGAATGGTCTCTGGGAGTGTTTTCTTCCCCCCAGAGGGTGTTGTTTGTCGTTATCGTCTTTATCTGTGTATCTATCTTTCTGAATCATTGTGGCGGCGGTGAATGTCTGTGTTGTTGTGTTGTTTGTAGCGATGGCTGTGTTCTCTGTGTGGATATAGCGAGTGTTTGCTCTTTGTTTTGCCTGGAGTGCTCCTCATGAATATGGCCATTCACACAGTGAACAGGTAGAATGAAGCAGGAATCAAACGGGCACCCAGGTATTGAAAGGTATGTACTCCACATGTAAAAACCTCACAAACAACTCAATAACACACACATACAGAGACAATCAATCACATACAGCGTTTAGCAACAGGCATGCAGAGGTACACATTTCATTACTGATCAATAGACAGCACGCACACACACACACACACACACACACACACACACACACACACACACACACACACACACACACACACACACACACACACACACACACACACACACACACACACACACACACACACACACACACACACACACACAGTAAACACACACACACACATCCTGCAGTCCTGATGAGAGTGCTGCCATGCTGCAGTGCTACCCAGGAACATCCAAACAGACCTTGTCTGCACAAACCTCTATATCTGTCATGTCAACCGCATCCCGCTGCCACGGCAACCAATGGCCACTACCCAAGTCAATAACCCCACAAATGGCCATAGCGCCGTACACTCTCTTTGTAGTCAGATTAAAAGAACACACACGCAAACGCGCACGCACACAGGCATACACAAACGCATGTACGCTCACACACAGACACACAGACACACACACACACACTACAGGGCTGTATTGGTGAAGGGGAGTGATGGGGTGATGTTATGGAAGTGAATGGATGCAGCAGGTCTATGCTGAGTGGGACAGTGGTACAGTACTCACAGCTCAGAGTAGAGGATGTGCAGGTTGCCCACATTGTCAGTGTAGTTGGCTGGGCTGAGCCAGGGTAGAACGAGCAGCAGTAGAGCTTTCATGGTTGATACACAGTCAGCTCTCTCTCGCTCTATTTCTCTCTTTTCTCTTTCTCTTTCTGCACCGGAGCGCTCTTCTCTTCTCTCCCCCCCGACTTCCTCCTCCTCCACTTCCCCCTCCTCTTCTCCGAGCCTGGCCGTGCTGACCCTCTCCCTTTTCCCCTTCTTTCTTCAGAGTAGCTCTCAGGACGAAATGACTCCCTCTCTTCTTTCTTTCCCCCTTCCCTCGTTTTCTCCTTTCTGTCTCCTCCTGTCTCTCTCTCTCTCCCTCAGGCAGGCTGTGTGGTCATCTCAGCCGCAGAGGCGAGTGGGCCAGCTGCCAGAGGATGAAGAAGAAGAAGAAGAAGCAGCAACAGAAGTAGAGGAGAAGTCCTGCGGAGGTAGAGGATGAAGAGGCGGAGGAGGAGGAGGAAGAGGAGGGAGGATACCCAGGGGAAGGTGGCACATTTGGAATATGATTTGAGATGTGCAGGCTTTAATCTGCTAGCGACGTGTAAGAGGATTTCCGCTCGTACGAGTATGTGTGTGTGTGTGTGTGTGTGTGTCTCCCTCCGTGTATGTGTCAGAGGGAACAGCGCAGCCTGTGACTTATACTGCAGCAGGAACCACTGAGAGGGAGAGATGGAGCAGACCAAACCAAGGGTGGGGGAGGGGGGCACCCGATGCTTCTCTGATTGGTCACAATCCCTCTCCCCCTCGCACTCACACACAGCTACTGCATTAACCTCCTCCTGCCTGCACATACGCTGGTCGGCTGACTCTTAAACACCTCCCCCTTAAAGATGGGTGGCAGCAGATTGGTCTGAACGCTCCAAAGACCTTACCTACATGTGTAGAAAAAAAACACAAAACGAGAAGGGGAGAGGAGAGGAAAAACACACTGCCAAATCAATATTCATTACAGAGATACAGGAGAAGCCTGTTATTTCTGAATGGAGTGAAACAGACTGACAGAGTGGGAGAGTTTACAAAGGGGAGTTTACTGTTATAATAATTCTTCATTGAACCAAACCAGTGGTCAGACGCCCATCAATTTATTCAGGGAAATTGTTGTTGGGGTGTGTGAGTTGGGACAGGGGGATGAGAGAGGCTGGGCCATGTTTGATATCTTGAGATTGGGGCTGGGTATGGATAACGAGGGGATGGTTAATAAAGAGGAGTGATGAGGGCACCGTAAGGTAGCATAAGGGCAGGTCCTAGCAGACTGTTTTTGTTGGGAGTGTTTCCCGGGCTAAATACACACAGTGAGTGTACAAAACATTAGGAACACCTTCCTAACATTGAGTTGCATCCCCTTTCGCCCTCAGAACACCTTCAGTTCGTCGAGGCATGGTCTCTACAAGGTGTCACAAGCGTTCAACAGGGATGCTGGCCCATGTTGACTCCAATGCATATGGGAAACGGAAAAACCCAGCAGCGTTGCAGTTCTTGACACGAACTGGTGCGCCTGGCAGCTACTACCACACCCACTTCAAAGACACTTCAATCTTTTGTCTTGCATTCACCCTCTCTCTGATTGGCAGACATACACAATCCATTTCTCAATTGTCTTCCCTTCATCTACACTGATTGGAGTGGATTTAACAAGTGACATCATAAGGGATCATAGCTTTCACCTGGATTTTCCTGGTCAGTCTATGACATGGAAAGAGCAGGTGTTCTTAATGTTTTGTATACTCAGAGTCGATCTCTCTCTCTCACTCTACATCTTGTTCTCTCTTTTCATTGCTCTCATCTCCCTCCCCTCTTTCATCCCTCTCTCCTTTAGCAGTAATTAGAGAGCCAGAGGGAGGGACTGATGGTGGTGAGAGAACTTTGATCTCCAGTCATGATATCACGTAACACTTCAAGTCTGCAGCGTCTCACACTTATCTGCTTCCCATCTCCTCTCCTCTCCTCTCCTCTCCTCTCCTCTCCTCCCTCTCCTCCTCTCTCCCTCTCCTCTCCTCCTCCTCTCCTCTCCTCTCCTCTCCTCCTCCCCTCCTCTCCTAGTGGTTAGTAGTGGTTTGGGATTAGTCTCAGTGAAGTCCTGTCTTAAGGTGCACCGGAGTAAGGCACTTTACTGGTGTAAATATGAATATTTAATGTGTAAATATATGCGTGTGTGTTTAGTTGTGTGTTCTGGGCTGTGGTGTGAGCAGTGTGAACCCCACAAGGCCACGGGCTGGCAGGAGATGTAATGTAATGTAATGTAATTGGATTGTCACAGGATGCAGTTTGAAAGCAGAAACCAGTCTGGCCCAAATAAGTAATCAAACACACTCAAAAACAAACACACACACACACACACACACACGCACACACACGCACACACACGCACACACACGCACACACATATTAAGAATATTTGCCTATTTCCATTCCTCTTCAGTTTTCGATCTCAATCCCAGTCTTCCAGAAGGAGACTAGTTGAGGCTAGACGAACCAATAGAGCAGAGGTTATGAAAGTGCAGGGTTTTTTTCTGGCTCAAAATGGGGCAGTGGGCGTGGCCAATGGCTGTCGTTGATCAACATTTTTAGAGGCGCTCATCTTGGCCGCATAGTTTTTTGTTTGTTGCTGTTTTAAAGCTAATTTTCTGAAATTCGACACATTTTGCTATGGGGCTGAGAAATTCTGTCACTCAAAAGGTGAGGGGCTGAAGCTAATTGGCGAGAACTTGAATTGGGTGAATTTGGGAAAATGCCGCAGCACAACTTCAAGGAAAATATTTGCTTTCAAACTAGGGATTTTTTGGCTAATTGAGGTAAAACAGTCATTCTGATCATAGATTATTGCCATTAAATAAAGTTCAGGAGGAAATCGAAGCCTACGCAGCCTGAATGCAAAATGCCGAACCGGTCCATGAGGGATAACGATGTGTTGCCGGCTGCATACAATGTATTTGGACGGTAAAATGACACGACTCAATATTGCCATCTGCCCCCCCACCACCAACACACACACACACATCAGGAAGTGACATGGCCAGAAAGGTCAGGGACAGAACGGCCACCTGTCACTGCAGAGATCAGAGATCAGCCCGCTGGCACAGAGCCAGGTGGACTTACATCACACTAACACATACACAACACCAGCATATACACAACACCAGCATATACACAACACCAGCATATACACAACACTAGCATATACACAACACCAGCATATACACAACCCCAGCATATACACAACCCCAGCATATACACAACACCATATACACAACCCCAGCATATACACAACACCAGCATATACACAACCCCAGCATATACACAACCCCAGCATATACACAACCCCAGCATATACACAACCCCAGCATATACACAACCCCAGCATATACACACACACAAAGGCCTGCACGTAAGCACACACACACATAGATCCATGCATTAAAGCATACATTTCCTATTACTGTCTATGCATATGGACAGACAAGAACCACATCTATTTCATGTCCACTGGGTCATGGCTGTGTCTGAAATGGCACCATATTCCCTTTATAGGGCTCTGGTCAAGCACACTATATAGGGAACAGTGAGCCATTTGGGATGCTCCCACGTAAGAACACAAAACAAGGACCTAAATCTCTTCAATACTCACAAACTCACTGGCATGCAAAGGGATTTGTTCATTTCCCGTTCATCTCATGCTTTGACAGAGTTCTTTACTTGACATTTGCACGGTAATCTGAATTGAGATAAATCCCCCTCCAATCCCACATGACATAGACAGCACTCCCCAAATGAACAGCATGTACGTATACTGAAAGACATGAAACACCATGCTACAGGCACGGAAACACCAAGCATGGAAGAAATCAATGCACAAATGCCTGAACACGCAGGCAACCCAATGACCCGACCAAAACATGAACAGACAAGTACAAGAACGTCAACACAAGCACTGCAATGACACACACATTAAAAAGCCAAGTGCAAATAGTTCACATATTTTCACTGGGAAAGGCCCTTTATAAATGCATATTGAAAATTCACTGTAAAAGGATTTGCAAGATAAACAGGC
Source organism: Oncorhynchus nerka (assembly GCF_034236695.1). Lineage (NCBI taxonomy): Eukaryota > Metazoa > Chordata > Actinopteri > Salmoniformes > Salmonidae > Oncorhynchus > Oncorhynchus nerka. Next base: position 33,895,486 of record NC_088412.1, read on the forward strand.
TATAAACACCTGACCATAAACACACCTAATGAAATAAGACCATAAACCCTACATCATAAACGTAACACGCAACCCTGCATGACATCAAGCGCAGGACCCCAATTACTGGACCGCAAACACAACCTCAAACACAGGACCACAAACACTGAACCCCAAAAAAGTGCCAAACCACGAGCACAAAACCAAAGACCTTATGAGGCGGGTGTATCAGGCTGGATGAGCCAGAGAGTATCTTCTCTTCCCCCAGGGCGTAGCCTCTCCCCTCTACAGATAGATACTGTAACACCTCGTGACTCCTCCCAGAGAGGAGCTGGCCCCCAGAGACCCCTGGCCCACCCACATCACACTCACACATCATGAACGGGACGGGGAGGTAGACATGGAGGCGTGAGTGACAGGACACCAGAGGATGAAGATTGAAGAAGGAGAGGGAGGGGAGAATGGAAAAGAAAGGGGGTGAACTTCGAGGGGATTGCAGGCTCAGGAGATAGTGATAGCATAACTATCACTTTATGGAAAACACATTGTTGCACAGTCCCAGTGTATAGTTCGGGTGTTATTTAATAATTATCCTGTGGGCCTCTAGGCTAGCAGAGTGTTAACGAGCGCTAATGAAGAGAGGAGCCAAGACACTGAACAATGAGCAGCCAAACCTCTGACTCTATAATGATAAACAGAGGAGCTGGGCTGGTTCAGATGAAAGGACCTGGGAGAGGAAGTGCGCTCTCCCCCTCTGGGACTGGAGGGGGTGGGGACAGGGACAATAGGGACGTGGGGGTGGGGATGTTAAGTGTGTATGTTAAATGGAGGTCAACACAGATGTACCACAACAACGTTACGAGCCCTGAGAGAGAGAGAGAGAGAGAGAGAGAGAGAGAGAGAGAGAGAGAGAGAGAGAGAGAGAGAGAGAGCGAGAGAGCGAGAGAGAGAGAGAGAGAGAGAGAGCGAGAGAGCGAGAGAGAGAGAGAGAGAGAGAGAGAGAGAGAGAGAGCAGATGGGGAAAGCAGAACACAAATGATATGCAGCAGTTATTATGGGTGCTGCAGGGAGCTTAGCGGTTAGAGCGGTGGGCCAGAAACTGGAAGGTTGCTGGATTGAATCCCTGAGCTGACAAGGTAAAAAATCTGTCGTTCTGCCCCTGAGCAAGGCGGTTAACCCACTGTTCCCCTGGTGCTGAAGACGTGGATGTTGATTAAGGCAGCCCCCCGCACCTCTCTGATTAAGAGGGGTTGGGTTAAATGCGGAAGACACATTTCAGTTGAATGCATTCAGTTGTCCCTGCAATATCTAACTGTGTTTAGGAAGACTTATGTTGCAGACATCCTGTGGGTGTGGAACACTCTTTGCTCTTACAGTGGATTGTGGGTAAAAGTGTTTAGGGGTAGTCTTCCAGTGGTGACATGCATGTTGGGATTCTAACTTCTTCTCCTACCTGTTCTTGATGTGTCCCTCCATCTCCCCCCGGGGCAGGGCATCAGTGCAGTGGGTTAAGGTGTGTTGGGGTAATGTGTTATTATAGTACATAGTGGGTATGATGGAGGTACGAGACCTACCTGTTCTTGATGTGTCCCTCCATCTCCCCCCGGGGCAGGGCATCAGTGCAGTGGGTTAAGGTGTGTTGGGGTAATGTGTTATTATAGTACATAGTGGGTATGATGGAGGTACGAGACCTACCTGTTCATGGTGTGTCCCTCCATCTCCCCCCGGGGCAGGGCATCAGTGCAGTGGGTTAAGGTGTGTTGGGGTAATGTGTTATTATAGTACATAGTGGGTATGATGGAGGTACGAGACCTACCTGTTCTTGATGTGTCCCTCCATCTCCCCCCGGGGCAGGGCATCAGTGCAGTGGTCAGTGAAGGGGCAGGCCACGGCCAGCTTGTCCAGTAGCTTGTGCACCAGCAGGCTGGACTTGCGGCAGTTCTGCAGCATGAGATGGGTTCGGTCCACGGGGCAGAAGTCACTCTCCAGCAGGAAGCTGGTCAGACACTCCTGGCAGTAGGTGTGTCCGCAGGGCGTGTCCAGCGGCCTGATAAACGGCTGCAAACAGATGTGACAGATGAGGTCATCGTCCACCTCGTCTCGGTACAGGTACTCATGGTTCTCCTCAAGGAGATGTCTCTGGCCGCACGCCTGGCACAGCTCCGGGGGAGGGGACTCCAAACCGCCGTAGCCAATCGTTGCAGGTGATGGGAGTTGTTGTGGGGGTGCTGGTGCCATCGCCATCACCATGGCAACATCAGGCACCTCAGCCAAATCAAACTCCCCCTGGCTACTCATGAAGAGGGCTCTTGGACAAGGGGGGCTTGGTAATGGTGCTCTACAGAGAGACAGAGAGAGGCACATGGATATTGGATCAAGCTGGAAGGGCGTGACAGTGTTCATAATGTCAGCGTTCTCTGAGCTGAGCTACAGAACTTGATGTTGCATAGACACACAAGCAGGCGGACAGACAGGCACACACACATAGATATACCCTCAGCAGTGAAACATAGAGCAGGAATCACGGCCACCGTGAGAGCGGGAGACAGGTAGCCTAGTGGTTAGAGCGTTGGATTAGTAACCAAAAGGTTGCAAGATCGAGTCCCCGAGCTGACAAATGTCAAATTCTGTCCTGCCCTGAACAAGGCAGTTAACCCACTGTTCCTAGGCTGACATTGAACATATGAATTTCCTCTTAACCAACATGCTGAGTTAAATAAAAAACATCCTTTCTTCTAATTTTGCTCCTTTTCATTGGTCTGTTCTCCTCTGGCAGAGAAGACTGATATCGAAGCACAGAGGAACCCCTTTGTTTCTCTGGCTACACATGGCATTCACATTCAGTACGTGTGTTCCGTGTGGGACATAATATGTACGGTATGAGACAGCGCTCAGAACCACGACGTCATCTCCCAGTCAGGCGGTCTGGCCTGGCACGCCGCCCTGAACAGATGGGCAGAGACGACTGGCATCCAGGAACCACGTCACCCTGGCAACGGCCATCTTGTTGGCAACCCTATGGCCCCTTTTTCTGGAGCAACTCTTGGGTCGTCCCGCCCGATTGGCTATTACTTTGGCTGACTATGTTATACATAGTCTGACATGGACTGAAATCCACTAACCTTATTGGGTTTTAACCCTAGAATTAGAACACAGATTTCACACACTGAGCATCAATGCTCATGTACTGCAATGTACAGTGACTAATGGAGCATAAAGTACACCATGCGGTATAAGGGATAACCTTGCCTCTAGTGTGTGAGAACTTGGCGTGAGGGTCCTCTTTAACCTATAGCACACCTCTCCATCTTTGCGTGTGGTTGGGGGTCAGGTGGGAACCCAGAAGGTACTAAGCCATTTCCCATGACACGTTCAAAAGCTTTCCAAAGGTGATACACCTGACTGTAACAGACGGCATTCAGTAACTGCACACACACACACACACACACACACACACACACACACACACACACACACATGCACACCAATGACTGTATGGTGCACAATATGCACTGTACACTAACAAACATGCCCACTAACACCCAGAAACACTCGTACATAAACACGGATGCAATACGCATCACCTAGTTGTGAACACACACACAGACCTTGGCTTACATAAGTGGCCTAAGAGGAAAGCTATGAGTTGTGGCAGTCATCAAAGCTCTGTTTGTTTGCTGTGTGTGTCTGGGAGGAGGACCGTGGTAATAACAGCAGTCTGAACAGTACTATAATTAAGTTAAAGCTCCCTGCTGTGATGAAGTGACTGCATTATCCTGCTACACTCACTCTCTCTCTCTTACTCTCTCTGTCTCCCACTCTCTCTCTCTCTCTCTCTCTCTCTTTCTCTCTGTCTCTCACTCCCTCTCTCTCTCTCTCTCTCTCTCTCTCTCTCAGTCTCTCACTCCCTCTCAGTCTCTCTCTCTCTCTCTCTCTCTCTGTCTCTCTCTCTCTCTCTCTTATTCTCTCTGTCTCTCTCTCCCTCTCCCTCTCCCCCCCCCCCCCTCTCTCTCTCTCTCTCTCTCTCTCTGTCTCTCACTCTCACTCTCTCCCCCTCTCTCTCTGTCTCTGTCTCTCTCTCTGAGGGGGGGAAGCTTTCATCTCAATACAGACGGACAGAAGGAGCAAAAGGAGGGAGGGAGCAGTGTACACTAAAGCTGAACATCTCTCTCTCTCTCTGTCTCTCTCTCCGTCTCTTTCTCTCTCTCTGTCTCTCTGTTGATCTCTCTCTGTCTCTCTCGCTCTCTCTCTCGCTCTCTGTCTCTGTCTCTGTCTCTGTCTGTCTTTGTCTTTGTCTCTCTTTCTCTCTCTCTGTCTCTCTCCCTCGCTCTCTCTCTCTGTCTCTGTCTGTCTTTGTCTTTGTCTCTCTTTCGTCTCTCTTTCACAGAGACCTCTGTATCTGAAATTCATTAATCCTTTGTGTCATATAACAGTAAAATCTCTGAAGCTTCCATTCACTAAGAGATTTGAAGGGGACACACCTGTGTCCAGGGAGCACCTCCCAGAGCTCATTAGTGTTAATCCTGAGTGACAACATGGCTTCACAAAAACACCGCCGAGGAGCTCCAACCCAGCCTGCTCTAACCTGCTGTGGAAAAGAAAGTGAAACCAGGGGAGAATTCTTGCCCCCTCTAAATGAAGCCACAGAAGTTCAAGGCTACTGCAGGCATTGTTAACAGGAAACAGGATCCCCGTTACAGTGAATGGAAAAAATGTGATCTTCGTGGTCAATCTTCAGGTAAATAAATACATCTTGAGAAAAACACACCAGATGTATGTCCTTGAACCTTTTATTTTAAAATCGTACGCAGAAGAAGTTTTTAGGATAATTGAGTTGCTAATGGCAGCCTGCAGTACCCCGGTCGGCCTTCAACTTGACTTACGCAATGAGAGGGGGCAGCACTGAGCTAGCCTGCAACATCACTTCCTGGAGTTGCTCAAACTGCATCTTAACCGACTTAATTTGGCTTCAGTGCTCTATTGAGTCTCACAAAGGAATGAAGTGTCACGTGATCAATGGCTTTGTTCCATTCATATATACAGCCATTGAGTGACACACAGCTGACAGCCATGACAGGCTGAAACGTGACCAGGCTAAAGCCCTGTTTATAACCTCACCTTCCAATTACCAGGCCTACAGGATTAATAAGAAAGATCAATTAAGCAGAGCCCTTATAAAATCGTCAGTCTGTTTGGACTTTCTCTGTTGGCTTTTGTTCACGCCATGTTTAATGAAAGAGAAAGTGCTGTTTGTGTTAAAAAAAAACAGACAGTATCGTCATCCAATTTCAAGTGACAAGGTATTTGTGTTGCCATGGTAACCTTTGCCCAACATTCAGGGAGAAAAGGCTATGAATGATGGCAAAAAAGGGTTCACATCTATGTCCATACACTATACACTGTATCTAAAAGTATGTGGACAACCCTTCAAATTAGTGGATTTCTTCCCTGCTAGAGCTGCCCTGGTCAACTGTAAATGCTGTTATTGTGAAGTGGAAATGTCTAGGAGCAATAATGGCTCAGCCTCGAAGTGGTAGGCCACACAAGCTCACAGAACAGGACCACCGAGTGCTGAAGCCCGCAGCACGTACATATCATCTGTCCTCTGTTGCAACACTCACTACTGAGTTCCAAACTGCCTCTGGAAGCAACGTCAGCACAGGAACGGTTGGTCGGGAGCTTCATGAAATGGGTTTCCATGGCCGAGCAGCCGCACACAAGCCTAAGATCACCATGCAAAATGCCAAGCATCGGCTGGAGTGGTGTAAAGCTCGCCAACATTGGACTCTGGAGTAGTGGATACGCATTCTCTGGAATGATGAATCACGCTTCACCATCTGGCAGACAAATCTGGTTTTGGCAAATCCCAGGAAAACGCTACCTGCCCCCATGCATAGTGCCAACTGTAAAGTATGGTGGAGGAGGAATAATGTTCTGGGCTGTTTTTCATGGTTTGGGCTAGGCCCCTTAGTTCCAGTGAAGATAAATCTTAATGCTACAGCATACAGTGACATTCTAGGTGATTCTGTGCTTCCAACTTTCTGCATCCGTTTGGGGAATGCCCTTTCCTGTTTCAGCATGACATTGCCCCGTGCACAAAGCGAGGTCCATACTGAAATGTTTGTCGAGATCGGTGTGGAAGGACTTGACTGATCTGCACAGATTCCTGACCTCAACCCCATTGAACACCTTAGGAATGAATTGGAAGGCCGACTGCGAGCCAGACATAATCGCCCAACATCAGTGCCCAACCTCACTAAAGCTCTTGTGGCTGAATGGAAGCAAGTCAGCAATGTTCCAACATCTATTGGAAAGGCTTCCCAGAAGAGTGGAGGCTGTTATAGCAGCAAAGGGGGGGACAGGCTCCACATTAATGCCCATGATTTTAGAAAGAGACGCTCGACAAGCAGGTATCCACATACTTTAGGTCACGCTGTGTGATATTTGACTAATTTTGCAGTTGTAAGGAAAAACCAGTAAATGTGGACAGAGGCCAGAACCGCGCATAGGAGACAAAATCCCCATTTAATGGCTCATGGATAAGAACGGCTCACACACAAGGCACATTACACAGACATTCATACAGTGCACAGAAACTCTCTCATAGACATGTTGGTTACTGTGTTTGTCCAATGATCCCATGACACACTGCGAGTTGATTAGCTAATAATCATCCAACCCAATGCCGACTCAGCTCATTCCCTTACGGCCCTGGTTGAAAAACAACTCTTTGAACAAGGTGAGTGTGTTTGTGTCAGCATTTTAATGTCTGCCGTATACTAGTGCGTAGCTCCCATGTGTCCCATGCTCCTATAGTAATGTAAACGAAGACCCTGGATTGGACCTGACAAATCCAAACCTTTCAAAAGCACACAAATTAAAGTTCCAGTCACAAACACGTCCTGTCCCACACCCACCCTGAAACAAACAGTAGGCACATAGAGCACATGCAGGGGTCAGAGTATCATTTGACATGGTGTATGTCATGTGAAATAGCACCGCATTAACACAATAGGGATGCTACAGTGATCATAATGAAGGTTCCATTTACGGTTTGCCTTTTCAACTAAAGTATGCCTGGTTCTCCAAGGAGTTACTAGTGCACATAGGTAGGGTATGGTATGTTATCCCTAGCACATGCAGGTCCACAAAGCAGGCCTGCAGGCTCAGTGTGTTGTCTGAAAGGGAGGGGCAGGCACAGCTGTTCAGAGGTAAAACATTCCACAGACCCATGTTTCTCCTCAAAACACACATGCTCAGAGCAGGAACCCGGGACCTCATTTATAACCGTTGCGTAAATTTCACACATAAACTCGGCGCATGCCATACATACACATGTTTCCCGTTATCAATCAGACCTGGAACTAATTTGGAACTATCGTAATTAGACCACGGCAGTTTCTAAAAGAAAGAGCAATGGCAAATTTGATCAAATGTTTTTCGGAGGTGTTGGCGGAATGTTTTCTCTTCTGCTGTATTTGGCAAATGACTGTGACAGTTTCTAAAATAAAAAATAAGGCAAATTGTTTTGGAGCCGTCGGCGCACAATGTTTGAATTCAATTTTGCATTGACTTTTCCCCAACCTAAACATGCTGGACTGCCCGCGAATTCTGAATTACAGTACTAGGGTTGGCCTCTCCAGTCCTGTTCTAAATAGGTTTAGGATCTATTTGACTGGTTAAGAGTTTTTTTTGTCACCCTTGGTAAACATAACCCATAGAAATACATATCACGTGGCATTCCACAAGGTTATATTTCGGGTCCAGTACTGTTCAATTTATTTATGCTACCCCTTGGCAGCATTATAAGAAAACACAGCATTGATTTTCACTGCTACGCAGACGATACACATCTTTTCATTTCTGTGTCACCAGAAGATTTTAGCTACACGGATACATTATTAGACTGTATTAGTGATTTAAATACTTGGATGGCTCACAACTTCCTCCAGCTAAACAGCTTTGTAGTGAATTTCCATGAATACAATTTTTTTTAACAGCCAATTGTTGCAGGATATCCAAGGATTGTTAATGTTGGAACCAAAGCAAAGAGAGAGAATCTGGATGCACATTTGAATTCACTGGCAATAAAGATAAAATACCAAGTATAAAACCTGGGAATTATTTTATTATTCTGAACTCAATTTTGGATCATACATTAGGAATGTGACCAAAATAGCTTTTTGCTGCCTGAGGAACATTGCCAAGGTGTGGCCGTTTCTCTCTCAGGCTAGTACAGAGAGACTCATCCATGCTTCTATTACAAGCAGACTTGACTTCTGTAATGCTCTCCTGTCTGGTCTACCCAAGAATGCCATTGGTCAACTGCAAAACATACAAAATACTTCAGCATGGGTACAGACCAAGACTAGACAGAGACCACACATTACATCGGTTTTAAGTTCTCTACACTGTGAGTTTTAGAATGAATTTCGAATGAATTTTAAGATTATTCTATTGTTTTTTTTAACCAATCCACGATTGGACCCCAATACATGTCAGACATGCTTTTAAGTTATGTACCCAAAGCCTAGGACCAAGAGGCATGGAGAGGCAGCCTTTAGTTATTATGCCCCCAGCCTCTGGAATAGCCTGCCAGAGAAGACATTTTTGAAAGATATCTTAAAACACACCTTTTTAGCTTTGATATTCCTCAGGGTGCTTTTTAGTCATTCAGTTTTTAATTGTTGTTCTTTTGTTTTTTATTCTCTTATGTTTGTTCTGTAGTAAATATTTCTGTTTTTATTTGATTATTTTCCGGTAAAGCACATTGTGTTGCATTCCATGTCTGAAATGTGCTGTATAAATAGGTCTTGGTTTGATTTTATACTTAGGCTACAGTGGCAGCATAGCCTACATAGAACTACGTCAATGTCAAATGTCAACTGTCTGTCCACCGGTTAAATTCAACTGTGTATTATAAACCGCACTGCCTATGGGATTGCATACAGCAAAACTTGAATACATAACCTATCTATTTACTAGGCTCGTAGGCTGAATTAAACGAAACATGCGCATGGTAATTTGTGGTATTGCTACTTCTGGAATATGAACCCATAACAGCCAGAAAAGGTGAGGAATTATTCTGCAATGGTTATGAAAACAAAATAAATAGGAAATAGATTCCGATGTATAATTATTTTAGATTCCAAAAATAAAACACATAAATTTTTGCTTTTCTCACTAAAGACAAATGTTTTTATTATGATTTATCTTTTTTTTGTAGGCTTATCATCATATCATATATCATATCATAGATACTTACTTGCCTGTTTGCAATACGATACTTCAACAACTACAAAAATGTGCTTACTTAAGGTGTAAAGTCTGCGTGGAGAACATTCTCACGCCAAATAACTGGCGCACGCATGTTTTTGGGGTATATTGCTGCTTATGCAGCGGTTATAAATGACGCCCCTGGTGATTATAAAGCTGATGAATAATAAGAAGCAAATGAATAATGAATGTCACACTGCAGATAATCATGACATGTTAAGGGACACAGAAGGAGACGACTCATGACGACTGCACAGAGAACATGGGAATACCATAATACACAGGATGAGACCAAATGTATTCGTACTGAGCGCAAGATACAATGAACACATGCACACACACCCTGTAAACACACTCTGTCAACAGAAACCCATACTATACAAATGGTTTGGTTTGAAGTGTGTACACATATGAAGTGTATGCACACAAATATCGAGTGTATGTACACAACACAGGCAAAGTACTTGACACTTGTAATGGATAGGATGAGACCTACATTTGGTCCATGAAGGATGTAGGTTAGCCTATGCAACATAATATGTGTTAAATATGTGTACATAAGATTTCAAAACTCTAAACATCCATTTTCAGAAATGTTGGTAAAGATTATGAAAGAGATTGGTGTATTTTTTCACTATCTAATCATGGCATTGGGTTTTTCAATTAAAGTCATGTTTTAAGCAGAATGCTACATACTGTATCCGCCAAACTCTGAGAAATACGTAGTATCAGCTAGGTTTTACATAGTCAAATGTAAGAAATAACTACATTCTTTATAAATAAGTAGTACAGCTAGGTTTTACATAGTCAAATGTAAGAAATAACCACATTCTTTATAAACAAGTAGTACAGCTAGGTTTTACATAGTCAAATGTAAGAAATAACTACATTGTTTATAAATAAGTAGTACAGCTAGGTTTTATATAGTCAAATGTAAGAAATAACTACATTGTTTATAAATAAGTAGTACAGCTAGGTTTTATATAGTCAAATGTAAGAAATAACTACATTGTTTATAAATAAGTAGTACAGCTAGGTTTTACATAGTCAAATGTAAGAAATAACTACATTGTTTATAAATAAGTAGTACAGCTAGGTTTTACATAGTCAAATGTAACAAATAACTACATTCTTTATAAATAAGTAGTAAATATTAAATGCATTTATCTTAAGATATCTAGGTGAGACAACCACATATATCAGTCAAATATACAAGATGCAAACATTCCATTGCAGCTAAACAATGGATGGGTTTTGCAACAAAAAAAAAAAACGCATTTTCATAATTAATTAAACAGCAATATAAGCAACATAATTAATTAAACACCCATAAGAAATAATTTTCTGATGAAAAATGTGAAAAATGTGAAAAACTGGCTGATATAACATTTTGGAATTAAAGTCTTCATAAGTAGTCAGTTCATCCTTATCTACCCAGGTGGTCGAGATCAAAGGAACTCAAGCCTACTACATGTACAACTACTTTTAAAAGCACCCGTAAACAAAGAACTTAGATACGAGCAAAGAGGCTTCCCAGATATAGAAATATATCAAATACAAATATAAAACATCTACACCCTGCCCATCAAGGTTCTGTCTATCCTCTCTATCTCTATGATCTGAGTGTCTATTAGAAATCTCCACAGATCTGGTGCTGAGTCTCTCTCTCTCTCTCTCTCTGAGCCAGACCTCTAAATCTGACTGCCCAGTCTTGGACAACAGAGCTCAGGGCAGGGCAGAGGAGCAGGCAGCCATGGAGCTCTTTGGAGCGACTCTAACGGCTCAGAGTCTGTCTGAATCAGCACATAGTTACTCTCACTCAGACGTTCAGGTCACTGATCACAGATAGAATGGACAAGATACTTTACAGACACTTACAGACACAGGCAAAACATAGGGAGAGAACGTGTCTGACATCCACTCACACAGACACAAACTCGCAATGCAAGCCGGATTCAAATGCATCTCTTAAAAGTACACAGACAGACGTATGAGACAATAGACAAACTGTCAAGTAGACTACTCCTACTTACTGTAGCAAGTCAAACTTTAGCAAGTAACAGTGATACAACATCCAGTACAGTCGGTACAGTTCCGACTACAGGGACAAGAGCTTGCAGGACTCACAGAGCGATGTTCACTTCAGGCAAAGCAGCTTCACCTGGACAGGTAATACTCAGGAAATAGGGTGTAACTCTAGACCTGTCAGAGAGCTACAGAGGGAGAGGGGGAAGGAGGGAGAAAGAGAGTAGGTAGGTGAACTGACAAAGGACTTTGCCCCGGTCACAGCGTCTGTTGATTGGCTGATGGAGTTTAGCCGGAAATGTTAGCTGGCTGCCCGTCCTGTGAGAATTCTGGGAAAGAGAACAGGACAGAACAGAGTCAGAGAGTTTTGGGTGTGCTGTGACGACCCAGAGCCTGCTGCTCACGTCAGGAAGCTGGTCCAGGTGACCAGGAAGTGGCAGAGACGGGCAGGGCCAGAACAGAGGTAAACAGAGAAGTGGCCAAACCTGCTCTGGGAGGAAGGGAGGGAGGATGTGAGAGACTAGGGGAAAGAGGAGGGTGGGGGAGCAAGGGGGGAAATAAAACTTAACGCACAACCAAGATGAGAAATCTTTTGTTTATTGTCAGATAATGAGGGATATTACAGATAATTTCCAGTGCTGGGCAGGCTTGGACAGGGCTCCATACCACCTACACACAACATGAAATAACACACACAACACACATAGACTAACCATAACAAAATCCTGTTCTTGGAGTCACATGGCCACTACTGTGCTACAGAGGCACTGTTCTAGCAAGTTCCTGAACAAGGCAAATCATCACCTCGTAATCTGAAGCAAATAACACAATGGCAGCTATGCTAACCAGAGACAGACTGCATACGGCTAAGGCTTAGACAACAATACTTCAGTGTGTGTTGAGGTGTGTGTGCAACGCAGATGAATACAGATATTACACCAGGGGGTTGGACAGCTTCCGGTGTTTTTGTTGTGGTTTTCCTGCTTTCTGACAATAGTTCCTTCTTTCAACCCACAAAATGACCTGTCTATGTGTGTCAGAGTGTAAAAAACAACTGCTATCCTAAGTTTCTGTTGTGGTTTTTCGTGCATCCCAGTTTTCTCTGTAAACCCAGAACATGAGCCACCTACAGGTGTTACAGTGAGACAGACTGACAGAGACTTGAGACTTAATGATGTATTTAATCGTGAGTCAGAGTATGACACATCTGATAATTGACTGAGATTGCTGAAGGCTCTTTAGTTGCTAGCCCTGGGATCATTAAAACCCCACTCACTTCTATTGTATGTTCTAGCCAGTCAGTGTTTTCTTTTATTACAGCATTTGGAATAGGCCTGGCATTGGACAGGCAAAAGTTGATCCTTCAGTCACACAATTTGCAGTCAGTATTTTTTGGCAGCTTCCCCGTTCTGGAGTCCCTTAAGTTAATGGAAGTGGGTGTGTGATTAAAAAAAAAAAAAAAGCATGTTTGTGCTTTAAAAACGACCTGTGTGTGTGTGTGTGTGTGTGTGTGTGTGTGTGTGTGTGTGTGTGTGTGTGTGTGTGTGTGTGTGTGCGTGCGTGTGTGTGTGTGCGTGTAGCAGAGGTGGGACCAAGTCATTGTTGTACAAGTCACAAGTAAGTCTCAAATCTTAGCACTCAAGTCGCAAGTCAAGTCCCAAATCAAGACAGGCAAGTCCGAGTCAAGTCTCAAGTCAAGACCGTCAAGTTTCAAGTCAAGTCTCAAGTCCTAAACTTTGAGTTTCGAGTCCTAAACAAGTCATAATGTGCTCAAGTCAAATGTAATACCATTTCATATTTTTTTAACAACAGTAGTAGTTAGTATATTACATTTACGCAAATCATGAATGCTTTAAAAAAATATATATATTTATTACTTTCCAAATAAACTTTATATCTCCATGGAAATACATGGGTAGCCATGAGAAAGACTATTGAGGATTGCAAACCTTAACACACACACACAAACACACACACACACACACACACACACACACACACACACACACACACACACACACACACACACTCTGTGTGGTTACAGTAGGCTAACGTATGTCAATGGTTTTAGGAACAGCAGTAACATCAGGCAGGATTTAGGCTACCAACTGCCTAGCCAGTTGTAGCCACGAATGTCGAACAAAGTTGCAGACGTTCCTCTGCACTGCCACACACAACTTTTTCTCAGCTGGCACAATTTGATTGACTGCTGTCCGATTCAAACTGTAATCCGTTAAATGAAGAGTTGATGCGCTGCACACTTTTTTTAATAGCATCATTTGTAATATTTGGGCTTGAGGAGGGTATCAATTCAGGTTGAGTCATAAGTCTCAAGTCCAAGTCATGCCACGAGTCATTGGTGTTAAAGTAAAAGTCGAGTTGCAAGTCTTCATATTTGTGACTCGAGTCTGACTCGAGTCCAAGTCATGTGACTCGAGTCCACACCTCTGATGTTTACTGTAGGGTTATCATGCCACAAAGCACCAGTAAGTAATATGGTGCCAAATAAGTAGGACAGAAATGGTACAGAAACCGAATTTAATTTACTGTAGCCTCTAAATCCATCAAAAATCCTTCCCCATCAAAACAGACCAAAACAAAGGAAATCTTCAGAGATGACCGTATTCAAGAACGCACACACACACACACACACACACACACACACACACACACACACACACACACACACACACACACACACACACACACACACACACACACACACACACACGCAGGCAACATCAAAATAGACACTGTGGCACGCAACCATCGTGACCCTTTGTGCAACCTCACAGTAATCTTGTCACCTGGCAAAATCGCAGCAGAAACTCCACAAGTGCATCTGTTTAAAGCATCAAATAACATCTAAGTGTTTATGCAGATTTCCAGGTCCTTTGCATAACAGATCCAGCCATTGAGTGGAGTTTAATGACCAAAACCAATTCACGGGAATTTGAGAATGGCATCTATACATCACATTTGATTGTGTAAGTGTCTCTGTGTTTAAATGAGCTGCCATCTGTGCATGTGTTTCGATATGATCATTTCTCTGCTATATCTCCCTGCATCCTTCTGCTGGCTTTAGCCTGAAGCAAAGCATTTTTGCAGGGCCTGGTCAGTAGCACCTGGATAGGAGATTGTATGCTGCGGTGGAAAATGTGGTGTAGGGCCAATAGAGCAGACTCCTTCCTCTTGTAGTAAACAGGAGTCAATTGCTCCCCTGGGAGGAGTTAAAACAAAGACCTGACTTTCAGAGATCATCAAAACCTTTTAATGCAGTGGGCTAAATCGGGGTCACACAGAGTGTTTCTTTGTAGTCTTAAACAAATCTTCTTTGAAACAAAAGTATACACCTCACACACATGGTTATGCGTTTCAGAAAAAGATGGCACCGGTACAATGTCAGATAAAGAGTTGAAATGTATTCCATCTTGAGTTTGAATCCCAATATTACACTTTATATGCTTCACAGAAGACTGAAATATAACCACACCGTTTGGCATAGAAACACTGGATCTTCTGCATGAAATACAAAGTTTATTAGTTGTAAAAAACATGAATAACATTCCACCCATGCGGCCACTAGAGGGCGATTTGGTCATTTTACTGCAGGAAAGGGTTTAAATAACTCACAGCACTTGTTGCAAGACTATGTGACTACCTAAAGTAATCATCCTTAGCTTCCTATTGGCACAATTAGCCCCTAACCACTAACCACTAACCCCTAACCTCCCCACAGCATCTCTTCACCAGGTAATTGTTGTAAATAGTTTCCCCAATCTGTGTACCTAGTAGGATAAAAGAAAACACGGACAAAAATGTGCCTTTTGGGAGTTTAGATTGGATCTCTTCATCAATGCTGTCCGCTCTTGGATTGTGTTGTTTCGCAGTCAACCACCTGTCTGTTTTTAGTTAGCAACCACTCTGCGAAGAGATAGAGTCATTAGATCATTTATTTTGGTACTGTCCATATGTACTGTAGCTTGTTTTTGGTCACAGGCCCAGGAATGGCTGAAGAGTTGCAACAGTCATCTGGAGCTAACTCTGCAGACAACACCGCTGGGTGATCTGAAAAGTCATAGTCAATCGATCAATAATATACTCATACTTTTAGAAAAACATTTGATCTTTAATTTACAATCTGTAGAAACCATGAGAATAGACAGGTTCAAAACGTTTGTAAAACATCACAACACAGTTGAAAAATACATGGCAAATAAAATAGATAGCTGGGAGGGGTTGGATGGAGCTGAAGGGTGGGACTAATAACAACATAACTCATGTAAAATATACAGTGTCTGTAAAATGTATGTAGGATCAGAACGTTTGGCAAATAGAAATAGATGGGAGAGGTTGTGGGTAGAGGAAGGACAGGACTAAAAACAAACAAAATACAACTATTGTAAAACAGACTGTGTCAGTAGAATGTATATAGTAGGTATAAGCTGGAGGTAGAAGCCTAAGTTTTGCTGTTTGTTCGTTTGCTCCAATTAGGGGATGGGTGGTAGGGTTAGTGGAAAATAATAAGAGTTTATTCGGAAGACAACAGCTCTATAAACATTATTCTGTGGTGCCCCGACTCCCTAGTTAATTACATTTGCATGATTCGTTTAAATCAGGTTATATTAATTACAGAGAATTGATTTTATAAAATAGCATGTCATAATTTAATCCATAGTAAAATGTATATATACAGTACCGGTCAAAAGTGTGGACACACCTACTCATTCAAGGGGTTTTCTTTCTTTCTTTTTTTTAAACTATTTTCTACATTATAGAATAATAGTGAAGACATCAAAACTATGAAATAACACATATGGAATCATGTAGTCAACAAAACATCTACATGTATTTTACATTTGAGATTCTTCAAATAGCCACCCTTTGTCTTGATGACAGGTTTGCACACTCTTGGCATTCTCTCAACCAGCTTCACATGGAATGCTTTTCCAACAGTCTTGATGGAGTTCCCACATATGCTGAGCACTTGTTGGCTGCTTTTCCTTCACTCTGCGGTGCAACTCATCCCTAACCATCTCAAATGGGTTGAGGTCGGGTGATTGTGGTAGCCATGCTGGTTAAGTGTGCCTTGAAGTCTAAATAAATCACAGACAGTGTCACCAGCAAAGCGTCTCCACACCACACACGTGGAGATCATCCGTTCACCTCCTCTGCATCTCACAAATACACGGCGGTTCATACCAAAAATCTCAAATTTGGACTCATCAGACCAAAGGACAGATTTCCACCGGTCTAATGTCCAGTGCTCGTGTTTCTTGGCTCAAGCAAGTCTCTTCTTCTTATTGGTGCCCTTTAGTAGTGGTTTCTTTGCAGCAATTCGACCATGGAGGCCTGATTCACGCAGTCTCCTCTGTACAGTTGATGTTGAGATGTGTCTGTTATTTGAACTCTGAATCATTTATTTGGGCTGCAATTTCTGAGGCTGGTAACTCTAATGAGCTTATCCTCTGCAGCAGAGTTAACTCTGGGTCTTCCTTTCCTGTGGTGGTCCTCATGAGAGCCAGTTTCATCATAGCGCTTGATGGTTTTTGAAACGGCATTTGAAGAAACTTTCAAAGTTCTTGAAATGTTCCTGATTGACTGACCTTCATCTCTTAAAGTTGTGATGGACTGTCATTTCTCTTTGCTTATTTGAGCTGTTCTTGCCATTATATTATTCTGTATACCAACCCTACCTTGTCACAACACAACTGATTGGCTCAAACTCATTATTAAGAAGGAAAGAAATTCCACAAATAAACTGTTAATTGAAATGCATTCCAGGTGACTACCTCATGAAGCTGTTTCAGAGAACACCAAGAGTCTGCAAAGCTGTCATCAAGGCAAAGGGTGGCTACTTTGAAGAATCTCAAATAAAATATATTTTGATTTGTTTAACACTTTTTGGTTACTGCATAATTCCATATGTGTTATTTTATAGTTTCGATGTCTTCACTATTACTCTACAATGTAGAAAATAGTAAAACACAAAGAAAAACCCTTGAATGAGTAGATGTTTCCAAACCTTTGACTGGTACTGTGTAAATATATTCACAACAAAAATATGTGGGGGATATGAAATGATGCAGACAATTACATTGATGGAAGCTACAATCTATCTGCAATATTAAAGCTTGGGGGTGGGGGGTAGATTGCCTCTCTTCATCAATGCTGTCTGTGCTTAGACTGTGCTTGGACTGTGCTTGGACTGTGCTTGGACTGTGCTTCGTTGATTTCTACCACTTGTCTGTTTTTACTTGGCAACCACTCAACTCTCACTTTAAACAAAGTACTACTTATAAAGGCTTTATACAGCATACATAAAGGCTTCACAAATCATTCATCAGTGTGTGTCACACTCTAGTAATGGTGTATGAAGGGTGACATAACAATTACCACTGTAGGATGAATGGCCAAATATAACATATCGCATGTTTATACACCAATTATAGAGTTTAGCAAATGCTTCTAGATGATATGTGAGCACTAACGTAATGTTTATGAAGCCTTCATGTACACTATATACACCTTTATTAGCCGTGCTTCGTTTAAATTGGGACCCAACTCTTTTGCATTCTCATCCTCTCTTTCCATCTATCTTTTTCTCTCTCACGCCCCCACAACATTCCCCCCCTTCTCTCTCTCTCTCTTTCTCTCTCTCTCTCTCTTTTTCTCTCTCTCTCTCCCTCTCATCAGTCTGTGATTAGGAGTCTACATCAGGGTATTTGTCACAATGCATCTCTGGGGTTTTGAGCCCATCTACCAACCAATAGGGATGACGAGGGTCTTTGTGAGTGAGGGTTGATGAACTGACAGCTCTGTTTTGCTGAGTACTATTTACTGCTGTCATCTATCACTCTGTCCATCCGTCCTCTCCTTTCCTATACAGGGCCAGGGAGGCTCATTGATAACGGGTTTGCAGGCTTGATAACATGCAACAGCTATTAAGGCATTAGGTCCCTACTAGGATTGGTTGTACATTTGCAGCCCCTAAGAATGTGCAATATATTAAATATTCTGCTCAGTATTTGTCATAACATGTGTAGCTGTGGCGACTGTCACTACAAATGCTCCTCTGAGCCCTTGCTGTGTCCTCTATCTGTTGGTGTGAAATTAGACTTCATAGTGATACAGTTACTACTGTCTGACAGGGTCCCCCCTCTCACTGACCGACTGTCACCCCTATCAACACACCTGCTGGGATTCAGATAGGAAGCACCCCTATGCTCTCTCCTTGTCGTTCTCTAGCTCTAACAAACACTCTCTCTCCAACCCTCTCCATTCCGCCTGTCTATGGCTTAGGAACAATTAGACTGTAAGAAGAACAGAGCATCACTATCTGTGTCCATGCCGACTGCCCAGGGACGGTTCAGAATGGGCATGGAAATGTGTCTTATTCAGGGGAGTATTGGGTTATGCGATAGGGAGCTATACCACTGTGAGACTAACCGGGCTGTTTCACACTGTCTGTAACTCTGGGAGTAGTGCAGCTAAACTCCCGACAGATCTATTAAAGGGAGTGAAAATGTTCCTCTGCTTCATTTTTTGTTGCCCTGTAGGATAGTACATAAACACTAGGATCTAGGAGAAACCAATATCCCTCTCTATTGGACTCTTTCTCTTTCACTGTCATCTCTACGACACTTTCTTTCTCCCTTTCTTTCAATTAAACTTTGTCCGCTCTCCCTCGTCCCTGTCTCACTTTCCTCTGCCTTTCTCATGCTCTCCTGCCATCTGTATTTAATTACATTTAGATTGCATGGCAGGAATGATTATAACATTATTATAAAACTAGACATGAAAACACTAAATCAAACAAATGCAGAAAATCTCTCTTCTAATCCCCCTCTCTCTCACCTAAGCTCTCTCTCTCTATCCTTGTTGCCCCTCTCTCTCACCTAAGCTCTCTCTCTCTATCCTTGTTGCCCCTCTCTCTACTGGCTAGGAAATGTCAAGCGGCTCTCTCTCTCTCTATCCTTGTTGCCCCTCTCTCTAGTGGCTAGGAAAGGTCAAGCGGCTCTCTCTCTCTCTCTATCCTTGTTGCCCCTCTCTCTAGTGGCTAGGAAAGGTCAAGCGGCTCTCTCTCTCTCTCTATCCTTGTTGCCCCTCTCTCTAGTGGCTAGGAAAGGTCAAGCGGCTCTCTCTCTCTATCCTTGTTGCCCCTCTCTCTAGTGGCTAGGAAAGGTCAAGCGGCTCTTCCCTCCATACGTCATCCATTGTTCATGGTAACAATGCAAATGCTCCCCTTAGCATGAATATTGAAGAGGAAGACAGTGGGAGGAAGGTCACCAAGAAGAACGAGGTCCCTCTCTATCCCCGTGGAGACGCCATGCACCTCAGTCTAGCAGAACTAATGTGATCATTTAAAAGAGAGAGGGGGGGGGGGGGGGGGGCGTGAGGGTGAGGAAGGATTCT
This sequence comes from Oncorhynchus nerka, assembly GCF_034236695.1. Classification (NCBI taxonomy): domain Eukaryota; kingdom Metazoa; phylum Chordata; class Actinopteri; order Salmoniformes; family Salmonidae; genus Oncorhynchus; species Oncorhynchus nerka. The sequence goes on from NC_088412.1 coordinate 33,915,181, forward strand.
CAATTAGAGAAGCATGAAGACCCCTTGTATGACCTGATGTATGACACCACAACCATTAGCATGTGCTTTGAAGTGTATGAGTTTTGTTTATTGGTGTATGTCAAATGTAGGTTACTGATTAGTGTGCATGCAGTTACGGTACATAGTCAAAGCTTCTGTACATAGTCAAGATTTCCTTAATTTTGGGTCAGTCTGTCACGCCCTGACCTTAGAGAGCCTTTTTATGTCTCTTTTTGGTTTTGTCAGGGTCTGATTTGGGTGGGCATTCTATGTCCTTTAATTCTATGATTTGTGTTTCTATGTGTCTATCGTTGTCTCTGGTTAGGAATCATATTTAGGTGGCCCTTTTCCCTCCTTTCAGTGTGGGTAGTTGACTTGTGTTCATGGCACTTAGCCCTCATAAGCTTCGCGGTTGTTTATATTGTTTCTTGTTTTGTTGGCGTCATTCTAAAATAAAATAAAACGTACGCTCACAACGCTGCACTTTGGTCCACTTCTTTCGACGGCCGTGACACAGTCACAGTGTTCAGGTATTCTGCCACTGTGTACTCACTGTTTAGGGCCAAATAGCATTATAAACTCAGCAAAAAAAGAAACGTCCCATTTTCAGGACCCTGTCTTTCAAAGATAATTCATAAAAATCCAAATAACTTCACAGATCTTCATTGTAAAGGGTTTAAACACTGTTTCCCATGCTTGTTCAATGAACCATAATTAATGAACATGCACTTGTGGAACGGTTGTTAAGACACTAACAGCTTACAGACGGTAGGCAATTCAGGTCACAGTTAAGAAAACTTAGGACACTAAAGAGGCCTTTCTACTGACTCTTAAAAACACAAAAAGAAAGATGCCCAGGGTCCCTGCTCATCTGTGTGAACGTGCCTTAGGCATGCTGCAAGGAGGCATGAGGACTGCAGATGTGACCAGGGCAATAAATTGCTATGTCCATACTGTGAGACGCCTAAGACAGCGCTACAGGGAGACAGGGCGGACAGCTGATCGTCCTCGCAGTGGCAGACCACGTGTAACAACACCTGCACAGGATCAGTACATCCGAACATCACACCTGTGGGACAGGTACAGGATGGCAACAACAACTGCCCGAGTTACACCAGGAACGCACAATCCCTCCATCAGTGTTCAGACTGTCCGCAATAGGCTGAAAGATGCTGGACTGAGAGCTTGTAGGCCTGTTGTAAGGAAGGTCCTCACCAGACATCACCAGCAACAACGTCGCCTATGGTCACAAACCCACCGTCGCTGGACCAGACAGGACGAGTCGCGGTTTTGTCTCACCAGGGGTAATGGTTGGATTCACGTTTATCATCGACGGAATGAGCGTCACACCGAGGCCTGTACTCTGGAGCGGGAGGGTCCGTCATGGTCTGGGGCAGTGTGTCACAGCATCATCGGACTGAGCTTGTTGTCATTGCAGGCAATCTCAACGCTGTGTGTTACAGGTAAGACATCCTCCTCCCTCATGTGGTACCCTTCCTGCAGGCTCGTCCTGACATGACCCTCCAGCATGACAATGGGTCACGTAGTGTAGGCCAGAAGGCTAGACTGTAAAACCTAACCTCTATCAAATAAAAAGATGTCAGAGCCGCAGAAGTACCTTTATGCATATGGGTGTTTATTTACATAAAGTGAATCCAGAAGAAAAACCAACAGTACTGCCATATGGGGACAGCTTAAAAACAATGCTGCCCCCATCAACAGCTCAATCCAAAATGGTTCCCCCTTGAACTGAAAGAGAGGCTCCTTTTGTAGGGGAAGCCCCTCCCATCAGAACATACCTAGCACTAATTAATTAAGCAATTACCTTCATCACAGCCTACATTTTCCACTCAGCTAAACATCATGAATTATATACATTGCAACACATTTCTCATGATACAATATACCAATATAACACATTTACAAAATTCCCATCCCTACTGACATGGAGTCTCCCAATATGCCCATTCACATGAACGAGCCATTTGGGACAGGCACTACAAAGCCAGCCTGATTACCGTAGCTCTGGTCCTTATCCCAGCATACCCGGAAGCTACAGAGATGGAGAGAGAGGAACAGAACCAAACAAGCAAGGCACTCATCCATAACATTGATAAGTACGATAAACATTGCTTAAATTAAACATGAACGCTTGTCTGTATATTCTTTATACCATAAATTGTTACTGACGGGAGGCAAGAATAAAGTGTGAAATGTATGAACTAAGATAGAGAAGTTAACTTGTGTGTCGACCTACATTGGAGCAGGGAGGCGTGCTGAATGTGTGTGTGTTAGTGTACCAAACGCTGCCAGGGGCCAGTGATGGACTTCTCCGTTACACAATGCCATCAGCCATACTGATGAGGGCTAGGGCCATTCCCAGAAATGTCCGGTAACTTGAAGGTGCCTTGGTGGAAGAGTGGGGTAACATCTCACAGCAGGAACTGGCTAAATCTGGTGCAGTCCATGATGAGGAGGAGTTGCACTGCAGTACTTAATGCAGACACTGACTGTTACTTTTGATTTTGCACCCCCCCCCCTTTGTTCAGGGACACATTATTCCATTTCCGTTAGTCACATGTCTGTGTAACCTGTTCAATTTATGTCTCAGTTGTTGAATCTTATGTTTATACAACTATTTACACATGTTAAGTTTGCTGAAAATAAACGCAATTGACAGGACGTTACGTTACTTGCTTAGGGGACCAGGTTCATCTCTCTGTAGGTGATGGCTTTGTTATGGAAGGTTTGGGAATCTTCCTTTTTGGTGGCTCTTTTCTGGAGTTTGATAATTAGCTTGAATCAGTCTAAATCTGCTCTGCATGCATTATTTGGTGTTTTACGTTGTATGCAGAGGATATATTTTGTAGTGTCTCAATTTGGTGTTTGGCCCATTTAGTGAATTATTGGTTGGTGAGCGGACCCCAGACCTCACAACCATAAAGGGCAATGGATACTATAACTGATTCAATTCATTTTTGCCATATCCTAATTGGTATGTAGAATTGTATGTTCCTTTTGATCGTGTAGAAGACCTTTCTTGCCTTGTCTCTTAGATCGTTAACAGCTTTGTGGAAGTTACCTGTGGCGCTGATGTTTAGGCCAAGGTATATATCATTTTTTTGTATGCTCTAGAGCAGGGGTCCCCAAACTTTTTCCTGTGAGGGCCACATAACTTTTCCCTTCTCTGATGGGGGGCCGGTGTCAGTTTGTAACAGAAAAAGTGTGACGATCGTAGGGGAGCTTAAAATATTTATTGTTTTCCAGAAAGCCACACATAACCAAATAACCCTTTCCAGGTTCTTTACAGAAAACAAGTCAGGAAACAAATAATAACACTATTAATGAAATAAATAATAACTAAATAACCCTCTCTGAGTTCTTCACAGAAAAAACTGGAAATAAATAATAACTAAATAACTCTCTCTGGGTTCTTCATAGAAAAAAAAGCCATGGAACATTAACTTTCTGTCGTGCCATGCACAATCTTAACAGATAAAAGTTCAGCTCAGTTGTCAGAGCAGAATCTCTCTGACACATATGAGCAGTCTCTTAAAGTTCTTGTGTTCCTTCCTTATAATCCTTTTGTAGGTTCCAGTAGGCTTGTAGACACCGCTGTTTGCAGCTCTCTCTCATCAACTTCCCTGTGAAAACCACAAAAGAAGCAGGTTGAGAAACTGAACTAAGTGATACAGCACCTACACAGCACAATACATTTCACTACCAGTATGGTTGTAAAGATGGATTTTATCCCAGTAGATTTTATTATGATTATATTTGTTTATGCTCAGAATGACTCATTCAAGTCAGAAAAGTGAGCTTACCTATGTATGTTCATCAGTGTGAACTGTGGGCCTGCATCTGGCTGGTGAGAAGTTGAATATCAGGTTCCATTCTAGTTACAGCCAGTCTCAAGCACTGATGCAAATGTTCATCTGTCAATCTTGATCTCATCGGGGTTTTCAGCAGTTTCATGCGAGAAAAGGTTTTCTCGCAGATATACGTGCTGCCAAAAACTGTGGACATTTTCATTGCGTGTTTTTTGATGTTTGGATATGTGTCGTTTGGGAGGGCGGCATAGAAGTCAATGAGACTGTTGGGCTTGAATGCGTCTTTCAGAACATCACAGTTCTGTAACTCAGCCAACTCAAACTGATATGAAGGCTGGGCTTCATCAATGTCGGCAACAAAGGGGTTCTGAAAAAGACGGATTTCTTTTGCATGAACATGTAGTTCACTGAATCGCACACCGAACTCCGCCTTCAGCATTTCCAGTGCTTCCACGCACTTTTCAGCTGGGAACGGACCGCTGGGTTCTCTGTCGACAGGTTTTGGGTAGCAGGAAGATGGACGAAGTTGCGCTTTTTCACTTGTTCCAAAAGCAGCGCTAATTTCACCTCAAATGCTTTTATGTGTGAATACATGTCGCAAATGAGTTTCCCCGCCTTGTAGCTGCAAGTTAAGGCTGTTAAGTATTTCTGTCACGTCTGTTAAAAATGCGAGGTGCCATTTCCATTCTGGGTCGATCAGCTCTGGGACCGTTTTGTCTTTTAAATGAAGAAATGCGTTAATTTCGGGTAGCAGCTCGTAAAAACTCAAAACTCTGCCCCGGCTCAGCCATCGGACCTCTGTGTAGTACAGCACATCTCCCCCTTTGCTCTGATGAAGTTTATGCACGACACCACAACCTTCATTACAGAATCCCACTTCAACACTTTGCAGCACAGTGCTTGCTGGTGAATTAGGCAGTGGACTCGTAGCGGGGCGGTGAGACCCCTTTTTTCCAACTCCCGGTTCATGCATCCTATTAGACCGCGAGTTTCGCCCACCATGCTAGGAGCCCCGTCAGTCGTGATGCTAGCTAGCTTTGACCAGTCCAGGTCCAACTTCTCCATGGTTTGGCACACTTTGTCAAAAATATCCTCTCCCGTTGTAGTCCCTTTGAGACTTTGGAGGGCTGCCAGCTCCTCGCATATCTCAAAGTTTGCGCTAACTCCACGAATAAAAATGAGCAGTTGCGCTGTGTCTTGCACGTCCGTGCTCTCATCCAGTGCTAATGAAAAAAAGTCAAATTCTTTCGTCTTCTGCTGCAGCTGGGCATATACATTACTCCCGATTTCTTCAACGCGTCTGGTGATTGTACTCGCCGACAGACTTACGGCATTAAATGCATCTTTCTTCTCGGGACACACCTCCTCCGCGACAGCATCCATACATTTCTTAACAAACTCTCCGTCAGTGAAAGGCTTACCGCTTCTTGCTATCAGTTTAGCAACCCGAAAGCTGGCCCGAACGGATGCCTGGTTCAGCTGAGCTTGGCGTACAAATGTATTCTGCTGAGATAGTAGTCCACTTTTTAGCTTTGAGAGTTTGTCTGCTCGTATTTGGCCTTGCAAGCTATCGTACTTGTCTTTGTGACGGGATTCATAGTGTCGGCGAAGATTGTATTCTTTGAATACCGCCACCGTCTCTTGACAGATGAGACAAACAGCCTTTTCTTTGCATTGAACAAAAAAAAATTGTTTGTCCACTGCAGGTTAAATACCCTGCATTCTGAATCAATTTTTCTCTTACCTAACCTTTTCGCCATTATTCCGTTCTCTCTTTGACAGGGCCGGGCCTAGGATTTTTTTTCTGGAGGCCAAATAGGAAAAAAATTCGATAGCGTCTCTGGTATTGTTCAGAGGGCCGGGCCAAATGTGCTGACGGGCCGTATCCGGCCGTAGTTTGGTGACCACTGCTCTAGATTAATGGTGTCTAGATGGAATTTGTATTTGTGTTTTCCCCCCAAGCCGCTTTCCATCAATTTGAAAAGCAGACCCTCATGCCAAATTGAGTCAAAAGCTTTTTTTTAATCAAATCAAATCAAATTGTATTTGTCACATGCCCCGAATACACCTTACAGTGAAATGCTTACTTACAAATCAACAAAGCATGAGAAGACTGCTTTTGTTTTGGTTGGTTGGTTTGTCAATTAGGGTGTGCAGGGTGAATACGTGGTCTGTTGTACAGTAATTTGTTAAAAAGCCTATTTAACATTTGCTCAGTACATTGTTTTCACTGAGGAATGTACGTGTCTGCTGTAAATGATAATGCAGAGGTTTTTCCTACGGTTGCTGTTGACGCATATCCCACAGGAGGTATCGTGGCCAAATTTGTCTCCACTTTTGTGGATTTGCGTGATCAGTCCTTGGTTTCAAATAGTGTGGAAGATGCCAGAGCTGAGGATGATGTTAAAGAGATTAAGTATAGCCAATTGGAATTTGTGGTCTGTATATTTGATCATTTCATTTCGGATACTATTAACACCACAGGCCTTTTTGGGTTGGAGGGTTTTTATTTTGTCCTGTAGTTCATTCAATGTAATTGGAGAATCCAGTGGGTGCTGGTAGTTTTTAATAGTTGATTCTAAGATTTGTATTTGATCATGTATATGTTTTTGCTCTTTGTTCTTTGTTATAGAGCCAAAAAGATTGGAGAAGTGGTTTATCCATACATCTCCATTTTGGATAGATAACTCTTTGTGTTATTGTTTGTTTAGTGTGTTCCAATTTCCCTCTCTCCATCTCTCTCTCTCTCTCTCTCTCTCTCTCTCTCTCTGTGCTGTGCAGCCAACTGACGCACGGACGCAGAAAATAGAAACAACTTATCTCACTATTCCCTTGTTCCTGTCCATTTGGTTGTACACCCTCCAATCTTTTCTCATGTCCTGGCTTTAAATGCACTTTCTCTCTCTTTACTTATTTTCTTCTATGTTCTATCTCACACAAACTTGAAAGAACCAGAATGAGAATTTTGGAGTTGGGTTGTGTTTTTAAAAAACTTTGTTAGAACATTGTTCAAACACATTTTTCAGTGAGCATTGCAAACATTCACTCACAAGTTCACATGCACGTTCTACATCACTAATGGAAGGTGGCATTTGAAATGCACCGGCACTCCCATTTCATCTGGTTTCCCTTGCTCTCCATTCACAAGAGTAATGGACTGTGCTTTTCCCCATCACTCCGGTCCAGACAGGCACTAAAAAAGAAACAGTTTCATATATTTACACACACAAATACCCTGAGTCAGAGAGGAGCGCATCCATTACTTCTGTCTGTCGGTCCCTCCCCTCCCTGAGCTCCTTTTCCTGGCCTGGTCCCTTGCCAGCGTCCCCTGGCTAGCTCTTATCAACACCAGTCACCCAGTCAAACTGCTTCAGGTGCCTTCAGTAAAACCATCTGGGTGCCACTTTACTTCAGTACAGTGACTGTCAGTGTCGGTCAGTCGGTGGTGAGGTAGCTGCAAGTGCCCCCTTCCTCTCTCATGTGCCCTTTTCTTTCCTCTCTCTTGATGATTATATCACGGGCTCATGGTTTTAAAAACAACCCAGGCATGAAAAGGAGGACAGTCGATTTTAATTCTCTCTGCTCTGACAAATGAATGTGGGAAAATAATGGTGTGTTCGATAAGCCATTGGTCTCATGTTAAAGGGTTGTTCCATAATCCTATCAGTGTTCTGCTCCTCAGTATGGCCCATGCAGCTACACACAGACCTGACAACAGACATTGCATAACCAGTAAAGAATAGCTTCAAAAGCAGCTTTTTAAAACACATGGGATTGATAGCATTATCAGTCAGATCATTTGTCAAATGTCACAATGGCGAAGAGAAGGCATATGCGCATGTCGAAAGAGGTTGGACATATTTAGAGAAACGAAAACAGAGGAAAACACAGAGACAGAATGATGGAGAGAAAGAAAGAGAGAGAAGATGGAGTGTGCCTCCAGAGTGAGGTGTCCCATCCCCAGCCCCAGGCTCAGTAAGTGTTTTCCTGGTGGTCTGGGTCTCACAGTAACCAGAGCGTTTCTGTTCCACCAGGTAACACCGCTCCTGCTCACGGCAGCCACCAAATGAAGATGAACGCACTTAATCTCCCCAGCCAAATCTCTACGCCTGTGTACTGATACCGCACACTCACACTTGCACACCTTTTCTCTATCACACACATACAGTGCCAGTCAAAAGTTTGGACACACCTACTCATTCAAGGGTTACCCTTTATACACCATTACTAGAGTGTGACACACACTGATGAATGATTTGTGAAGCCTTTATGTATGCTGTATAAAGCCTTTATAAGTAGTACTTTGTTTAAAGTGAGAGTTGAGTGGTTGCCAAGTAAAAACAGAAGTGGTATAGAGCAAAAAATCACAGTCCAAGCACAGACAGCATTGATGAAGAAAGGCACTCTTGGCATTCTCTCAACCAGCTTCATGACATAGTCACCTGGAATGCATTTCAATTAACAGGTGTGCCTTGTTAAAAGTTAATTTGTGGAATTTCTTTCCTTCTTAATGCGTTTTAGCCAATCAGTTGTGTTGTGACAAGGTAGGGGTGGTATACAGAAGATGGCCCCATTTGGTAGAAGACCAAGTCCATATTATGGCAAGAACAGCTCAAATCAGCAAAGAGAAACGACAGTCCATCATTACTTTAAGACATGAAGGTCAGTCAATACGGAACATTTCAAGAAGTTTTAAAGTTTCCTCAAGTGCAGACAACATTTTGGAGTTACTTTAATTGTAAATAACAATAGAATATGTTTCTAAATTAAATGTGGATGCTACCAGGATTATGGACATTCCTGAATGAATCGTGAATAATAATGTGTGATCGCACCCCCAAGACATGCTAACCTCTCACCACTACAATAACATGGGAGGTTAGCATTTGTGGGATATGATATTATACCTCTCTAACTTTCTCACTCATCATTATTCACGATTCATTCAGGACTATCCGTAATCATGGTAGCATCCACATTTAATGTAGAGGTGTTTAGAAACATATGATATTCTTATTTACAATAAAAGTTACTCGAAAATGACACAATACATTATTTACCATTCATTTCTATTGGGCACAAAATGATCTGAAATAGAATCAAAACAAACAGCAAATGCATCCAACACGTTTGTAGAGCCACAAGCTTGATGTACTCATTGTGTGCTAGGAATATGGGACCAACTACTAAACTTTTGACTACTTTAATGCACATAAAAGTGAATTTGTCCCCTAAATTGGTGGGACTATGTACAAAATGTACTGTCATTTTGAAACGGTGTACCCGATATAACTGAAAATACCCACAAATGAAAGCTGATAGTCTGCACTTTAACCTCATAATCATTGTATAATTTAATATTACAGAGCTAAAACAAAAACAAAATGTTTCACTGTCCCAATACTTTTGGTGCTCACTGTACAATGTACTCTATGTGTGTGAGACTCCCATAGACAGCAGACAGTACACTAAAGAATGCTAATTCTATGCAGGACAATCTGGTATGTATGTATGCCTGCTCATATAATTCCACTGCAGCCCTGTATGAGCAGACAGAAAGACATCCCAGGATGCAGTGTCTCTCAGCGGGAGGTCTCTCCTCACACTGCTGACAGCTCTCTCCCCAAATCCCAGCCTTAAACAAGCACACTCCCTCACAGCCGGACCTAAAGCCATCAAGAGAACTGAGCGCACAGACAGAAAGACAGAGATCATGCAGACAGGCAGGAGTAGAAAGAGCATCGTCCGCACCATAACCCTATATGACATGTACGTTAGGCCCATGCAGTAGAGATGGGAGGAAAGGGCTCTCCAATCTCCACACAGCATCTCAGCCCTTCCTCTAAAGAAATGAAATCCCCCTTCCCACCTAGCAACCCTGTCCTCTCTCTTGTCACAGCACAGCATCATGATGATGGAACTTCACACTTGTCTGTTAAGGATGTACCGTCGGATGTGGCACTATGTAAGACTATCAGAGCTTTTATGTTATATAAAAGCTGTAGGCAGGTTGGTAGATGTGTGAATGGAGTCCCTGTCAGTGAGCATGGTGGCGGGTCGTGGTTGCTCTGCTCAGTTCCTTTGGGAGGGAGGGTTAACTGTATGGGCGAGTAGAGATTCAAATGGCCTTATGATGCTACAGTCCGGATGAACATGATTTACAGGTATGTGAACACATGGATTCAATCATCATAGACTTAAACCTCTCATACTGTTGTTGGACACAATTGCACACAATGCCAAATAACCTCTCACACTCATACACAAAAAGGTTCACAGTGATGTGCGAATACAAATTGTACACTTACACAGGGAGCCATCCTGCTTACATCATCACATAATCACATAATCACACACATACAGACAAACACACACACACACACACACACACACACACACACACACACACACACACACACACACACACACACACACACACACACACACACACACACACACACACACAAACACACATGCTACAGAGAGTTGAGATTCTCCCAAGGTAACGGGAGAGAGAGATGGGAGCTGTGTTCCTGTTTAGTGGTTCTGAGAGCATCATTTTGGGGAGGTCTGTCGAGCTTTGGATGAATTAAGAGTCATAAATATTCATGAATCTCTCCTCTCTACCCTCCTGTGATCGCTTAGTAGCCCGTTCAAAAAGCCTTAGATCTCTCCATGAGCTAAGTTCCTCATCGACGCAGGGTCATTTTTACTGGGAGGAATTTTGTCATGTTTATTTGTATTTTTCTTCCAGTATGATATTCACACACAAGAGGCTAGAATACAGTCAAACTTTGCATTAGCTCCCATTGAACAGTTTATTATATTTACCTGTACTGAGATATTGTAGTTGATTTGAACCAAAGAAATTGCCGTTGCAAGCGCCACACTCTATCAACTAGGCCCCACAAGGCCATATTGTGACACTCTCTGATACTGTATGGTACCTTCAATTATTACATCACTCTGCTTGTTCTGTTACCTTCCATTGTGACACCATCCATTGTGACATCACTCTGCTTGTTCTGTTACCTTCCATTGTGACACCATCCATTGTGACATCACTCTGCTTGTTCTGTTACCTTCCATTGTGACACCAGCCATTGTGACATCACTCTGCTTGTTCCGTTACCTTCCATTGTGACATCACTCTGCTTGTTCCATAGAGATCATATGTAATTACTATTATTAATTAATAGTATTGTAATTCCTAATTCTATGGCTTGTTCTGTTACCTTCAGTTGTGACATCAATCTGCTTGTTCCATAGAGATCCTATTAAATTACTATTATTAATGAATAGGTCGTTATCAATAAAACGTCACAAGTTGCAGAGCATTCGATTTGCCTGCTGCGGGGCAAGGAGACCCTCAGCTCCGCTAACACCGCATGACCTTTTCAAGGATTGCTAATAAATGTTAACTATTTGGTTGTAATATCATCACCTCTTGTAGAGCATGGTCGGAACTATATATTTCAGATTATTCCATGCGAAACAATTGCGCACATTTAGCTCTATCATCAGAGTCATACAGTAAGAATCTGCATGCTTTTCATGAACAGTAAACGTCAATTGATCACGTCATTTCAGATACATGAGGGTAGCTTCACAATATCTCTCAATATTGGCCACCATTAACTGGATATTTGAGTGATATAAAATGAAAGTGAACTATACCTGACATGTATGAGTGGTTTAGGTTCATTTCCCATCCCTTATGGGCTCTGCCTGTCAAGCGGCAGAAGGGCACATTTGCCGATGCACTGTTAGCTGATAATGTTTACTTTGCAAGCTACCGGTAGAAACGTTGTACGGTTGGCTAAACATAGTGGTAAATACACCTAATGTACTTTTTTCTCCAACCAATGTTGGCCTACCTAGCATAGTTAGCTAACATTATCCGCTTTTCAGCATTGTTTTTAAGTGTTTAATCACGATTGCTGCTGACAGACATGATAGGCTACATTCATTGACTGATCGACCACATCAAACTGACTAGCTTGCAAATAATGTCAATATGGTTAGTTAATAACAAGCTAACTTTCAGGGTATAAACTAGATGGCTATATACAAATAGTATTTTAATTCCTTGCAATCTATAGTTGTGATGACATAAATCCAACTGACAACTTTACCAGGGCGAGGACTTGCTGATGTCAAGCTCTTTCCAAAAGCCTAATCTCTGATGAAGCAAGCTACACATGTTGTTTGCCTAGATAGCTAGCTGCATGCCAAATGGATAGGCCATCCTCACATATCTGAAATTACATAATCAATTGCTTACTGATCATGAAAGCACGCATTTACTTGCTGTTTAAGTGTGATGACAGATATAAATGTGGCTTAGTCGGAAATTTGTAGTTCTGACTATGCTCTTCAAGAGATAATGATATTAAAACCAAACAGTTATAACATTTATTTAACAATCCCTAAGGATGTTAACAGAGCTGGGGATCTCCTTGTCGAACACTCGGCACCATATTGCAACCTTTTATTGATTACGACTTGTAGTATTGTAATTCCTAATTCTAAGGCTTGTTCTATGTTACCTTCCATTGTGACATCACTCTGCTTGTTCTATGTTTAACTTCCATTGTAACATCACTCTGCTTGTTCTATGTTACCTTCCATTTTGACATCACACTGATAGCTCCATCAGTGCTACCCTCTATAATGACATCATACTACTCGGCCTTCCTGATGTTTTTAGGGGTTTACAGCGAAGATAGTTTTTTTGCCCTTGACATGGTCAAATAAATCAAGCATAGATTCGTAACTGTCTAATTTGGCACACATAAACTTGAGGACACGAGTAACTTGGTCAAAAAGAATGGCACCGATTGGCCTACATGTGGCTCTGTTATGAGCAGTCTAATTTGTCATATCCGCCGCCCCGTTTGACCTGGAGACTTTGCATGTAGGTGGATTTCCTCATGTTGAACACATTTACTTCAAGGACACATTAGGTCCGTCAGGATAGATTTTCCTTCATCTTGGACATTTTGGAAAACCTTTTAAAAACGTATTCTCATGAACCATAAGTCCGAATAACACCAAATATGGTGTGTAGGCCCATGGAAAAGCTAAGGGATTGGATAAGACATGGCTGAGTTATTGATAAATCAGGACATATGGTTTTACGTGTCCAATGAAATCCTTTGTAAATCCACTTCACAATGGCCTTGAAACTTTTTAGGGTAATCAAAGACATTAGCATAATACACCATGTTAAATTTGGCATTGATATCTTTAAAAAATAAGGAAACTATGAACAATTAACTTTTCGGACTATTTGTATTTGAATGTATTATGTATCCCCATTAGCTCCTGCCAAGGCAGCAGCTACTCTTCCTGGGGTCTGGCAAAATGAAGGCCGTTATACAATTGAAAAACATTACAATACATTCATAACAGATTTCACAACACACTAAGTGTGTGCCCTCAGGCCCCTACTCCACTATCACATATCTACAACACAAAATCCATGTGTAAGTGTGTGTATAACGTGTATGTTATCATGTGTGTGTATGCATGTGTCTGTGCCTATGTTATCATGTGTGTGTATGCATGTGTCTGTGCCTATGTTATCATGTGTGTGTATGCATGTGTCTGTGCCTATGTTATCATGTGTGTGTATGCATGTGTCTGTGCCTATGTTATCATGTGTGTGTATGCATGTGTCTGTGCCTATGTTATCATGTGTGTGCATGCATGTGTCTGTGCCTATGTTATCATGTGTGTGTATGCATGTGTCTGTGCCTATGTTATCATGTGTGTGTATGCATGTGTCTGTGCCTATGTTATCATGTGTGTGTATGCATGTGTCTGTGCCTATGTTATCATGTGTGTGTATGCATGTGTCTGTGCCTATGTTATCATGTGTGTGTATGCATGTGTCTGTGCCTATGTTATCATGTGTGTGCATGCATGTGTCTGTGCCTATGTTATCATGTGTGTGTGTATGCATGTGTCTGTGCCTATGTTATCATGTGTGTGCATGCATGTGTCTGTGCCTATGTTATCATGTGTGTGTATGCATGTGTCTGTGCCTATGTTATCATGTGTGTGCATGCATGTGTCTGTGCCTATGTTATCATGTGTGTGCATGCATGTGTCTGTGCCTATGTTATCATGTGTGTGTATGCATGTGTCTGTGCCTATGTTATCATGTGTGTGCATGCATGTGTCTGTGCCTATGTTATCATGTGTGTGCATGCATGTGTCTGTGCCTATGTTATCATGTGTGTGTATGCATGTGTCTGTGCCTATGTTATCATGTGTGTGTATGCATGTGTCTGTGCCTATGTTATCATGTGTGTGCATGCATGTGTCTGTGCCTATGTTATCATGTGTGTGTATGCATGTGTCTGTGCCTATGTTATCATGTGTGTGCATGTGTGTCTGTGCCTATGTTATCATGTGTGTGCATGCATGTGTCTGTGCCTATGTTATCATGTGTGTGTTATCATGTGTGTGTATGCATGTGTCTGTGCCTATGTTATCATGTGTGTGCATGCATGTGTCTGTGCCTATGTTATCATGTGTGTGTATGCATGTGTCTGTGCCTATGTTATCATGTGTGTGTATGCATGTGTCTGTGCCTATGTTATCATGTGTGTGCATGCATGTGTCTGTGCCTATGTTATCATGTGTGTGCATGCATGTGTCTGTGCCTATGTTATCATGTGTGTGCATGCATGTGTCTGTGCCTATGTTATCATGTGTGTGTATGCATGTGTCTGTGCCTATGTTATCATGTGTGTGCATGCATGTGTCTGTGCCTATGTTATCATGTGTGTGTGCATGCATGTGTCTGTGCCTATGTTATCATGTGTGTGTATGCATGTGTCTGTGCCTATGTTATCATGTGTGTGTGCATGTGTCTGTGCCTATGCATGTGTCTGTGCCCTATGTTATCATGTGTGTGCATGCATGTGTCTGTGCCTATGTTATCATGTGTGTGCATGCATGTGTCTGTGCCTATGTTATCATGTGTGTGCATGCATGTGTCTGTGCCTATGTTATCATGTGTGTGCATGCATGTGTCTGTGCCTATGTTATCATGTGTGTGTATGCATGTGTCTGTGCCTATGTTATCATGTGTGTGCATGCATGTGTCTGTGCCTATGTTATCATGTGTGTGTGCATGTGTCATGTTATCATGTCTGTGTCTGTGCCTATGTTATCATGTGTGTGCATGCATGTGTCTGTGCCTATGTTATCATGTGTGTGTATGCATGTGTCTGTGCCTATGTTATCATGTGTGTGCATGCATGTGTCTGTGCCTATGTTATCATGTGTGTGCATGCATGTGTCTGTGCCTATGTTATCATGTGTGTGCATGCATGTGTCTGTGCCTATGTTATCATGTGTGTATGTTATCATGTGTGTGCATGTGTCTGTGCCTATGTTATCATGTGTGTGCATGCATGTGTCTGTGCCTATGTTATCATGTGTGTGTATGCATGTGTCTGTGCCTATGTTATCATGTGTGTGTATGCATGTGTCTGTGCCTATGTTATCATGTGTGTGTATGCATGTGTCTGTGCCTATGTTATCATGTGTGTGCATGCATGTGTCTGTGCCTATGTTATCATGTGTGTGCATGCATGTGTCTGTGCCTATGTTATCATGTGTGTGCATGCATGTGTCTGTGCCTATGTTATCATGTGTGTGCATGCATGTGTCTGTGCCTATGTTATCATGTGTGTGTATGCATGTGTCTGTGCCTATGTTATCATGTGTGTGTATGCATGTGTCTGTGCCTATGTTATCATGTGTGTGCATGCATGTGTCTGTGCCTATGTTATCATGTGTGTGTATGCATGTGTCTGTGCCTATGTTATCATGTGTGTGCATGCATGTGTCTGTGCCTATGTTATCATGTGTGTGTATGCATGTGTCTGTGCCTATGTTATCATGTGTGTGTATGTGTGTGTCTGTACCTGTGTGTGTGTCTCTTCACAGTCCCCGCTGTTCCATGAGGTGTATTTTTATCTGTTTTTTAAATCTGATTCTACTTCTTGCATAATTTACTTGATGTGGAATAGAGTTCCATGTAGTCATGGCTCTATGTAACAAAGTACTGTGTTCCTCCCATAGTCTGATCTGGACTTGGGGACTGTGAAGAGACCTCTGGTGGAATGTCTTGTGGGGTATGCATGGGTGCCTGAGCTGTGTGCTAATCATTTAAACAAACAGCTAAGTGCTTTCAACATGTCAATACCTCTCACAAATACAAGTAGTGATGAAGTCAATCTCTCCTCCACTTTGAGCCAGGAGAGATTGACATGCATATTATTAATGTTTGCTCTCTGTGTACATCCAAGTCCATATTTGTGGCACCTGACCACACGACTGAACAGTAGTCCAGAAACTAGAGCCTGTAGGACCTGCCTTGTTGATAGTGCTGTTAAGAAGGTAGAGCAGCTCTTTATTATGGACAGACTTCTCCCCATCTTAGCTACTGTTGTATCTACATGCTTTGACGATGACAGTGTTCCAGGGTCACTCCAAGCAGTTTAGTCACCTCAACTTGCTGAATTTCCACATGATTTATTACAATATTTAGTTGAGGTTTAGGGTTTAGTGAATGATTTGTCCCAAATACAAAAGGCACTTAAGGCACTTGCTTATCCCAGTTACCAATAAGCATTCACCTGTTAAGAAAATGACAGTAAATACTGTTAAATCCCCATGGATTGATGAGGAATTGAAAAATTGTATGGTTGAGAGGGATGAGGCAAAAGGAATGGCAAATAAGTCTGGCTGCACAACCGACTGGCAAACGTACTGCACATTGAGAAATCATGTGATTAAACTGAATAAACTGAATAAAAAGAAGAACAAACTACACGATGAAACAAAGATAAATGACAAAGAATGATAGTAAAAAGCTTTGGAGCACCTTCAATTACATTTTGGGAAAAAAGGCCAACTCAGCTCAATCATTCTTTGAATCAGATGGCTCACTCAATACAAAACCGACTGATATTGCCAACTACTTTAATGATTTTTTAAATTGGTAAGTTTAGCAAACTTAGGCATGACATGCCAGCAAGAAATGCTGACACTATTCATCAATTTGTCAGATCAAATTATGAAAGACAAGAATTGTAATTTTGAATTCTGTCATTTGAGTGTGGAAGAGGTGTGTCAATGTATGCGGATGACTCAACACTATACACTTCATCTACGACAGCGACTGAAATGACTGCAACATTTAGCAAAGAGATGCAGTTAGTTTCAGAATGGGTGGCAAGGAATAAGTTAGTCCTAAATATTTCAAAAACTAAAAGCATCAGCTGTTCCGGACGACTGTGTGATCACGCTCTCCGTAGCCGACGTGAATAAGACCTTTAAACAGGTCAACATACACAAGGCTGCGGGCCCAGACGGATTACCAGGACGTGTGCTCCGGGCATGTGCTGACCAACTGGCAGGTGTCTTCACTGACATTTTCAACATGTCCCTGATTGAGTCTCTAATACCAACATGTTTCAAGCAGACCACCATAGTCTCTGTGCCCAAGAACACAAAGGCAACCTGCCTAAATGACTACAGACCCGTAGCACTCACGTCCGTAGCCATGAAATGCTTTGAAAGGCTGGTAATGGCTCACATCAACACCATTATCCCAGAAACCGTAGACCCACTCCAATTTGCATACCGCCCAAACAGATCCACAGATGATGCAATCTCTATTGCACTCCACACTGCCCTTTCCCACCTGGACAAAAGGAACACCTATGTGAGAATGCTGTTCATTGACTACAGGTCAGCGTTCAATACCTTAGTACCCTCAAAGCTCATCACCAAGCTAAGGAACCTGGGACTAAACACCTCCCTCTGGAACTGGATCCTGGACTTCCTGACAGGCCACCCCCAGGTGGTGAGGGTAGGTAGCAACACATCTGCCACGCTGATCCTCAACACTGGAGCTCCCCAGGGGTGCGTTCTCAGTCCCCTTCCTGTACTCCCTGTTCACCCACGACTGCATGGCCAGGCACGACTCCAACACCATCATTAAGTTTGCTACTGACACAACAGTGGTAGGCCTGATCACCGACAACGACGAGACAGCCTATAGGGAGGAGGTCAGAGAGCTGGCCTGGTGGTGCCAGAATAACAACCTAACCCTCAACATAACCAAGAATAAGGAGATTATTGTGGACTATAGGAAAAGGAGCACCGAGCACGTCCCCATTCTCATCGACGGGGCTGTAGTGGAGTGGGTTGAGAGCTTCAAATTCCTTCGTGTCCACATCAACAACAAACTAGATTGGTCCAAACACACCAAGACAGTCGTGAAGAGGGCACGACAAAGCCTATTCCCCTCAGGAAACTAAAAAGATTTGGCATGGGTCCTGAGATCCTCAAAAGATTCTACAGCTGCAACATCGAGAGCATCATGACCGGTTGCATCACCTGGTAAGGCAATTGCTCGGCCTCCGACTGCAAGGCACTTCAGAGGGTAGTGCATACGGCCCAGTACATCAATGGGGCAAAGCTGCCTGCCATCCAGGACCTCTACACTAGGCGGTGTCAGAGGAAGGCCCTAAAAATTGTCAAAGACCCCAGCCACCCCAGTCATAGACTGTTCTCTCTACTACCGCATGGCAAGCGGTACTGGAGTGCCAAATCTAGGACAAAAAGGCTTCTCAACAGTTTTTACCCCCAAGCCATAAGACTCCTGAATAGGTAACCAAATGGTTACCCAAACTATTTGCATTGTGTGCCTCACCCCCAACCCCTCTTTTTTACGCTTCTGCTACTCTCTGTTCATCATATATGCATAGTCACTTTAACCATACCTACATGTACATACTACCTCAATAAGCCTGACTAACAGGTGTCTGTATATAGCCTTGCTACTGTTATTTCAAATGTCTTTTTACTATTGTTTTACTTCTTTACTTACCTAAACACACACACACACACACACACACACACACACACACACACACACACACACACACACACACACACACACACACACACACACACACACACATACCTTTTTTTTCTCACACCATTGGTTAGAGCCTGTAAGTAAGCATTTCACTGTAAGGTCCACACCTGTTGTGTTCGGCGCACGTGACAAGTAAACTTTGATTTGATTTGAGATTTACTCCAGATTGTGTATTTGTTTGCACATAAATTAAGATAGTTCCTATATGATAGAAAGCTTGCTTTGTTATCCAACTGATCTTGTGTCCTTTTTGTCATCCCGTGAACCTCATTCATTGCTGCTCGCAGTTATATTTACTTTTTGTGTTTCCATCCACCGTGACATCTTCATGCTCCAGTTTGGTTGTAGAATAGATGTTCCGCTCTAATGCCAGTCCATGTATCTCTGCTTGAGGTCCATATCCTCCTGATCCATTCGACCGTACTCTTCTGTTTGGCTTTACAGCATCAAATAATGAATAGCATTTGAAACCAGAGATTAGTCCGAAAATTAAGAAATGAAAGGAATAAGTAGCTCATATGCTGTACACAAGGATGTACTAAAAGTAAAAAATAAAAGCGCTATTTTACATATAATCACACTGGGCATCAGTGAAACGGATGACTAGCATAAAGGTTAGCATAATTACATCCAATACAGAGACTTCATCTGAAAGCCTTGCCCTGCCAGTCTTCTATGCATGAGGTCTTGGTTATTCCTAGGACTATTTCCCAATGCACCGTTGTCATGCTGGGTGGTCCATATTGTGTGAACTACTGTTGATATCTGCAGCACAAGCACATAATGTATTAGTTACTGCACAAGATGATAGCATCAAATAAAACATCAAACCAACACTGTCCGATCATGTGAGAAACGTTGAGACGAACCAGAGCCAGAGACAGATAAATAGGATTAGTAATAAAAAAAAGGCTAGAGGACAAGAAGATAAGAAAAGCCAATAGGATACTGCACTGTGTTAAAGCGATATATAAAACGAGCTGTGTATGTCAATGAAGAGAAGGATTGAAGACATTTGAAAGACAGGGAGAAGGGAGAGAGTACTGATGGTAAGAGCCTTTAAAGCTTCCTTGGTCAGGGAAGTGAAGAAGGGGAGGAGGGATGGGAGGACGAGTGGGTGAGAGAAGCAGGTAGAGAGATTGTGAGATGACGGGGAGAACTGAGCCAGGGATTAATGGACGTGTGTAAAATGAGACTGTTCCTCCTGAGGGAAAAGGCCAAGAGTGACACATGGAGCTCTGACGTCCATCCCTCCCTCCCCGCACCTCTCTCTCCTTACCATGCTCTCACAGTCTCTCCCTCCCTTCCCCTCCCTCTCTCCACCTCTCTCTGACGTTGAGCAGACACGGAGGTTAACATTACTGAGAGCAGGGGGTAATGGGGGAGGGTCGAGTCATACATAAACATACAAAGCACACACCACACACACTGACAGCCCAATAAACAGATTAATGTATGGATGTACACAAAGGTCACAGGACTATACATTTAGAAACATAATCTCCCTCTTTATGGTGAATTATGCTCGTGGAAGTTCTGAATATCGTATAAAGCTAGTTGTTCAGATTTGACATAATCCTGTGTAAAACAAGAGCTGAGATAGTGATGCTGGCTGGTGACTCAGAGAGATGATGTCATGTTCTGGTTCTTTGTCTCTCCTGAGCCTGAGCTTGGCTCTACTTCAGAGGTACATAAGCCAGATTATTCAGGTGGAACCAGCAAGGCATTGTTGTTACACTCTGTCTACCAGAAGCCTGGAACATCACATTTTCAAATCAACAGTCTGCACCCAAAATGTACGCCAGTCTGGGAAAAGTGATAAGACTTCTGTTACTTAGCGATAACAAATTGGAACCAAACTCAACATTTCACATCGCAATATCATGACTCCAAAACAATTGGGGAAAGTGTAATGGAACATGTACTGTGGAGGGGTAACAAGGGCATAACAACGAGAGGTTGACATGTCTAGCTAGTAGCTACCCATCTAAGATGGCTGACTGTTTGTTATGCTGTCTTATTTGGGACAAGCCCTTGGCGAGATCATAAAGCTGTTGGGAGATGAGGGGGGTGGGTGAGGGAGGGAGAGAGTGAGTCAATGATATTGGGTCCTTGGCCTGGTCCTAATCCCATCTCAACTAGCTAGTCCTGGGGGACAGCTGGGTTGAGCCTGGGCTGAATGAATGGACCGCATACGATGCTAATGACAAAAGTCCATTGATTGTGCTGGGGGCCTATTGTTTTTAACTGAAATTGTTACATAATTAAGAGGTGATCAATAAGTCGATTGCAGGAGAGAGACGACCGGGGGGCATACACATCCTATAAACATGTCAACAATCACCCAGGGAACTTTGCACGTGTGTGTGTGTGTGTGTGTGTGTGTGTGTGTGTGTGTGTGTGTGTGTGTCTGTGTGTCTGTGTGTGTGTGTGTGTGTGTGTGTGTGTGTGTGTGTGTGTGTGTGTGTGTGTGTGTGTGTGTGTGTGTGTGTGTGTGTGTGTGTCTCCTTTTGTCATATGGGTGACATCCACAGAGCCATCTCCGTGTGAAAGGAGTGATACACTGTGTATTGTATTAAAGGCGGAAAACAAGAAGCAATCTAAAAACCACAGTACAACATAAAATGAGCATGGAACTGGTGGAGCGGGAACGTATTTACAGAACAAATTCAATTAATTTTCTTTTGTCATTTTTACAACCACAATTAAACTCTGTGCTTGTTGGGCATATGCTAAATCGCTTTAATTAAGGCGATACAGCGCATCCACCGAACAAGTAACATATTTTCCTTCGCACAAGAAAAACTAGCCAGAGACATTTTTATTTTGATGAATGATACAGTGTTTATATATGAATAGAGCAGTGGTTCTTAACCTGGGTTCGATCGAACCCCAGGGGTTCGGTGAGTCAGTCTCAGGGGTTCGGCGGAGGTCAAGACACACATCCGACTCATAAGATTCGTGATGACACGCCCTGCTTGGCCATCATTGGCTGCAGGTGATCACGCTACAACGCTTGGCCTATCTGTGCTGCAGGGAATTTGGTGTGCCCAGTAGTCTACTTGTGACTGTCATGATGGTATGTCTTGTGATTTCTTTCTTAATATTTGAATCCCTTCATACTTACTATGTCGAGCAAAAAATGAAAGTGGTCGGACGAATATGTACAATATGGATTCACATGTATAACGGAACGTGATGGGCGTCCTAACTGCATGATTTGCAATGCCAAGTTGAGTAATTCTAGTCTAGCACCGGCAAAACTAAGAACACTTCCTTAAGCTGCATGGAGATGGAAAATACAAGAACACAACGCTCGCTGAATTCAAGGTGAAGAGAGCCAGATTCGATTTAAAAGCTACTCTGCCTGTTCTCGGCTTTGTACCCATCAACAAACTGATCCTCACAGCATCGTACGAAGTTGCTTACCTGATCGCAAAGCAGGGCAAACCACACACCATTGGTGAAACACTCATAAAACCAGCTGTGTTGAAAATGGCGAATATCATGGGAATGGGAAGAAAGTGTGGTTTTGGTGCGCTAGTGAAAGCCGATGTACCACACATCATTGTTACGCATTGTATTCAGCATAGGCATGCGTTGGCAACAAAAACCTTGCCTCCAAAACTGGCAGAAGTATTAAATATTGTAGTGGAATGTGTGAACTATGTGCCAACTAGTGCTCCTGAGGCACCGCATCTTCAGTGAGCTGTGTAAATAAATGGGCTCTGAATTCGAGGTACTTCTGTACCATTCTAACGTTCGGTGGTTATCCCGGGGACAGGTGCTGAATCGTGTTTTTGCCGTGCGTGTGGAATTAACCCTGTTTTTGCAAGAGCACCAACATTGTCATGCAGATTGCTACAAATTCTGAGTTCATTCTCATTTTAGCGTTCATGGCTGATATCTTCACAGCTCTCAATCATCTCAATCAAAAGATGCAGGGCGGTGGAGTCAACATCATCGAAGCGGAGGAAAACCTGAAGGCTTTTCAAAAAAAGCTACCGTTATGGAAACGACGAACAGAGAACGATAACTTCGCTAACTTTCCCCTGCTGGACGACTGTGTAAGTAAGATCGAAGATGTATCTGGAATCTGAGACATTTCTGTACCTGCGGAACTGAAGCAAGCAATTGTCACACACTTAGATGAGCTTCCAAAGTCTCTCGACGGATACTTCCCTACAAGAGAGTCATATCCAGCATGGGTGAGACAGCCGTTCACGTTTAGTGTTGAGACAACAGATGTCAATGATGAATACCTCGATGAAGTCATTGAAATTCAGCAGAGCCAGGTTCAACAGCAACTCTTCAGAAAAACAACGCTTTCAACATTTTGGTGTCAACAAATGGTAACGTTCCCTGTTATTGCTAAGAAAGCTCTTGAGATTTTCATACCGTTTGTTACAACATATCTTTGCGAGCAATCCTTTGAGGATGCTGGACATAAAAACGAAGAAAAGGAACAGACTTTGTTGCGAAAATGACATGAGAGTGGCACTTGCCAAGGTGAAGCCGCGCATTTCTGAACTGGTCTCTGAAAGGCAACAGCAGAAGTCACACTGATTTGCAGTAAATATTCATTATTATGTTTATGTTTTTGTGTGAAAATCATGTTTTGATGATTTTGTTCTTTGAACACAGTGATGTTGATGCACGGTTCATTTTGTGCACCAGTAAAATATATACCTATGTTTTTGAATTTGAAAAAATCATAATTTATTTTTCCAATTAAGGGTTCGGTGAATGCGCATATGAAACTGGTGGGGTTCAGTACCTCCAACAAGGTTAAGAACCACTGGAATAGAGAGAGAGAGAATCATCAAATATAATTATTTGATTTGAATTAGCAAAAAAAAAAAACAGAAAACTAGAATGCTATTTGGCCCTAAACAGAGAGTACACAGTGGCAGAATACCTGACCACTGTGACTGACCCTAAACAGAGAGTACACAGTGGCAGAATACCTGACCACTGTGACTGACCCTAAACAGAGAGTACACAGTGGCAGAATACCTGACCACTGTGACTGACCCTAAACAGAGAGTACACAGTGGCAGAATACCTGACCACTGTGACTGACCCAAACATAAGGGAAGCTTTGACTATGTACAGACTCAGTGAGCCCACCCTCTACAAAGGGTGGTGTGGACGGCCCACTACATCACTGGTGACGATTCAGGCCGTGTAGTACATACCAGGCGGTGTCTGATAAAGGCCCAACAAATTGCCAAAGACATGGACTGTTCTCCATGATCCTATCCAGCAGGAGGTACCAGTACATCAAGGCTCAGACAAACAGACTCCTAAACAGCATCTATCCCTTGGCCATAAGACTGTTACATGGCTAACAACTACTGCTCTCCCTCTTCCACAGAATATCCACACAGACTCTATGCCCATACACAGGTCTCTACCCACTCAGACACAATCTACTGTGCGCTGCTGCTAAAACGATTATTGATCAGATATATTACTCTATTACACTGCTGTCCATTGATTATTGATTGCAGTACCATTAGTATTTATCTATTTATCCTGCTACTGGTCACTATTACTCCAGTGTACATGTAATGTATATACAGTATTACCATTAGTAAGTATATTAGTATATTACAATAAGTATTTATATATTCCTGCAACCAGTCACTTTTCCAGCCCTGTTTATCCTACTACCAGCCACTCTTTATGTATAAACCCACCTCAACCACGCCAGTACACCTGCACAGTGAATAAGGTACTGGTACTGATCTGTATACAGTATACTTGCATTCTTTAAGTCTCATCGTAGTTCTTATGTGTTTTTTATTCATACTTTTATTTTTGGTCTATTATTATCGTAATGATAATTATCATTATTATTATAATTTTGTATGATTATGATTATTATGATTATTATGATTATTATTATTATTATTATTATTATTTTATTATTATTATCATTATTATTATTATCATTATTATTATTATCATTATTATCATTATTATTATTATGATTATTATTATTATCATTATCATTATTATTATCATTATCATTATTATTATTATCATTATCATTATTATTATCATTATCATTATTATTATTATCATTATCATTATTATTATCATTATCATTATTATCATTATTATTATCATTATCATTATTATTATTATCATTATCATTATTATTATCATTATCATTATTATTATTATCATTATCATTATTATCATTATTATCACTGCATTGTTGGAAAGAGCTTTCAAGGTAAGAATGCCCAGGTACTGTTTTACACCTGAATAAGCATTGAAACTTGACACACAGACTCTTGTTAGTTTACTAAGGATGTCATTCCTCTGTTGTAAACACATGGTTGTTCAACTCGCCAGTGAGTTCCTTTACTGTGGGTGTAATGATGGAGCCTGGCTGATTCATTTCATTTATCCCCCAGTGGTCTACTTTGAAGCTAAACTGAGAGAAAGAACTGAGAGAGACAAAAACAGACAAACTGCACACAGAGCATGCAGGACACACTCACTCACACAGACACACACCCACGTGCGCACAGACACACACACACCCACAGACACACACCCACGCGCACAGACACACACCCACGTGCGCACAGACACACACCCACGTGCGCACAGACACACACCCACGTGCGCACAGACACACACCCACGTGCGCACAGACACACACCCATGTGCGCACAGACACACTCCCACGTGCGCACAGACACACACCCACGTGCGCACAGACACACACCCACGTGCACACAGACACACACCCACGTGCGCACAGACACACACCCACGTGCGCACAGACACACACCCACGTGCGCACAGACACACACTGTGATTTTTTTGTTTGTTGTTGTATTAACTCAGTATTATTAAGTAAATGGTTCCACAGCCTTACTCAACTTGTCCACGTATTACCTGAATAAAAACATTTTGTTGGCCCAAACTTAACTCCAACTTGAGAAAACAGAAGAGTTAGAAGCTTGTTTACATCGGGTGTGGCTTTCAGATGGTTCTTTTTGCCCACCCGTCAGAGAGAATGTCATTCTAGTTAATCTTGTCCATTGTATTCATCATTTAAACCCAAAGTTACAGTCATTGTGTACGTCACATGAAAACAGATAGTGTGGGAGGGTCTACATAACAAAGACATCAGTGCAATTTATTCTGTTGCATGGAAGGCTCTGCCAATGGATGACAGTGTTCCAGGGGAACGGTGCATGGAAGGCTCTGCCAATGGATGACAGTGTTCCAGGGGAACGGTGCATGGAAGGCTCTGCCAACGGATGACAGTGTTCCAGGGGAACGGTGCATGGAAGGCTCTGCCAATGGATGACAGTGTTCCAGGGGAACGGTGCATGGAAGGCTCTGCCAACGGATGACAGTGTTCTAGGGGAACAGTGCATGGAAGGCTCTGCCAATGGATGACAGTGTTCCAGGGGAATGGTGCATGGAAGGCTCTGCCAATGGATGACAGTGTTCCAGGGGAACGGTGCATGGAAGGCTCTGCCAACGGATGACAGTGTTTTAGGGGAACGGTGCATGGAAGGCTCTGCCAATGGATGACAGTGTTCCAGGGGAACGGTGCATGGAAGGCTCTGCCAATGGATGACAGTGTTCCAGGGGAACGGTGCATGGAAGGCTCTGCCAATGGATGACAGTGTTCCGGGGGAACGGTGCATGGAAGGCTCTGCCAATGGATGACAGTGTTCCGGGGGAACGGTGCATGGAAGGCTCTGCCAATGGATGACGGTGTTCCGGGGGAACGGTGCATGGAAGGCTCTGCCAATGGATGACGGTGTTCCGGGGGAACGGTGCATGGAAGGCTCTGCAAATGGATGACGGTGTTCCGGGGGAACGGTGGATGAGGCTAAAGAACACAAGGAATCATGGCGGAAGTGAATGCCGTTGGAGAAGAGGAAGGAAATGGGATGAAAAACAAAAATGTGAAGGGGTTGGTAAGTGTATATTGGACAAGGAGGCGTTTCTTGTTGGGAGGTGATTTTTTTTCTGGGAGATCCGTTTGGGGTTTCGAAGAGGGTGAATCGTATTTTGGGAAAAGTTAAGTCAATCAGAGTGACCAGGAGTGGGCTTGTGAACAAAAGTATTCCTGATTATTCCTGATAGTATATATAGTATATATTCCTGATATATTTACCTATTAGAAACTATTTGAGAAACAAATTCACAAAAATTATAATTAAACAATTACACACACTTACCATAAAATGTGCTAATTGTGATGGTAATTGTGACGGTAGCCATTTTGAAAAATCAGATAGAAAAACATCTCAAGTTGACATCCCCACAGTTGCGATATCATTGAAAAGCCAAGAATGTCCTCTCAAAGGTACAACATGACCTAACACAGTGATATGTATGGCCTTAGAGATAGGGACCAAAAACGAATGTCCATTAGAGAGGACAAAAATGAATTTCTGGGTCTCAGGAGGCTAGAGGAGCTGCTGCAGGAGTGGAGATTTAGTGTTTCTCTCTAATGAGCCCCTGAGACACATCAATAAGTAGTCTCATTCTTAATGAAGACCCACAATCCTGCAGGGTGAGAGCTAAATGAACTGGGACGAAGTGCAGCCAAACAGTTTACTGTGCTCTCTCTCTCCCTCTCTCCCTCTCACTCTTAGATGAAGCTGAGATAATTAGTGGAGCAGCTAAAGACTACAGAGGCCTGCCACAGTTGCTACTGCTAATGTTTGGCTGACAGAGCAGATATCACTAGAGGGCCACTATATGCACACAATATGCTAAACAGGACAACTAATTATACACTCTAGCCTAATTCAATATTTACATAATGGCCATGAAATAAGTCAAACCAGGATACATGCACCCTAAAGGCATCATATACATGATACAAAGAGCTGAAACTCATGTAACAGTGCATAACCGAATAAAGCAACCAAAGATGACACGTGCCAATAAAAACAAATCAAGGATACTACCCCTCATTAATTCCTAGAAATAACTATTGAAATGGGACCGAGGCATTTTGGGATGTGGGGGTCAGGGTGAGATGACTCACGGAGCAAAGCCAACAAATAATCAAACAAAATCAATAACAAATAAACGGAGACCTATGTTATGCCCTGTGGAGCGGGAAATGGCGTCAGCGGCACTAATGAACCCCGCCGTGCACCTCAGCAGAAGGAAGCCACGCCGGATAGCGGCCACGCAGGTCAGCTCTGACTGTGATTGATCAGCAGGCAAGGCTAGTTAGTCGAGTAACACAGCACAATGTCACAAGAGATGAGGGGAGGGGGGCAAAGACGGGCATGACAGAGTAATCATCACACGTCTGTTTGCCACATGTTACACCAGAGGATGCCACCTTACCTCACAAACTGTATCATGCCATTAGCTGAACTAACATCCTGCACTGCACAAATGGACACACTGTGTACAGTAGGCTATGTTTTTTTAAAACTCAACTGTATGTGGCACAACTACGAAAGCGTACACACGCAGACACAACTAGGCTGCCTAAAATCAAGGTGTGTAAATATACACAAACTCCAAATGAACACACCTGAAATCAGTGTGTCGTCTTAAAATTCACACTCTTTGCTTACAGTGCTTCGCTTGTCTTCATCTCAGTCCGAATATCACAGAATACCGTATTCGGACATCTAGACACTCACAGTCACAAAGTTACATAAAAAGCACAGGCTGTGACCTCACTCATAATCTTGTCCTTCTAAAAAAGTATCTAAAGGTGATGATGCGTTGACAGGAGTTTGAACACTGTGATCAGGGAAGTGCCCTTGACCCGTCAGCCAACGTGAACACTGTGATCAGGGAAGTGCCCTTGACCCGTCAGCCAACGTGAACACTGTGATCAGGGAAGTGCCCTTGACCCGTCAGCCAACGTGAACACTGTGATCAGGGAAGTGCCCTTGACCCGTCAGCCAACGTGAACACTGTGATCAGGGAAGTGCCCTTGACCCGTCAGCCAACGTGAACACTGTGATCAGGGAAGTGCCCTTGACCCGTCAGCCAACGTGAACCCTGTGATCAGGGAAGTGCCCTTGACCCGTCAGCCAACGTGAACACCCTGTGATCAGGGAAGTGCCCTTGACCCAGGGAAGTGTCAGCCAGCCAACGTGAACACTGTGATCAGGACCCGTCAGCCAACGTGAACACTGTGATCAGGGAAGTGCCCTTGACCCGTCAGCCAAACACTGTGATGAACACTGTGATCAGGGAAGTGCCCTTGACCCGTCAGCCAACGTGAACACTGTGATCAGGGAAGTGCCCTTGACCCGTCAGCCAACGTGAACACTGTGATCAGGAAGTGCCCTTGACCCGTCAGCCAACGTGAACACTGTGATCAGGGAAGTGCCCTTGACCCGTCAGCCAACGTGAACACTGTGATCAGGGAAGTGCCCCTTGACCCGTCAGCCAACGTGAACACTGTGATCAGGGAAGTGCCCTTGACCCGTCCAGCCAACGTGAACACTGTGATCAGGGAAGTGCCCTTGACCCGTCAGCCAAAGTGCGTGAACACTGTGATCAGGGAAGTGCCCTTGACCCGTCAGCCAACGTGAACACTGTGATCAGGAAGTGCCCTTGACCCGTCAGCCAACGTGAACACTGTGATCAGGGAAGTGCCCTTGACCCGTCAGCCAAACGTGAACACTGTGATCAGGGAAGTGCCCTTGACCCGTCAGCCAACGTGAACACTGTGATCAGGGAAGTGCCCTTGACCCGTCAGCCAACGTGAACACTGTGATCAGGGAAGTGCCCTTGACCCGTCAGCCAACGTGAACACTGTGATCAGGGAAGTGCCCTTGACCCGTCAGCCAACGTGAACACTGTGATCAGGGAAGTGCCCTTGACCCGTCAGCCAACGTGAACACTGTGATCAGGGAAGTGCCCTTGACCCGTCAGCCAACGTGAACACTGTGATCAGGGAAGTGCCCTTGACCCGTCAGCCAACGGCAATCTACAAATATGGACTGTTTTATTGTTCACAGGTTACAAAGGGAAGAAAGTGCAGAACAATGAAGTACAATCAAAACATTGTAACACTTATATTTTATCATGGAGTTTGAAGAGTTCTCAGTCAACAATTTATAGTAGAACCATGAACATTATAATTCTCTGTCTTGAAAATCAAAACATTCTAACAGCATATATTTTATGCACTGTGCACTATTTAACAGCATACAACAGTGTACTGCAGTCATTCTAACAGCATACAACAGTGAACCATGAACTATTATACAACAGTTACTGCACTGTCTTGATAAACAGTGTACTCCACTGTGCTGTGTACTATTCTAACAGCATACAACAGTGTACTGCACTGTGTACTATTCTAACAGCATACAACAGTGTACTGCACTGTGTACTATTCTAACAGCATACAACAGTGTACTGCACTGTGTACTATTCTAACAGCATACAACAGTGTACTGCACTGTGTATAAGCTAAGATAAAAAACAAAGGTACACTGCTTATTGAACAATAATCTGCCTCTTTGTACAAGCAGTTTAACTAATCTTTTTTATTTATTTTTATGTTTTTTTTATTACCCCCTTTTCTCCCCAATTTCGTGGTATCCAATTGGTAGTTACAGTCTTGTCTCATCGCTGGTCGAGAGCCGTGTGGTCGAGAGCCGCGTGTCCTCCCGAAACACAACCCAACCAAGTCGCACTGCTTCTTTACAAAATGCACACTTAACCCGGAAGCCAGCCGTACCAATGTGTCGGAGGAAACATTGCACACCAGGCGACCGTGTCAGTGTGCACTGCGCCCGGCCCGCCACAGGAGTCACTAGTGCGCGATGGGACAAGGACATCCCTGCCGGCCAAACCCCTCCCTAACCAGGAAGACGCTGGGCCAATTGTGCGCTGCCCCATGGGTCTCCGGGTCGCGGCTGGCTGCGACAGAGCCTGGACTCAAACACATAATCTCTAGTGGCACAGATAGCACTGCGATGTAGTGCCTTAGACCGCTGCGCCACTCAGGAGGCCCAGTTTAACTATTCGTAATGTTTTATGAGAAAGAGGGATAGAGCAAGAGAGATTAACCGAGGGAATGCATTTTTACATGTTCCAAGTTGCACTTAGTTGCCGTCAGTCTCTTCGGTCTGACGTAGGTCTGACGTCTTTTCATCCATTCTGTCTCCATCCTGTTTTCCATGGTGACTAAGAGCCTGCATCTCTCTCTTTTAACTCTGCCTGCCCCATTGTGTTTTTTTTTAGACGGAAGAGGGGCAAAATTGCTCCACTAAAGCTTTAAGAACGGTATCCCTGGAGAGGACTCAGGGCCTTTCCAGTCCTGAATCGACTGCAATCTTGTGGAATTATGGGTATTAAAAAGGTATGTCATAGAGAGGTGGAGAGTGAGCAGAAATCAGCGTGAGACATCGGCACAGTCATACGGTGTGACTAATGCTAAATTATGTATGTGCAACATAAAGACAGACCATCATGGTAATGACTTTTCTGAAAACAATAGAGTCAGGAAGCAATGGAGCTCCCCTACATATCCTTTACATCTACAGAATACACACATACAAACACACACACTGATACACTGATACAGAACACACACACTGACACACTGATACAGAACACACACACAGACACACTGATACAAACACACACACTGACACACTGATACAAACACACACACTGATACAAACACACACACTGACACACTGATACAAACACACACAGTGCCACACTGATACAGAACACACACACAGAACACACATTGACACACTGATACAGAACACACACAGTTTTCATGTATCAAGACGTATCAAACATTCGTCACAAGCAATACCATACCAACCTCTACACACATACTACACACAAATACTGCAAAGCATGGTAAACATACATTATGAAATTTAATTTCGAAGCAAATATGCGAACTTACCCGGTTGGTGGGACTTCCTCTCCCTCTGCTTAACAAGTCTTGTTTTAAATCACTGAACTCTACTGTTCTGAGGTTGTAAACTTCCTTCCCAGGATGAGATGGGAACATTTGGGACACAACTGTTTTTAACATTATGTCTAGGCGCAGAGGTCAAATCCAAAACAAACAAAACTGCCGGCCAGGCGAGCCCGAGCCAGGGCTGTGTCACTTGGCTCTAATTAGATGGGCTTTCTAGGAACTTAGGTGTGGATAGGAACACTGAGGATTGGCAGAACCTGGACCACGCTCGCTTGTACTGTATGCTGTTAAACGCTCAACTAGGAACATATTTTCCAGGCAACCTATTGAGATACAATATACTATTTGGTGCAAATAGCAGCCCTTTGAAAATACATGTAGTAAAAGTGGAGCACCTCATACAGTAGATCACCATACACTTACTGCATATCACATACACAGATCATTAACCCTCTCCCTCACTGCTCTCCTCTTGGCTGAGCTCCATCAGTGATTCATCATGGTGACATTTCGTTTGGCTCCTAAGCTAAAGCACTTGCAGCACTCCTGCAGGAGGGAGTATCATTGACAGAGAAACATGCTATGTTTTTTGTGATTTCCCTTCCGCTCCCTCCATCCAATCCATCTCTCCCTTCTATCTTCTCCTTCATGCCCTCTTTGCTTCTCCCTTTCCGCGTGTCTCCCTCTATCTCTCCCTCCCATCGTCCTTCCTTCCATTCTATCATTGGGGACTTGTTTCTGTACATGTTTCCACTTGATTAACCCTGAGGGCAGGACACTGTGTCTTCACTGGGGGGTACCATAAACAGTACATTTATACAAATATAGACTGAACACAATTACTGTCCGGCCTCTGCGACCACTTAGGCCTGAAATAGCCTGAGAGAGCCAGGCGAGAGATTTATGAAGCCCAGAGTCAATCACCTTCCTCCAGGCTGGGGGCACAGAGGCATTATGCGTACAGAGACTGCAGTTTTCTCTCAGATGATGCCCGCTCGGCTCAGGCCCAGGGGTGCATGACGCATCAACCGTTTACACTCGGTGGGGATATTGCCATTGCAGGCTGGGGATTATGCGATAATGGATACTTTATAATATCACATGTAGGCTCAGTTCCCGTGGGAACGTCATCACAGCCGTCACCAGCGGCAACTTTGTGAGAGGGGCCTGGTGGACGCTACCAAGCTTCTGATTGGCTTTTTAATAATGACTTTACCTTTACAAAGAGTCACCCTGCTGTCAATCAATCCCATGTAAACAGAGTGGGTGTTATTTTCCCTTGCCATTTCTTCCTCCATAAAATGTTCCATTTCTATTTCTTCTTTTTTTGCTTTTATCTTGGTGAGACACATGACTCACACAAAGCAAGTGTACCCGAGTGAGTGTTTTTATCAATCCCTCCTTTTCCCGTCTCTCCCTCTCCTATTGCTAATTCATACTGTCATTTTCCACCACACTAATGTCTCTGTCTCCGTCTGTGTTTCTCTTTCAATTCAATTCAAGGGCTTTATTGGCATGGGAAACATATGTTAACATTGCCAAAGCAAGTAGGTAATAAACAAAAGTGAAATAAACAATACAAATTAACAGTAAACTTTACACTCTCTCTCACTCTCTCTCTTTCACTCACTCTCTCACAGTCTCTCACAGTCTCTTACTCTTTCACTCACTCTCTCACAGTCTCTTACTCTTTCTCTCTCTCTCTCTCTCTCTCTCTCTCTCTCTCTCTCTCACTCTCTCTCCCTTTCTCTCTCTCGCTCTCTCTCTCTCCCTTTCTCTCTCTCGCTCTCTCTCTCTCCCTTTCTCTTTCTCTCTCTCTCTCTCTCCCTTTCTCTTTCTCTCTCTCTCTCTCTCTCTCTCTCTCTCTCTCTCTCTCTCTCTCTCTCTCTCTCTCTCTCTCTCTCCCTTTCTCTTTCTTTCTCTCTCTCTCTCTCTCTCTCTCTCTCTCTCTCTCTCCTTTTCTCTTTCTCTCTCTCACTCTCTCTCTCCAGGCCCTCCAGGCTGTGGCCGGTAGCAGTATTGTAGCAGGCATTTGGAAGGCTGGTGCAGTCTTCGCTTCTTTCTCCAAATGTCACCCACTCATGGTGTCACGTGACATTTGGGATGAGTCCTCTGGGGCCCCTGCATTTGAAGTATTGATTGAAGTGCCCTCGTCCCC
Source organism: Oncorhynchus nerka (assembly GCF_034236695.1). Lineage (NCBI taxonomy): Eukaryota > Metazoa > Chordata > Actinopteri > Salmoniformes > Salmonidae > Oncorhynchus > Oncorhynchus nerka. The sequence goes on from NC_088412.1 coordinate 33,949,065, forward strand.
TGTGTGACGTTATGTAACAGATGAAAAAGATTGACATATTCAGAGAGATAGAGAGGGAGGGAGGGACTGAGCAAATGAGGGAAAGAGAGCGAGAGAGAGAGAAGGGACAGAGAGAGAGAGAGAGAGAGAGAGAGAGAGAGAGAGAGAGAAATAATTAACCATGTGGTATAGAGGAGTAAGGGCATCACTGTAATGAATCTGCATTCCATCATGGTTCCATCCTGAGGAATTAAAAGTTGTGTCATAGATCACCTCGTGTTACGGCCTAAAATAGAGCTATGAATAATGTTATCATTACTCCACCCTCTGTAATTACCCTATTAAATGGACACTTCGATCTAGAATGAGATGGGGATCAGATAAGTGTACCAGATATGATTGTGAAAAATCTGAGAAACATGAAAACTTTGGCATGAGGCTCAAAGTTAAGGTCTGGAAATTATACAGAGCAACACACAGGGATTTAAGAAACAAAAGAAAAAAGAGAACGTTTTGACAGGTGTCGAGATTTGCACGCTCAATAAAAGGGAAATAGGGGATTTGTTTACAAAACCAAACAGAGACGGTGTTGAGGGAAAGTTAGCTGTTTCAAACAACATTCCTTGACAGCTGTGCAGTTCAAGCTCTATTTGAGATTGTCAGGTACAACGGTTTCTCAAAATCAAAATCCCAAAACACACAGTTGTTCTCTTTTTAACAAATTAAAAGCATAGACATGCTCGTGTTCAAGCACACACACACACACACGCACACACACACACCACACACACACACACACACACACACACACACACACACACACACACACACACACAGGAAAGATCCCACCTGGCAAAAACTGGTTGACTCAACGTTGTTTCAATGTAATTTCAACAAAATAATTCAATGTGATGACGTTGAATCAACATGGGAAACTGATTGGATTTGCAAAAATTCATCAATGTAAGGAAATGTGGTCTTTTTTTACCCCCACCAAGAGGTTAACCTAAATCCAATGACATGGTGAAATGTTTTGTTTATTTCACTTTGAATTGATGTTAGTTGACACCAAATTGAAATAAAAACTAGACGATGAAATGACTTCTGTGACCAGTGGGATGGCCCTGGCTCTGGGTAAGGTAACACAAGGTCTTTGTTTGACACAGAGTGAGGACTCCCTATGATGTACGATCTCTCTTCAAAGGTGTCAGAGATGGACATTTGCTGAGAAAAGTCTTAATACAGTATGTGACCTCTGATCTGACTCCTGAACCACTATACAGCCCTGGTGTTCTACCAGCCAATGTGTCCTTGTAGGGGTCTGTGTATGTGTGTGTGCAGTGGCAACCATAGACAAATGGCCCGCTGTCGTGGGCTGCTCAGCTCATTGCTCCCATTCTGTCTTGCTTCAGCAGGTTGGGTCAGCAGCAACAAAATCTGTGTGAAGCTTCAAAGTTGCAAAGGAAATGGCGAGGGGGGTTTGCCTGGCCACAGTACTCAGGTTAATGGTGACTCGTTTCAGGAAACTAGGTGTATGTCACACGTCACTACTTCACAGGAGACCATTTGAACGTAAACTTTTCAGGGAGTCATTTTCATTTAAAGTGCATTTCAGAGCATCTTCATCTCAGTGTGCCAGAGCTCAGAATAACTGACAAACGCTCAACACCCATTGAATATGGCCGGTGTCAGTAAACGTAATTAAATTGGCAAGGCAAGTCAGTTAAGAACAAATTCTTATTTACAATGACGGCCTACCCCGGCCAAACCTGGATCACGCTGGGCCAAATTGTGCACTGCCCGATGGGACTCCGAATCACAGCCAGATGTGATATAGTCTGGAATCGAACCAGGGACAGTAGTGACACCTCTTGCACTGAGATGCAGCACCTTAGACTGCTGCATCACTCATCATTATTCACAATTAATTCAGGATTAAAAAATCTTTCTCTGAGCAATTGTATTAGTATAAAATAATATAATTCCCCCAAAAAGTATTTATTTTATATATCATTATTGCTCATCTTTATCAATGGTGTCAATAATTTCGGACCACGGACTCCATCCTAATCTAACTCTAACTCCACAATGAGATAGGGTACAGGCCAGGAGTCTGTGGAGTCTGCCACTAGCACAGTCAGTGTAGTCAGCTCAGCTATCCCCATTGAGACCCTGTCTGTGCCCCAATCTAGGTTGGGCAAAACTAAACACGGCGGTGTTCACTTTAGCAATCTCACTGGAATAAAGACCTCCTCCATTCCTGTCATTATTGAAAGAGATTGTGATACCTCACATCTCAAAATAGGGCTACTTAATGTTAGATCCCTCACTTCCAAGGCAGTTATAGTCAATGAACTAATCACTGATCATAATCTTGGTGTGATTGGCCTGACTGAAGCATGATGAAACATGAAGAATTTACTGTGTTAAATGAGGCCTCTCCTCCTGGTTACACTAGTGACCATTTCCCCCACTCAACCTGCAAAGGCAGAGGTGTTGCTAACATTTACGATAGCAAATTTCAATTGACAAAAACATTTTTTTTTTGTCTTTTAAGCTTCTAGTCATGAAATCTATGCAGCCTACTCAATCACGTCTTATAGCTACTGTTTACAGGCCTCCTGGGCCATATACGGCGTTCCTCACTGAGTTTCCTGAATTCCTATCAGACCTTGTAGCCATGACAGATAATATTCATATTTCTGGTGACTTTAATATTCACATGGAAAAGTCCACAGACCCACTCAAAAAGGTTTTCGGAGCCATCATTGCCTCAATGGGTTTGTCCAATATGTCTCCGGACCTACTCACTGCCACAGTCATACTCTGGACCTAGTTTTGTCCCGTGGAATAAATACTGTGGATCTTAATGTTTTTCTTCATAATCATGGACTATCGGACCACCAATTTATTACTTTTGCAATCAAAACAAATGATCTGCTTAGACCCTAACCAAGGATCATCAAAAGCCGTGCTATAAATTCTTGGACAACCAAAGATTCCTAGATGCCCTTCCAGAATCCTTCCACCTACCCAAGGATGTCGGAGTACAAAAACCTTGCGTAATACCCTAGATGCAGTCTCAAATGACCTTTTAATGGCTCTGCATCTGTCCTCGTGCTCCTAGACCTTAGTGCTGCTTTTGACACCATCGATCATGACACTCTTTTGGAGAGATTATTTTCACTATATATTTTACCTCTTGGTGCTGTCATTCGGAGACATAATGTTACCTTTCACTGCTATGCAGATGATACACAGCTGTAAATTTTGATGAAACATGGTGAAGCCCCAAAATTGCATTCCCTGGAAGCCTGTGTTTCAGACGTAAGGAAGTGGATGGCAAGACATTTATTACTTTTAAACTTGGACAAAACAGAGATGCTAGTCCCAAGAAACAAAGATATCTTCAGTCGGACCTGACAATTAATCTTGATGGTCGTCTCAAAAAAAATGAAGGACCTCTGGGTTATTCTGGACCCTGATCACTCTTTTGACGTACATATCAAGACTATTTTAAGGGCAGCTTTTTTCCATCGTCGTAACATTACAAAAATCAGAAACATTCTGTCCAAAAATGAAGCAGAAAAGCTCATCCTTGCTAATGTCACTTCTAGATTATAAGCACTAAATACACTTCAGTTAGTGCTAAATACAGCTGCTAGAATCTTTACCTGAACCAAAATAAATGATCATATTACTCTAGTTCTAGCTTCCTGTAAAGGCTATGACTGACTTCAAGGTTTTACTGCTAATTTACAAAGCATTACATGGGCTTGCTCCTACCTATCTTTCCCATTTGGTCCTGCCGTACATACCTACATGTACGCTACGGTCACAAGACGCAGGCCTCCTTATTGTCCCTAGAATTTATAAGCAAACACCTGGAGGCAGGGCTTTCTCCTATAGAGCTCCGTTTTTATGGAATGGTCTGCCTGCCCATGTGAGAAAAGCAGACTCGGTCTCAACCTTTATTGAAGACTCATCTCTTCAGTCGGTCCTATGATTGAGTGTAGTCTGGCCCAGGAGTATGAAGGTGAACGGAAAGGCACTGGAGCAATGAACCGCCCTTACTGTCTCTGCCTGGCCGGTTCCCCTCTCTCCACCAGGATTCTCTGCCTCCAACCCTATTACGGGGGCTGAGTCACTGGCTTACTGGTCCACTTCCATCTTGAGTGGTTGAGTCACTGCCGTGATCTTCCTGTCCGGGATTGGCACCCCCCTCGGGTTCATGCCGTGGGGGAGATCTTCATGGGCTATACTCAGCCTTTTCACAGGGTAGAAAGTTGGTGGTTTGAAGATATCCCTCTAGCGATGTGGGGGCTGTGCTTTGGCAAAGTGGGTGGGGTTATATCCTGCTTGGTTGGCACTGTCCGGGGGTATCGTCGGACAGGGCCACAGTGTCTCCCGACCCCTCCTGTCTCAGCCTTATGTTGCAACAGTTTATGTGTCGGGCGGCTAGGGTCAGTCTGTTACATCTGGAGTATTTCTCCTGTCTTATCCAGTGTCTTGTGTGAATTTAAGTATGCTCCCTCTAACTCTCTCTCCCTTTCCCTCCCCTCCCGGAGGACCTGAGCCCTGGGACCATGCTTCAGAACCCTGACCTGTTCCAGTCCTGCTGTTTTCGACTCTCTCTCTCTCTCTCTCTCTCTCTCTCTCTCTCTCTCTCTCTCTCTCTCTCTCTCTCTCTACCGTACCTGCTGTCTTTAACTTTGAATGTTCGGCTATGAAAAGACAACTGACAGAGGTGCTGACCTGTTGCACCCTCTACAACCACTGTGATTATTTTTATTATTTGACCCTGCTGGTCATCTATGAACATTTGAACATCTTGGCCATGTACTGTTATAATCTCAACCCGGCACAGCCATAAGAGGACTGGCCACCCCTCAGAGCCTGGTTCCTCTCTAGGTTTCTTCCTAGGTTCTGGCCTTTCTAGGGAGTTTTACCTAGCCACCGTGCTTCTACATCTGCATTGCTTGCTGTTTGGGGTTTTAGGCTGAGTTTCTGTACAGCACCTTGTGACATCTGCTGATGTAGAAAGGGCTTTATGAATACATTCAATTGATTTTTTCTCATAGTAGTAGTAACAATTGTAATGAATTACCTATGGACTGGTTTATAATAGTTAGATATTCCTCCCTGACAGAGTTCCTGCGCATTGTTTCACGCGATGTGATTGTAAAACGTAACATTCTTTGAAATTAAGCTGCAGCAATGAGGAACTTTCAGAGCCGGGTAGAAAAAAGAAAAATAAGCAAAGAAGATTTCATTTGAACAGAAAAATGTCTTCAGTTTCAAAAAAAATCTTTCGTAAAAAGACAGGGGCTGCTGTGACACGTCGTCGAGGCAGAGAGGACATACATATGTAGCCCGTGTGTCTGATGCTGTCTGGGCAAAAAGAGAATGACACACTTGCTCCCAAGTGGTGCAATGGTCTAAGGCACTGCATCTCAGTGCAAGAAGCATCACTATCACATCTGGCTGTGATTGGGTGTCCTATGGTGTGCTGAACAATTGGCTGGGGTAGGCTGTGATTGTAAATCAGATATTTTTCTTTGTTAAATAAAGGTTATAAAATACTGTTTTTGACCTGACAGCATCAGCTACATGGGCTACATTTAGTAAGACAGAGGGGTGCTGTTTCACTTGCTCGGATGCTTTTTCTAACAAGATAGTTTCAGCCACTAGCAAATTGAAGGAAAGTTGGAGTGTGCACCATACACTGTTCCGATGCTGGAATTATTTTGGATGAACGTGCGAAGGTAACCTACTTTCTGAAGTGATTTGTTTGATAATCAGATGAAAACATCATGACTGGTTGTTTTCATGGCACATTAAAAGGTAATACTTGTGTTTATTATAAAACTCAGACTGTTGACTACGGGTATCACGACCATCTTCGGCTGATTCTGAGTGTTTGAGACATATCTGCAATGCTTCAGCACTGTGTGCGTGCGTTTGTCTCTGTGTGTGTGTGCCCAGCCAGATACTCTCCAGTGTCTGGGAGTCTTATCTGAAACGCTTCACAGAGCTTGTTCCCTCCACATGACTCTCCTGAGTCCCCAAGTTTACTTCCAGGAAAGTTTCCTCCTCCACTGACTGTTTGTCAGTCTGCATCGACTAACTGTGTCTGTATTCCTGTGGGTGTCCAGCCACTCAATCTCCAGGGTCTTCCTTAAGTGTCTTAAAGGATACTGATGCTGAAAGTACATTCCAAAAAGCACTGTGATTCGAAAACTAAATTGGTTTCTGTCTGTATGCTCATCAGTCATTACGCCACCGGCTGTTGTAATCAAACTACATGAGATACTGAGGGTAGATATTCTGTTAACTATTGCTTTTTGGGCTGAGACTTCATACGGTATGCATGCCATGATCTAACCAATTCACACTAATAATCTGTAGGTGTTTCTATAATGTGATGCTCTGTTAAGTTTCTCTTCTGGTGTACTCTCTGAACTCTTCTTATCTCTAACCTATAGCATTCTCTTTCCTGCTGCTACCTCCCTCTCCGCCTCCCTCTCTGTTTCTCTCCTCAGATCTGTGTTGTTATTGCGTCTCCATCTCTACGTGAAGTTGAAGCCCCGTCACCACAAAGTCTTTCTGATGCCTCTGGTATCCTGTCGCTTCAAGAAACCTCTCTCTTTCTCTCTTTTTCTCTCTCCTTCTCCCTCTCACTCTTTCTCTCTCTTTGGCAAATGCAAGTTTCATACTGACCCCTCCTCCAGTCTTTCATCTGCTTTACGAGGCCTTCCATGTCGTCTCCACACCCAAACGGGAAACAAGCACCCCTCCTAATTAACTCCAGTGACTTTCGCTTCCCTGCCCAGAATCCCACGTCAGCGATTGTTTCCTACACACAGCCATGTATACCAGCTACACGCAATGAGCACAGCGGTTACGTTCACTGTCTGTTTCTTTTACTAGCCAGTGTAGCAGCCTGGAAGGCATTTGTAAAATAAAATAAAAACAGAATGGTGCTCCTGAGCAGAGCTCAGATGATTAGGAGTAAATATAATGTGAATGGGATTCTATTTAAAGGTTGACCACATCACAGGAAGCCATCAGTGTGAGTTTGTTGAAGAGCCTGTAAAAGCCTCTCCACACTGGAAATAAAAACCTCTCTCTCTCTCTCTCTCTCTCTCTCTCTCTCTCTCTCTCTCTCTCTCTCTCTCTCTCTCTCTCTCTCTCTCTCTCTCTCTCTCTCTCTCTCTCTCTCTCTCTCTCTCTCTCTCTCTCTCTCTCTCTCTCTCTGGAGACCATTGGAGACCATTTTGACAAGGTCACATCACACGAGTGCCACATACACAATCTAGGAGCTTCTGGCTTAGCCCTGTCCCTCAATCTAACTTTGAAATCACATGCTAGATCATTGGGAGGGAGACAAGGCAGATTCTGGGAGACATAATTTACAAAGCGGCCCTCTTAACTATGTAATCCTCAGTGATAACCATCCACGTGTGGCTCTGTCTCTCTGAACTCCTCCTCATCATTATCGGGTCTGCATCACGGCAGAATCTTTAAGCATCTCTACCCCTCACTGATCAAAGAGATAAGATGTACTAGCTAGAGCTCCCCTCCATCATACAGCACTCATGTAACATCTCGCGCCACACAGGCCGCCGCACCGGAGCTCCACCTCGTGCCTGTGATTGTGCACGTGTGTTTGTGTGTGTGACAGAGAGAGGGGGGAACTCAAAACGGGGGATGTTTCCTGAGTGTCAGGACTCACTTTGAAGAGTAAGAGGAGTGATAGCATCCAGGCCTGCAGATAGGAGAGAAGAGCTACCCCAGTGAGACTCTGCGGGCAGGAGAGACACAGTCCCGCTACACACTCACTCGACACAACAAACATGTGCATGCATTCGTTCAAAGCACACACACGCATGCATGCACAGACACACTTTAATAATGGAACATTGGTCACTTTAATAATGTTTACCTACTGCTTTACTCATTTCATAAGTATATACTGTATTCTATTCTATCACTCCGACATTGCTCGTCCTAATTTGATATATTTCTTAATTCCATTCTATTACTTTTAGATTTGTGTGTATTGTTGTGAATTGTTAGATACTACTGCACTGTTGGAGCTAGGAACACAGGCATTTCGCTACACCAGCAATAACATCTGCTAAATATGTGTATGTGACCAATAACATTTGATTTGATTTGACACAGACACACACACACACACACACACGTGAGTTACTGGACACATCAAGATGATGAGCAGCAGAATAATGTGTCATTAGTAAGTGTGAATTTACAACAAAGACTTTCTATGATCCTTCCATTCCCATCTAGGTGGAATGAAAGCAGCATCCTGTGTTCTACCTCTGCTTGTTGCTAAGCAATACCTTTCCTTAAGCCAGGGGATTTGGGCTCTGAATCCAGCAAATCCAATCTGAAAGATATTTCATTTGGCCAAATCAAAAAGTCTCAACAGGCACGCGTTACACAAAAGCCCACACAAAGAAAAACGCAATACACACAGAAATTAGGCTCTACACACATTACACACAGATGAAGGCCGTTAAGCAGCCTAGCAGTTAGCCTAGCAGTTAGCCTAGCAGTTAGAGTGTCAGGCCAGTAACTGAAAGGTTGCTGGTTTGATTACCTGAGCTGACGAGGGGGAAAATCTGTCAATGTGTTCTCTTATTTTTGTTTACATGGTCATCCCCCCACACCCACATCGCCCCCCTCCAGACACACACACACACACCCACACGCACTCTCTCACCCCCCTCCCCCCACACACACACACGCACGCACACACACACACACACACACACACAGTTATCTTGGTTTGTCTGGTGTGAGTTCCCCCTGTCAGCGGTTGAGTTGTCTGACCTCGTCTTTATAGAGTCATGTCCATCACAGCCTATCAGGCTCAAGGTGAGTGTTTGTGATCAGGCGACACACAGCGACACTGAGACAGCCAACCACAGAGGGCCTTACTGCCAGGGTCAGAGGTCAGGCCTGTTCCCACAGTGACTGAAAGGGGAGTTGTCTCTGCTCACTGTCACCTCATCATCTATCTCGTGACCTCTAACCCCAGGTCTGCTTTAAACATCTCAGCAAAGTTGATCTTCTATACGTCAAAATTAGGCCACAAAAGAGGAACATTTAGAGGGTTAGAATTCTAGGTACATTCTTACAGATACACCCCCCTACGTATTTATTTGGACAGTGAAGCCAAAACATTTAATTTGGAAAAGCACTTTATGTACCTAGTCCCCCTATATGAAGGTGTCATAAGTATTTGGACAAATTCACTTATAGTGTATTAAATTCAGTCAAAAGTTAGTATTTTGTCCCATATCAAATCAAATCTAGTTTTATTGGTCACATACACATGTTTAGCAGATGTTATTGTGGGTGTAGCGAAATGCTTCTGTTTCTAGCTCCAACAGTGCAGTAATATCTAACAAGTTATATCTAACAAATTCACAACAATATACACACAATACACACAAATCTAAAGTATAGGAATGGAATTAAGAATGTATAAATATTTGGACGAGTAATGTTGGAGCGGCATAGACTAAGATACAGTAGAATAGAATAGAATACAGTATATACATATGAGATGAGTAATGCAAAATATGTAAACATTATTAAAGGGACTAGTGTTCCATTATTAAAGTGGCCAGTCATTTCAAGTCTATGTCTATAGGCAGCAGCCTCTAAGGTCCTAGTGATGGCTATTTAACAGTCTGATGGCCTTGAGATAGAAGCTGTTTTTCAGTCTCTCGGTCCCAGCTATGATGCACCTGTACTGACCTCGACTTCTGGATGATAGCGGGGTGAACAGGCAGCACGCAACGACTACATCAAACTTGCTGGATGCATTTGCAGTTTGTTTTGGTTGTATTTCGGATTATGTCGTGCCCAATAGAAATTAATGATAAATAATGTATTGTGTCATTTTGGAGTCACTTTTATTGTAAATAAGAATAGAATATGTTTGTGAACACTTCTACATTCATGTGGATGCTACCATGATTACGGATTATCATGACTGAATCGCGAATAATGATGAGTGAGAAAGTTACAAAGGGTCAAAGATCATACCCCCAATAAAATCCTAACCTCCCCTGTTAGTGGTAATGGTGAGAGGTTAGCATGTTTTGGGGGCATGATCTTTGTGCATCTGTGTAACTTTCTCACGAATTATTCACAATTCATCCAGGGTTATCCGTAATCATGGTAGCATCCACATTAATGTAGACGAGGTCACAAAAATACCATAATCTTATTTACAATAAAAGTGACTCCAAAATGGCACAATAGATTATTTTCCATTAATTTATCAAATAATCCGAAACACAACCAAAACAAACTGCAAATGCATCTAACAAGTTTTTAGAGTTGATGTAGTCATATCGTGCTGATGGGACCAAATACTCAACTTTGAACGTAATAAACTATAAGTGAATTTGTCCGCCTTCAAATTGGGGGACGAGATACACAAAGTGCTTTCAGATCAGTATGAAAAACCCCTCACGTAAAATGTGACACGCTGTAATGTCGCCTCATATGAAACATTCAATCTCAAGTACAAAATGCAGGAGTACAGAGACGAATGAAAAGTTTTAGCGTCACTGTCTAAATAAATACGCAGAGGAGTGGACGTATATCATAATTGTCCTCAAAGCTGACAATTATCTGGTGGATACAGACAGAAAGAACTGTATCTATGACGACTCAACTGCCTACTGTTCCATCACATTACTGACATTTGCAGGACGTCAACTCTTATTTCCTGACATAATCAGCGGGTGATAACACATGACTTATTTTATATTTTGGAGTGACGCCGTTTCCCAAGTTTCTTGAACTTGGCATTTCATTTGAAGTCATTGTCATATATGGCAGAGCACCCACTTAAAATAAGCGAGATAGCACACCCGCTACCCACTCCACAGTACACGGATGTGCTTGTGGCACCCTAACTGGGTGGCTAATTAGCTACTTGATGAGACTTACAGAAGGACATAGTGATACCCACCGTGAGTAAGAGTCAACTCTATCCTGATCCTGTTTTAACTCTCTACCTGCAGCCTTTTAGGATGTGAGGAAGCACCAGGTAAAAGGGCTGTGCGTGAAGGTGATGGGGTTTTGACACATGTTTGTAGTCAGCGTGAACCCCAGTAGATGTTTTATACTCTGCAGTGCAGTGCAGTCTAGTACAGGGGGAGCCGCTACAGAGCAGACTGCTACATGGCAGTTAAAGCAGTTGCAGTCCCGTGGGGAAGTTAGGGGCTCCGAGGGATTGGATGTGTCAGGTCTAATGCTGGAGGAACAACTCCACACCAACACACAGTGTGCTCTGGATTCAGACCACTGAGCATCTACTACTCTACTGTAATGACTAGCCTACATCATCATCATCATCGTTACTACAATACTCGACACAACATTCATGTTTCAACCCATTTGTCTCTAACTCTCTTTATTTGCCATCAGTCTCTCTGGGCTCAGAATTGGGTGCCATCAGAGGCAGAGCATCTATCATCCCCATCAGTCTCTCTGGGCTCAGAATTGGGTGCCATCAGAGGCAGAGCATCTATCATCCCCATCAGTCTCTCTGGGCTCAGAATTGGGTGCCATCAGAGGCAGAGCATCTATCATCCCCATCAGTCTCTCTGGGCTCAGAATGGGTGCCATCAGAGGCAGAGCATCTATCATCCTCATCAGTCTCTCTGGGCTCAGAATGGGTGCCATCAGAGGCAGAGCATCTATCATCCCCATCAGTCTCTCTGGGCTCAGAATGGGTGCCATCAGAGGCAGAGCATCTATCATCCCCATCAGTCTCTCTGGGCTCAGAATTGGGTGCCATCAGAGGCAGAGCATCTATCATCCCCATCAGTCTCTCTGGGCTCAGAATGGGTGCCATCAGAGGCAGAGCATCTATCATCCCCATCAGTCTCTCTGGGCTCAGAATGGGTGCCATCAGAGGCAGAGCATCTATCATCCTCATCAGTCTCTCTGGGCTCAGAATGGGTGCCATCAGAGGCAGAGCATCTATCATCCCCATCAGTCTCTCTGGGCTCAGAATGGGTGCCATCAGAGGCAGAGCATCTATCATCCCCATCAGTCTCTCTGGGCTCAGAATTGGGTGCCATCAGAGGCAGAGCATCTATCATCCCCATCAGTCTCTCTGGGCTCAGAATGGGTGCCATCAGAGGCAGAGCATCTATCATCCCCATCAGTTGCGAGGACTCCAGAAGTGTTATTACTTTGAGGAAAGCAATTAAGCTTTTTCCCTGAGGTGATCGATGGCAGATGCTGTAGGGGTTGTTTGTCTTCTGTCTTCTTATCAGAGAGGCAGAGGGAGTGAGTGGGGGGGAGATGGACAGGCGGAGAGGCAGAGGGAGTGGGGGGGAGATGGACAGGCGGAGAGGTAGAGAAGGGAGAGAGAGCGCAAGAGAACACACTGTTCCATAGGTAGTGACAACCCTGAACTCCACTCATTCACTGAGCATACAGCCATGTTATTGGACAGACTCCCTGAGCAGGTTTAGAACTCTGATCAAAGAAGGAGATCAGTGATTGGGCTGTGCCTGCACTTCTCTGTCACCAGCCCACATCATTGGTTGATTGATTTGTTGGGTTGTAAACGGATCTATTCTCTGTATCAGCCAAGGCTAGGAATGTCTATCATCTGAACTCAGACCAGCCTCTCATTAAAGCAATTCTAGTCTGTTATGACACTGGATGTCATGTCAGCTGACATTGGGCCAGTGTGGCTGGTTGTTGGAAGGTGATGGGCACAGGGATCTTTAATGAGAAGCAGTAGGGAGGCGGCAGAAATTGCTTTTCCAAACTTTGAGCCGTGTGACAAATCTTAATGAAAAAGCTGCATGAGTCTGGCTAATAGGACGTGTCAGACGCACGGGGCGTGAAGCAGAACGATGAGGAACAGCTGTCTATGGAAGACGCAAGCGGCATGCTCTCCCTCTCTTCCTCCATCTCTCACTCTCTCTCCAAAAGCCCTCTTGTCAGAATGTGTCATTTTCTCCTTATAGATAAAGTAAACAAACAGTGTGCCCCACAGCTACACTGAATGAATCTTCATATTACAACCTCCTCTATCCCTCTCTCCCTCTCCCTATTCCTAGTCTCTCTTCTCTTAGGCCTAGATTCAATCAGATCAAGCTGTAACAAGCAATAGGGCTTCTGAGTGGTTCAGCGATCTAAGGCACTGCATCTCAATGCACTGAAGTCCCTGGTTCGAATCCAGGCTGCATCACATCTGGCTGTGATTGGGAGTCTCATGGGGTGGTGCACAATTGATGTAGCATTGCGGGGGTAGGCCTTCATTGTAAATAAGAATTTGTTCTTAACTGACTTGACTGGTTTAATAATCTATCTGCACCCTTGCTGTCCCTCTATATTGCCAACTTTAAGTAGTCACTACACTATAATAACAGAACAGCCACCACATACCAGTACAGTACAGCCACCACATACCTGTACAGTACAGCCACCACATACCAGTACAGCCACCACCTACCAGTACAGTACAGCCAACACATACCAGTACAGTACAGCCACCACATACCAGTACAGTACAGCCACCACATACCTGTACAGTACAGCCACCACATACCAGTACAGTACAGCCACCACCTACCAGTACAGTACAGCCAACACATACCAGTACAGTACAGCCACCACATACCAGTACAGTACAGCCACCACATACCTGTACAGTACAGCCACCACATACCAGTATAGAACAGCCACCACATACCTGTACAAAGCAGCCACCACATACCTGTACAAAGCTGCCACCACATACCTGTACAGTACAGCCACCACATACCAGTACAGTACAGCCACCACATACCAGTACAGTACAGCCACCACCTACCAGTACAGTACAGCCACCACCTACCAGTACAGTACAGCCACCACATACCTGTACAGAACAGCCACCACATACCAGTACAGTACAGCCACCACATACCAGTACAGTACAGCCACCACATACCAGTACAGTACAGCCACCACATACCAGTACAGTACAGCCACCACATACCAGTACAGTACAGCCACCACCTACCAGTACAGTACAGCCACCACATACCTGTACAGAACAGCCACCACATACCAGTACAGTACAGCCACCACATACCAGTATAGAACAGCCACCACATACCTGTACAAAGCAGCCACCACATACCTGTACAAAGCTGCCACCACATACCAGTACAGTACAGCCACCACTTACCAGTACAGTACAGCCACCACATACCAGTACAGTACAGCCACCACATACCTGTACAGTACAGCCACCACATACCAGTACAGTACAGCCACCACATACCTGTACAGTACAGCCACCACATACCTGTACAGTACAGCCACCACATACCTGTACAGAACAGCCACCACATACCAGTACAGTACAGCCACCACATACCAGTATAGAACAGCCACCACATACCTGTACAAAGCAGCCACCACATACCTGTACAAAGCAGCCACCACATACCAGTACAGAACAGCCACCACATACCAGTACAGAACAGCCACCACATACCTGTACAGTACAGCCCCCACATACTAGTACAGTACAGCCACCACCTACCAGTACAGTACAGCCCCCACATACCAGTACAGTACAGCCACCACATACCAGTACAGTACAGCCACCACATACCCGTACAGTACAGCCACCACATACCAGTACAGTACAGCCACCACATACCAGTACAGTACAGCCACCACATACCAGTACAGTACAGCCACCACATACCAGTACAGTACAGCCACTACATACCAGTACAGAACAGCCACCACATACCAGTACAGAACAGCCACCACATACCAGTACAGTACAGCCACTACATACCAGTACAGAACAGCCACCACCTACCAGTACAGTACAGCCCCCACATACCAGTACAGTACAGCCACCACATACCAGTACAGTACAGCCACCACATACCAGTACAGTACAGCCACCACATACCTGTACAGTGCAGCCACCACATACCAGTACAGTGCAGCCACCACATACCAGTACAGTACAGCCACCACATACCTGTACAGTGCAGCCACCACATACCTGTACAGTGCAGCCACCACATACCAGTACAGTACAGCCACCACATACCAGTACAGAATAGCCACCACATACCAGTACAGTACAGCCACCACATACCTGTACAGTACAGCCACCACATACCTGTACAGTGCAGCCACCACATACCAGTACAGTACAGCCACCACCTACCAGTACAGTACAGCCACCACATACCAGTACAGAACAGCCACCACATACCAGTACAGTACAGCCACCACATACCTGTACAGTACAGCCACCACATACCAGTACAGTACAACCACCACATACCAGTACAGAACAGCCACCACATACCTGTACAAAGCAGCCACCACATACCTGTACAAAGCAGCCACCACATACCAGTACAGTACAGCCACCACATACCAGTACAGTACAGCCACCACATACCAGTACAGTACAGCCACCACCTACCAGTACAGTACAGCCACCACATACCAGTACAGAACAGCCACCACATACCAGTACAGTACAGCCACCACCTACCAGTACAGAACAGCCACCACCTACCAGTACAGTACAGCCACCACATACCAGTACAGTACAGCCACCACATACCAGCCTTCTCCAGAGAGACTGACCAAACCTGATTTGACCAAATAAAACTCTGAAATATGTGGTCTCTCACAGAAAAATTAGTCATAAATGGATTTTCACATTAAACTGTCAAATACAGCAGTGGCGTAGCAACATGACGAGTGTGTGAGTTTGTGTGTGACTGCATATCAGTGTGCCTGGGAGTGTGTGTTTGATTGTGTGTATTTGTTGTGTGTGTGCATCAGTGGTGTTATGTGTGTGTTTATGTTTGCACTGTAGGCGTGAATCACTTTCCATTTACCCCGTCCAGAATGAGCACAGTGTATTTCTTCTGAAAGGGCCCATTGATAGGCCTGAAGCCTGGCCATTTCCTGCTGGGCTGCTGCTGACAGCTCTGACCGGGCCCAGGGGAGCTTGCTGTCATCAGTCCCCAGGCCATCACCCACACCACCAGCAGCTCTCCCTGAGTACTGTCTACAGGCCAAGGGAGGCTAGCGGGCACAGTGAAGCAGAGACCAGGACATCCTCATGACCTCTATCATTAACATACAATACGAACTGGAACTGACACATTCCTATCAACAGTCAGAGGTCAATGGAAACAAGGTGCACCTAATGTGTTTCAGACCAGCCTGAACGGAAAATGAGGGGAAAGTCATAGGTCGAAGTTACAAGTTCACATTCTGAAAGGGAGGGCACAGGAAGACAAATCATGATTAACAATATGTGTCCATTGGGAATCACATGGGTTCACACTATGTGATCACGCTCTCCGTAGCCGATGTGAGTAAGACCTTTAAACAGGTCAACATTCACAAGTCACAAGACGGATTACCAGGATGTGTACTTTGAGCATGTGCTGACCAACTGGCAAGTGTCTTCACTGACATTTTCAACCTCTCCCTGTCTGAGTCTGTAATACCAACATGCTTCAAGCAGACCACCATAGTCCCTGTGCCCAAGAACACTAAGGTAACGTGCCTAAATGACTACCGAACCATAGCACTCACGTCTGTAGCCATGAAGTGCTTTGAAAGGCTGGTCGTGGCTCACATCAAAACCATTATCCCAGAAACCCTAGACCCACTCCAATTTGCATACCAACCCAACAGATCCACAGATGGTGCAGTCTCTATTGCACTCCACACTGCCCTTTCCTACCTGGACAAAAGGAACACCTATGTGAGAATGCTATTCCTTGACTACAGCTCAGCGTTCAACACCATAGTGCCCTCAAAGCTCATCAATAAGCTAAGGACCCTGGGACTAAACACCTCTCTCTGCAACTGGATCCTGGACTTCCTGACAGGCCGCCCCCAGGTGGTAAGTGTAGGTAACAACAAATCTGCCATGCTGATCCTCAACACAGGGGCCCCTCAGGGGTGCGTTCTCAGCCCTCTCCTGTACCCCCTGTTAACTCATGACTGCATAGCCAGGCACGACTCCAACACCATCATTAAATTTGCCTATGACATAACAGTGGTAGGCCTGATCACTAACAACAACAAGACTATAGGGAGGAGGTCAGAGACCTGGCCGTGTGGTACCAGAACAACAACCTCTCCCTCAACATGATTAAGACACAGGAGATGATTGTGGACTACAGGAAAAAGAGGACAGAGCACGCCCCTATTCTCATCGACGGGGCTGCAGTGGAGCAGGTTGAGAGCTTCAAGTTCCTTGGTGTCCACATCACCTTCAAACTAACATGGTCCAAGCACACCATGACAGTCGTGAAGCGGGCACGACAAAACCTATTCCCCCTCAGGAGACTGAAAGGTTTTGGCATGGATCCTCAGATCTACAAAAGGTTCTACAGCTGCAACATCGAGAGCATCCTGACTGGTTGCATCACTGCCTGGTATGGCAACTGCTTGCCTCCTACCGCAAGGCACTATAGAGGGTAGTGCGAACAGGCCAGTACATCACTGGGGCCAAGCTTCCTGCCATCCAGGACCTCTACACCAGGCGGTGTCAGAGGAAGGCCCTACAAATTGTCAAAGACTCCAGCCACCCGAATCGTAGACTTTTATTTATTTTGGAGGGAGCTGAAAGTCTGTATTGCCCAGTGACAGCCCCGAAACCTGAAGGATCTGGAGAAGGTCTGTATGGAGGAGTGGGCCAAAATCCCTGCTGCAGTGTGTGCAAACCTGGTCAAGAACTACAGGAAACGTATGATCTCTGTAATTGCAAACAAAGGTTTCTGTACCAAATATTAAGTTCTGCTTTTCTGGTGTATCAAATACTTATGTCATGCAATAAAATGCTAATTATTTACTTAAAAATCATACAATGTGATTTTCTGGATTTTTGTTTTAGATTCCGTCTCTCACAGTTGAAGTGTATCTATGATACAAATTATAGACCTCTACATGCTTTGTAAGTAGGAAAACCTACAAAATCGGCAGTGTATCAAATACTTGTTCTCCCCACTGTATATATATATATATATATATATATATATATATATATATATATTATACTGCTGCTCTTTAATTACTTGTTACTTTTTTATCTTTTTCTTATCCGTATTCTTTGAAACTGCGCTGTTGGTTATGGGCTAGTAAGTAAGCATATCACTGTAAGGTCTACACCTGTTGTATTCGGCGCATGTGACTAATACAGTTTGATTTGATTTGATTTCCAGACAGGAGAAACGAAAGAGAGAGAGAGCGAGAGTCCAGGGCTTTGCATTTGGCTTTGTGTTGCTCGGTGACAGAGGCCTGTGCCAGGACCTTTCTGGTGATTAGCCAAAACATGTACCTCAGCTAGCTACAGTATCTGCGTCTGGGAAAGGGAATAGCTAGTCAGTTGTCAAGCTGAATGTATTCAACTGAAATGTGTCTTCCACATTTAACCCAACCCTCACACTGCACTGCGTTAGAACCCACACCGGAGAGAGAGCAATCTGCAGAGAATAGTCCTCGGGCAGGGGACTGAGGAGAGGATGGAAGGAGGCAGGGGAACTGAGGAGATGATGGAAGGAGGCAGGGGAGAGAACACTGGAGAGAGCATCCACAGGGCACAGAGTGGGCAGGGGAGAGAGCAGGGGAGAGAGCATCCACAGGGCACAGAGTGGGCAGGGGAGAGAACACGGGAGAGAGCATCCACAGGGCACAGAGTGGGCAGGGGAGAGAACACGGGAGAGAGCATCCACAGGGCACAGAGTGGGCAGGGGAGAGAACACGGGAGAGAGCATCCACAGGGCACAGAGTGGGCAGGGGAGAGAGCACGGGAGAGAGCATTCACAGGGCACAGAGTGGGCAGGGGAGAGAACACGGGAGAGAGAATCCACAGGGCACAGAGTGGGCAGGGGAGAGAACACGGGAGAGAGAATCCACAGGGCACAGAGTGGGCAGGGGAGAGAACACGGGAGAGAGCATCCACAGGGCACAGAGTGGGCAGGGGAGAGAACACGGGAGAGAGCATCCACAGGGCACAGAGTGGGCAGGGGAGAGAACACGGGAGAGAGCATCCACAGGGCACAGAGTGGGCAGGGGAGAGAACACGGGAGAGAGCATCCACAGGGCACAGAGTGGGCAGGGGAGAGAACACGGGAGAGAGCATCCACAGGGCACAGAGTGGGCAGGGGAGAGAACACGGGAGAGAGCATCCACAGGGCAGAGTGGGCAGGGGAGAGAACACGGGAGAGAGCATCCACAGGGCAGAGTGGGCAGGGGAGAGAGCACGGGAGAGAGCAGGGGTGAGGACAAGGGGGAGGTGCAGGGGAAAGAACGGTCCACAGGAGAGAGCTCTCATGGCAGGGGGGAGGGGTCAGGGAGGAGAAAAAGAGATCAGTCCAATAGAAGGATTTCCAGCTGATGTGACCTATTTGATTGCTGTTGTGATCCTCGGGGGAGATTATCAAGACCGGATTAAAACACACACTGACCTCTTGCCAACTGAGCTAGCAATAATACCCACAGATTGTACACACGTGAGCATGTCTCTGTGTATGTAACCTGTGTGTGATTTCTAGTCAGAGAGAGTCATGCCCTCAGAGCAGGGCACACGTAGTCTGCAACAGCCTTGATGACATACTGTGCCAGGTAGGGACCAGGTATCAGTGCCAGTGGCATCATTTCAGCTAAACCTTAGGTAAGGCAAAGTTACATCATTTTAATTGGGATTGGAATGATTTTAGTCGCCTATTTTAAAATGTTGGTTTTGAGCTAGGGTGTGGCAAGTGCCATTGCCTGCCATATCCAAAGTTGCCCCTGCCACCACACGCTCATTGTCCATCCCTGCCCAGGTTGGCATGGAAACAGGACTGATAGCACCTAGGTCAAGGGGGCACCAGATTAAAGAGGCATCACTGACTTTTCACCATGCCCTCACTCGGTTGCCTGTACCCACTTCCTCTGAACGATTGCTTTTCCCTCTATGGCACTTGAATTCCCTGTCAGATTACCCAATGTTTAACTTGTATGGATCTGGTCTGGGCGCTGACAGACTACACTGACATTGACACACTTTCACTAGCTCCCCGTCTGTCACTCACACTAGCCCTTTATCTCTGATGGGAATGGCTTTCATCTGCCCGGCCCTAGACATCACAAACCTTAAGAACTCCTAAAATAACTGTGTAGTGTATTTCCAACATCCAATGTGTGGTACTGTTCTGTACAAGCGTTCCTAAAATCACCCCATACTGTGGCCTAAGAATAGCTATAATAATGTGTATAATGTTTAAACGTATCACTGGTAGATGGAATGATACACCAAAGCCATTATAGATCTTGATCAAAACAAGGTGTCGCTATGAATCGTTTTAGATGCTAATGAGGTGAGTTTGTGATGCATATCCATGAAAGCATTGCTGATGTCTGACTGTGCAGCTGAACATATTGCAGTGATCTCCTTTAATATGGGATCAGTACTTTGCATGACTCAGAGCTCTGCTACAGTGCCTTCAGGAAAGTATTCACACCCTTTGACCTTTTCCATATTTTGTTTTGTTACAAAGATAAAATTGATTTTATTTTCATTTTTTTGTCAATGATCGACATAAAATACTGATGTCAAAGTGGACGATTTTTTATTTTTTATGGATGGAAATGTATCACCTTTGGCATCGATTGCAGATGTGAGAAATTGTGGGTACATTTCTAAGAGTTCTGCATACCTGGATTGTATAATATTTCCCCATTATTCTTTCAAAAATACTTCAAGTTGGTAATTGATCCTTGCTAGAAAGCCATTTTTCTGTCTTGTTGTCCTGCTGGAAGGGGAATTTGTCTCCCAGTGTCTGTTGGAAAGCAGTCTCAACCAGGTTTTGCTCTATGATTTTTCCTGTGCTCCATTCCGTTTCTTTTTATCCTAAAAATGTCCCTAGTCTTTGCCGATGACAAGCATTTTTTTGTTTTATCTTTATTTAGCCAAGTCAGTTTTATTTACACATTTTTATTTACAATGACGGCCTACCCCGGCCAAACCTAGCCTACCCCGGCCAAACCTAGCCTACCCCGGCCAAACCTAGCCAACCCCGGCCAAACCTAGCCTACCCCGGCCAAACCTAGCCAACCCCGGCCAAACCTAGCCTACCCCGGCCAAACCTAGCCTACCCCGGCCAAACCTAGCCTACCCCGGCCAAACCTAGCCAACCCCGGCCAAACCTAGCCTACCCCGGCCAAACCTAGACAACGCCTGGCCAAAACTAGCCTACCCCGGCCAAACCTAGCCTACCCCGGCCAAACCTAGCCTTCCCCGGCCAAACCTAGACAACGCCTGGCCAAACCTAGCCTACCCCGGCAAAACCTAGCCTACCCCGGCCAAACCTAGACAACGCCTGGCCAAACCTAGCCTACCCCGGCCAAACCTAGCCTACCCCGGCCAAACCTAGCCTACCCCGGCCAAACCAAGCCTACCCCGGCCAAACCTAGACAACGCCTGGCCAATTGTGCGCCGGCCCTATGGGAGTCCCAATCACAGCCTGGATTCAAACTAGGGACTGTAGTGACGCCTCTTCCACTGAGATGCAGTGTCTAAGAAAGCTATGCCACTCGGGAGCCCAGTCATGCCCATAACATGATGCAGCCACCACCATTCTTTAAAATATGAAGAGTGGTACTCAGTGATGTGTTGTGTTGGATTTGTGTTGTGTTGAATACTTACTGACTCAAGACATTTCAGTTTTTTTGTAAACATTTCAAAATCATAATTCGACTTTGACATTATTATCTCATTTTTAATCCATTTTAAATTCAGGCAGTAACACAGCAAAACGTTCAAAAAGTCAAGGGGTGTGAATACTTTCTGAAGGCATAACGGGAGACCTGCATGCTGTGTGCCTCTCACCCGGAGAGAATCCCTCCTCTCCCACCTCAGATCACCTTCCCTTTCCCCACACACTCATTATCTCATTACACCACGACCACTGGGCTGGGGGGCGGAACACCTCCTCACACAAATAACGGGGACGACGAGGAGCGTGTGTTTGCGTGTGTGCGTATTTGTGTGAGTGTGTGTGTTTTCGATGTGTGTGTGTTTTGGGGTATTCCACACACAGCGTTTGGAGTGTTTGTTGACTTATTAAGGGGGATAATGAGAGCTTAAATTAAACAGTGTACTCCAGCAGCCAGCAGCCAGAGAGAGAGAGAGACGCCACTGAGAGGCAGCTAATTACCACAGCTCACAGACCCGCGTCACCCCCACTGTGTGTGTGTGTGTGTGTGTGTGTGTGTGTGTGTGTGTGTGTGTGTGTGTGTGTGTGTGTGTGTGTGTGTGTGTGTGTGTGTGTGTGTGTGTGAGACAGACTGAAGCCACCACACTAGGTGGCTCAACAATTTGAATATGTGGCATAGGGCTGTGGGATTATAATGTGGGTTTAAGTACATTACTGCCAAATACTGTTTCAATTCACTGCCATACTGACACTGTCTCATACACTGAGTGTACAAAACATTAGGAACACCTTCCTAATATTGAGTTGCACCCCCTTTTGCACTCAGAACAGCCTCGATTCGTTGGGGCATGGATTCCATAAGGTGTCGAAAGCGTTCTACAGGGATTCTGGCCCATGTTGACCCCAGTGCTTCCCACAGTTGTGTCAAGTCGGCTAGATGTCAGCCCCCTATCAATTCGAGTTTCAGCCAATGAGCTTTAGCACCTTGCCAAGTAAGTGACAGCTAGCAAGACACACACAGTAGAGAGAGATAGAGAGAGACCAACAACGTAGTTCACATATCTACATTTGCGACCGAGACGAGGACTTCTTCTGGCTCATAGGCTCTACTTTCAGAACTAAAAGTATACAGAGGTACCAGAGAATGTCTTTAAGAATGTGAAATGTCAGAATAATAGTAGAGAGAATTATTTATTTCAGCTTTTATTTCTTTCATCACATTCCCAGTGGGTCAGAAGTTTACATACACTCAACTAGTATTTGGTAGCATTGCCTTTAAATTGTTTAACGTGGGTCAAACGTTTCGGATAGCCTTCCACAAGCTCCCCACAATAAGTTGGGTGAATTTTTGGCTCATTCCTCCTGACAGAGTTGGTGTAACTGAATCAGGTTTGTAGGCCTCCTTGCTTTTTCACTTCCGCTCACAAATTTTCTATGGGATTGAGGTCAGGGCTTTGTGATGGCCACTCCAATACCTTGACTTTGTTGTCCTTAAGCCACAAATTTGGAAGTATGCTTGAGGTCATTGTCCATTTGGAAGACCCATTTGCAACCAAGCTTTAACTTCCTGACTGATGTCTTGAGATGTTGCTTCAATATATCCACATAATTTTCCTTTCCTCATGATGCCATCTATTTTGTGAAGTGCACCAGTCACTCCTGCAGCACAGCAACCCCACAACATCTTGCTGCCACCCCGTGCTGTATGGCTCAGTTATGAGCAGGTGCACATGATGTAAGAGATGGAAAGACTTGCTCTACTTCTAAATATGTATTATGCAGCTTTATTGTTTTAGTTAGAACAATTCTGATGAAAAGGGGGTGGATCACACAGGGAAAGTGCCCTAATTTCTTCCTCCCCCACGCGGAGGTTTGTGCTCTCTGATTGGCTCAAAGTCAAGTTTCTCAGCCACTGACGAGCATTGTGATTCTACAGGTAGAAACACAGAAGGTGCGTCTTTTGTTTTATCAAGAGAAGGGAAGGCACGTCCTCCTATGATGCTAAGTTCTTATCAGCAGTCATATTTCTCCGTGAGTGTGTGCCATTATTGTACTGACTGTGCTGCTGCTGTCTCAGCTAGCTTTATGGCTCAGAATACTGCTTTATAGATGGAAAAACGTGTGAAACCCGAAGTACTCATTATATAGGGCTTTCCATGTAGGGATGAGTCATGTGAAGTGTGAAAGTTAAAAAGGAAATTACACAACTCTTTGCCTAACACATTATAACCAAAGCTGACCAATAGTCAATTTAGTTTATGAGTGCAACGTAAAGGTTAACAATTGCAATTAGGTTTGATGTGCATTGAGAGAAGGCAATCAGCAGGGTTAGAGAGTGGATCTATAGCTGTGGAAGTGTAATTAATGCAAGCCAAAGACAAAGGCTGGTTAAGCCATAGACAAGTACTGCATGCATGTGCATTCTTGTTTCAAAGTGTGTGTGTGTGTGTGTGTGTGTGTGTGTGTGTGTGTGTGTGTGTGTGTGCGTGCGTGCGTGCGTGCGTGCGTGCGCGTGCGTGCACTTTTTATTATACTTGTGAGTACAGAAGTCCTCACAAGAACCGTAAACAAACTACAATTCTGAGAAGTGAGGACATTTTTCTGGTCCTCACTTGTAAAAATGCTATTTTAGGCTTAGGGGTTAGATTTAGGGTTAAAATTAGGGTTAAGGTTAGGGTTAGGGGTCAGAGTTAGAAGGTAGGGTTAGGTTTTTGGGGCAGGGATTGGAACCGGTTCAGGGACAGAACCGAAAACCATAAAATTACTTTTTGGGGGGAACAAAACCATAACTGAGAACGAAAGTGTTCTGTAAAGTTGCAGAACAGAACCATTATTTAAAAGAATATGAACTGGTTAATAAAGTTATTTTACATTCCTGGAATTTCTTTTCCAGTCCAGCTGAAAATATTTCAGAGTGTGTGCAGTCTACCTGCCCCTCCCCCTTCCTCCGAAGCACGCATAGTCTACTGTATCTACTGACGTTACAAGCGTTATTCAGAAATTAGGGAGAGACATTTTTAATTAGAGAAGAATGGATTGAGTTTTTCAATGCTAGTTAAGGATACTATAGTTATCAAGTTTCACATTGGATTTAATTCTGGTGCCGCTCTGCACACACAAGCTTGTTAGTGGAACGGAACCCCCAAAATAATGGTTCTGTTCAGAACTAAACCCCTGGCAAGGGATTAAGGTTAGGGTTAGAGTTAGATAAGGGTTAGGTTTAGGGTTAGGGAAAATAGGATTTTGAATGGGAATCAATTGTTTGTCTCCAAAAGGTCCTCACAAGTATAGATAGACATAGCTGTGTGTGTGTGTCCTTGCGTGTGTGCATGAATGTGCACGTGATGTTTGTGTGTGTGCATGTGTGTGAAGAAAGCTTGAGCATGACAGATAGTAGTGGCGGCTCATCAGATGTTAGTACCACAATAACTAGCCCATCACACTGTCCATTGGAGTATCACATCCTGAGACACATTCTACACAGGAGCACAGATTTGGGTGTTTATGTGAAACTGATGTGTTTCGAGCGGCTGTGTTGTCTTGGAAGAATTTGTACATGTGCGTGCTGGGTATGTTGAAGTGTTTTTGTATTACTGGCTTATGTACTGGCCTGAATATGTTTTTCCCTGTGTGTGTTAGCGCAGGCGTCGCAGTGTGTACATGCGTGTCAGGGAGTGTCTGTGTGTGGAAGAGATGACAGGCCGTCAGAGCTGCTGTGGAGAATTAAAGTAATGCTAAGGATGATAAAGGCCTGGAGGAAGGCTGGGAATAAACAGTCTGATCTGTGACACACACAGACACACATTTGGGGCGGCAGGTAGCCTGGTGGTTAGAGCATTGGGTGAGTAACCGAAATCGAATCCCCAAGCTGACAAGGTCAAAATCTGTCCTTCTGCCCCTGAACAAGGCAGTTACTGTTCCCCAGTAGTCATTGTAATTAAGAATTTGTTCTTAACTGACTTTCTTAGTTAAATAAAGGTACAAAAAAAAACATGTGAGAGGAAGGGAGGAAGATAGAGAGAGCAGGGTAGAAAAGGTTGTGGGGGACTTGTTTTTCTCTACTGACACTGTAAGAAGCACTCGAAGGGGAATGCATTATTGACCAGACAGCAGGCAGGCTTTTAGATGCTGGAGACCAAATCAACCCATAGCACTTAACTTCCCTCAGGTCTACGTGCACGCACACAAGCACACACACACACACACACACACACACACACACATAACCAAACCGTGTGAGGAGGACATCTGAAGAGCTCAGCCCTCTTAAAATAAAGTGGTGATCCTAACTGACCTAGGATTAAATGTCAGGAATTGTGAAGAACTGAGTTTAAATGTATTTGGTTAAGGTGTATGTAAACTTCAGACTTCAACTGTAGCTAGCTCCACCGACTCTCTACAGCTAACACAGCTTTATCAACCGCTGGATTGCAGGCATTGGGTCACTTAGGTGGTTTGTTTTCTTAAAGACTGCTGGGTTATTGAGATTTGACCCAGATTTGACCCAACGGGTCAGCTCAGAAGACTAGAGGCGTGGCTTAGTAGGGATGTGGCTTTTTCAGGTAGTTATTTTTGGTCTGTGAGAGTGAATGTCATTCTGGTTACAGTTTTTGATAATTGCTTACACATGATTTCTGAAACTATGGCTCCTTTTCTCTAGACTCTACACACAGATTAACAAATAGGCTTGTCCTCCTCCTCCTTGTCCTCGTCCCCCTCTTACTTTCACTCCTCTTCCCCTCTCTCCAAAATTGGCCTCCATTGTTGTCCAAACCAAGAAAGCCTACCTGAAGCCTATTTATAGTGCTCAGGCTCTGATTTCTAAGTGAAGAAATTAGCTATAAGTGTTTTCACACGTCAGCACTGGGTGTACATGTGTGTGGCATTTGGTAAGGCAGTGTTTTCCAAACGAAACACAAGACCTGTTAGTTTTGAATGATGTGTTTAATGTAGAGATCTGTGTTTAGTGTTTTGCAAAAAGTGTGTTTTACAATTGCAAACTGAGTGTAAAGCAGATAATGTGCTTGCAGTTTTGCAGACTTGGTCTGAAGATTAGGTACATGAGTTAATGGTTTCACTGAGTGTGCCTCAAGTACCACTTTTAGTGTGTAAGCGATTGTAAAAAACTCTAATCTGTTCTGTTGATCACATTTTAAGGTTTAACACTGACACAGTTTTAAGGAGGTTTACACAAGTGTTTGAGTTCGTCAAGTGTCTATGCATCTGCCACGCTCCCTCAATGTTGGGATATGCAAATAATAATGTTAGGAATATGTCACGTCAAAAAATTGATAATTAGAAACTTTCAGTGTACTTGAAGAACAGGAATGATATGTACTCTCACGGGTGGCCAAAAATAATTATCTGAAATTTCTGAATTATCTGCCCTTAGGCCACACCTCCTGAAAATTGGCCACACCCCCTGAAAATAACCTATAGATTACATGCTGGGTCTACCCAACTGATGGTTAAAAAAGCCTAATTGATGGTTAAATTAACCCATGTTTGGGTAATGCAAACAACCCAACATGTTTTGTTATTCCTGCAACCCAACTGACTGGGTCAAAATAGCCTAGTGTGTGTTGGGCTAATATTCGGCTAGTGTCCAATATTTACTGACCACTGGGTTGCCAAACCTTTATAAGGTATTTAGATCAAGTTTGCCAGTACAACTAAGATAGAAAAATGAAAAATGAAAAAAGTCATTCATATTTTGAAGGCTAAAAGTTGTATAAAAATCTCTATATATATATATATATATAAAATCTTTCAGGAATACCTAGGATAGGATAAAGTAATCCTTCTCACCCCCCTTAAAAGATTTAGATGCACTATTGTAAAGTGGCTGTTCCACTGGATGTCTTAAGGTGAACGCACCAATTTGTAAGTCGCTCTGGATAAGAGCGTCTGCTAAATGACTTAAATGTAAATGTTAAATGTAATAAAATATCTACATTTTTGCTACTTTAGGTCAATATGACAAAGACTTGTCGGTTTAAAATCAGAGCAATTTTTTATTACCACTAAATCTTACAATTAGCTACGTGGGAAATACAAGGTTGGCATTTTACATCTGACACTTTTGGTAGAAAGGTAAACGGTTGGTATGTCCCAGTCTGTAATGGTAGCTGAGATGTTCATATAAAAAATATGAATCTACCTCAAATTATATTTTTCCCCACAAAAATCAAAAGCCTAAAAGTGTTACTTTGTGCCCCGGTCTCCCCTAATGCTGTGTAATACTGTAGGCTCATGTATTACAGTTTTCCACAAGTTATCTGAATCTTTGGGCCATTTTCCCAAAACACAACACACAAAACTCTACAAATCTCTAGCAAAAGCAAATACTGCATTCAAAACGGTTTTCTCTTTCCAAAATGTTGCTTTGCATCAAAATGACACACACGTCAAATGAGTAGATCTGTCTACCAACCAACAACACACTGATGTGCTCAACACAAAACATGATTACGAATATCCCATCAGTAGGTTTATGCCTTTTGCATTTTCAGTGTTACACTGTAGCTGGTTGTAAAATATTGTTACAGTAATGTACACATACTCAAATATACTCATATATACTCAAATAAACATTTTTGAACACTTGTGTTTTGTATGTAACACTTTCCATACATAACAGGAGAAAACCAGGAAAAACATTAAGAAGATAAATCGTTTTCTGTTTAAAACAAAATGAAAGTGGCTCATTCTTTCAAAACTCTAAACACAAAAACTAAGGAAAATGTAAGAGAAAAGACATTAGGTTGCATCCTGCCTCCTGCCTCCTATTTTGGTCTGACCACAGCACCTCATCTACATCACAAGCGATGTTCTCCCTGGCTAAACAGCGGGGAAAGAATCTTATGGAGTGATGGATCCAGCCGCCAAAAGCCCCCACATAAACTTCACCACATGCATCCTCCATTGCCTGGAGAAGAGGCACGCGTGCGAGGGGATGGCGGTCATACACTTTCCATCGCCATGCGGCTGTTCGATGAACCAGTTGGGGACCAGAGCAGCCGGGTGGAAACTCACGTTGTCACAGATGACAACATACCTGGGCTGCTCTGGTCCACCCCTCTGCTCGGTTGGAATGAGGATGCCGTGTAGTGTGTCCAGGAATGTGATGAGAAGGGCGGTGTTGTAGGGACCAAGGTTGGCATGGTGATAGAGGACACCTTGCTGGCTAACGGCTGCGCACATGGTGATATTCCCTCCACGCTGTCCAGGGACATTCACAATGGCACGGTGGCCAATAATGTTCCGTCCCTGTCCACTTCTTTTGGCTCGGTTGAAGCCAGCCTCATCAATATAAATATAAACGTGCTGAATTGTACCGGAATCCAGCTCCAAGACTCTCTGAAACACACAAGACAGTATGTGACATAGACCTAGAGCAGTCAATATGGTGAGGCACAATACACTGGATTACTGTACTGTAATGTGTCTATACAGTGCCGATATGATAGTATATTCACAATATAGTACTTACTTGCACATATTCATAGCGCTGTTCTTTAACCCTCTGAGTGTTGCTCAAATGGCTCCCTGTAGACCTGTTTCATCCGGATTCGGTTGCGGTGTAATACACGGTCCAATGTAGACAAGCCCAGCTGGTGAATGTTATTGAATATTGTGTTGTCTGCAATTATGTGGTTCTGGATTTCTAGTAGCCTAATGGTATTGTTTGCCACCACCATGTTCACAAAAACGGTCTCCTGTTCTGGTGTGAACAACTGGTGTCTTCCACCATGGACTGGAGGTCTCTCAGTTCTGCAGAAGATCCACAAATATATGATTGCTTACATTAAGCTAAAATTATCTACTTTCTTTCAATATGAAATGACATTACTGTAACATTGGCCAACAATCACTGAGTAACATAGGCCTATTGATATGTCGGACTGCAGTATACATACATAAATAGTGTAGTGTAGATGGTAGGTAACTTACCAGTTGTCATTTCTGAATGTATGGATGATAGATGCAACCATGTAGCAGTTCAGGTTGGACTGACCTCTCTGCCCAGCCTCCCTCATACTCAATCCATGGATGAGCACATGGTCAACCAATGTGGCCCTGATCTCATCTGAAACAACTGTCCTTCCTCAGCCTCATCCTCCTCTTCCTCTCACGTTCTGACCTTAGTTCCCTTTTTATGTCTTTATTTTAGTTGGTCAGGGTATGAGTTGGGGTGGGCATTCTGTGTTGTTTTTCTATGTTTTGTTCTGTTGTTATATTTCTATGGGTTTGGCCTAGTATGATTCTCAATCAGAGGCAGGTATCAGTCGTTGTCTCTGATTGGGAGCCATATTTAGGTAGCCTGTTTTCTATTGTGTTTTGTGGGTGGTTGTATCCTGTGTTAGTGTTTTCACCATACGGGACTGTTTCGTTCGTTTGTACTTTTGTTATTTTGTTCAGTTGATTTATTAAATATATCATTATGGACACTTACCACGCTGCACATTGGTCTGATCCTTGCTACTCCTCATCTGAAGAGGAATGTTACCTCACCTCTAGCTCTTGCCTCACCCTTGACTTCCATTTTCCTCCAAAACAGGAGAGCTCATCTGTGGCCTTTTATAGTGCTAAAACTCTGATTTTTAAGTGAACAATTCAGCAACTAGTGTTTAACACCTGTGAGGAGTGGTTGTTGCCAATTGGTGTATAGAGTTTGGCGTTGCTTTCCAAAGGGACTAAAAATATTTTTATTTTAAATGTTGTGCCTAATGTAGTGTTTTGCAAAAAGTGTGATATAGAATTGAAAACTGAGTGTAAATCAGGAATTGTGCTTGCAATTTTACTGACTTGGTTTAGGGATTTGGTACATGAGATTCAGGTTTCGGTGATTACGTTTCCAATTCTAGTGTGTAAACAATGGGGAAAAACTGTAAGTCATTTAATCATGTACATGTACATGTATTGTGTAACATTTTCTTGTAATCCTACTGTTACGAATCCCTTTTGGCCCGACAGTCTAGGGGGGATGGTAATGAGACCCGTAACATAACTCATGCAAATTATTATGGTGACAAAGTAAAAGTGTGCACGAAATAACCACGACAACAGAAATCTACCGTCAAACTCTAGGTTTATTTATAAACACACGGTAATGGGGGGAGCAGGAAAAGGGGCTGAGCTGGACCCAAGGAAAGAAACAATAAGTATTCAAAAACACCCCTAAGCTAGACTAGCCTACTTTAACAACAGCTAACTAACTAACCAAAAATACAGTGGGTGGTCCGCCCAGTTCTAACTAGTGTATTTAACAAAGTTCACCTACGGGTAGTGTATGGCCATGGGCGACTTGTCTTGGTTTCCCCTTTTCCCACCAGCAACAAACAAACACCATAACCAAAAACAATACTCACAGGTGATGACAAAGTGCTATGAGGTGCTTAAACAAAAGAGAGGTTAAGACACAAAGCGAGAGTGAAACACAGAGACCTACAGACATGGCATTTACAGAGAGATTGCTAGAGATTGAGCTAGAGATTGCTCTAGAACAAACAAATGATGGGGTTTTTAAACCATGGGGAAGGAACTGTGATAGGGTAGGAAATAGGAGGAGGTGTGTCTTCTGATTGATGATTGATTGTTGACTGATTGGGGAGTGATGATTTTCACCTGTGAGGGGAGAATGAGAGAAAAGAAACACACACAGGATACACACACACACACACAGGATAACTGTATCCGTAACACCTACAGTATATGTACTGTGTGTTTATCTTTTCATATTTATCTGATTTGTATCAAATCATATGGCACATACTATAGTTGCTGTCTGCCCTACGCTACCCATCTAAAATGTAAATGCAGTTGCTTGTTAAAACATACTGCATTCATTCATAATCTATTGATGAAGAAACCGTGTGAGTGAAATCCCTCAAACGGAGGAGGGATATTCCTGATGTTCTCACAGGACCATGATGCACATTCCCAGAGCCTTGAAGCGTCCCACTGGGCACAGACGTCATTTCAACATCTAGTTTTGACTTACATATAGTTGAGTTGTCAACTAACATGAATTCAACATGAAATCAACCAAATATGTCACGTCATTGAATTTAGGTTCAAATGTGGGTGGAAAATACAAAAATCCCCTTGCGTTAATGCTTTTTGCAAATCCAATCAGTTTTCCACGTTGATTCAACGTCATCACATTACATTTTACGGTTGAAATGACATGGAAACAGCGTTGTTTCAACCAGTTTTTCCCCCCAGTGGAATAGCAGCAAACGTTGCCGGGTAACGGGGCTTCTCTGATCTTGATGGTACACAGTGTTCAGAATCATTCTACTGATGTGTTCTTACAGTAGGAGACGATCTAAATAATGGAGACGTTCTATATTGACATCCATTTCTGCATGCCTTTAAGGGAGTACGTTTCAAAAAAGGATCAGAGAGGCGATAGAGAAAGATGTACAGCTCCTTTCAATGATCAGACTTGACAGTGACATCTATTCATATCTAGCTTTCAGAAGAGGCGTCTACGTGAACTGTATGATGGATCTTTACATCTGTCTCTCTCTTCCCCTCTGTCTCTTGCCCTCTCCCTCTCTCTCTCTCTTTCTCTGACAGGTATAGCTAGCTATATATGTAGCT
Organism: Oncorhynchus nerka; assembly: GCF_034236695.1. Taxonomy (NCBI): domain Eukaryota; kingdom Metazoa; phylum Chordata; class Actinopteri; order Salmoniformes; family Salmonidae; genus Oncorhynchus; species Oncorhynchus nerka. The sequence goes on from NC_088412.1 coordinate 33,981,419, forward strand.
ATAGGCTTTTATACTGGGATCCTCTGACAGGCTTTCATGTTTAGGAGAGTTGTAAGGGGAGTGAGTGTGAGTGAGAATGCAATCCACCGTTCTACTGTATCTACCTGGCATAGTGAGAGCCCACAGGGCTCACAGTGAAGACACAAACAGCAGCCATCTTTTTCGCAATCATGTCCCTACCCTAACCTGCTACATGACACAGCCCACTGTGACTGTGTGATATGCACTGCAAAGTAAAGACCATGGGTGTCAGGTCAAATATACATTGAACAAAAATATAAATGCAACATGTAAAGTGTTGGTCCCATGTTTCATGAGCTGAAATAAAAGATCCTAGAAATGTTTCATACACACAAAAAGCTTATTTCTCTCAAATGTCGTGCCCAAATGTGTTTAGATTCCTGTTAGTAAGCATTTTGACCTTTGCCAAGATAATCCATCCACCTGACAGGTGAGGCATAGCAAGAAGCTGATTAAACAGCATGATCATTACACCTTGTGCTGGGAACAATAACAGGAGAACAAAATGTGGAGTTTTGTCACACAACACAGTGCCACAGATGTCTCAAGTTTTGAGGTAGTGTGCAATTGGCATGCTGACTGCAGGAATGTCCACAAGAGCTGTTGCCAGAGAATTTAATGTTTATTTCTCTAACATAAGCCGCCACCAGACGTCGTGTGGGAAAGTGGTTTTCTGATGTCAACATTGTAAACAGAATACCCCATGGTGACGGTGGGGTTATGGTATGGGCAGACATAAGCTCTGGACAACGAACACAATTGCATTTTATCGATGGCAATTTGAATGCACAAAAATACTGTGACGAGATCCCGAGGCCCATTGTGAGGCCCATTTCTTTAAGGTATCTGTGACCAACAGATGCATGTCTGTATTCCCAGTCATGTTATGAATTTATTTCAATTGACTGATTTCCTCATAGGAACTGTAACTGAATAAAATCAATGAAATTGTTGCAAGTTGCGTTTATATTTTTTTGTTCAGTATAGTGTCGCCGCTGATGACGTCACCGGACCGTCCCATTTCCCATATGGCAGAGAGAAAAGAGGTTATCTTGTGAGTGTAAGTATGTGGCCATCGCTGTTTCACAGTGTTCATGCAAGAGTTTATCATTCACAGCATGAACACATCATCCACACAACGAGTCACAAACACACGCTATTAATATTCACCCTAGCACACACACAACTGAACAGAAAATCATTTCCAAATGCCAGACACACGCAAGGGGATACACACTCTGCCTCCATTAAGGCAGTTCTCACACCTATGATTTACTATGTTTCTATTAAAACGTTAGGCCCAGTACATCTGTTCCTCCTCTAGTAGCAAAGCTCTGTTATATGGTTAGGAGTGTTGTCAGCCAAAAGATGTCTGCATAGTGAGAGGTTCCCCAGGCCTGAAGGAGCAGGTCTTTTGTAACAGAGTGAGAGGTTCCCCAGGCCTGAAGGAGCAGGTCTTTTGTAACAGAGTGAGAGGTTCCCCAGGCCTGAAGGAGCAGGTCTTTTGTAACAGAGTGAGAGGTTCCCCAGGCCTGAAGGAGCAGGTCTTGTGTAACAGAGTGAGAGGTTCCCCAGGCCTGAAGGAGCAGGTCTTGTGTAACAGAGTGAGAGGTTCCCCAGGCCTGAAGGAGCAGGTCTTGTGTAACAGATTGAGAGGTGGTGGACAGGAACAGAGTTCCCCCTGTGACTGACTCTCTGGTGAGACAGAGTGGGGTGCTCATTGAGCCAAGGCCTGATGGCAAGTGACACATGGTAGTTTTGGACTCGTACTACAGTGTGTGTGTGTGTATGTGTGTGTGTGTGTGTATGTGTGTGTGCGTGTCTCAGACACTTTAAAGACCTGTCATCGTCACAGCAGTTTTCTTGATTTTTGCATATTCTAGACACTGAATGTTATCAGATCTTCAACCAAAACCTAATATTAGATAAAAGTAACCTTTATTTAATAAAGAGAAGTAATCCAACACCCAATTTGCTTGTGCAAAAAAAGTAATTGTAAAAAAATAACTGGTTTCGCCACCTTTAGCTGGAATGACTGCAACCAAACGCTTCCGCAGTTGTTTATCAGTCGTTCAGAGTGGGCCAAAATACATCCACAGCTATGTGGTTGCAGTCAATCGCAGCTAAAGGTGGCACAGCCACTTATTGAGTGTTAGGGGGTAATTACTTTTTCACACGGAGGCATTGGCTGTTGCTTAACCTCGTTTATTAAATACATTCAATGAGTATACAAATGGTGTGTTGTTTGTTCACTCACACAGTAAATCAAAGTTGATCAGAGTTGAAATCACAGAGTAGAAAAATGCAGGCTTAAATTAACACTGGAGTTATCTTATCATTAGTGTTCATAACTGATTCGATTGGGACTGATTACTTTACAGTAACTCCATTAAGAGTAACCAGAGACAAAACTATGGCGTAGCTACAGATGTGGGAGTGGCGTCATTGTCATATTTCCCAACATGGACTGTTTCAATATCTGTGTTTTTGCATGTATATTGATTGTTTGTCATCTTGTGTTTCGCACTGATATTGTAAAACATTTACCTAAACTAATCTGTAAGTGTTTGGGATTCATTACAACAGTGACTGATAAGGATTTCCAGTTTACATGATGTACAATAATCTCTGACAACAGCAATTTACTCCTTGCTCTGGCATGTATTCTGAATGTAACTTTTAGATGATGTAATTTTGCTGGACATCCTCTCTCTTAAATGGATACAACTAGAGGTTGGATGTCACATTGCAATCCGCCATAATATGACACATTGAAGGGGGCAAATACTTTTTCACGGCACTGTAACAGGTACTCACTGACCCCAGGAGTCCCTGCCTGGGTCCCCGCCACACACCTGTCTGACCCCATGTCATTGTCACACAGTCTATTCTGGACGGGCTGTGGAACGGAGAGAAGGGGAGGGTGAGAGGGGCAGATAGGTGAAATGAAGACTTATATAACACTATTTCAACTAATAAATCAACTGTTAGAAAGTAGATTCACTTGTTGGACATTTGAAAATCTAAGGATATACTGAATGCATTCATTACACAACTGTGAGAACACTCACAAAGAGATGAAAAATAACCTTGGTGAATTATTGGATCGAAGGCTCTTTTGTCATTGTGGCTCTTTTCTCCGAAATTAAAGGCAGATTAATGCTAATGAAGAGACATGGGCTCTTTCTTTCTCAACACCGTAAACTGATAACTAATACGTACATCACACGGAGAACTGCTGGCTCATGGGGGATTTCTCTCTCTGATGTGGCCATGGTTCAGATGATGTAACATCTCGATTGATAGCCTACACATCTAAAATGGAAAATAAATGAATAACAAGGCTAACATACATGACACCAAAACTAAGCATACATGTTCATTCATTGATGCCACGCATGTAAGCATCCACACACACACACACACACACACACACACACACACACACACACACACACACACACACACACACACACACACACACACACATATACAGCGTTCTTTCTTCTGCTCACTTATTCATTTTTAACATGTGACTGATAAAGGTTGCTAGACAGATTACAGACTACAGACTACTATTCATGAATTACCTGTGGTGGTGGTTGCCTTTTAACAATGATGATTTGAACACTGCTGCTACACCTCACTCTCCAAGGTAGGCCTACATAAATGAATTCAATTGAGGAACCTACTGAGGGGAAGAGAAAATTCACCACCTCTTGTAGGACGGTGGAAGTTGATAAGAGTGCTTCTATATTCTTAAAAGTAGAACCAATACCAACATGTTTTCGGTCCACCCCGTAGTTTTTCTTTTGACATTTACAGAATGAAAATGATAGAGGATTTTGTATTTTTCAAAATCCCCAAGGACCAATCCCAAACGGAATACAAAACAAAACATGATGTGATTGGTAAATGAGTTGTTCACATGGTTCTGTTCAAAGGAAGCCGAAAAAGGTATGGATATCAAGATTGCGTGCGCGGTGTAATTTTGTTGGTTTTGGCGGTAAAGGCGCGTTACAAACTTATGTTCTCTAGTCTAGGTTTAGGAAGAGAAGTAGCCTTAGGTCCTAGGTTAGATGGATGACTTTTCGTGCTATTGATAGCACCCCAGGCGGTATTTATTGGAGAGGTGAGAGTGAGAACTTATCACAGGAAACAGTGAATCTCTCTCAAGACGGAAAAGGTTATCCGGGATTCACAGATGTCTCAAATATTTACATAAGGTGCGCTCTGAAATTCAATCTCTCTTCTCTTTTTCTTTCTCTCGTTTCCTTTCCGCCTATAAAATAGCTTACATCCTTCCTCTATTGGAAAACACTGGGGAAACATTATAAAACAGTTTCGTTAGATATATCAGAGGAAGCAAAATATTTATGCGAGGGGAAGGAAGGGCCATAGTAGGCTTAACTTGTAGGCTTATGTCTCCTCTATGAGGAGATATATATATATATATATATATATATTTATATAGAGAGCGCTATCGAACCCAAACATTTGACGCTTTCCTGTCATTTCCCCAATGGTTCACCGTTGCTCTTCTTCCAGCCTCTCTCTGCCGTCATCTTTCACCGTAGGCTTACACCCAGTGGCAGGGAATGGCAGTAGGACTTGCCTAGATATCTGCACACGAGGAGAAACAGGGGGAAAATATTGAATGGATAAATAGAGAAACTGCCATCAGCAGCAGTACAGAGGCAAAGGTTTCCAAGAATGCTGTCATTTCCTCGAAAACACAGCAGCTATGTGCTGACTGTGTCCGGTTTGCCCTCTTTTAATCCCATTAATGTTTCCATAGTATCTGACTGTAAACAGTGTGAATGGCCATTCTGCACTATAGGCCTTTACTTTTACATAGATAATGGATTTAAAAGTATTAGTGGTCTGTTGGCTCTGCAATAATTAGATTGGCATTGACACAGTAAACTACCCCTCTGTGGACCTTCCATATTATTTACTCATCAGGTAATTAATTGTCACTTAACACTTATAACCCTTCATTCGATCGGCTCAGAGGCACATAGAGATAGGATTTGGAATAGGGTGGGAAAATGGGGATAAGGTCAGACCGTGTTGTGTGTTGACTGGATGAGTGGTGCTTGGCTTGGTGTTGCCCATGCCGTGTTTGGGCCCCTGCCAGGTGTGTGATATGGGCAGGGTGCATGGAGTTGGCCTGGCATGCCTGTTATCTCCACACACTGACCACCGTGACCTTGTGTATGAGGGGCTTGAAAGGAAAATCCGCCTCACCGGCAGAAACATCTGCTAACTTCATGTGTGGTGGCAAGAGCGGCTGAGCTGAAGGAGGTGTACACACACACACACGCAGGGACGGACGCAACGCACACACATAAAACAATCTTGGGGCACAAACACAAACAAATGAAACAAGCTATTTTGTCTTTTGATAGTTCTCCCTGTGACAGGGGAAAACATACCTTTTATAACAGTTTACCTACTCAGAGATCTCATGCAGAGAAAAGTGTCCTGAAGGGTTAGAAAGATCTGTGCTCATTCTTTCTATATCTCTATAAACACATTTCCTCCTGCATGATGCCTGTCCCCATCAGAACCACGTTTTCTCTCTGTGTGGTCTGATGTAATGCCATTATTATGTATGAGCCAAATCCCTGTAATTCTCTATATTTGCTCTACTGTTGTAGTGGAGCTGCCTTTGGGGGAAGTGGCGTAGAGTAACATTCCCTTTTCACTCCCTCATTGGCCAGTCTGACGCAGCTAACGACATCATCACCAGGGACATTGTGACCCTGTTTCCCTCACCGCAAACTAGAACTACAGCACCGGAACCAACCCACGAGTTTTCAGCAACTCTGCATGAATAAGTCATTAACACACTGTATGTTTCGAGAATATCTATGAAAGATGTGCTGCGGTATGTGTGTGTGTGTGTGTGAAATCACTGAGTCTATGAACAGCCTAAATTAGTTTCATTCAGGCAACTGTTGTGTTTCATAGAAACTACACCAACATTCTGTATGAAACCCCAAAACCGACATCTCCACCTCTTGTTCTCCTTGACGGAGACTTTGATCTCACATCCCTCCCTGTTTTGTTGATTTTTTTAAAACCCAAAGCCCACTCTGTCTCTTCCAGTAGACTAATATTTGCATTTCCTCCACATACTTCTCGGCCGCGAACCATCTGATTGAAGCTTTTCAGAAACATAAACTTCCCTTGATGATGTGCGTCGCTTGATTACAAATAGTTAAAGATCCTAAACACAATTTCAAATAGTTAACTTAACTGTAAATATTTCTCTTTGACCACATTCATCATCATGCCTGCTTAGTGGAGTAGTTATTATTGTCATTATTAATTTGTGTTATGTTGGAAAGCATGTACTGTAGTTTGCATGATATTTACAATGGGACTTCCAGCTCTAGGAAACAACATGACCACCTAGATTTAGTCTCTATCATCAGAATACTGGGTTATTTCCTTTTCAAATAATCATTGCCTTGTTTTAGTTTAATTTTGTATGACGCAGAAACGGACGACAACAATTGAAAGGCAATGGTAAGGCATTCACCTGGGCAATAAATAAATCAACTGGATTAAGGAGTTGCAGTGATTTGTTCAGTCAAGGACCTATTTGTCATTTGGCCCTGTGTTGTTCCTGGGCTCTAATATGCTGTCATCCAGGTGATGGCTGTTACCATGGTCCCCAGGCAGTAGTCTGGTTCGTAGAGGAGTCGCGATGAAATGTAAATAGATGGTTTAAGAGGCTCCACTTTGTCATATCATTCTCGTATGTGTATTTATGGTAGTCAGTGTGAGGGTGGGCGTGCGTGTCTATGTGTGTCTATGGGTGTGTGTGAGTGCCTGCAAATGTGAGTGTGTGTGTATACGTGAGTGATCATGTAAATGTAGGGGTGTGCGTGTGTGCGCGTGTGTGTGTGTGCGAAAGTGAGAGACTGAATGTGAATATATGTGTGTATCCCTTTCTAACTATGGGTAATGTGTGTGTGTCATTGTGTGTCACAGAGTCCAATTTTGCCGGTGTGATGGAAGTCATAATAGTTGTGGAGAGCAGGTCTGATTGAAGTCTGTTTGGAACCCTGTGAGGCCCAGCGGTGTGTGTATGAGTCAGGTCTGAGCCAGCCGGATGGGCAATCAGGATTGAGTCGGGAGGATCCGTGCAGGGCTTGTTCAATCAGCAGGTATATGAGCCCCACTCAGCAGGTCACAAGGCTATGCATTTAATGAGCAGCTCAAACCACAGCTAACTTTCTATCCCTCCCGGAAGCTTGTGGCCAATGTTTTGCTCTCTCTCTCTCTCCCTTTCTTTCTTTCTTTCTTTCTTGCTCCCCTCGCCATCCATCACGTTCACACATTCAGAGAGAAAATCACTATGATGTGACACTGGAGGAAATTGCACTAGAGCTCTGTAGATGGCAGTGTAGCACAAAGTTCATGCCCGCCACAGTATGAAAAACAAACTACTGATAACTAAGACAAATCCTTTTAGGAGAGGCATGCCATGTATTCCTAAAATAACTGTGTTTAAGCTTACCATTTAGCCTAGTCCTCTTGACGTCAACACACACACATCACAAACAAACTGAAATGGTCCACCCACACAGACAGTTGAAGGAGGCTGAAGAAATTTGCCGTGTCACCTATAACCCTCACAAACTTTTACAGATGCACAATTGAGAGCATGCTGTTGGGCTGTGCCACCATCTGGTACGGCAACTGCACCGCCCATAACCGCAGGGCTCTCCAGAGGGTGGTGCGGTCTGCCCAACACATCACCGGGGACAAACTACCTGCCCTCCAGGACACCTACAGCACCCGCTGTCACAGGAAGGCCAAGAAGATCATCAAGGACAACAACCACCCGAGCCACTGCCTATTTACCTCGCTACCATCCAGAAGGCGAGGTCAGTACAGGTGCATCAAAGCTGGGAATGAGAGACTGAAAAATAGCTTCTATCTCAAGGCCATCAGACTGTTAAACAGCCATCACTAACACAGAGAGGCTGCTGCTTACATACAGACTTCAAATCATTGGCCACTCTAACAAATTGATCACTAGTGACTTTATTAATGCCACTTTAATAATGATGTTTACATATCTTACATTACTCATCCCATATGTATATACTGTATGTACATCTACTACATCTTGCCTATGACGCTCTGTCATTGCTCATCCATATATTATATGTATATATTCTTATTCCATTAATTTACTTAGATTTGTGTGTATTAGGTATTTGTTGTGGAATTGTTAGATATTACATGTTAGATATTGCTGCACTGTCGGAACTAGAAGCACAAGCATTTTGCTACACTAGCAATAACATCGGCATGTGACCAATAAAATGTGATCTGGAATCCCATGTGTCATGTGTGTCATGCACCCCAAAAATCTGAAGGGGCACAAAGTACATGAAGGTGGCTGGGGATAGAAAGTTTGAACATATTGAATTGAGAGACCCTTTTCCTGCAATTTAGAGCCATAATCATTATGCATTTTCTAGTCCCACAAAAGAAAAACGCAGCAAAGCACCTATATAACGCCCTCACTCTGTCACTCAAAAATGAATTCCAATGTCTGCCTGCCAGCTGAAACTAATATCCAATGTGTGTGCGTGTGTAAGCTACACACCACTCCCACTCCGAAGCGTAGGCTAATGTAGCCTACTGACGTTATGTGAATGAGAAATTAGGGAGAGAGGTTTTTTATTCGAGAAGACTGGATTTACTTTTTCTAGTTAAGGATACTATAGATATTATGTTTCACATTAGATTTACTGTATTAACTACAAAAAGGAAAAATGTGTTTTTATTTTCATTCTGGTGCCACTCTGCACACACAATATTGTTCGCTCTCTATCGAGCTAGCTCTGGTCCAACGTTAAGCCAACTCTCTGAAGTTTAAAGACATTTAAAAGTTCTTTCCCAGAAGCCGCTTCTCTGTACAGTAGGTAGAATTCTGTGAGCCTAATTCAGATAATGCATGTCATAACAAGATGCCCACAACGTCAAACCAATCCTCCTCCTCTACCCTCAAATGTCTGTTAAATCTCATACCCTGCACTTGTCTGTCCAATGCATGTAAACAACTATAGCTTGCCGCTCCATAGAAAGCTGCTCTATCTGCACTGATTGGTGAAATAATTTAATGTCGAGCCAAATGTTTAAAAAAACACCTTCAATTTCAGATGTTTAAAAAGGAACACAAAGGAACGATATAAACTAACTTTTGGGGGGTTCTAACCAGTTCAGAACTTTATTTTGCTGGTTGGAACAGTGGAACAGAACGGAAAAAATAATGGTTCTGTTCAGGATAAAAGACTTGGAAAATAATTTAGTTTCCAACCCCTGCTCAAAAATATGTTAAATTTTCCGCATATCTAAGCATACCTCTTGAACTGTCTGTGTTCTATTGACTGGTGGTCATTTCTTTTAGAGAAACCAATTATGCATCTCTGCATTTCTGCTCAAATCTGGCTAAAAGATTGAAAGGAATGTGAGTCTTATTCAGTACATTTAGTAATTGCTTGCTTTTCTAAAGTCTACCGATCTTGCCAGGAGGCATGCCAGCTAAGATAGTTAGATAAACTAGCTACTCTAACTTGATTGATAGCCTGAAAAGGCTTCTTAGTGGCTAGTTATGAGGTTGGGAGGTTGGGAACCTAATCTGGGATATCTAAAGCCAACTTCGTAAAATTGCTAGGTGGATAGTAGTATTACAGAGAAACAACAACAAAATGGAACCCATTTTTTTTTTTTTTTACAGGAAAAATCACTGGGCATGTGTGTCTCTGCCTGTGTGTGTGTCTCTGATGAGGGGTGATGGAAACGGCAGATCCCTTCTCATCCGCTCCATGTGCTGTCTGGGAGGACAGGCCCACTCTGTCAGCCAGAATAAACTAAAGTCCTGAATTCATTTGCATTCATGTACATCTCTAAATGTCTTCCACTGTGTTCCTCAAACAGAGACACCACTGTGAGGAGCTTCATGTTCCTGAGTGAGCTGGGCATCCCGAGATGAACATAGCATTATGGTCTATAGGGAAAGCGGAAGAGATTGAAGGGATATTGATGGACACAAGAAAGAAGGGCAGCAAGGATCAAAGATGAGGGGAAGAGCGAGAGAGGATAACAGAGAGGATATTGATATAGACAGAAGAAAGTGAGTTTAGCAAGGGGAAGAAGGGGGAGATAAAGTCAGAGTGAGCTGAGAGGGAAATGGAGAGAGAGAGATGGGAGGAAAAATAGGGAGGGCTCTGTGTTGAGTTTTGGGAGACGGATGTGACCCAGTGGTTAGCCATGTCCCCTGTGGGGTCTGGGGGCCAGCGGCCCCTCTCTGGCTCTCTCTGTGTCTGCCGGGCGCACCGCTCCACTCTGCTCTCCTCTGCTCTTTTCTCCTCCACATCTGGAGTATGTTAATTGTTACCAGAGCCAGGGCCCATGGCATTACACCTCCCCCCAAAAATGCACAGGATCAGAGTTTTCAGAGAGAAAGGGATAAACAGTCAGGGTCTAATTTTTGTCTCTTTCAGCACCTTTATATCTCTGGAAGGAGAGTGTGTCTGTGTCTGTTAGTCTGTGTTTAATTCTTGCGTATAGGCACATCATTTTTTTTTGCCTACTATGTGTAGTAAATGAGCAGTCTGAGGCATACCTCATGTATGATACAGCAGTCTTGTGAATGACCTGACCTCAATAGACGAACCTAAATATCTGAAACTACTTTGAGTTTGAGTCAACACTAAATCTTATTGGAAAGGAAATGTGTTGATTTAGATTTAAGCAAAAACACATTTTTGGAAGTAAAACTAGTTTTGCGCAACTGTTTGATAATTCTCAGCATATCTCTGGGTTGGTCTCCCCACTGCTGATATAACAACCTCCACTCTTCTGGGAAGGGTTTCCACTAGATGTTGGAACAATGCTGTGGGGACTTGCTTCCATTTAGCTACAAGAGCATCAGTGAGGTCTGGTACTGATGTTTGTCATTCTAATTTATCCCAAAGGTGTTCGATGTGGTTGATGTCAGGGCTCAGTGCAGGCAAGTCAAGTTCTTCCACACCAATCTCAACAAACCATTTCTGTATGGACCTCGCTTTGTGCACTGGGGCATTGTCATGCCGAAACATGAAAGGGCCTTCCCCAAACTGTTACCACAAAGTTAGAAGCACAGAATCGTCTAGAATGTTTCTACAACTTGATTGGAGTCCACCTGTGGTAAATTCAATTAATTGGACATGATTTGGAAAGGCACACACATGTCTATATAAGGTCTGAATGTTGACAGTGCATGTCAGAGCAAAACCAGGCCATGAGGTCGAGGGAATTTTCCGTAGAGCTCTGAGACAGGATTGTGTCCAGGCAAAGATATGGGGAAGGGTAACGAAACATTTCTGCAGCATTTAAGGTCCCCAAAACACAATGACCTCCATCATTCTTAAATGTAAGAGGTTTGGAATCACCAAGACTCTTCCTAGAGCTGGCCGCCCAGCCAAACTGAGCAATCGGGAGAGAAGGGCCTTGGTCAGGGAGGTGACCAAGAACCTGATGGTCACTCTTACAGAGCTCTTGAATTCCTCGATGGAGATTGGAAATCCTTCCAGAAGGACAACCATTCACCAATCACGCCTTTATGGTAGAGTGGCCAAATGGAAGCCACTCCTCAGTAAAAGGCACATGACTGCCCGGTTGGAGTTTGCCTAAAGGCACCTAAAGATTCTCAGAACATGAGAAACAAGATTATCTGGTCTAATGAAACCAAGATTGAACTCTTTGGCCTGAATGCCAAGCATCACGTCTGGAGGAAACCTGGCATCATCCCTACTGTGAAGCATGGTGGTGGCAAAATCATACTGTGGAGATGTTTTTCAGCGGCAAGGACTGGGAGAATAGTCAGGAGCGAGGGAAAGATGAACGGAGCAAAGTACAGAGAGATCCTTGATCTCATGAGAGCTCCAGAGCTTTGAGGGGCCCAGCTAGAGCCTGGACTTGAACCTGATCAAATATCTCTGGAGAGACCTGAAAATAGCTGTACAGCAACGCTCCCCATCCAACCTGACAGAGCTTGAGAGGATCTGCAGAGAAGAATGGGAGAAACCAAGCTTGTAGCGTCATACTCAAGAAGACTCGAGGCTGTCGTCGCTGCCAAAGGTGCTTCAACAAAGCACTGAGTAAAGCGTCTGAATACTTATGTAAATGTAATATTTCAGATTTTTTTTTTTTATAAATGAGCAAGAATTGCCATTATGGGGTATTGTGTGTAGATTGATGAGGGGGGAAAACAATTTAATCAATTTTAGAATTAGGCTGTAACCTAACAACATTTGGACAAAGTTGAGGGATCTGAATACTTTCCGAAGGCACTGTACAGTGTAGATAGATAGATAGATAGATAGATAGATAGATAGATAGATAGATAGATAGATAGATAGATAGATAGATAGATAGATAGATAGATAGATAGATATGCATTTAGGATTTTCTGTATTCTCTCATTTACAGTTTGTGCTACAGTACACACATATCTGACTAGGTAATCATGGCCACACCACCATAGGGCAACCACTGTGAGTACAAAAAGCTGAGATGCTCAACTGAATATTTAACCAGAGCCATCTAAATAACCATCCCAAATATTGGTCAAATGAATGTATAATGACAGAAGGAAAATGTATACGGCCCATGCATACGTGCGCACCCTCATGTCTGAGAAGATGGCTGTACAGAAATCTTCTCTGTGTGTGTGTATGTGTGTGTCTGTGAGGGTGTGTGTCTGTGAGGGTGTGTGTCTGTGAGGGTGTGTGTCTGTGAGGGTGTGTGTATGTGAGGGTGTGTGTCTGTGAGGGTGTGTGTCTGTGAGGGTGTGTATCTGTGAGGGTGTGTGTCTGTGAGGGTGTGTGTCTGTGAGGGTGTGTATCTGTGAGGGTGTGTGTCTGTGAGGGTGTGTGTCTGTGAGGGTGTGTGTCTGTGAGGGTGTGTATCTGTGAGGGTGTGTATCTGTGAGGGTGTGTGTCTGTGAGGGTGTGTATCTGTGAGGGTGTGTGTGTGTGTGTGTGTTTTATATATGTACGTCTGTGTGTCATCAGTGTTGTGGCCCAGGGGATTAGGGGTTAGCAGACACCTCCGGGAATGTGTTTAACATCAGGAGGCGCTGATGACGGATTTGACCGCTGGTCAGTCACCGGCGGAGATAAACACGCCATTCATCTTGTGTTGTCAGGGAGATGACCCCAGTGTCCACACCGAGACCGTTCCCTAACGGCCCCACATAGCAGTGATCCCCCACCAAGCAGGCTGCTAACCGGCTGCAGGTTTCTTCAATACTTTGAAATGGTCAGCCATGGTGCAAGAGAGCCGAGAAAGAAAAGGGGACTGGGGAGATGAATGGTGGTGTTGATGTGTGGGCATAAGTGTGCCATGTGTATGCATGGAGTTCCTGATACGATACACCTTGAGTGTGTATGTGTTTTGTATTATGCCGTGTAATGGCAATAAGATTCATGTCTGTGTGTTCTAATTTTGTCTATCTGTGTACGCGCTGTGAATGTGTATGATTCAGCAGTGTCCACTGTGCATGTGTGTATGTTTATTGCATACCTGCGTGCATACACAGTTGAAGTCTGAAGTTTACATACACCTTAGCCAAATACATTTAAACTCAGTTTTTCACAATTCCTGACATTTAATCCTAGTAAAAGCTCCCTGTCTTAGGTCAGTTAGGATCACCACTTTATTTTAAGAATGTGAAATGTCAGAATAATAGTAGAGAGAATTATTTATTTCAGCTTTTATTTCTTCCATCACATTCCCAGTGGGTCAGAAGTTTACATACACTCAATTAGTATTTGGTAGCATTGCCTTTATATTGTTTAACTTGGGTCAAATGTTTCAGTTAGCCTTCCACAAGCTTCCACAACAAGTTGGGTGCATTTTGTCCCATTCCTCCTGAACTCCTGACAGAGCTGGTGTAACTGAGTCAGGTTTGTAGGCCTCCTCGCTCGCACACGCTTTTCCAGTTCTGCCCACAACTTTTCTATGGGATTGAGGTCAGGGCTTTGTGATTGCCACTCCAATACCTTGACTTTGTTGTCCTTAAGCCATTTTGCCACAACTTTGGAAGTATGTTTGGGGTCATTGTCCATTTGGAAGACCCATTTGCGACCAAGCTTTAACTTCCTGACTGAAGTCTTGAGATGTTACTTAAATATATCCATATAATTTTCCTTTCCTCATGATGCCATCTATTTTGTGAAGGGCACCAGTCTCTCCTGCAGAAAAGCACCCCCACAACATGATGCTGAAACCCCCGTGCTTCATGGTTGGGATGGTGTTCTTCGGCTTGCAAGCCTCCCCCTTTTTCCTCCAAACATAACGATGGTCATTATGGTCAAACAGTTCTATTTTTGTTTCATCAGACCAGAGGACATTTCTTCAAAAAGTATGATCTTTGTCCCTTTCAGGTTACGTTGATATAGGACTCTTTTTACTGTGGATATAGATTATTTTGCTGTTGTTCTGGGATTGATTTGCACTTTTCGCACCGAAGTACGTTCATCTCTAGGAGACAGAACGCATCTCCTTCCTGAGCGGCATGACGGCTGCGTGGTTCCATGGAGTTTAAACTATGCATACTATTGTTTGTACAGATGAACGTGGTACCTTCAGGCGTTTGGAAATTGCTCCCAAGGATGAACCAGACTTGTGGAGGTCTACCATTTTTTTCTGAGGTCTTGGCTGATTTCTGTTGATTTTCCCATGATGTCAAGCAAAGAGGCACTGAGTTTGAAGGTAAGCTTTGAAGTACATCCACAGGTACACCTCCATTTGACTCAAATTATGTCAACTAGCCTATCAGAATCTTCTAAAGTCATGACATCATTTTATGGAATTTTCCAAGCTGTTTAAAGGCACATTCAACTTAGTGTATGTAAACTTCTGACCCACAATGAATTATAAGTGAAATAAAAATTACTTGTGTCATGCACAAAGTAGATTGTCCTAACAAACTTACCAAAACTATAGTTTGTTATATATAATTTGTGGAGTGGTTGAAAAACAAGTTTTAATGACTAACCGCTTTAGTGAGTGTTCAAGGCTTCTCTGTGATCTAAGTGTATGTAAACTTCCGACTTCAACTGTATGTCTGAGGCTTGCCTGTGTGTATGTATGTATGTGTGTGTGTGGGGAGGGGTCACGGTGGAAGGAGTAACAGTAAAATATCTCAGAGGCTGTCCGTCATAAAGCTAATGACTTCAGCAGATTGAGCATGGCTTTTGGCTTTTCCCCACTGCTGACACCAACACCCATAAAACGCTGCATGTTTGGAATGCAGAACATGATTTTGTGGAAAAGAACAGCAACAGACAGATCACAGAGAAGCCTTGAACACTCACTAAAGCGGTTAGACGACAGTTGCGTTAGACTCTCTCTGAGACCAAGACCCAGAGTAGGTTCCATTGCTGGTGTTCTGAGCTGGCTGGAGACTGAGCCCCATGTAGACCCTTAGACAGCGAAGGGGGGATGAATTCAATGTAGCCGTTTTATCCAAATATTTATGGGTAATAATTAAGTACCTTACTTAATTGAAACAAAAATAGTAAAGAGCCATTTCTCAACAAGACTCTTCCTAGGACTGTCTGGGAGTGGTCTGAGTGGGGAAGCAACAACTAGCTGTTATTGGCAGAGAGCTCTGGCAATGTCACCAGACAGATCAAAACTCCATCCCACCAAAACAGGCAGTCTTTTCAAACCGCTCTTACACTAAAAGGTCATTAGCATAACTGTCACAATTTCACAGTATTATTCCAACCTCATAGTGTGGAAATATATTTTTTAAAAACACAGAAAAATCACATTAAAGCCCAGTTGGTCAGTCAGTTTAGCAGGATGTAGAGTGATTGGTGGGTGTCCCAGGTCCAGTTGGGCCTGGGAAGGAGGCTGAATGATACATGGGCCGCTACGACTGTCACAGTGTTTACACCAGGTCAGCACAGCATACCAGTCCCCCTAACCTCTAACCCCTGACCACAGGGTGAAGTTAGGGTCAGTTTACCAGGTTCAAAAACAGAGGAGAACCCAAACCTGATATCAGTGAAGTCCCACAGGCCTGAAACAAGTCTAATAGGAAGGAGAGAAAGAGAGTGTGTGAGTGAGTGACTGAGTGAGTTGGTGAGAGACAAGGTCTGAAAAGTTAGCCTACTTCAACATTTTGGAAAGTTTGTTGAGAGAGTGAAAACAATAAAGGAGACAGAGAGTAAAAGTGCATTTTTCAGATGATTCTAAAAGAGTAGATTAAAATCAAATACAGTCAAGTAATAGGTTCAAGGAGTTTATGTAAAATAATAGAAGTTAATGTGATAACATGTAACAAATTGTGAAGCAACATGTGATAACATGAAACTACCATTGTGACAACATGTGATAACATGAAAATACCATTGTGACAACATGTGATAACATGAAAATACCATTGTGACAACATGTGAGCACATGAAAAGATGATATTGTGAAATAAATTTGACAACATGGGATGCAAAATGTTAACATGTGATACCATGGAACTACACCTAACAAAATTTAAGCATTCGAAAACCCAGGTGACAAACGTAATTGAGAATATTTGACTTTAAAGGGCATCATTTGCATTAATTCAATTTAAACCATCATGGTTCCCTGCAGGTTTTGTCTAGTTCCCTGGTTTGTTGCAGGGACGTACCCAAGAAGGTTTTTAGGACATTCTTAGAACGTTATGTCATGGTCCCGTGGACCCGTGGAGGTTTTTGTCTAGTTGCAGTGAAAATACAGTTAATCTTCAACAAGTGACTGTATTTTTACAGCTAAATTAAGGTGTTAATGTTAAAGGACAGTATGCTGCATGATTACTTGGGACTCAACCTCACTTGGGATTTGAACTCTCAACCTTTTGGTTGAAAGCTACCTGAAGTTCCTGCAGCGTCACCAGGTCTGCCGACATAAAGGAGATTGGCTATATATGCATTGCCAAGAATGCATTTCTGCACTTTTCCTAAAGTATATACAACAGCTTGAAGGTGTTATTTCTATGAAATAACAGTAGGCTTCTGTATTCTGATTTCAATTAGTGCAAAAAATATTGTAATGTTTTGCACTGTGACCACACTTGGGACCTAAACTTATAACTTCTTGGTCACTAGCAACCTGAAATATCCTGCTACATGTCCTGCTACACCATCAGTTCTGTGAGCATAAAAGAGATATAGCCACAGACTTATTGGCAAGAACACATTTCTGCACTTTGCTAAAAGCTGCCCAGACTCAAGCAAATAGTTCTAGCAGTGTTCAAGGACACTCGACATAGAATATACATGAATAGTTACGGGATTGAACCTGCGACCTCTTGGTTGAGTGCATCAATGTTTCTGCAGTACTACCAGTACCATACTTATTGCTTGGAACATGTATTAACATAAAATAAGGGTATGGGTAGGGTACAGTGTTGTTCCCCAGGATACTTCATAGGTACACATATGAACTCACATGGTACAGTTCAGTACCTTGTACTTATAATGGGACATTTTTCAACCTAATATTTAGAATATAAGATTTGATCATCACCGCGCTTTGATAGGTGGGGCGGGGTAATGTACTGGTGGTGTACTGGTGATGTACTGGCGATGTACTGGTGGTCAAATATATAACCGTCAGTGGAAACCTTGTAGCAGTTGAAGTGTTTTACAGTTATGCCAATGCAAGTTGAGCACACCCTTTGACATGGTCTCTTCTGAAAACTTTGTAAGAGCTTGTGTCATCGATGAGCTGCACTGTACAGATGTTAGTGTGCATTTTCCAGTAAATGAATGGCAGCTTGTTGCTGAAATGTGTAATTTCTTAACCGGAAACTGTTTGTCAGTAAGTTTTTGCAAAAATGTCACAATAAACTACAGGCAACGTGCTGTCACTAGCAATACATGCCAGTAACCTACTGCTTTGACAACATGCAACGTTGTTTGCTGATTGGCAGTAGTGATGGGGAAATTAAGTGTTGACAACAACCAAAATACAGAAAAACGCATGTCAAAAACGTTATAAATTGATTTGCATTTTAATGAGGGAAATAAGTATTTGACCCCTCTGCAAAACTTTGACAAGATCCTCCCGTGTAGTTCTGGGCTGATTCCTCACCGTTCTCATGATCATTGCAACGCCACGAGGTGAGATCTTGCATGGAGCCCCAAGCCGAGGGAGATTGACAGTTCTTATGTGTTTCTTCCATTTGCGAATCATCGCACCAACTGTTGTCACCTTCTCACCAAGCTGCTTGGCGATGGTCTTGTAGCCCATTCCAGCCTTGTGTAGGTCTACAATCTTGTCCCTGACATCCTTGGAGAGCTCTTTGGTCTTGGCCATGGTGGAGAGTTTGGAATCTAATTGATTGATTGCTTCTGTGGACAGGTGTCTTTTATGCAGGTAACAAACTGAGATTAGGAGCACTCCCTTTAAGAGTGTGCTCCTAATCTCAGCTCGTTACCTGTATAAAAGACACCTGGGAGAAAGAAATCTTTCTGATTGAAAGGGGGTCAAATACATATTTCCCTCATTAAAATGCAAATCAATTTATAACATTTTTGACATGTGTTTTTCTGGATTTTTGTTGTTGTTATTCTGTCTCTCACTGTTCAAATAAACCTACCATTTAAAATTATAGACTGATCATTTCTTTGTCGGTGGGCAAACGTACAAAATCAGCAGGGGATCAAATACTTTTTTCATTGTATTTCATCGTTTATATGTCTTCACTACTATTCTACAATGTAGAAAATGGTAAAAATAAAGAAAAACCCTTCAATGTGTTGGTGTGTCCAAACTTTTGACTGGTACTGTATGTTCTTGGCAACAAATAAGTATCTGGTGGCACCGCTGAGACATTAATGCACTCCAGACCAAAAGGTTGCAAGTTCAAATCCTGAGAGCATTTCTTAAAAGTTCATGTCAATTGTACCTGAGCACTGCTACTTTTTTTTGCTGAAGTTGTCAGATAATCACACAATTATTGACTTGATTCAGGGAGACTTTTAGCAATGAAGAAAGGTATTCCTGCCAATAAATCGATGACTGATTTCTGTCATGGCCACAGACCTGGTGGCCTAGCTTGTTGCTGGCATCCCCCTTAAGAAAAAAAAACATTGATTTCACGTGTGGAAAACATTTTATTTTTGGAGCACTTCACATGCAACATTTTATATGTGAAAATGTGTTTTTGGAACACTTCGCATGGGACATATAACATGTGAAAATGTGTTTTTGGAACACTTCACATGGGACATATAATATGTGAAAATGTGTTTTTGGAACACTTCGCATGGGACATATAACATGTGAAAATGTGTTTTTGGAACACTTCGCATGGGACATATAACATGTGAAAATGTGTTTTTGGAACACTTCGCATGGGACATATAACATGTGAAAATGTGTTTTTGGAACACTTCGCATGGGACATATAACATGTGAAAATGTGTTTTTGGAACACTTCGCATGGGACATATAACATGTGAAAATGTGTTTTGCGAACACTTCACATGAGATCATGTGCTTACATTTTGTCACGTGTAGTTTCATGTTTGCATCCTCATGTGTCACATTTATTTCACATGAGCTCATGTTTTCACATTAACTTCCCATCTTATATTTGATCTGACCCAGATTTGAAATCACAACCTCTGGATTTGAGGTGTGCTGATCTTTCTGCAGCACCACAAAGTCCGAAGCAGTCCCCTACACATTGGAGACAGAAGTATAGGGACAAAGTGGAGTAGCAATTCAGCAGGTCGGATACGAGGTGTATGTGCCAGGGGCTTCAAATGATCACGGATTACAAAAAGAAAGCCGCTGCCTAAACACCTTTTTCTCAAGCTTAGAGCATAACGACTTTGAGTGGCCTAGGAGAGCCTCTGAGGACAATGAGGGCTACATACTTACGGTCTCTACGGAAGACGCTTGTAAGTCATTCAAAATGCGTTAACCCTCGCAACCCCCCCAGAGCATGCGCAGAGCATGCGCAGACCAGCTAGCGGTTGTGTTTTCTGACATTTTCTAGCTCAGGCTGTTATCCCCACCTGCTTCAAGATGTCCACTATCATCCCTGTGCCCAAGAAAGGGAAAGTAACTGAACTAAATGACTACCGACCCGTAGCACTCGCTTCCTTCATCATGAAGTGCTTTGAGAGGCTTGTCAAAGACCACATCACCTCCACCCTCTCCGACACACTCGACCCTCTCCAATTCGCCTACCGCCCAACAGATCCAGCTACCACGCAACCACCATTGCACTGCACACTGCCCTCACCCACCTGGACACCAGGGATACACCTGTGAGGATGCTGTTCATAGACTACAACACAGACTACATAGACTACAAACCCACATTCTCATCAACGGGGCTGCCATGGAGACGGTCAAAAACGTAAAGTTCCTCAGCAAACACATCTCCAAGGAGCTGAAATGGTCAAACCACACAGACACAGTGGTAAAGAAAGCACGACACCGACTCTTTAATCTGAAGAAATTCAGCCTGTCCCCGAGGGTCCTCACAGTGTTCTACAGGAGCACCGTCGAGAGCATACTGTCTGGCTGCATCACAGCCTGGTACGGCAACTCCACCACCGCCGACCGCAAGGCACTACAGTGGGTGGTACGCTCAGCTGAACGCACCATTGGGTGCACACTGCCTGCCCTCCAGGACAACTACAACACCAGGTGTCGCAGGAAGGCCAAGAAGTAGCACAAGTCACAGCCTGTTTTCCCCACTTTCATCTTTCAGACACGGACTGTACAGGAGCATCATGCCTAAAACTAACAGACAGGCCAGTTCTACCCCCAGACCATCAGGCTGAACACCCATCACTAGTTATTTAATTGTTGTGAGTTCAAATCCCAGTTGAGGATACAATTGAATAATAATTAAACATACACAAAGTAGTCAAAGTGTGCCAAATATGTGTTAAACATTCTGTTAAAAGCACTGTGTGTGTATCATAATGGCTCATTTTTCTTGTCACACGTGAAGTGTTCCAAAAACACATGCAAAATGTAAAATCATGTGGCTTTTCCATAAGGGTAATCAAGGAACAGTAAATGAAAAAAGAGAGAAATGTGAAAGAAAAGGTTAAATTAGTAAAATAGGGTAGGAGGGGTGGCATGACTAAATGAGTTAACCGCCTAAAGTCATATCAGACCCTCCAGCCTGGTTAATTTTACAGCTCCAGTTCCTTATCTCCTCCCCCCTAGAGATGGGATGGGTGGGGTTTGTTAGACCTCACACTAGGACCCTGGAAGGGTGTGTTGTTGGCTCAGGAGGACACTGTTTTCAGAGACACCAGTGTAATTTCCGCCAATAGCTCATTATCATGATCCTGTAGCAGGGGGAATTGAGACCTATTAACACCTGGCAAATAATGAACACATATGTCTCTATTTAGATAAGCAGCAGGGTCACAATTGTGGCTATCATCTTCATCATCATCTTCAGTTGTAGTATCCAGACGTCACCCTCACTGAGGAAGTTGACCAGCAGAAGGAGGCAAGCAATTATCCTGGCTACACCTTTAATAGGGCCTTGAGGTGAGATCCTGTACAGTAGATATTATGTTTATCTCAGTAGAGCCTGACTCTGGGGTGATTGTGGCTGCCCGAGATGTCATCAACATTTCAAGCAGATCCCTATCACACGCCTTTGTTCTGGGACGGGTCACCTCCTCATGAGACACCACAGACAGACCCCATCTGCAGCCAGAGCTCGGTCCGTCTCCCACTGTTACCCTGGTAACCAGACTGCCAGGAGAGGGACAGGAGATGATGAGTTGTCATTTTTTAAATGAATACTCAAGGTATTTGTAAGTGAACTGTCAAAGGTAGATATGTGAAAATGAATAGTTATTTGGGGGTGAGCTTGACGTTTCATGTCAAGAGGGCTATTCCATGCTATTATTTTTCTGACGTTGGTTTTACTGTCAGCCTGTCACAGGGGATGTGTTGTTTGGCAAAAATTAAGTTGATACCTTTGATACATTTTGATTACGATTGATTTTTAATCAATACACTAAGTTACATTGATCATGAAGACATACTGAAGTAGCTTACATCTACGACATTTGTAATAACTGTTTTACACATCAACACATTAATTACATTAACTCCATTAAGAAAGTCACTATATCCATTTAGTCAAGTTATTTGGATCCTAAAACAATACTCGCTGGCTCCATAAATGTAATTCCAAAAATAATCTCAATGTAGTATATTGTTTAAGTTAACAAAGTAGCATTGTCTCTGCCTTCATAATCAGCGCCAAATTTCCATATTTCCTCTCCACTGCGCTCACTAAATTTAATGGGGTTACAAGGGGACAAATGCTGAATAATAATTTGATCTTTGAAGACGGCTTGGTTTCTGTTGAAATGCTATGTTAATCTGTGCCTACGATTCATGTCTAAGGTGTCTGTAATCGAGTGAATTAGCAAGATTAGAAAACCAAACAAACCAAAAACGTTGCTGCACTAAACTTTTGGAGAGGAAGCAAGCTATATATTGAAATTGTACGAAATAGTGCTTTGCTGACCAGCGGATTAGATCAGGCCAAATGTTGATTGTCCCTGAAGCCAACAGAACCACAATGGCTGTTTTTCATAGCAGAGCTGGTTGCATCACAGAAACCAAGCCCCCAGGTATCCTCTTCCACGGGTTAGAGACCTCATTGTCACGGCACTGGTGATGACTTTTCAATGGCTCTCTCTAGGAAACAATTTAACGTTCCACTGACAAGGCTTTGCACTGGGGCCACTAAAGCACAGCAGCATAAGCCTTCCACTATATAAACAGTACACAACCCATGACAATACCACACAAACCCCGACATAAACAGGTAGGTGTGTAGTTTGTAGGTCAAATTATAAGAATGATTTATCACTGTCTGTGGTTGAGGGCTAAAATACTGTCCATTCACAAAAGCTTAGCTAGTGAAGTCGACAGTGCTGCTTACCTTCATGCTCAGCTTCTATCCCAAATAATAACGACAGAGGGCAGTATTTCCCTTTTCAATCCTGCTCTGACAGTGGTAGTTTAGCTTGAAAGTCAAATGGGCCTCATACAAATTGTCAAAAATTCAAGTCAGGTATTTTTTTGACCAACTTTAAAAAAATGTTTTATATGTTTTACTTTATAACCTGACAGTTGTAGTATGCTATTTGTGAACGTTATTATTATTTTGTTATAACTAGTAGCTAGGTCTTTATATTTCATTTGTGCGAGCCATTATAATCAGGTCCAAAGAAAGTTGCAATTTTGATAGTGCAGATTTTCCTTAGATTGGTACTTATACAATAACACAACATGATACTTACACGTAACATATTTATTACTGAAATCATTGTTTTATTTCTGATGCAAATGCTTGCTGACTTGACAAGTTGACAAGGTCATACAAACAGAGCTGTCCATTTGTTATCCTGTGGTCCTCTGTGTGTTGTTACCCAGTCATCTGATTATATGTGCTCAGACAACATGAAAAATAGCCTGTGACAAGCTACATGTCAGAATAGCCACCGTATGTATCATGTAGATGCTGATTTATACCACAGTCAGCAACATGCTCGACAATCAAACAATCCTCTAATAATGCTCAGTGTCAACAGACATTTTCCGATTAGTGAATTAATGTAAATCCACAGTTTGAATACATCAGAACCATAATGGGTCTTAACCTTGGTCAGACAAAGTTGTCCCTCATTGGATGTTCTTCATGGTGACCCTGTCCAGTTTGATGTACCTGAGTAGGTTGATGGATTAAGATGGATATGCTGATAGACAGGTATAATCAGGAGGTTGACACCAGATTGTTCTGACTAGGATCAGGACGTCACTAGTCAACACTGTCCATCTCATTTCAAAGACTTATTCTTGACACCCCCCCCACTCTTTAGATTTTGATGAAGGCAGCCCCCCGCACCTCTCTGATTCAGAGGGGTTGGGTTAAATGCGGAAGACACATTTCAGTTGAAGGCATTCACTTGTACAACTGACTAGGTATCCCCCTTTCCCTTTCTTTCTCCCCTTCTCATTCTGCTCTTTCTTACTCATTCCTTCCAACTGTGCATTGTCCCTCTGAAACGACATCATTGACTCACTATTAGCTCAGTCAGGACTACTGCTTGGTGCGTAAAACCCTGCCCAGAAACATAACCGTATTCCCACTCCACCACCGAAAAAGGAAGCTGTCAGCAGTACCACTTGAACGTGAAAAATGTTAAAGGGATACTTTGAAATTGTGGCAATAAAGCCCTTTATTTACTTCCCCAGAGTCAGATGGACTTGTGGATACAATTGTTATGTCTTTGCATGCAGTTTGAAGGAACTTGCTAACTAGCGTTAGCGCAATGACTTGAAGTCTATGGGCATCTGCTAGCATGCTAGTAGAAACCCATAGACTTCCAGTCAATGTGCTAACGCTAGTTAGCATTTGCTCACGAAACTACCTCTAACTTTCTTCGTACTGGACACAGAGGCATAAAAATGGTATCCACGAGTTCATCTGACTCTGGGGAAGTAGATTAAGGGCCTTATTGCCGAAATCTCAAAGTATCCCTTTAAGGCTTTTATCTTCATGGTCAAGGATAAAGCATGTTCCTTCTCATACAAACGTGTGTGTGTGCTGCTCCTACACCAGGGGGTGGAGTTACTTGACAACTCTTCCTGATTTATTATCCTAATGAGTTTAAACCTTTCTTGGTTCATTAGAACCTTGTTCCATCTGCAGGCCCTTCATAGGATCTCTTTTTCAGAGAGCTTCATTGAGGTGTTAGCCTTTCTCTCTTGAGGATGTGTGTCTGCCTCTCTTATGGAACTTACTAAGAGTGCTGCAGTCTTTGTAAGCTGCCTCATTTACCAAGAGTGCCTCTTTCCCCTCCGAGGCTCCTGGCCCTCCCAGCCATGTGCATCACAGTGCAACCCAACTGACTGACACTGTGAGGGATGCACTATTGGAACTAGAATTGCTATGAAACAAAACAAAAATCTGATCAAGAGAAAAGAAGTCTGTTTTCCATGTGGCTCACACTTGACGCTCTCCTCTTTCAGAAGATCTTTGCTAGGCCGTGATGTGGCTTTGATTATGTAAAAATGGCATTATCACACAATGTGCACTATACTAGCTCTCCAAAAGGGGACAGAGTCAGCACATTGGATGCAGGACATGCTCCTATTGCCGTGACGGGGAAATCAGCTATGATCTCTACTCACTTTGACATCATTCTGAAGCTTGTGCTCCTTCTCATCCTCTCAGTGCAACTCTAGCATGACATGACATCACTACCCAACACTAAGCTTGCTTTCAAAAAGTTTCCATCCGCTGGACACATCGAGGCCCACATCATCATTATAGTCCGGTATCCAGTATGAGGTGGAGGTCATGGGGCAAAAGGTCAGTTCAGGATCAGGTCAGCCAACAGTGAATGGTTTTCACCTAGCCACAACCTTTACTGGCAACCAGGAGAAACACTCACAGCATCACTCCAAGAGATTAGGAGGCAAATCCCTTTCCTCGTGGCAATTTTCCTCTCCCTCTTTCTTTGACGAGACAAACGTTGGACTGTGACAGCTAGTAACTTAATATGGTTAGTTCTGTGGTGTTTTTAGTATCAGTGTACCCATGAATGCTTTTGCGTGTGCTTTTTTCTTACTCTCAAACACAGTCAGCACAACTCGGACACACACACGGCCTCCCATAAGAGTCCAGAGGAGCAGACAGGACAGATAGAAATGACAGGACCAAGGGTGTGCAGTGCTGTCAGGACAGCCCCGGTCCAGACTAAACAGTAACCAGACAGGGACAGAGTTTACACAACTGCATAAGGCACTGAGAGATAAGACAAATATACAAATGCGTACACC
Source organism: Oncorhynchus nerka (assembly GCF_034236695.1). NCBI lineage: Eukaryota > Metazoa > Chordata > Actinopteri > Salmoniformes > Salmonidae > Oncorhynchus > Oncorhynchus nerka. Next base: position 34,007,363 of record NC_088412.1, read on the forward strand.
TTGCACATATAAAGACCAATCACTCACACGGACCTTCACGACCATTAGATAAACACACCTACACGTATTCATATTTGTAGGCCTAAACTTAAACACATAGGTAGGTAAAGCAAATGTTTCCTGTGCGTATCCGGCGTAATCGCTGCACCTTTGAAGAGTTTTCATCTGTGTCTATATGTTTCAGTCTGTGAGTGTATGTGAATTCATCTGAATGAAACTGAATGTTTTTGCTGCCTAGTTGGTCTGTCTGTCTGTCTGTCTGTCTGCGTGGTCTGTCTCTGTGGTGTGATGTGTATAATAGGAGGCTCAGTCTCTGTCATGGGAACCCCTCTGTGTCCTGGCGCTCTGCCAGTAACCCAAAGTGCCTCGTCTTCGCTGCTGGTTTAGCTGTTGATCTCTGGAAGTGGTGCGGGAGGATCAGCGCTGCATTGGGAGGTACATAAATCACGGGATCTGGTCGTTTTTATTGTGGTTGCATTTTTCCTTCATCTCTGGAGCGGGTTTAGAGGGGTTCAGCCTGCTATTGTCTGCTGCTCTACGAATGCTTTGCTGTTTTTCCCCCACGCTAAAAAAAGGCATCTTACACAATGAAAAGTCCCACACTTCCAGAAATATGGTATATAACTCTGTGATGCACAAGAGGACTCGCTCAAACATTGTCCTCTTGTCTACGTCTATTTGCCATAAATAGGAGATTAAGCCACATACTGTGTAGACACACAGGAAGGCACTGAAACTCTTTGGTTTGTTTAATGAGTCATGCTCTCTAATCAGAGACAGAAGTTATGAGGACAGCCAGGGAGTAAAAATAATGGTGGCTTGTGTGAGGAACATGGGAAATTAATATTCATTCCTTCATGTTTTAGCACAGGGAGAATCGAGCTATGGTATTTACCCAAGGGTTTATTTGGCTGAATTATATCAGTGATGATAAACTTGATTTTTTAGGGGCAATAACATGTTACATACAAACCATCCCTTTACTCTGTTTCTGCCAGGGTCCTGTGACTTGCACTGCATGCACTCTTGTAAAGTTTCGGAATGTCTCTGCACATGGGAGTTTCAGTAAAAGGCAGGCAAATATAGCTTTTGGAAGTAAAGATCATTCACCTGATTCCGTTTTAGTTTACAAACAACCAGACAACAGAAAGTGTCCGCAGCATTCACACAGGACAGACAGAACAGAGACGTTGTTCCGCCACCTCAGTACCAGCGCGTATCTTTGACCTCCAGGCCTACAGGCTTTTCCTGCCTGCAGTGTTGTCACTCTATGTGGGGGCGTTCAAAATACCCTAGATACACCCCTGCACCCCACCCTACCCCGACCCGCCTGTAATAAAAAGTGATATGAATGTATGTGTCTTAATTCTGTTCTACTCATGTCTGTGGGTGGCAGAATTAGGCAGGGGGGTAGAGAAGGGCCATTTAAATAGAAAACCGTGTCCAGTTTAACCAATCTGCTCTAAGCCGATTTATTTGGGGGGTCACATTGGCACCAATGGGGGATTAGTTTTGTTCCGATCAATGTCTGATTGAGATCTTTCTCTCTCCCATGGCCTCCCTCTGTCCTCAGAGAAAGCTTCCAACATCGTGCGATTTGTACTTGGGAAAGAAGAAAGGCTCCTTCCATGGACGACAAAGACACACATTAGCTCAGTTTTGCTGTTTTTCTCTCCCCCAGCAGTAAATCTCCCGGCCTAAAGGATCAAATGTATGAAGACATAGCGAATGATGGCACCCCCACGTCTTCCTGTCCTGACTGGAGGTCAGCTGTTAGTTCTACAGCTACTGTTGCAGAGAAGCTGCAAAACAGGTGGCTGCAGCAAATGTGTATCGGTATCAAAGTATGCCGGTGAGTATTTTGACTGGTGAATGATGTCTTTGTGTGTCTGTGTGATATGCTGTTACATGTTTATACGATAGTCTGGCGACCATGTGGTGTCACATTGAGGGAAGGTTTGGCATTACTTCCCACAGGGTTGGGTTGATAGATTACATGGAACCACACCTCTGCTGTCTAGTAATGTCTAGTTGGCACAATCCATGACATATCAACAGAACTCTATTCACTGGGGGGAGCAGAATAGGTTCGAAAGCCTACCGTTCATACGCTTCTATACCTAAGGTATAGGTGGCAGTATAGGCTACATCCACTGGTATGTACATGTATGTTGCCATGTTGTAGGTACCATAGCCTACTGTATCAATTTCATTACCCATAGTCAGACACAAAGAAAAAAAATGAACATACAAACACATGGAGCGAACCACAATTAACTGTGGCGTTGTCGGTTATCTGAATGACACTGTAATCGTTTTTTCCTTCCGTCTGTTCACCGACCAAACACACCTTTATTACCAAAATAAAAGACCTTCACACTCTCAGCTCTGTGTACACAAGCACATACAAGCGCCGCTCCAGCAAGGGTGAGAGGGGAAGGCATAAACAAACATGTTTACTCTGAAAGTTTCCCAGCAGCAAGCTTGTGTATTGGAATAAAAGGACCCATGATGGTTTATCTCAGTGAATGTTTAGCTGACAGAAAAATATGTTGTGTATTGTCAAGAAAATGATGACTTAGTAAATATGGAATATCAATTTAGTTTATATTCGCAGTTGAATATAAATAGTGTTTCACATTAGCTCTGGCAAAATGATTAGAGCTTTAGATCACAATGTTCCAAGAGGAGTATAGACTTCATGGAATTAAGTCACATTTCAAATGCTGGAGCTGTTTGGCAATTTCTGTCCTCTGGATAACATTGTTTGGGGACACTGCCAATTTACTTTTTTATCTTAGAGTATCGTAATCTATTTTCCAGGTGAAAACCAGTTACAGCATTAGCATCTGGGAATGGTTGTCCACTGGTATACTGATAGGTCAGGGTCACATGTAAGAGGTTAAATCTGGACTGGTCTGGGGAGATCTGGAAAACTCCCCTAGACAGTCACCTGTAACCCCAATGTCAGGCAGCAAAGCAGACCTCCTGACTAACTGGAGAGTAGAAAAACAAAGATACAATTCTAAAGTACAGTGAAAACCCATCAGACAGGGGTAAAACATGGCCTCAGCTGCATGGATGCACTACAGTAAAGGATGGTAATGGCTTTTCCCCTCCTACCCAACCACTCAGCCCTGGTATGGTCAAAACAAGCCAACCCAAGGTGCCTCACGGGAACCCCACAGCTGTATGAAGGAACAGGACTCCAGATTTAAGCAACCTTTGATGGGCTAATTAAGTTTAGAACGAGCGTGGATGAATTGGCCAAAGAGTTCATTATGGGTGGGTGGGAGGGGGTCATTAGCATCTGCTCACAGCTGCAGGGTTGGGGAGAAGCCGAGCTATGTTTATGTTTGTGTTTGTGTGTTTTTTCTGTGAGTGTGTGTATATGTGTGTGAGAGAGAGTGAGAGGGAGAGAGAGAGAGTCTGAAGTGAAATAGAGTAGTGTGAAAGTTTTAGAAAAAGGAAGAAAAACAATATGGAGATGAGAGGCATTCGAGGACTGAAAAGAGGACACCCTTTCCTAAATTATCCAGACACCACACCACTACTAAAATGTAATAAGTATAGGTATGTAACTCAGAGTCAGCAGATTCCAGTTCACACAGGGTTCAGAGTACACAAAGAATTTAGGTGAGAAAAAAGCGCTGGTGCTTAAAATGGACTCGGTCCAACATCCATACACATTGATCTCATTCACTTTAAACTTCCCTTCCATTCACTTCCAATGTATCTAGCCTCTTGTCAAGCCTTGTGTCAGACATCTATCTATACAGGGCAGAAATTCAGCGTTTGTTTGACTCGTCTGTGAGAGAGAGGAGATTGACAGTGCACCTGTGAGCTGTCAGTGGACTCCAGATTCTGAGGAGGAAGGAGGGAAGGGGGAGGGGGGAGAGAAGGGGTGTAGCGAAGAGGGGGCTGTCTCAGGGGTTCCTAGGCTCTGCAAACCACTTCATTTCTCACTCGAGTGCCTCTCTTTGGGCCTTAACCAACCCCCTCCCACCAACTGCTTCAGATTGAAATTCCTCCACTCAGCGAGACCACTCAGTGAGACCCTGTGACACCCCCCCACCCCCCACCGAGACCCTATGCCCCCCTCCGCACACCAAGGGGCATTCAAAATGCATTAACACCAAATCAATAGGAAACAAGTAAAAAAAAAAAAAAAAAAAATCTAGCAACATAATCTAGATGGCCTGACGAGAAGGAAAATCAAAATAATTAGAGGGGGGTAGGGGGGGGGGGGGTAAGAAGAATCAAACACAAAAGCTGGTCACGTAGACGGCAACAGAATTTAAAATTAACACAATAAACCTTTTTCACAGGAGCACAATCAGCCCCCATTAAACCCCAGCCCCCCTTAAACAGCCATTAGATGGAGAAGGGGGATGGGAGGGGAGGTGTGCTGGATTCTATACAGAGCTCTATAGGGAAGGAGGAGGAACTGATCCCTAGAGTACACACGTACACTTAGTTTTTACTGTGTTATGCATGCAAAGTAAATGTATCAAACTATAAAAACAAGCACATTAATTCAAGCTGTTGAATGCGTAATTGGTTTAATTTATCAATTATTGTTTTTTATGGTTTTGTTTTTTAATTAGAAGTTTACTTATTTTATGTATACATTTGTCTTGACCAAAGAATTAATCCATTTAATTGGTTACCTATACCAACATACAATAGCCCAGCTGGAACTGGGCATAAACCATAGCTGCTTTATGGGGGATTCCCCAGCCATTAAATCCACAATTATCTTAATAACCAGACTCAAACGGAACGTACACCTGTAAATACTGTCTACAACTACACAAGTGAGATCCTGGAACAATCCAAACACTCTGCCTTACTTTATGAGCTCATGGTCTATGTCTCATACAGCAGAATGCACTGGTCTGAAACATCTCTGAGGACAGTCTGTCTGGGAGAGATAAAGAGGGGGAGAGTAGGGGAATGGAGGAGAGATGCACCTGGGATCAGAGATGGCAGAATGGAACATCCCTAGAACTGGTTCTGACACACCAAGTTGGGCTAGTTTGGGCTGACAGTAAGATTGCGCCAACAGACATGGCAGCTCTGCTTTTAGCTCCTGAGCAACTTTGCAGAAACATTTTGTGTGTGTGTTATTTCTTACGTTATTAGCCCAAAACATTTTTTGTTTCATTACATACAGCCAGAAATAACTTTGGGATATTCGAGTGACAGTAACGCACCAGCATTATTTTATTTTATTTTTATTTCACCTTTATTTAACCAGGTAGGCTAGTTGAGAACAAGTTCTCATTTGCAACTGCGACCTGGCCAAGATAAAGCATAGCAGTGTGAACAGACAACACAGAGTTACACATGGAGTAAACAATTAACAAGTCAATAACACAGTAGAAAAAATGGGCAGTCTATATACAATGTGTGCAAAAGGCATGAGGAGGTAGGCGAATAATACAATTTTGCAGATTAACACTGGAGTGATAAATGATCAGATGGTCATGTACAGGTAGAGATATTGGTGTGCAAAAGAGCAGAAAAGTAAATAAATAAAAAACAGTATAAAAACAGTATGGGAATGAGGTAGGTGAAAATGGGTGGGCTATTTACCAATAGACTATGTACAGCTGCAGCGATCGGTTAGCTGCTCGGATAGCTGATGTTTGAAGTTGGTGAGGGAGATAAAAGTCTCCAACTTCAGCGATTTTTGCAGTTCATTCAACAAGGAATATGACTATCCTGAATTGGATCCTTTCTACGTAACCCTCAGGGCAATTTAACTTATCCCAGAGGCTGCTCCAAGACGCTGCCGGCGGAGAAGAGGCATTCAGAGTGGACTTCTAGTCCTACTCAGAAGACGTGCACACCATCCACCGCTGCCGAGTATATTACATGCTAATGTTCAGTCTCTGGACAATAAAGTAGACAAACTCAGGGAGAGGATCTCCTTCCAGAGAGACATCAGGGACTGTAACATACTCTGTTTCATGGAATCATGGCTCTCTCGGGATATACTGTCACTGTTCATACAGCTAGCTGGGTTCTCAGTACATAGTGCACAGACAGGAATAAGGAACTCTCCAGGAAGAAGAGCGGTGGTGTATGTTTCATGATTAACTACTCATGGTGTGATTGTGATAACAGAAACTCAAGTCCTTTTCTTCACCTGACCTAGAATACCTCACAATCAAATGCCGACTGTATGAACTCCCAAGAGAATTCTCTTCGGTTATAATCACAGCCGGGTATATTCACCTCAAGGAACTACACTGGACTTTATGCAAACTGGAAATCACATATCCTGAGACCGCATTTATTGTAGTTGGGGATTTTAACAAAGCAAATTGGAGGAAAACGAACTTGCGCAGGTCAAACACACAACCACTGCTAATTCCTCCTTTTGAAATGCCTACAAGGCCCTCCCCTGCCCTCCCTTTGGCAAATCAGATCACAACTCCATTTTTCTCCTCCTTCCCTATAGGCAGAAACTCAAACAGGGAGTACCCGTGCTAAGGTATATTCAACATTGGTCTGACCAATCGTAATCAATGCTTCAAGATTGTTTTGATCACGTGGACTGGGATATGTTCAGGGTAGCCTCTGAGAATAATGTTGATGTATACACAAACACGGTGACTGAGTTAATCAGAAAGTGTATAGGGGATGTTGTTCGAACTGTGACTATTAAAACTTACCCAAAGCAGGAAGCGTGGATAGATGGCAGCATTTGCGCAAAACTGAAAGCGTGAACCACTGCATTTAACCATTCCAAGTTGACTGTGAATATGGTCGAACACAAACAGTGTAGTTATTCCCTCTGTAAGGCAATCAAACAAGCAAAATGTCAGTACAGAGAAAGTGAAGTCACAATTCATCGGCTCTGACACAAGACGAATATGACAGGGTCTACAGACAATCACGGATTATAAAGGAAAAACCAGCCACGTCAAGGACACCGAAGTCTCGCTTTCGGAGAAGCTAAACACCTTCTTCGCCCGCTTTGAAGATAACCCAGTGCCAATGACGCAGCCCGCTCCCAAGAACTGTGGGCTCTCATTCTTCATGGCCGACGTGAGTAAGTCATTTAAGCGTAATAACCCGCACAAGACTGACGGCTCTGACGGCATTCCTAGCAGTGTCCTCAGAGCATGTGCAGACCAGCTGGCTGGAGTGTTTACGGACATATTCAATCTCTCCCTATTGCAGTCTGCTGTCCCCACTTGCTTTAAGATGTCCACCATTGTTCCTGCACCCAAGAAAGCAAAGGTAACTGAACTAAATGACTATCGCCTCGTAGCACTCACTTCTGTCATTATGAAGTGCTTTGAGAGGCTAGTTAAGGATCATATCACCTCTACCTTACCTGACACCCTAGACCCACTTCAATTTGCTTACCGCCCCAACTTCCAAGCTCATCATTAGGCTCGGGGCCCTGGGTCTGAACCCTGGCCTTTGCAACTGGGTCCTAGACTTTTTGACAGGCCACCCCCAGGTGTTGAAGGTAGGACACCAACACCTCCACTTCACTGATCCTCAACACAGGGGCCCCACAAGGGTGTGTGATCACCCCCCCCCCCCCCCCCCATGACTGTGTGGCCATGCACACCTCCAACTCAATCATGAAGTTTGCAGACGACACAAAAGTAGTAGGCCTAATTACCAACAATGATGAGACAGCCTACAGGGAGGAGGTGAGGGCCCTGGCAGAGTGGTGAGAGGTGAGGGCCCTCCAGGACTCCTATAGCACCCGATGTCACAGGAAGGCCAAAAAGATCATTAAGGATATCAACTATTTGAGCCACAGCCTGTTCACCCGCTATCATCCAGAAGGCGAGGTCAGTACAGGGGCATCAAGGCTGGGACCGAGAGACTGAAAAACATAGCCATCACTAGCCGGCTACCACCCGGTTGCTCAACCCTGCACTTTAGAGGCTGCTGCCCTATATACATTGACAATGACCACTTTAATAATGGAACACTAGTCATTAGGGCTATGCCCCTTTTTTCTCAAATTCCGCCTGAATGACGTGCCCAAAGTAAACTGCCTGTTGCTCAGGCCCTGAAGCCAGGATATGCATATAACTGGTACCATTGGAAAGAAAACACTTTGAAGTTTGTAGAAATGTTAAAATAATGTAGGAGAACACAATAGATATGGTAGGAGAAAATCCAAAGGAAAAACAACCAGAATGCAATTCCTATGGCTTCCACAGGGTGTCAGGAGTCTAGGTTCAAGGTTTCAGGTTTGTAACTTCCAAAATGAATAAGAAATATCAGTTTTAGTAAAGGGACACAGTCTTGGAAATGTGTGTATGCACGGACGATGAAGACAGAACGCACCTGCTAAAATCGGTTTCCTATTGAACATACTTCTTTCCGTAAGAAGTATTATAGTTTGATTACACTTTAGGGTATCTGAGGAGTAAATAGAAACATATTGTGACTTGTTGAAACAAAGTTTAGGGGTAGATTTTTGGATTGTTTTCTCTGCATGTTGAACGAGTGGGTTACTCAAATCGATGGCGCCAACTAAATAGACTTTTTGGGATATAAAGAAGGATTTTATCTAACAAAATGACACTACATGTTATAGCTGGGACCCTTTGGATGATAAATCAGATGACGATATTCAAAAAGTAAGTGCCTATTTAATCGCTATTTGTGAATTTATGAAACCTGTGCTGGTGGAAAAATGTTTTGATGTGGGGCGCCGTCCTCAAACAATCGCATGGCATGTTTTCGCTGTAATGGCTACTGTAAATCGGACAGTGCAGTTAGATTAACAAGAATTTAAGATTTCAACCGATATAAAACACTTGTATGTACCTAAATGTTTAATATCAATAATTTTGATGATTATTTATTTGAATTGGGCGCCCTCCAGTTTCACCGGAGGTTGTCCCACTAGCGGGATGCCTAATGTTTACAAACTGCTTTACTCATCTCATATGTATATACTGTATTCTATTCTGATGAATTTTAGTCAATGCCACTCTGACATTTTTTGTCCTAATATTTATATATTTTTTAATTCCATTCTTTTACTTTTAGATTTGTGTGTATTGTTGTGAATTGTTAGATACTACTGCGCTGTTGTTTTTCTATGATTTTGGGATTTCTATGTTTTGGCCTAGTATGGTTCTCAATCAGAGGCAGGTGTCATTAGTTGTCTCTGATTGAGAATCATACTTAGGTAGCCTGGGTTTCACTGTTTGTTTGTGGGTGATTGTCTATGTTGATTGCTTGTGTCAGCACAGTTCTCATTAGCTTCACGGTCGGTCGTTATTTCGTTTATTGTTTTTGTATAGTGTTTCAGTGTTCAGTGTTTTCTTTATTAAAATTCATGATGAACACATGATGAACACGCCGCATTTTGGTCCTCCGATCCTTCTCACCTCTCCTCTTCGGATGAAGAGGAGGACGACCGTGACACTAGGAACACAAGCGTTTAGCTACACCCGCAATGTGTATGTGACCAATACATTTTGATTGGATTTGATTTGAAAAGAAATAGACATAGACATAGAGAGGGAATATAGTAAACTAAAGTAATTGTGGGTTAGTAGGTCTCTCTCTCTTACTCGTGTGGGTGTGTGAATGTGTTGGTGTTTTAATATGTATGTGTTTGAATCTTGGTATGTTTCAGAGTTGTGGTTTATGCATTGGTGTTTGTGTTTCTGCTCTCTGGTCTATCTGACAGAGTAGAGGTGAATCTGCTAGGCTGCTGTGCATATAACAGGGTAATTAGCATGGACCAGGAACACTGGCCACCAGCAGCCCTGTCAATGACCCCTGACCTCTAGGGCATGATCAGGCCATTGAGAGGAGTGGTAGGGCTGCTTTAATTAGGTAATTAAAAAGACGCCCCAGCCCCACATGGGAGCATATAAGGCCATTTAAGCTCACAGACTGAATGACATTAATACATACACTCACACTCAAGAGACACTTTTATAGGCTATTTGTTTAAATACATTCACACTCAAAAACACACACAAACCATTAGAGAAAAAAACACTCACATGGTCACACATATCCACAATTTGACCTCACTACACAGTCTGTAATAAAAGGCCTAATATCTTTAGAATAGCAAGTAGGTATTTCTATGACTTTTAGCACGAGAAGGTCAAACCAAAGTTACTGTCTTCTCAGAGAGAGAAAATCAAAATAACTGTTGGACATAGGTCAGCTGTCAGAAGCCGCAGACTGCCAATACTCCCAGGAACAGCCAGCGTAGAGGGAAGTGTTGCAAAAAGAGTGCAAAGGGCAGAGAGAGGGAGAGAAACAGAGAACAGGATAGAGGGTAGCAAGAGGTGAAACAGCAATGTCAAATATAGGTATAAAGGTGGGGAAAAATAGACGACAAGGCAAAGGGGGGCGAGAGAGAGTGAGTCCAGGGCACTCTTTGTTCAAGTTTCTGATTTCACACTAGCACAAAGAGCTTTGGGGACATTTCATCCTTCTCCCGTTTCTTCCGCGTGTCTTCAGCGTTATTCTGGTGCACAGGCAGTGTCTCTCCTGTATGAGAGAGGGTACTGCCTGGAGAGGAGTCAGCTCCATTCACAGCTTTATAAATCACCTCAGCATGCACGGACTGTGGCCAATCGGCCAATTACACCCCCCTGACACACCGGGACCGATAAAGAAGGCCCGGGACAATGGGATCACAGGCCAGATAATCAACCCTTTAAAGAAGGCGCCCACAAAACAGGCCAAAACCGCTCGCCCCACTTACGTATTCCATCATGCTGTTACAATCACATTTCCTCTTGCTCAGCCACCACGGCAGGCACAGTTGGATGGAAGGAGAGGGAGAGGAGGAGAGAAAGAGAGGGAGTGAGAGATAAAAAGGAGAGAGCTGACTCCACTCTCTGACACTGCTAAACCCCCCCACCCATGGCCCCTTTCAGACTTTTGGCTGAACAAAAGCATCTGTTGCCATACTGCACCGCTCAGACCCCTGTACACAAATGCACACCCGGGTCAGCCGGAAAGCTAGCGGATGGGGAAAAAGGCGGCATTGGGCTATATGCAGCGGCGGCTGCTCACCTTGTGGCACAGCCCATTGTTCTGCCATTCCAGGAGCTTCTCTAACCATCTTCATGTCTGGGGGACAAATGAGAGAGAAAGTGTGTGAGAGAATTAGAGAGCGAGAAGGGCACAGAACTGCAGCTGCTAAATGAATAGAAGAGGGGATGAGGAGGGGATGAGATAGGTGGGATTGAGAGAAGGGAGAAGAGAAGGGGAGCAGCTGCAGGGTGGTCCTACCCCTCTATCATTCCACCTCCAGTCCCAGCCCACTAACCAGGAAACAAACAGCCAGCCCTCTTCCAACCTGACTGACCCACTCTGGGAACAGAACAGATACCACCGTATGACACATGGGTGGACATAGGATGAATGGAGAGAGAGTGGTGGAGTGAAGGGAGCTGGAAAAGATGGAGAAAAGTTGAGGATGTGTGAAGGAGTGCATATATGTACACAGACAAACCAGGTTCCGGTATAATAAGTTTAGCACAGTAAAGTACATTACTAGATGTTAATGTGGGTATGTAGGCCCATGGTACATATTTTAACATTGTCTGAGAAAAGCTAAGGGATTGATTAAGAGATGGCTGATTGGTAACTAATTAGCACCAAATGGAATGTACTGGTACTTTGTATAATGAGTCTCACAGAAAGAAAAAAGTTATTATTATGTAATTATCATATTTATTTATATTCCAAAAATATATAAATCAACCAAAATATCTAAGTATAAATGGTAATAACTATGTTTACTACAAAAAAAAGTGTCTGTAAAAGAGATCGTGATGACAGGCCGATAAAAGGCTGAGGCAGGTGATGGTAGGATCCATACAGATGCAGAAACAGAGATGGTGTCACCATGTTCAGTACTCTCAACCCCTCTCATACCCTCCTCCCAGACACTCCCTCTGGGGTGGGCTAGCAGTATGTCAATCCCCAAAGTGGATGATCACCAGTATTTACCATAGTAATACTAAACACTCCATACTATCACCCCCACACCACTTCATCTAAACTCCACAGACTACACTCATTTAAACAGTGTACCACTATGAAATACCAGCCCTGACAGCCACTGTAACTTGTATACCCAAAGGTCCTTCTGAACAAAAAGTGCTGCCCATTACACAAAATAACAGCTAATTTACCTTCTTTACTAGATACTATTCTTTGATAAAGTATTCATTAACATACACTCATGGACTCCGAATAAGTCCTTAAATCTATTCCTTTGTAAATGTAAGAGTTAAAGCTCTTTTAAAAGAGCTCCAAGACTCTGGGTTCGAGCCCAGGCTCTGTCGCAGCCGGCCGCGACCGGGCGACGCACAATTGGCCTAGCGTTGTCCGGGTTAGGGAGGGTTTGGCCGGTAGGGATATACTTGTCTCATAGCGCACTAGCGACTCCTGTGGCGGGGCCGGACGCAGTGCGCGCTGACCAGGTCGCTAGGTGCGACACATTGGCGCGTCTGGCTTCCGGGTTGGATGCGCACTGTGTTAAGAAGCAGTGCGGCTTGGTTGGGTTGTGTTTTGGAGGACGCATGGCTCTCGACCTTCGTCTCTCCCGAACCCGTACGGGAGTTGTAGCGATGAGACAAGATAGTAACTTCTAACAATTGGATACCACGAAATTGGTTAGAAAAAAGGGGGTACAATATTTTTTTTAAAGAACACAAAAAAATAAAAAAATAAAAAGAGCTCCACCGCTGGGGTTTGTGGGTTTTCTGATTAGTAGATAAGGTCTAAACCATAGATCCCTATATCATCATTGTAGACATACTGTATCTATTCTAGATTTACAGTAGGCCTAGACACATTTCTTCTCCTGTGTATTGTTGACTTACATGGGAACTAACAGCATTTTAGCAACATTAAATCTTAATAAAATATGTTCATATACACCCCCAGGAAGAATAATACATCAAATCTGAACAGCAAGCACTTAGATATGGTCATTTTCACATTTTCATAAATTCTTAGAATGTTTGGGAATTACGTACAGTGCATTCGGAAAGTATTCAGACCCCTTCCCCTTTTCCACATTTTGTTACATTACAGCATTATTCTAAAATGTATTTTTTTTTTTAAATTCGCCTCGTCAATCTACACACAATACCCCACAATGACAAAGCAAAAACAGGTTTTTAGAAATATTTGCTAATTTCTAAAAACAATATTAAAAAAATACCTTATTTACATATGTAACTATTCAGACCCTTTGCTAAGAGACTCGAGAATGAGCTCAGGTGCTTCCTGTTTCCATTGATCATCCTTGGGATGTTTCTACAACTTGATTAGTCCACCTGTGGTAAATTCAATTGATTGGACATGATTTGGAAAGGCACACACCTGTGCACACATAAGGTCCTACAGTTGAAAGTGCATATCAGAGCAAAAACCAAGCCATGAGGTCGAAGGAATTGTCCGTAAAGCTCCGAGACAGGATTGTGTCGAGGCACAGATCTGGGGAAGGGTACCAGTATGACAACTATCTCTGCAGCACTCCACCAATCAGGCCTATATGGTAGAGTGGCCAGACAGAAGCAACTCCTCAGTAAAAGGCACAATACAGCCCACTTGGAGTTTGCCAAAAGTCACCTGAAGGACTCTCAGACCATGAAAAACAAGAATATCTGGAAGGAATTGTCCGTAGAGCACTGAGACAGGATTGTGTTGGAGCACAGATATGGGGAAGGGTACCAAAACATTTCTACAGCATTGAAGGTCCCCAAGAACACAGTGGCCTCCATCAGTCTTAAATGGAAGAAGGCTAGAACCACCAAGACTCTTCCTAGAGCTGGCTGCCCGGCCAAATTGAGAAATCGGTGGAGAGGTCCTTGGTCAGGGAGGACCAATAACCCGATGGTCACAATGATAGAACTATAGAGTTCCTCTGTGGAGATGGGATAACTTTCCAGAAGGACAACCATCTCTGCAGCACTCCACCAATTAGGCCTTTATGGTAGAGTGGCCAGACAGAAGCCACTCTTCAGTGAAAGGCACATGACAGCCTGCTTGTAGTTTGCCAAAAGGCACCTAAAGGACTCTCAGACCATGAGAAACAAGATTCTCTGGTCTGATAAAACCAACATTGAACTCCTTGGCCTGAATGCCAAGCATCACGTCTGGAGGAAACCTGGCACCATCCCTACGGTGAAGCATGGTGGTGGCAGCATCATGCTGTGGGGATGTTTTTCAGTGGCATGGACTGAGAGACTAGTCAGGATCGACGGAAAGATGAATGGAGCAAAGAACAGAGAGATAAATCAATCACATTTATTTATAAAGCCCTTCTTACATCAGCTGATGTCACAAAGTGCTATAGAGAAACCCAGCCTAAAACCCCAAACAGCAAGCAATGCAGGTGTAGAAGCACGGTGGCTAGGAAAAACTCCCTAGAAAGGCCAGAACCTATGAAGAAACATAGAGAGGAACCAGGCTATGCGGGGTGACCAGTCCTCTTATGGCTGTGCCAGGTGGAGATTATAACAGAACATGGCCAAGATGTTCAAATGTACATAGATGACCAGCAGGGTCAAATAATAATAATAACAGTGGTTGTAGAGGGTGCAACAGGTCAGCACACCAGGAGTAAATGTTAGTTGGCTTTTCATAGCCGATCATTCAGAGTATCTCTACCGCTCTTGCTGTCTCTAGAGAGTTGAAAACAGCAGGTCTGGGACAAGGTAACATGTCCAGTGAACAGGTTAGGGTTCCATACCAGCTGGCAGAACAGTTGGACCTGGAGCAGCAGGGCGACCAGGTGGACTGGGGACAGCAAGGAGTCATCAGGCCAGGTAGTCCTGAGACATAGTCCTAGGGCTCACGTCCTCCGAGAAAAAGAAAGAAAGACAGAGAGAGAATTAGAGAGAGCATACTTAAATTCACACAGGACACCGGATAAGACAGGAGAAATACTCCAGATATAGAAAACAATAGTGGTCCTAAAACGGAGCCTTGAGGAACACCGAAATGTACAGTTGATTTGTTGATTTGTCAGAGGACAAAGCATCTACAGAGTGAAACTGATATCTTTCCGACAGATAAGATCTAAACCAGGCAAAAACTTGTCTGTGAAGACCAATTTGGGTTTCCAATCTCTCCATGTAGTAGTCGATGGTATCAAAAGCAGCACTAAGGTCTAGGAGCACAAGGACAGATGCAGAGCCTCGGTCTGACGCCATTAAAAGTTAATTTATCACCTTCACAAGTGCAGTATCAGTGCTATGATGGGGTCTAAAACCAGAGTGGAGCGTTTCGTATACATTGTTCATCTTCAGGAAGGCAGTGAGTTGTCGTGCAACAGCATTTTACATTTTGTTTTGAGAGGAATGGGA
The DNA here is from genome assembly GCF_034236695.1 of Oncorhynchus nerka. NCBI lineage: Eukaryota > Metazoa > Chordata > Actinopteri > Salmoniformes > Salmonidae > Oncorhynchus > Oncorhynchus nerka. Next base: position 34,022,716 of record NC_088412.1, read on the forward strand.
GATTCGATATAGGCCGATAGTTTTTTACATTTTCTTGGTCAAGGTTTGGCTTTTTTACTGCCACTTTTAGTGAGTTTGGTACACATCCGGTGGATAAAGAGCCTTTTATTATGTTCAACATAGACGGGTCAAGCACAGGAAGCAACTCTTTCAGTAGTTTAGTTGGAATAGGGTCCAGTATGCAGCTTGAAGATTTAGAGGCCATGACTATTTTCATCAATGTGTCAAGAAATATAGTATTAAAACATTTGTGTCTCGCTTGATCCTAAGTCCTGGCAGTGTTGTGCAGACTCAGGACAACTGGGCTTTGGAGGAATATGCAGATTTAAAAGAGGAGTCAGTAATTTGCTTTCTAATGATCATGATCTTTTCGTCAAAGTTCATGAATTTATCACTGTTGAAGTGAAAGCCATCCTCTCTTGGGGAATGCTGCTTTTTTAGTTAGCTTTGCAATAGTATCAAAAATACATTTAGGACTGTTCTTATTCTCCTCAAATATATTTGGAAAAATAGTATGATCGAGCAGCTGTGAGGGCTCTTCGATACTGCAAGGTACTGTCTTTCCAAGCTAGTCGGAAGACTTCCAGTTTGGTGTAGCGCCATTTCCCTTCCAATTTTCTGCAAGCTTGCTTCAGAGCTCGGGTATTTTCTGTATACCAGGGAGCTGGTTTCTTATGACAAATGTGTTTTGTTTTAGGCGTGCGACTGCATGTAGGGTATTACGCAAGGTTAAGTGGAGTTCCTCAGTTAGGTGGTTAACTGATTTTTGTACTCTGACATCCTTGGGTAGGTGGAGGGAGTTTGGAAGGGCATCTAGGAATCTTTGGGTTGTCCGGGAATTTATAGCATGGCTTTTGATGATCCTTGGTTGGGGTCTAAGCAGATCATTTGTTGCGATTGCAATCGTAATAAAATGGTGGTCCGATCGTCCAGGAATATGAGGAAAAACATTAAGATCCACAACATTTATTCCACGGGACAAAACTAGGTCCAGATTATGACTGTGGCAGTGAGTAGGTCCGGAGACATGTTCAACAAAACCCACTGTCGATGATGGCCCTGAAAGCCTTTTGGAATGGGTCTGTGGACTTCTCCATTTTAATACTAAAGTCACCAAAAATGTGAATATTATCTGCCATTACTACGAGGTCCGATAGGAATTCAGAGAACTCAGTTACGAACGCTGTATATGGCCCAGGAGGCCTGTAAACAGTAGCTATAAAAAGTAATTGAGTGGGCTGCATTGATTTCATGACCAGAAGCTCAAAAGACGAAAACGTAATCATTTTTTTTTTGTAATTTTAAATTTGCTATCGTAAATGTTAGCAACACCTCCACCTTTGCATGATCACTAGTGTAACCAGGAGGTGAGGCCTCACTTAACACAGTAAATTCATCAGGCTTAAGCCATGTTTCAGTCAGGCCAATCACATCAAGATTATGATCAGTTATTAGTTCATTGACTATAATTGCCTTGGAAGTGAGAGATCTAACATTAAGTAGCTCTATTTTGAGATGTGAGATATCACAATCTCTTTCAATGACAGGAATGGAGGAGGTCTTTATTCCAGTGAGATTGCTAAGGCAAACACCGCCATGATTAGTTTTGCCCAACCTAGATTGAGGTACAGACACGGTCTCAATGGGGATAGCTGAGCTGACTACACTAACTGTGCTAGTGGCAGACTCCACTAAACTGTCAGGCTGCCTGCACCCTATCTCATTGTTGAGCTAGGGGAGTTAGAGCCCTGTCTATGTTTGTAGATAAGATGAGAGCACTCCTCCAGCTAGGAGTGGCCTCCTCCGCAGGCCAGGCTTGGTCCTGTTTGTGGGTAATCCTTGATGAAAACCTGCTCCAGAGCACCCAGTACCTCAGACTGGGGTGACGGTTCACCTTCCAACAGAACAATGACCCTAATCACACAGCCAAGACAATGCAGGAGTGGCTTCGGGACAAGTCTCTTTATACCCTTGAGTGGCCCAGCCAGAGCTCGGACTTGAACCTGATCGAACATCTCTGGAGAGACCTGAAAATAGCTGTTCATCGACACTCTTTAAATACAGGTGTGCCAAGCTTGTAGCGTCATACCCAAGATGATGCGAGGCTGTAATCACTGACAAAGGTGATTCATAAAAGTACTGAGTAAAGGCTCTGAATAAATGTAATATTTCAGTTTTTTATTTTTAATACATTTGCAAAAATGTCTAAAAAACATTTTTTCTTTGTCATTACGGGGTATTGTGTGTAGATTGATGAGGAAAAAAACAATTGCATCAATCTTAGAATAAGGCTGTAATGTAATAAAATGTGGAAAAAGTCTAATACTGGTCAAATACTTTCCGAATGCACTGTTTACTAAGGCATTTGTAAAAATTCAACTAATGCTAGCCAGAGAAAGATGAGTTTAAATCTAACGAAGGAATATTAGATTAAACCTCTGAAACATTTTCAGCTAGTTGGCCATCAAAATTGCACTGATAAAAAAATCAGCCTTCTCGTCCTTCTGCAGCTTGCCTACCAACAATGCATGCTTGTCCTAACCAAGCACCCAAAGCTAACTGGCTAAATTTGTCTAGCTTGCCAGCTACTTCCAGACACAAAATGAGAGAAAACCTTACTCTGACCATTTTACGCATCCTAGAAGAGCTGGGTAGGCTGTTTACATGTTATCTAGAGTGTTTGTGACTATTACTTTCTTTGCCTACCTTTACTGACACCGGTCATATTTTGTGGGTGTTGCGCATTCGTAAATTCATCAGTTGTACTGCGCTCTGGAACACTCAGAAGAGAGTGCTCTAAAATCGGAGTAGATAGCCAGAGTAACCACAATATATATGCTAACTGGATAACAGTTGTTTACGTTCTTGCTAGCTAACCAAATGACACCTGCATCTCTAGCTGTGTACAGTATAGCCACCGAAAAATAATATAAAAAGTCAGTCACTCACCCACTCCTCCAATGACATGACATCCTCCTAGCAGCTAGCTAGCTAACATTAGGATCTGTTTTTTTAACTTGCTATATGAATAGATAAGCTAGAGAATTAGCCAAGTTATGACTGACTTGTGATCGTTGCACTTGATAGTTTGATTGTTATTGACATTCCCAGCCATTGTTTTTTTCCTCAATATTGAGCCATTGAAATTGAAACAGTGCATCCTGAATGGAGGCAGCAAACAATGTACCAGTCCAGAGGTGATTTACAACCCGATAACAATATTTTTTGAACTACCAAGAAATGTATTGGTGAATTATACTGAACAAAAATATCAACGCAGCATGCAACAATTTCAACAATGTTACTGAGTTACAGAATATATAAGGAAATCAGTCAATTGAAATAAATGAATTAGGCTTTAATTTATCGATTTCACATGACTGGGCAGGGGCGCAGTTATGGGTGGGCATGGGAGGGCATAGGCCCACCCACTTGGGAGCCAGGCCCAGCCAATCAGAATTCGTTTTTCCAGCATGAGGTGCACTTGTGTAACGATTATGCTGCTTTTTGCGTGTATGAAAAATGTCTGCAATCTTTTATTTCAGCTTATGAAAACATGGGACACTTTACATGTTGTGTTTCTATTTTTGTTCATTGTATATTAATCATGCAATCAGGCAAATCTAAACTATATTTAAAACCTCTTATAAAGTTAGTTTTGTAGCATGAACTGGGAATTTGATATTTTTGATTGATAATATGATTCTCTGTTTGTTTCATATCTGCATAGTAGTTCGAATGCTGTCAGTACCACTTTAAGAGAGAAGACTTAAGAGTCTGCTTAACATTCATGTTCAGTCGCTCATTCCCTCGTCTTGCTCCCAAAATCTTTGTTTGGCCCACTCCTCTAAAAGCCCTGGAGTGTCAGGAGGGGCGGGGGGATCGATTTGATTCTAATCGGACCATGAAAAGAACATGATCTAACTGCTTTCAGGCCGGAGTAAATTCAGGCCCACTCCTCTTTTCTCTCCATCTCCCTCTCTCTCCCTGTCTTATTTCAAACGCAATGAAGCTGACCAATTTAAAAAGCTTTGAATGTCTCATCAATGACTTTGTGAATACAGGGTAGAGAGATTTGGAGAGGTCTGAGAGAGAGAAACAACAAGGGAGGGAGGAGAAAAAAGGGGCGAACATTTTGGAAAATGGGCCAGGGAGCAGACATAAAAATTCCAAGAACGGTTTAAGCGTGGGTGGGTTCATTTGCATGACATCGATGTCTGAATGGGCCTGACCTCTCTGACTGCCCCAAGCGCTAGACTGAGCTGCAGCCTGATGCGCAGAATTGAATCAGCTCATTGACTCTGAATAGATACTCTGTCAAAGGGAGGGACCTTGCAGTGCCCAGCCGGACCGACCGGACAGTATCTACAGACCGCCTGTCTGACACCCAGCTGCCTCACACAGGTCTTACTCTGTATACCACACAAATACACACACGTCTGTATGTACAGTGCCTTCAGAAAGTATTCATACACCTTAACTTTTTCCACAATACAAATGAATAAGTATTCAACCCCTTCATTATGGCAAGCCTAAATATTTTCAGGGGTAAAAATGTGCAACTCACATAATCAGTTACGTGGATAATAATGGTGTTTAAAATTATTTTTTAATGACTACCTCATCTCTGTACCCCACACGTAACAATTATCTGTAAGGTCCCTCACTCGAGCAGTACATTTCAAGCACTGATCCAACCACAAAGACCAGGAAGGTTTTCCAATGCATCGCAAAGAAGGGCACCTATTGGTAGATGGGTGAAAATAAAAAAAGCAGACATTGAATATATCCCATTGAGCATGGTAAAGTTCTAATTACACTTTGGATGGTGCATCAATATACCCAGTCACTACAAAGATGCAGGCATTTTTTAAAATTTGGCTTGGCCCCTAAAACCCTCATAAACCTTTACAGACAGCACAATTGAGGGCATCCTGTCCGGCTGTATCACCGCCTGGTATGGCAACTGCATCTCCCACAACCGCAGGGCTCTCCAGAGGGTGGTGCGTTCTCCCCAACACATCACTGGGGGCAAACTTCAAGTCACAGGAAGGCCGAAAAGATCTTCAAGGATATCAACCACCCGAGCCTGTTCACTCCGCTATCATCCGTAAGGCGTGGTCAGTACAGATGCATCAAATCTGGGACAGAGAGACTGAATAAAAAGTCTATCTCAAGGCCATCAGACTGTTAAATCCAACCGGTTACGCAACCCTGCACCTTAGAGGCTGCTGCCTTATATACACAGACTTGGAATCACTGGCAACTCTAATAATGGAACACTAGTCACTTTAATAATGTTTACATACTGCTTTACTGCAATGCCATTCCGACATTGCTCAATCTAATATTCATATATTTCTTAATTCCATTGTGTGTATTGTTGTAAATTGTTAGATAGTACTGCCCTGTTGGAGCTAGGAATATAAGCATTTCACTACAACTGCAATAACATCTGTTAAATATGTGTATGGGACCAATAAAATTAGATTTTAACTCAGGCATTTCACCTTGAGGTGAATGGCTGTGATAGAAGAAAACTGAGGGTGGATCAACAACATTGTAGTTACTCCACAAACAATGTTCCTGCTAAGCTGCGAGCGTGCGCCTATTTAATTATTATTTATTTTTTTACCTTTATTTAACTTGGCAAGTCGGTTAAGAACATATTCTTATTTTCAATGACAGCCTAGGAACAGTGGGTTAACTGCCTTGTTCAGGGGCAGAACAACAGATTTGTACCTTGTCAGCTCAGGAATACTAGCCCAACGCTCTAACCACTAGGCTACCCTGCCATCCATGCAGAGAAGCACGGGATTGAACTTCAATCAACATTCTAGAGTTTTCCCCCTTATTTAACACTATCAACGTTTCCCTTTACTGTGGGAATTGTGATCGAATCAACGCAATATTAGTCACTTTCAATGCAACATACCGAAACTAAACTGGCTATGCTAGACTTAGTATGCAAAACAAACTAATTTGTTGTAGGCAGAACGCATTGGAGTAAGATTCTATAGAGTCCCACTGTATGAGTTATAATACCCATAAAATCTAGATGTCAAACATGGAAATGGTTCCAATTGTTTTTCCATCATTCATTTTTCCCATAGGGGATTTTAGAAACACCTAAAATAAGGGCTGTTTTGTGTAGGCTTTCCCTGGCGTGATGTTTTGATAACCATGCAAATCTCTCTCGGGCAAGGGGACTTTTTTCAATATATTTGCCTGTATTTACCCCACCCCAAAATGAAATGCTAATTAGCTGCTAATGTGACTATCATACAGAACTACAAATGCCATGATGATCTGGATGAGACTGCCGAATCAAGGCAAAGGTAAGAATCGCTGGCTAACTTTCCTTAAATTAAATTCTGTGAAATATCATGGGAAAATTTTACATTTACACAATACCTGTTAGCAAAGGTGTCAGCTAAAGATGACGTGCAGTAGCATGCAGGGATTTGTAGTCTTGCTAATTTTCGATTCTGAGAGTAAATAGAGCCAAATATACTGATAGAATTGACCTTGTCTGAGAGAGATTTACACAGTTATCAAAACATCACTCCAGGTTAAGCCTACACAAAACACAGCCCTTATTTTAAGAGTTCCTAAATTCTCTTATGGGAAAAATTAATGGTGGAAAAACAATTGGAACCATTTCCTGTATGACCACTAGGTTTTATGGGTATTATGACATGTCCACTGCAGGGCTCTATTGCATTGACGTGCACGACTCAGACCTTACCCTACACAGACCAGTGCGGCATAATCAATCAGAGCTGCAGTAGGCCTATATGCAAATAGACCATTGCCATATCTGAATCTGTGACATTCTCTTTGAACTGGACTGCGTTTACAGCATGAGTGGTCATGAATAGATGTTTTGTTTTGAAATCGAAGCCAGATCTGCATATAGGCACGTGTGCACATTTGTTCATATCCTTTGCTAGTTGGTGAGTTATTAGCCCAGCTATAGATCATTTGTAGTCAGCAATGGGGGAGTGATTTCTTCCCACGAGCCCAAACATGTACATTTCTAGACATTTTTGAAAGGCAAGTTGGGTAAAGAGCTTTTTTTTGTCTTAAAGGGGCAGTGTTGTATTTTGAGACAGACTTGATTAAGCTAAGTAGCCAATAGGCAAAGGGTAGCATAATATGTCTGATTTACTGTTTTTTTTTTACCTTTATTAATCTTTATTAACTAGGCAAGTCAGTTAGGAACAAATTCTTATTTACAGTAATGGCCTACCCCGGCCAACCCTAACCCAGAAGACATTGGGCCAATTGTGCACCTCCCTATGGGACTCCCAATCACGGCTGGTTATGATACAGCCTGGAATCAAACCAGGGTCTGTAGGGATGCCTCTTGCACTGAGATGCAGTGCCTTAGACCACTGCGCCACTCAGGAATAATATAGTACGGGAATAATAACAGCATTTTATTTTGTATAGTGGTTTCTTGCATCAAACAACACAACATTTGATTTAAACATTTTCAGTCACCTCTTTGTCTGAAGGACAAGTGGATAAACAGGTTCATGTCAAGCCCTGTATGTCTCATGGAATTAACACAACACATTGGCTGCTACTGTAGGCTGAATGATAGAACAGCTATTTCCATTTTAAAATGTTATGGAATGTACTTTTTCCATTGTTTTTGATGGTAGGCTACTCTGGTAGGTCTACATTATGATTAAATAGCCACAGTACCCTACTTGACCACTGTCACAGTAAACACAGGCTGGAAGTTGAACAGGATTTTCACAACGTTCACGTTTGCGCTCAGCAGACCTGAAATTTGCGCAGTGCCCAAAATAATTTAAGGGAAAATTGTCCACAATACTAACCTACATGACTGGGTGAAAAAAGGAAGCCTATACAGAATAAAAAATATTCCAAAACATGCATCCTGTTTGCAATAAGGCACTAAAGTAAAAAATATTTTCAAGCATGGTGTTGGCTGCATCATGTTATGAGTATATTTGTCACAAAAAAATCAAATGGAATAGAGTTAAGCACAGGCAAAATCCTAGATGAAAACCTGGTTCATTCTGCTTTCCCACAGACACTAGGAGATGAATTCACCTTTCAGGAGGACAATAACCTAAAACACAAGGCCAAATATACACTGGAGTTGCTTACCAAGACGACATTGAATGTTACTGAGTGGCCTAGTTCCAGTTTTGACTTAAATCGACTTTAAAATATATGGCAAGACTTGAAAATGTCTATCTAGCAATGATCAACAACCAATTTGACAGCGCTTGAATAATCTTTTAAAGAATAATGTGTAAATATTGTACAATCCAGGTGTGCAAAGCTCTTAGAGACTTACCCAGGAGGACTCACATCTGTAATTACTGCCAAAGGTGCTTCTTCAAAGTATTGACTCAGGGGTGTGAATATTTATGTAAATTAGATATTTTAATTTTCAATACATTTGCAAACATTTCTAAATACATGTTTTCACTTTGTCATTATGTAGTATTTTTATGTATTTATTTATTCAGGCTGTAAAACAGCAAAATGTGTAAAGTCAAGAGGTATGAATACTTTCTGAAGGCACTGAATATTAATATACAGATCCTGAAACATACACATCTAACATACTGTATCTCCATCCTACTCAAACTTACTGCCTCAATCTCTCTCACACACTCGCATGCATCCCCTCACTCACACACGCCCACCTACCCCCACACCCAGCCGCACACACACACACGCACAAACCCACACACACACACGCACACCTACCCCCACACCCAGCCACACACACACACACACACACGCACAAACACACACACACACACACCTACCCCCACACCCAGCCACGCACACACATGCACAAACACACACACACACACAAAGCTCTACAAAACACAGGCACACTCCTCTTTGTCTCTCACACACATACACACACACTGACAGGTGCAGAAAAGCCCTTGCACGTGCAGACACATTAACACGGGTCACTTGATAGCTCTATGATTCACAGTAACAGGAAGGTGAGAGGACATAGAGCGGGTGTAGAGGGCGTGGGGAGAGTAGGCACTGCAGTCTGCATACAAATGTCATCCCCCCCAAACCCCCTACATGGACACAAACACTTGGAGTTGTGAAACTCTGTGCACAAATCTCAGATGGCTTAAAAACCCTCTCCATTTATCAGACTGGAATAGACTAGGAAGATGATGCAGGCATGAGCTCCTGTCCCTGAACTCAGCTCTGTGCCCAGTTAACTACAAACATTCCAACAACTTTAGAAAACATTCCCTTAAGCGTCTCATTAAGTAATTAATTAGCGTTTTCATAGGAATGTTCCTGTTTTGTGCAAGGAATGTTTCCAAGAGACCATTCCCTTAATGTCAAATAGAACATATCCTGAACGTGGTTACCATGTTCTCCGAATTAAGACATTAATGTTCAAGATGTGTTTCATGGGAAAATTGCAGGAACATTCATATGTCAGGTTTCTGTGGTTCAGGAGAATGTTCCATCAACATACACAGAAAATGGTTGACTTGTTCCCAGAACATAAGATATTAATGTTCTAGACACGTTTCATGGGAGCTTTGCAAGAACATGTCATTGATGTGTCCCCAAAAAATGGTATCATTACACATGACATCTTGTTACTGTTGTCGAGCCAATCAAGGCCATGATTGGTGAAACACTGATCCATTCATAATTCTAATCTGCTGGCAAGGTTAGCGATACTCACACACACAGTGCTTTTAACATAAAGTGCCTTCGGAAAGTATTCAGACCCCTTGACCTTTTCCAAATTTTGTTACAGTTGAAGTCGGAAGATTACATAAAGATTACATAAAACCAAATACGTTTAAGCCTCGAAATACATCCACAGGTACACCTCCAATTGACTCAAAAGATGTCTGTTAGGATGTCTGTTATCAGAAGCTTCTAAAGCCATGACATAATTTTCGGGAATTTTCCAAGCTGTTTAAAGACACAGTCAACTTAGTGTATGTAAACGTCTGACCCACTGGAATTGTGATACAGTGAATTATACGTGAAATAATCTGTCTGTAAACAATTGTGGGGAAAATTTACTTGTGTCATGCACAAAGTAGATGTCCTAACCGACTTGCCAAAACTATAGTTTGTTAACAAGAAATTTGTGGAGTGGTTGAAAAACAAGTTTTAATGATTCCAACCTAAGTGTATGTAAACTTCCGACTTCTACTGTACATTACAGCCTTATTCTAAAATGGATTAAATAAAAACATTTCCTCAGCAATCTACTTACAATACCCTATAATGACAAAGAGAAAACAGGTTCTTCAAACTTATTGCAAAAAATATATTTAAAAAATATAAAATAACTTTACATAAGTATGCAGACATTTTGCTATGAGATTCGAAATTGAGCTCAGGTGCATCCTGTTTCCATTGATCATCCTTGAGATGTTTCTACAACTTGATTGGAGTCCACCTGTGGTAAATTAAATTGATTGAACATGATTTGGAAAGGCAAACACCTGTCTATATAAAGTCCTACAGTTGAAAGTGCATATCAGAGCAAATACCAAGCCATGAGGTCGAAGGAATTGTCCGTAGTGCTCCGAGACAGGATTATGTCGAGGCAAAAACAAGTGACCCCAAACTTTTGAAAGGTAGTGTACATTTCATTAGAACACTTGGAAATATTAATTATGCTTCTTTGCTTATTATAATGTGTATACATTTCTTCTCATTCATGCATTTTTGGAACTTTGGCTACCAGCTTTGTACCTTTGTGCAAGACCTCCAGATGCTTTTTCAAAATGTATGTGTTTCTAGACAAAGAGATCAATGCTGCCTTTGCAGAGTTTGCATTTAACTAAAATGTTTTTCTCTTCGATTGACTCAAAGTAATTGAAGTATTTACACAAGGAAAGGGTTAAGCGGGGTAACAACACAGCTGCCATCGGCTTTACAATAGCCTACTGGAAATGCTTACAGCATGAATCCCGCTAGGAGACAAAGCTTTAGAAAATGTAACTAACACGTACATATGCTTCTGAAAGTAACTAATAATATTACAATATTTGAAGACAGTAACTCGTTATATTACTCTGCTACTCTTAAAAGTAATATTTTACTGTTAGTAATATATTATCCCCAACACTGGTCCCAAGTGATTCTGTTGCATTTTGTCTATATTTCCACATTATAACTTGGAGACAGAACTCTGTGTTGGGTATTGTTTTAGTATAACTGGCATCATCATTGCCTAAATGGTAAATGTGAGGAAGTACAGACATGCTACTGTAAATATACACATTTCTGATATTCTTAGAATATGGCAACCATGTTCTGGGCATGTTTCTATCAGAAACAACACTACCACCTAGGCCATGTTTTGGCAACAAATTAGGAATGTCACAGATAGAAATGCAATGACGAGAGCTGATGTGATTCCTTATCAGAGACATGTTTGTTCTACATGGTATATATCCGCCACACTGACCCTCAACACCGGAGCTCATCAAGGGTGTGTGCTTAGTCCCCTCCTGTACTCCCTGGCCACGCACAACTCCAACACCATGATCAAGTTTGCTGATGACAGTTGTAGGCCTGATCACTGATGCCAATGAGACAGCCTATAGGGAGGAGGTTAGAGACTTAGCAGTGTGGTGCTAGGACAACAGCCTCTCCCTCAACATCAGTAAGACCATGAAGTTGATCGTGGATTACAGGAGAAAGAGGAGAGAGCATGCCCCCATCCACATAGACAGTTGCAGCAGAGCGGGTCTAGAGCTTCAAGTTCCTTGGCGTCAACATCACTAAGGACTTAACATGTTCCACACACACAGGCATAGTCGTGAAGAGGGCACGACAGTGCCTCTTCCCCCACAGGAGGCTGAACATATTTGTCAGAGGGTGGTGCGGACAGCCCAGTACATCACAGGGCCGAGCTCCTTGCCATCCAGGACCTCTATCAGGTGGTGTTAGAGGAAGGCCGGAAAATTGCCGGCAAACGGTACCGGAGCATCGACTCTCGGACCAACAGGCTGAGAGACAGCTTCTACCCCTAAGCCATAACTGCTAAATGGCCATAAGACTGCTATATAGTTAATTAAATGGTTATCCTGAATATCTGTGTTTACCCTATCGTGCACTGACTCTATGCACAATCACAATACTATATATCGATGGGTTGGTTGTTTAGCAACAAAACCGATGCGTGCGCAACTAATGGGCAAAACAGATGGGGTTGTCTTAGATTGTTGACAACATGTAAACTATATTTTGTCTCCAATGTTTATTCAAAAAACAAATACATTTACACAATGAGCACTTGTTGTCTCTCAAATACATCCATACAGTTGTTGGTGAGCTAGCACATTTTTGCCATATTAGCATAAAGATGACATCAGTCAAAACACCTCAAATCAAGACATGGTATCAAGAACAAGATACAACTAGCTGAAATGAGCCACCTACGATTCCCCACATGGCAGCTTCTTGTCATTGTTGCTAGCTATCTGGTCATCCAGAATCACAGCAACACATGGACTTCTGGCCCATTGAAACCTGCACATAGTTTTCATGAAGTTGTCAGCTAACCCATCTATACACACTGTACACCCACCCACTCACTCATACACAATACTCAGTCACACAAAACCCACACACATCCCCATACACTACATAAGCACACATGCATACCGGCACAACACAAACATGCGTGTGTACACACACACTGACACACACACACACACACTTTTACACTCATCATATGGTCCTTCTACTCTGTTCTTTATTTTACTCGTATCTATCCTAATGCCTAGTACTTATCTACCTCATATCCCTGCACATTGATCTGGTACCGGTACTCCCTGTATATACTGTAGCTTCATTCTTGTGTATTTTATTCCTTTTGTGTTGCTAGTGTTCTTTTTTTATAATTGTTTAACTCTGAATCGTTGGGAAGGACTCCTAAGCGAGAATTACTCGGTAAAGTAACCCATTGTATTCGGCGCATGTGACAAATCAAATTTGATATGTGGTGTGAATTTTAAAAAGATGATAGAATTGTCTTTGATATGCTCAACTACCTAGAATTCTACAGATTCCAATCGTTCAACGAGAAACTAATTTTAATTTGATCAGACAGGTGTTGTAACTGTTGCCAAATAATGACATGAACCTATATTGCTAAGAATGTGAGAGTAGAGTGATTTCCCTAGCGGGTCTCAATCCCAGGCCACCAGCACCAATGACAATCACCCTTACCACTGTTCTAATAAGAGACATCTCTAAGTGTTGTGCTTATTGGGCCAGCATAGTTAGGCCCTGTCCAGAGGAAACCCTAACCCCTCCTCCCTCGGCACTTGTGTAGATCTGAAACAACTTGATAGGTGTAAGTGTCATAAGTGGCACTGACTCTTACTAAACTAGAAAGTGCCATTATTTTTATATTATGTATCAGCATGTTCTCTTTTCTTATTATTTATGAGTGTGTTTTAACCACATGTATTGTGTGTCGTTTACAACGATTGCCTTTTACTTAATTTCTGACATTCTCATGTGTGAAATTGAATTGCATGGACTATTTGTTTGATTGCATGGTGTGCTGTGATCTCCCAGATCAGCATGGACTACACTGACTGAGACAGCTGTTGCCAATTCCCTATCACCACCTCCCTCCCTGCTAAACATGTCCCAGAACTAGAGTTTAAAGGAACCGGAACTTATCTTCAGAGTGCCATTTGGACCGGTGACCTCTCGGCTGACAGCCTGTCATACATTGACTTGACAAATCAATCTCTGTAGCACTGTTAAAGGAAAGTGCTTGTTTCGACTGTGTGAGTGTGACTCCAATAGTTGGCCAGTACATGCTTTACCGGACACAACTCCGATAGGTTGCACCCAACGCTACAAGACCCGGTGCAGATCGAGAGACAGCCCAGCAAACAGCCACCGACAACCAAGCCAGGCAACCAAGAGCTCAACTCAAACAATGCTCTCTTTAGCACTATTAAAGGAAAGTGCTTATTTCCAGCATGTGAGTGTGACTCCAATTGTTGGCCGACACATACTCTAATTGTATGTTTTGTGTCCCCTGTGACTACAGACACAGGGTACACTCCCGGCGCAGCTGCAAGAGGCTACACCCAATGCTACCATATGGCCTGTCCGGTGCGGAGAGAGGGACAGCCGGCGACCTGCCATTGGCAACCTAACCAGCCATGGACTCTCGGACCAGCCATTGACTAACGTCCCCTGCTTGTGAGGAAGAGCCAAACCCTGCTCGGGTAGAGTATAACGAGTATAACGAACAAACAATGGCCACCGCTCCATAGCCCTAAATCCTAGCCCTTTTATGTTTCTAATCTGGCCATAGTGATAAGGTGTATTGTCATTGTAAAAACCATACCATTTCATTACAGACAATAGTTTGAGACCATCACGTGACGTCCTGACGACTGGTAGAACGAATGTCTTGAGAAACTCTTACAAACATCCTAACATGGTCCTTAACATTACAGCAAAACCACATCAATTTCACGAGATCACGTTTACACATGTGAAGTGTTCCAAAACCAATTATGTAAAAATGTGGAGCACTTCACATGTGGTTTTTCATATGTGAAAGCATGTGTTTTTGAAACATTTCACATATGAAAAAACAAGTTTTCTGGAAACCATGTTTGCTGTACTCTATATCATTCCACTCCGGTCATTACCCCAAGTCCGTTCTCTCCAATTAAGTTGCCACCAACCTCCTGTGTTGGACACTTAGTGTACAAAATATTAGGAACATATTCCTAATATTGAGTTGCACCCTCTTGAGTCCCAAGTGTGGTCACACTACAAAATAATACCTCTATTTCTACTCATTTAAATCAGAATACAGCAGCATACTATCATTTTATAGAGATCACACCTTCAAAATGTTGTCTATACTTTAGGCAAAATTGTATGTCCCCTGACCTGGTGGAGCAGCAGGAACTTCAGGTATGTAGCAAGTTCAAATCCTAAGTAGTCCAGGGGACCATAATACAACATTCTAAAAAATATTGTCCCTGGAACAAAGCGAGAACTACACAAAGCACTGCACGGGACCATTAATGTAAATTATGCATTATAAAGTCAAATATTCTCAATTACATTTGACACTTGGGTTTTCACGTGCTCAAATGTTGTCAAGTGTAGTTTCATGGTATCACATGTTTATTGTTCACATTTATTTCACATAAGATCATTGTTTTTACATGTGCTCACATTGTCACTTTATCACATTAACTTAACACACAAGTCTGTCATTCTTTGTCATACCTTAACTTGACAAGCTGAATGTGAATAACAGTACAGTATGTGTCAGGCCCGACTCCAGGATTAAATGCCTGAAGGGCATTTTAAATAAATGGGGTCAACAACTAGTATTGCCGTAGTATTGCCGAGTCCTAAAAACACAATTAGATTGGTCCCACCACTACTGAAATGTATCTGAAATGTAGCCATACACATCAACCATTGTTTTATATAACACAAGTTAACCCCGGACCCCATTATGACATACAGCTGCATTTTGCCATACATTTGCGCCTACCAACACGCACAGATCAGATTGACGAGATGAGCACCACTAGGCTATCAAATTCATACAGGCTACACAGCATACACTTCAATAATTTGAAGACTCTATAGCAGGGGTTCTTAAACTTTTTCAGTCTGGAATCCAAATGAGAAAGTCTGTTTTCCTGGGACACAAGCTTAGGAAAATATGTGACTATATGTAAATATCGGTACATTTCATTGCCCTTATGCCTAAAAAAAATGCAATATAGACCAAAACAATGAAATACACATTAATATATTTTCCTGTTTATTTTTCCTCATTAAAAACACTCTTACATACCTGTCTAGGTTGGAACTGATGCTGTTAAAATAAAATACAATAAATAATTCCATTCTGAACTGGGATGAACGGATTGATCACATCACACAGATGTATAACAGAACACACACACACAGGCGTTTTGATCGTGCAACCCTAAGTACAGATAAAAAAAATGATCTACCCTACTGTACATCTTAAGGTATAAAGTATTGTTGATAGAGGGTCTAGGTTGAAACTGTTGCTCTTAAAATAAATATTTTTTTATTCTGAACTGGAATAAACATCTACTGCTTTCTCAGTCAGGCAGGAGACCGCTTCCTGCTGCAGATGAGCAACCCAGAACTGTGTGAGTGTTTGTTTCAAAACGCATCTTGCTTCAATCAGTTTATTCCAGTTCAGAATAAAAGTTACTATTTGTAACAGCAACAGTTCCAACCTAGACTTGTTTTCAACAATTTCTAGAATAAAATGTAAAAATGTTCATCTTCATCTGTACTATTTCTTGGGGTTGCACTATCAGTAGCTAGTTAGCTTGCTTTGGCTAACGTTAGCTATTAGCTGTGTAACGTTACAAAGCCAGGGGATTATTTGAAAGAGAAACTCACATCTACTACTCTGAGAGAGAGAGAGAACTCCCTTTATTTCTGCTTATCGCCACCTGTTATAAAATGACAACAACACCTTGCTAGTTCACTGACTTTTCCACGTTCGAATCACTGTTTCCTGAAGTATTCTGCCCTTTTCTGAAAGAACTCCCTGGGTTTACTGTCATGTTGTGCCTGGATGTTTGGTCAGGACATGTCATTTTATTTTCATTTGTTTGTTTTGAAAGACTCATTACTAAACACTTCCCCATACAAAACGCATTGTGGGCGCTTCTCGTTATTTCTCAAAGTTAGTATGAAAGAGACAAAAAGTCATCACTGTATTTGCGTTTCATGACGATTGAGCTCAGTCAGAACATGTGGCTAGCATGAGTCCATTTCATGAAAGCGGTGAGTGATGGGGAGTGGGAATAACAAGTCAGTGGCTTGAACGACAGCTTATGAGTTGCGGAGTCATCTTCAAGAAAACTGCAGAAAAAAGATCTGGTGAACAGCGAAGCACACGGGCATCTCCCTCCACCTCTCCCACTCAGCTGCCAAACTGAGCAAAGACTGCTGATAAGCATAGAGCGCACTGAACCGAGAGCGCAGTTGCATTTGGCCAAATCAAATTCCAGTAATTAGTGAAAAATATATATATTTATGTTGTGACCAACCATTAAAAGGTTGGGTCGCGACTCATACTTTAAGAAATGCTGCTCTATAGGCTATATTTCTGTTGAATTTGTGACACTATCGTGGAAGGACCACCAGAGGGTAGGCTGTTCATACGGATTGTAGCCCAGCCCAGCATGTGAGTCAAGGTGATCAGAGGCAATTAAGCACAGCTGACGGTACTAATGAGCTATTCTCTTTCCCCTACAAGAGACAGGAGGGAACCGGCAGAGAGGGAAGAAAGAAAAGAGTGTTTGCTTCTACAGAGGAGAGGACGTACCTTTCGGAAGGGAGAAGAAGGGGACACACCACCTTTTGGGGATAGTCACCACGGATCCGGACGACCACCCGAAGGGAGCTCCATGGAAGGATCGGGAAGGCGGTGACACACCCGTGATTTATGTTATAGTTTAAAGATACTCAAATTCTGTTACTTGTTCTTTAAAAAAAAATTATTAAACCCCTTTTTCGTGGTATCCAATTGTTTAGTAGCTACTATCTTGTCTCATCGTACGGGCTCGGGAGAGACTAAGGTTGAAAGTCATGCATCCTCCGATACACAACCCAACCAAGCCGCACTGCTTCTTAACACAGCACGCATCCAACCCGGAAGCCAGCCGCACCAATGTGTCGGAGGAAACACCGTGCACCCGGCAACCTTGGTTAGCGCACACTGCGCCCGGCCCACCACAGGAGTCACTGGTGCGCGATGAGACCGGCCAACCCCTCCCTGACCCGGACGACGCTAGGCGATTGTGCGTCGCCCCACGGACCTCCCGGTCAGATACGACAGAGCCTGGGCGCGAACCCAGAGTCTAAGCTGGCGCTATAGCACGGTGCCCTTACCCGCTGCGCCACCCGGGAGCTGTGTTCCTTGTTCTTGTGAAGATTTGTGTTTTCCTTGGGATATCATCCTTGATTGTGTTTGAGAACGTTGTTCAATAAAGAACCTGCTGCTGACTCATTTATTCACCTTTCCGCTTTAGAGCAACCTCCAAGTACTTGGACCATTCACATTGGTGGAGAATGCGGGCACTAGGTGGAAATGAAAGGAACCATTCAAGAAGGATGGATAACGCTCTACTACAACAGTTCATAAAGTCCCAGCAGACAACCATAGAACTCATGCAACAGCTGAGCCGACGAGAAGAACCGAGATTGAAGCCGAGAGCGGCTGCTCACGCCATCTTACCTCGCCTCTCAAAGGAAGATGATATTGAGACTTTCATCCTGATGTTCGAAAGGAGCCGTAAAGATGGGGCCGTAAAGTTCCATCAAAGGACCTACATGGCCAAAAATCCGTCCGTGCCCAGATCTTTGCACTCCTATGGCTAACGAAACAGTGGCTGGAGCCCGGGAAGGGAGTAGGACATGTCGTAGAGACGCTCGTAGTGGACAAAATTTTGAGCGTTATCCAGGCTGTGGAAACGTACCGATTTACATGGGAGTTGTTAAAAGGAGGACCGGAAGGACTTTGCCAAGCCCGTTCCCTGACTAACCCCGGCATATCATCCACCGACACGACCGAACCCGCTCCGGATGTGGGAGAAGTCATCACCCACACAACAGGGTCAGTGTTATAAATGCCAGCCTCCGGACCATTACGACCCACAATGTCCCAGAAAGGATGAGTCCATGGCCACCAAGTCATCGCTGCCTGTCCCCACGCATCCCGGTCCGAGAGGGGAGGATCAGCTCTGTTGGTTAGCAGAAATAGCCCCAGCCCCAGAGATTCCAGTTCAAACAGAAGAACGAGATGTGGTAGCCATTCTCGACTCGGGAAGTATGGTCACATTAGTGGAGGAGCAGATGGTGACCACAGCAACACTGCTACCAGACAAAGTAGCTGTGTCCATGGAGACACCCACTATTACCCCACCGTGAGTCTGTCCATTCTCACCCCGAAAGGAAGGTGTACAGTCAGGATGGGGGAAAGTACCCCAGCTGAAAGTGCCTTTATTGATCGGGAGAGACTGTCCCCTATAGAAGGAGCTTCGGCAGATGACGTTAAGCACCGGACAAAGAGGATCAGGTCTCTCTATCACACGCCATGAGCCGGGCCACTGTACGGGGGCAGGAAAGCAGAGGAAGAAAAAGACGAAGCCCAAGGTAGTAGCCCTACAAGGAAACATAGACTTGGCCTCGTCCTCTGGAGCAGAGGAAGAAATACAGACCCAAGGCCTCTGACAGCTATTCCAGGAAACGTCCGATGAATACACCTGCGAAGGGTTATACACGACGGAGGAAGGAAGGAGCCACCAGAGGCTAAGGGCTATATTTGAAGCCCCGTCAGAGGGAGCATGGAAGGGATTCTCCTCGGGCACCCTCGACAGGGATGGGAAACAACCTGCACACCCCTCTACCGAGGTCAACCTGCCCCAAGAATTAAAGGAACAGTTTGGTACCTCTCAGCATAGAGACCCAGACCTACGGGAAGCCATGCGGAAGGTGAAGGTGTCGACGGGAGGAATATCGACGGTTCAGGTGAGCCCTCTCTTCCCTACGGCCTTTTGTGTTGGGTCATGCAACGAAGGGGTGAAAAACAGGAATTACTAATGGTGCCTAGACCATACAGGGATACTGTCCTACGGCTAGCCCATTCCAATGTCCTAGGAGGACACTTGGCACGGGGCAAAATTATCAACAGAATTATGCAGAGGTTCTATTGGCCCCGTGGTACCCGAGATGTGGCCAGGTATTGTAGGACGTGTGATCAATGTCAGTGTACAGCCCCATGGCCACACCTGCGTAATCCTTTGATTCCTCTTCCCATTATAGAGACTCCCTTCGAACGCATAGCTATGGACCTCGTGGGACCCCTCCTGAAATCCACCAGAGGACACGAGTACATCCTGGTTGTCGTGGATTACGCTACACAGTTACCAGAGTCCATACTCCTTCGCAACATGTCATCAAAGGGAATCGCAGAGGAATTGTTCATGCTGTTCTCCCGGGTGGGCCTTCCCAAGACGATCCTAACTGACCAGGGAACCCCGTTCATGTCCCGGTTGATGAAGGACGTGTGTCGGTTATACCAGGTTCAACAGGAACACACAAGCATATTCACACAACAGTCTGTCTGCGGGTGGAACGAGTGGACATAATTATTAAAAGCATGTTGAGAAGAGTGGTGTCCAGAGACAGGAAAAACTGGGACATGCTTCTGCCCCATTTAACGTTTGCCAGGCGAGAAGCACCCCAGGCGTCCACTGGATTCTCCCTCTTCGAATTGCTCTATGGCAGGCCTTGTCGAGGGATCCTCGACTTAGCCAAGGCCCAACCATGCCCGTTCTGGTTGATGATAGAACGTTACCCTGATGCGGGACTGCCTGTCGGCAGTCTGTCGGCAGTCTGGCCCATAGTAAAGGAGCAAATGGAGAAGACTCAACGGACTCCCAGGGAGTTCACCATGGGAGAGAAAGTGATGGTACTCGTGCCCATGGCCAAACATTGTTTGCTGGTGCAGTGGAGGGGGCCCTACGAGGTAACAGAAAGGGTCTCACCGGTCAATTACCTCATCAAGCAACCAGATAGGAGGAAGAATGTCCAACTCTATCATATCAACCTGCTGAAGAAGTACCATGGGAGAGAGGAGGATGTGGCTTTGAGGCCTGTGGAGGACAAGGAAAGAGAGGAGGCCCTGCTACAGGTGGGCTGTGGTCAAACACTCCTGCCAGCGCAGTCGAGACAGCTGGACAAGCTGATTATGCACTTCGGCAGGGTATTCTCACCCTTCCCAAAACAAACGGATGTCCTGTTTCATCATATCCACACTGAACCCAGGAAGATGGTGCATATCCGGCCTTACAGGATTCCTGAGGCCCATCGAGTCATCGCAAAGAACGAGTTAAGGGAGATGCTTCCTGCCACTTCCTGCGACTACGGTCAGTGCTTGTGAGCCTGGAGGCTACAGGGCTGACGGGAAATCCCAAAAAATGCTGCCTGGGTCTGTCCGAAGCGGAATACCTGGGATACACCATGGAGAACGGAAAAATATGCCCACAGGCAGAAAAAAACAGGGCCATTCGGGACTGGCCCCAGCCCCAGACGAAGCGGAACGTCCAAACCTTCTGGGGATAACGGGATATTACCTCAAGAAAAACCTGCCAAACCGTGTAGCGTGAAAGGACGAAACGGAAGACGCCTTCCAGTTGCTAAAAGAGAGCCTGTGCTCTGATTCAGTCCTGCAGGCTCCTGACTTCTCCCAAGAGTTCATTGTGCAGGTAGAAGTCTCAGATACGGTGCTCGGGCCATCCTAGCTCAGGGTGAAGGCAAAGCAGAGAGGCCTATTCTCTTTATAAGTAGGAAGCTCAGTGATCAGGAACAGAGATATGCTACCGTAGAGAAAGAAGCCCTAGTCATTAAGTGGGCCCTCGATTATCTCCGGTACTACCTACTCGACGTAGGTTTGCCCTTGTTGTGGACCATGCTCCCCTCATGTGGATGGTCAGTAAGAAAAACAATAACAACAGAATAGCCAGATGAACTCTTGCTTTACAACCGTTCTCTTTCCATGTCATCCAAAGGGCTGGATTGAGGAACGGAAATGCGGACGCGCTGTCCCGACACGACCAAGACTGCGTGTCTGGCGCCTGGCCATCCGTTCTTGAGGGGGGAGGTATGTGGAAGGACCACCAGAGGATCCGGGCTGGGCTACTGTCCGTAGGAGCATGTGAGTCAAGGTGATCAGAGGCAATTAAGCACAGCTGACGGTACTAATGAGATATTCTCTTTCCCCTACAAGAGACAGGAGGGAACCGGCAGAGAGGGAAGAAAGAAAAGTGTTTGCTTCTACAGAGGAGAGGACGTACCTTTCGGAAGGGAGAAGGGGACAACCCACCTTTTGGGAATGGTCACCACGGATCCGGACGACCACCCGAAGGGAACTCTCCATGGAAGGATCGTGAAGGTGGTGATACACCCGTGGTTTATGTTATAGTTTAAAGATGCTCACCTTGTGTTCCTTGTTCTTGTGAAGATTTGTTGGGATATCATCCTTGATTGTGTTTGAGAAGAAAAAATTACATCAATAGAGAACTTTGTTCAATTAAGAACCTGATCCTGACACGTTTATTCCACCTTTCTTTAGAGGAACCTCCAAGTACTTGGACCGTTCACACTATGCCATGAATAACGTACCGTAGGCCAAATTGCCACTTCTCCAGATGCACAATATTTTTTTGTGGGAGTTTTTGAAAAGAAAAGTAAATCAAATGAAGTGCAGATTCTCCATTTTTATAGCTGTGAAATTTCCTACATTGCAGTAGCCAATCTGAATCTACCGCGAATAAGAGTAAATGCGCATTCCGAGCACAACGCACACACGCTATAACAAGATAGTATCAGGGAAGGGTTAACGTAGGCTGTTTGTAATTTATATAGTATTGCCATCACTTTACAGTAGCACACAACCACTGTGTAGACACTAAAGAGGGTCATTGTAGGGTCTGACCTGCAATGATTCCATTTGTGTTATTTCATAGTTCAGATGTCTTCACTATTATTCTACAATGAAGAAAATAGTAAAACATTATAAAAAACCCTTGAATGGGTAGGTGTGTCCAAACTTGACTGGTACTGTATGTTGTCCTTTGTCTTGGTTCATTTTTTAAATTATTTTTTTAAAGGTTGTCATCCAGTAGGCTTTGATTGCATTGCCAATATCCTCGCCTACCTGGAAATTCTGTAAGAGTATTGTGGATAACAATTATTTGATGGTCCGATTGCATTCCGCCCCCTATTTAGGGGCATAGGATACAAGAAATGAATCAAGACCACTGGCTTGATTAAGCCTCCCCCATGTATATCTCACTAAGTCTGGATGTTTAAGCCTCCATATAGCAACTAGTTCTAAAGTATCCATGATATTCGTAATTTGCCTAAATGCATGAGGGTGATTATTTGTAGTGTGATTTCCTTGAACTACTTATGGCTGAGATCAAGTGCAGGGCGCCAAATTCAAACAACAGAAATCTCATAATTAAAATTCCTCAAATATAGAAGTATTTTACACCATTTTAAAGAAACTTGTTAATCCCACGATAGTGTCCAATTTCAAAAAGGCGTTACAGCGAAAGCACACCAAACGATTATGTTAGGTCACCGCCTAGTCACAGAAAAACACAGAGAAGATCCAGCTATTATGCATGGAATTATAGATACACTTCTCCTTAATGCAACTGCTTTACGGAAAAAGCACACCATGCAATAATCTGAGTACAGCGCTCAGACAACAAAACAAGCCGAACAGATACCCGCCTTGTTGTGGAGTCAACAGAAGTCAGAAGTAGCATTATAAATATTGACTGACCTTTGATCTTTATCAGAATGCACTCCCAGGAATCCCAGTTCCACAATATATGTTTGTTTTGTTCGATAAAGTCCATAATTTATGTCCAAATACCTCCTTTTGTTAGCGCATTTGGTAAACAAATCCAAACTCACGAGGCGCGGGCAAGTCCAGGTCAACGTTCAGATGAAAAGCTCAAAAAGTTATATTACAGTTCCTAGAAACATGTCAAACGATGTATAGAATCAATCTTTAGGATGTTTTTAACATTAATCTTCAATAATGTTCCAACCGGAGAATTCCTTTGTCTTTAGCATTGCAATGGAACACAGGTAGCTCTCACGTGAGCGCGCGTGATCAGCTCATGCCACTCTGGTAGACCCCTAACTCATTCAGCTCTCATTCCCCCCTCCTTCACAGTATAAGCATCAAACAAGGTTCTAAAGACTGTTGACGTCTAGTAAAAGCCTTAGGAAGTGCAATATGACCCCATAGACACTGTATATTCGATAGGCATTGACTTGAAAAACTACAAACCTCAGATTTCCCACATCCTGGTTGGATTTCTTTCTCAGGTTTTTGCCTGCCATATGAGTTCCGTTATACTCACAGACATCATTTAAACAGTTTTAGAAACTTCAGAGTGTTTTCTATCCAAATCTAATAATATGCATATATTAGCAACTGGGCCTGAGTAGCAGGCAGTTTACTCCGGGCACCTT
Source organism: Oncorhynchus nerka (assembly GCF_034236695.1). Taxonomy (NCBI): domain Eukaryota; kingdom Metazoa; phylum Chordata; class Actinopteri; order Salmoniformes; family Salmonidae; genus Oncorhynchus; species Oncorhynchus nerka. Next base: position 34,046,839 of record NC_088412.1, read on the forward strand.
ATTCATCCAAGCTACTCAATACTGCCTCCAGCCATAAGAAGTTTTTTAACATCCATTGGGGTACTGAGACATTTATTTTAATCTCCCACCATAATAATAGAGTAATTTGTTGCTTGTGAGTTTGATAGATTAGTGTATATATAATTTCAAAGTGTGGATCATCATTATTTGGATCATATAGATTAATTAGCCAACACTGTTTATTGTCCAATAGCATACTTAAAATGACCCACCTTCCATTTGGAGGCATGTTCTTGCTGCGTTCTCATGAAACAAGTATAGAACATTAATATATTACATTTTGAGAACATGGAAATCATGTTCTGTGCATGTTTGGTGGGACGTTTATGGAATATTCCCCTAACCCTCAAACTGGATCTAGGGAATGTTCTTGCAACATTCTCATGAAACGTGTCTTGATCATTACTATTTTTATATTCTGAGAACATTGTAACCACGTTCTAGACAAGTTCTGCTTGAAATGAATTATTAAGGGAATGTTCTAACTTTAATGCCAAAACAGGCTAAAAAGGTTCTCAGAGGGTTTCTGCTAACACAGGTTTCCCTAAAGGAGAACTGGACACTCAAACAGTAGGTGAACATTATGGGTAACATCCAAAAAACATTCTCTCTTCTTAGAATTGTTAGCTGGGTGCCTCTGTCTACTGACACTCCAGAATAGGAGCACTACTGGCACCAACTGGATACAGCTAGTGGTGAAGACTATAATATGAGAGGATTGTTACTGGTAAACTGGAGAAAACCTTATCACACAAATATTTAAAAAGCAATTATATCCAGTCAACGTATGCTACAATATTTCAACATGCATTTATTGTATTAGGCTACTAAAATTGTATCAGCATGTGAGGTAATTTCAGGGTGCCTGCCTGCATGTGCAGATTCCCCCTACTAATATGACAAGTGATGGATTAAAACACTGAAGCGTAACTGTCCTTGCCCTCAGATGAGTGTAGGCAAGAGGTCATCAGAGATCCGACCCAGGACGCAAGCTTTGCCATTGGTGTCTGGTATGTGCACCTAAAAATGATTTACCGATTGGACCAGCTTGGACTCGTCCTCTTTTAATTTAATGTGTGAGGTGATGAGAACTGCGCAAGCTTGTTAGCGAGAGCTTGTTATCTGTGTCAGCCAATTGCAACTCAATAAAACGTAGGCCTATAGCTTAGGCCGGCCAGGTCCAGCTGAAACTGGTTCAGGGTGCTCTCTTTTATGTGCCTGTGCTGCTGAGAGTGAGGCAAACTGACAGCTGCAACCAACCGTAGAAATATTGTAGTGAATTCGGGGGCCAGTTGAGAAACAAACCCAGGTCAAGTGACTGTCAAGCCAACACCTTAACCGTTACACCAAGAGGTCTGAACCTCTTGATGAGGTAGTTGGGTTAAGGCCACTACAATATAATCCATAGACGGCAGTTCCCATTCATTTTTTTTAGAAGCTGCTTGAGAGGCGCAGCGGTCTAAGGCATTGCATCTCAATGCTAGAGGTGTCCCTACAGACCCTGGGCCGTCCAGTCTGAATCAGTGGGTTCACTGATGGAGAGCAGGGTTGGAGGTGGGGGGTGGGGGCATCAGGACCTTACAATTTGTGAGGTTACAGCACGGTGCATTTCTATATTTTGTAGAAAAAAATATAAAGTTAAGTTCTACCCGACGACATCATCAAAAGTTAAAACATTTTAAAAACTGAGATTTTCAAACACTATGAGATTCACTGTGAGCAAGAAAAGCAAGAAAAGACCTTCCCTCCGGCTAGAACCTTTTTGCAGCGTTTGAAGATCACTGTTTTTCTTACTTTTAATCGTACCCTGTGATGTCACAGAGAAGTGTTTTTTTTAGGAGCTTTCTTCTTATCTTTGTAACCACAGATCATAAATAGAAACTTGCTGTTTTCACATATGTAGACACTGGTATGGTGCTGAAGACAATGAATATGAGCTTGAAAAGTGGCGGGATTGCTCTTTAACGTAACTCAAGATATTTTTCAAAGGGGAACACGCAAAGAGCATGCAATGGCTGAAATGTATGTAAACATATAAAACCTCTGACTTGAGGAACAGGAAGACCTGATTATGTACCTCTAGGTCTGGGAACACACCCTCAGCTACTGTAATCCACCAACTCAGGAATGAACTTTACTGTAAATTGTGTAAATTGAGTGTTCGATTAGAGGCGGATGAATTACTTTCTGTAACAACAATGACTAGATGGAGACGGATAACTATTTAGCAGCTTTAATGGTCAAATAACATTGATCACCATCAGCCACAACTCTAGAACTCTCTGTCACTTCCTGTATCACTAAAGCTTGTCCAACACAATTTAAGCATTGGCCAATTAAAAAAGAAACCTGATCATTAGTTACCATGTAAAGAATTAAGTAAACACAGTTATTTCCTTGAACACAGATTCACCATGTATAAGCAATGTGTATAAATGCAATATAAAACAGGTTCAGTTCACAGAATATAAATGCTTATGAAATAGTCTTACAGTTGTAACAACTATATTATTCACAGGTGGTGATGATAAACAAAATACTTGTCCTGTATATTAAAGACTGCACTTTATTTTTTACGGAACACTCCTCTAACAAAAATCACATGCCGTTTGATTCTTATAACTGCTTGATTTATTCTGATAAGCACAGTATTATTATATAGGAATGGTCCTATCATGTGTTCTTTGGCAACTATAAGCTGTTAAATAAAGCTGTTAAACTTAAAAGCAGAGAGTACTGTAATGAACTTTCAGACCTCAAATTGGCCCATAAAATTACTTGATTTTAAAATATGGCAACGGATGTAAATGAATCATTGGAGATGAGCTTGGCTGATAGTCATATCTTACAGACAGGGAGAGAATCATTTCTCTCTGAGTTCCACATGGCGGAAAAACCCTTTCTAGATGTAACAGAAGAACTGTGCTTTGTTTTATATAAAACACAGAAGATTTCAATTATGCCTGCTTGCGCTAGCAGCTCTGAAAAATAAATACACACAAGCAGTGAAATGCCAAAAGCTTAAAGGAAGATGGAAACAAAAAAACAAATTGATGCACTCATCATTGTCAAAATGAGCACAGTATGGCGAAGGTCCAGTGTGGGGCTAACTCCCCTCCTTCCAAACAACCCTGTTCGCCTCAGAACATCTTGCTTAGCGTCGCATTAGAAGAATACAGTGGATAATGGCTGTAAAAATGCAGACATAGTCTCAATTAGGAGATGTGTGACTTTGCTCATCCAGAGGGGTGAAGGGTCATTAGGAGACTTGGGATGTAGGGCCTCTCCTTTCCACAAATATAGTAGTGTTGCCAGCCTGTGTGAAGGCCTGGGATGAAGGAACATGGTAGGGGACACTAACTGGCAATGATGAACATCAACATAATGACAAACACTTCTTTGGGTGAGGGGCTGACATGTTATCCAATCAATAGTTTGTCTGAGGAGAAATGAATCATAAAGCTTAATGATTTATTTATAAATAAAAAACAATATAAAGTCAGTTGTGTCAATTTGCTAAATGTCACAAGAGCCTCACTTACCAGATCATTCACCTGCCCTTGAAAACATCCTCTAAATCTCAGTAATGAGCGTTTTATTCCCTACGATAAACTATAGGGGATGAAAATCTGTTTTTAGGTGGCAGTGCATGAGCTACAATCTTTCATAAATGGAAGATATGATATTCCCATCAATGATTTTGTACTTTAATTTGTAAAATACCCCAACATAATAATAATAATAACTGACTGATGATCAAGGAAACCTTTTGTATATGACCGGACTAAATTATTCACCTCAGGTCTGGTGACAAAAGACATGGCCTGGCCACACATTCCAGGCTGCTTCCGCTCCAGCACACATGCTCAATCCTGGGATTTCCCCTTTCAGAAGGAGAAAACGGTTACAATATCAACTCTTTTATGTCCTGGGAGAGATGGGAGGGGTAACTAGCTGGATAGAAGGAGAGCTAGCACTCACTCGGTTCGTCACTAGTTTCCTCAGCCACAAACTCACAATTATGTCTAAACCCCACCTATTTCTTCAATTGATCTTCTTAAAATTTTATTTTAAACATAACCCTAACCTTAACCACAATGCTAACCTTATGCCTAACCCTAAATCAAGACCAAAAAGCAAATGTTAGTTTTCATGAATTTTTCTACCAGTATCATGCTCTTTTTGTGAGGGTTTGACTAAATGGCATACAGTTTATGTCAGAATTGACCAATATTTACTTTTCATAGCAGGTTAGGATGTCTTACACGGCATGTTAGAAAAATTAACATAGCAGGTTAAGAGAATTAGGTTAAGGTTAGGAAAAAGGTTAGCATTACGGTTAGCTAAAATGCTAAACAATTTAACTTTCGGGATGAGAAACTTTAAGGGTGAAATTCAGACATCAGAGGAGGCTGGTGGGACGAGCTATAGGAGGATGGGCTCTTTGTAATGGCTGGAATGGAATAGATAGAATGGCGTCAAACGTGGTTTGATACAATTCCATATTTTCCATTCCAGCCATTACAACGAGCCCATCCTCCTATAGCTCCTCCCACCAGCCTCTGTCAGGCCCAATGTAGAATAAATATTATGATGGCTCAATAATACTAGCCCGCTAGTCATAGCCGATGGAAGTACGGGTGCTGCAGCCCCCCTAAAAAAATGTGACTGACCGCCTCGATTCGGTCTTTAAGTAGCAAAATTTGAAATTGTGTTTATTACATTGAATAAAAGTAGAGACTCAGAGCTAGAAAATTATATATCCTACACTACAGTTGAGGAACAATGGGAAAGTAATTCTGCTTTGAAAGTTGATCAACTTGTGACCTCACTGTTGAGAAAATGTCCCTTGAATCTTTTGGTACCTAATGGAGAGCTCTTCTTTGTTTACACCCATTCAGCATCGTTCACATTCTCTTAAGCTTTAGCCCCACCCATATCTTTAAGGATTCACATGTGAGGCTATGTACTGAGAAATCAAAGATTTCAAGACTAAAGTCTGGTTTATACTCTGGGTGTGTTTGTAAATTTAATCTGGAGTGCCAGAGTGTGCACTGGGCGTTCATAAATGCAGAGCGTTTCGCTCTCGGGGCATTCAGAGCGCACACTGGATGCTCTGCCCGAAAAGTAGGGTTGATCCCAGCATTCTGAACTAACATCAGTCAAGCACCCAAGCTAACTGGCTAACGTTGGATAGTTTGCTAGCTACTTCAAGACACAAATGAAAGAACAGTTCACTCTGACCATTTTACTCACCTAGCAGAGCTGGTTAGGCTGTTTTTATGTTATCCAGAGTGTTGGTGACTGCAACTGTGCTGCTGGCAACAATTGAATTTTTCTATTTTGAAAACAGTTACTGACACCGGCCAAATTCAACGAGTGTTGAGTGTTCGTAAATTTGTCAGTTATTTTGCGCTCTGGAACACTCAGACGAGAGTGCTCTGAAATTGGAGTAGATAGCCAGAGCGGATTTACCAGCTACGTCTATGTACAGTTGTCACAGTGACATCATAAACATTATATTGAAATAGTTACTTGCATAGTGGAGTCTTTTGTTTATCTAGGTAAACAATTAACCATAATCCCAACTCATAACGTTACTACACTGCATGAATCTGCAGGTAGCTAATCAAACAGGTTCAACGTTAGCTAGCTAACATTATGCTATAACTAGCAATGCAAATGAATCTGCAGGTAGCTAACCAAACAGGTTCAACGTTAGCTAGCTAACATTATGCTATAACTAGCAATGCAAATGAATCTGCAGGTAGCTAACCAAACAGGTTCAACGTTAGCTAGCTAACATTATGCTATAACTAGCAATGCAAATGAATCTGCAGGTAGCTAACCAAACAGGTTCAACGTTAGCTAGCTAACATTATGCTATAACTAGCAATGCAAATGAATCTGCAGGTAGCTAACCAAACAGGTTCAACGTTAGCTAGCTAACATTATGCTATAACTAGCAATGCAAATGAATCTGAGATACGAATAATATTACTACACAGATCATACACATAATGTTAGCTAGCTAGCCAGCCAGCTAACGTTAGCTAGCTAGCTAACAGTAAATCACCGAGCTGACAAGGTACAAATCTGTCGTTCTGCCCCTGAACAGGCAGTTAACCCACTGTTCCTAGGCCGTCATTGAAAATAAGAATTTGTTCTTAACTGACTTGCCTAGTTAAATAAAGGTAAAATAAAATAAAAAAATAAAGTCTCACTTAAAATGAAAATGACTTTCTGACAAAATTAGAAACTTGTAATATCTGAAAATGTTGCTAGCTAGACTCTCTTACCCGTATACATGGATGGGTGCTTCTACCTCTCTGTCACGGATGCCATGGTTACCCTTAGTTTGAAGAAGTAATCCAGAGACAGGTGTTTTATACAACAGGCTTCTATGTTCTCTTTTCGACAGAGTCAAAAAGAGAAAATTATCTCAGCCAATCATGGCTAGTGGTGAAGGTTGCCCTCTTTTTCTGTGGCTAAACAAAAAAAAATCATATTTACCGATGGCATACAAGTTTGTTAATAAGACACATGAAAGTTCACATGTTCCAGAAGGCATTTCTGCCAACAAAACGCATTTTGATAATAGAAAAAAAGTATCAGTTCAAATGGCGCTCCTGTGAAGTAGTAACGAGCGACATATGCCTAGTTTCCTGAAACGAGTCACAAATATGAATAAAACTATTTTTTTATAAAAAAATACAACATTTGGGGGGGAAATTACAATTCTTCACAAAGATCGTGCACTGGGCCTTTACTAAGTCCTGTATTAGTGGACCGATATAGCCGTCTGTAGCGAGGGGAGACAAGGATCTAAAATTAAATGTTTTGTGTATGGTGAACAATAATGCAATTATTATGGTAATATATCACTCATTAAATAACACTGTATTGATGTCCAGAGTGACTAGAAAGAGAGTACATGATCCCAATATTGTCCCTAACAACAATAACCATTAATACACTGAGGACAGAACAGAGATGCGTCACAGGGCAACTTCTGAAATATCTTCTTATTAAAATGAGGAAGGATATTTTCTTTGGCAACTCAAGCAAGAGGAGATTGCTATAAGGGTTATTTTATTTTCTGTAGCTCATTTTGGCTCAGTAATGACTATTTGCTTAGTCTTTTGGAAGGAAGAAAAGAGGCAGAAAGGGGAGACCAGGGCCCGTCCAGACACTTCTTGCTTGACGGACACACCTCAGTCTCGAGTGCCTCGGCTGAGCAGCTCGCTGAGGTCCAGAAACGTCGCTCTAATTAGTGGGAGCTGAGCGCATCTCTCCGGCCCAACAATGGAGGCCTGGAAGTGGCTTTGTTCACCAGGCTCACCCAGTGTTGTGGGTGTCACTGTCCTGAGGATTGTCTGGAATGGTGTTTTCTATTCAAATTTAGGGCAAAATAGCTTCCATGTTAAATGAAAATATGCTGAATTATATTGAATAAAGCCTTATAGGGCCTATTAAAAATGGTTTGCCAGAGTATCAAGTTCCAAGTTTGACAATTCTGAATGAGGAGCGAAACCCTTATTTTGAATTCTTGATTTTGCTTAATGACTGTATATATAAATGGACAAAGCCATTGATCACGTGACACCATTCATTCCTAGGTGAAGACTCAATAGCACACTGAAGCCAAATAAGATGTACAAGAGGAAGTGATGTTGTAGACTAGCTTAATGCTTGAGTTTTTTTAGTTATTTAAGTAGGCAAGTCAGTTAAGAACAAATTCTTATTTTCAATGACTGCCTAGGAACAGTGGGTTAACTGCCTGTTCAGGGGCAGAACGCCAGATTTGTACCTTGTCAGCTCGGAGGTTTGAACTTGCAACCTTCCAATTACTAGTCTAACGCTCTAACTACTAGGCTACCCTGCCACCCCGTAACTCAAGTTGACAGCCATTGGCAGCTAAATGATCCTTATAAACTTCTTCTGTGTGCGATTTAAAAACAAATAATAGGTTCAAGGACATAGAGTTGAAGTTTGGTGCAAAAAGAAATTCAGTTTTCACAATTCCTGACATTTAATCCTAGTAAAAATTCCCTGTTTTAGGTCAGTTAGGATCACCACTTATATTAAGAATGTGAAATGTCAGAATAATAGTAGAGAGAATTATTCATTTCAGCTTTTATTTCTATCATCACATTTCCAGTGGGTCAGAAGTTTACGTACACTCAATTAGTATTAGGTAGCATTGCCTTTAAATTCTTTAACGTGGGTCAAACGTTTCAGGTAGCCTTCCACAAGCTTCCCACAATAAGTTGGGTGAATTTTGGCCCATTCCTTCTGACAGAGCTAGTGTAACTGAGTCAGGTTTGTAGGCCTCTTTGCTCGCACATGCCTTTTCAGTTCTGCCCACAAAGTTTCTATAGGATTTAGGTCAGGGCTTTGTGATGGCCACTCCAATACCATGACTTTGTTGTCCTTAAGCCTTATTTTGAAAGTATGCTTGGGGTCATTGTCCATTTGGAAGACCCATTTGAGACCAAGCTTTAACTTCCTGATGTCTTGAGATGTTGCTTCAATATATCCACATAATATTCCTTCCTCATGAAGCCATCTATTTTGTGAAGTGCACCAGTCTCTCCTGCAGCAAAGCACCTCCACAGCGTGATGCTGCCACCCCTGTGCTTCACAGTTGGGATGGTGTACTTCGGCTTGCAAACCTCCCCCTTTTCCTCCAATCATAATGATGGTCATTATGGCCAAACAGTTCTATTTTTGTTTCATCAGACCAGAGGACATTTCTCCAAAAAGTATGATCTTTGTCCAAATGTGCAGTTGCAAACCCGAGTCTGGCTTTTTTTATGGCGGTTTTGGAGTAGTGGCTTCCTTCTTCCTTGCTGAGCGGCCTTTCAGGTTATGTCAATATAGGACTCGTTTTACTGTGTATATAGATACTTTTGTACCTGTTTCCTCCAGCATCTTCAATAGGTCCTTTGCTGTTGTTCTGGGATTGATTTGCCCTTTCACACCAAAGTACATTCATCTCTAGGAGACAGAACGCGTCTCCTTCCTGAGCGGTATGACGACTGCGTGGTCCCATGGTGTTTATACTTGTGTACTATTGTTTGTACAGATGAACGTGGTACTTTCAGGTGTTTGGAAATTGCTCCCAAGGATGAACCAGACTTGTGGAGGTCTACCGTTTTCTTTCTCAGGTCTTGGCTGATTTCTTTTGATTTTCCCATGATGTCAAGCAAAGAGGCACTGTGTTTGAAGGTAGGCCTTGAAATACAGTTTTCCATGTTGATTCAACGTCATCGCATTTAAATTGTTTGATAAAATGACATGGAAAAACATTGATTCCCCCGTTTTTGCTCAGTTCATCTAGCTACTTTAAAAGTCTATGTTACCCCTCTGGTGTATTGCGTAACGTCTGCTTCCAACTCACTCTCAAACACGTAGATCCCCTGAACGCAGCTCACTCTCCAGATCCCAATCACCTGAATTCTGATCACCTGTTCACACACTTGTATGTCTTAATCACACACTATATAGTTCAGTTCTTTGCACCCCATCATTGGGTGGTGGCGGTTTTGTTTGTGTCACACTTCTATTCGGAGCTCTGGTTTTCCCGTAATTTAAACCTCCTGTCTATGATAGTTTTTGCCTGCCTCACTAACGACGCCTTTTGCCTTTTCCCTGCCTGTACTTTATCGGATTTCCTGTTATCAACCTATTGCCCGATCTCCCGGAAAATGTTACTAGCCTTTTCCCTGCCTGTACTCTTGCCTTTTTGGACCCCCTGTGTATGACCTTCTACCTGCCCCTGGACCCAGCTACCTGCCGCCTCCTGTGGTCCTTTACAAATAAACACCTGCTGCGCCCTGCGCTTGAAATCAGCTCTCTGCCTCCCATCATGTTCATTACATATTGGAAGCAATTATTGGTAGGCTACTATGATTGTCCTCAAAAACACTTTTATATTCACATGAAAATTGACCACGAAGATTACACTTTTTCCATTCACTATAATGGGGGATCCTGTTTTCTGCTAACAATGCCTTCAGTTACCCACTAAAAAATATATATAATAATAAAATATTGCCTGCAGTACCGCGGTCGGCCTTGACCTTCCATCTTAAATGCGAGGGGGCTGTTGTTCTCCCTGGTTTTGCTTCACATTTAGGCCTAATAACGTTTATCCAATGTTCTGTGCACAAAAATATCCCAATTTCTCTCTCATGGCATAAACTAATGGATGGTCTGATGCGCTCAAAGATTTTTAAAATTTAATCTTGGTCGTCACGCTATTTGTGTAATTATGTAATACTCATTTCTGCATAGAAATCGAATTATTCATTGAGATATAAATTAGAATCCACATTCAGTGCGACCAGACTCTTGCAGAATCCTATTGAATTTCCTCCTACTGGCTCTTTCGCTCACTCTCTCTTTTCTCTGAATCCCATGAGATCGAGAGTAGCCACTGCAGCTGCTATTCACATTTACGAAGTAATTGTTAATGAAAAGTCACTGCGCCATTATGTTGTCCGCAGGATCATTGTTCATTTTCCCATCGCCATTGAAAACTATATTGAGGACCCGAGTGTTGCTATTCAGGATCTGTTGCCTGGTTACTAATAAAGGGGGAAATCACCCACTGTATTGGCCAAGATGGGCCGCAAGCCGGCCCTGTGTAACAATGCAACTTTTGTAAAAAGGCGTTAATACAAGTTAATGACGCTTGTTCAACAAAACATTAATGGACTTCTTCACGGCATAAGACTGCGAATGAGAGGGACTGCCTCAGCACTGCACTTTAACATGTGTGTGTTTTTGTTCTTGAGAAACTCAAAGCCTTGTGTCCACTCCACACACACAAGCAAATGCGTGGTTTATCTTCCCACTGAGAGGAAAATATCAACGGCTAATATGTGTAGGACTAAGCAGTGTATATTCATTCTTGAAGTGTGATTTATTAATACTTAATCTTCATCATACTGAATGGGTACATGATTAATTGCCACATCAACATGACTTGAATGGTTCTGTCTGCAATAACGGCTGCTGGATTATGTATATAGTTTCCTCACAACATGGGAGAGGGAACTCATTGCAGTGGGGCTCTTGGAGCTTTGTGGATTTCTGACATTCTTTTCACTCTGACGTTTTTAAGCGGGCAATTTGGTAACGGTCCCATTTGTTGCACCCGCTTTTTAACTGAAGCGGACAAAGCTGTAGGTAGTCCTGTCACCCCGAGCAGAATAAAAAGAATCAAAGGATTTTTCCCTTAAATGGACTAATTTTCTCCTCGAATTATGAAAGTAATGGCAAGGTAACAGCCTGTGCTCTGTACCTAACGGCTTAATGCCTGCTAAACCCTTCCACGTGGCTCGACTAGTCGTGGCAATTAGAGCTCATTATAGACTCATAAAGGATCTCATTTGTGGGATTACTTAATAGACAATGACATTTTATCTTGCACAATTCTGGAAAAATAATATTGGAGCTAAGATGGTGTGATGAGGGCGCGCGCCACACATCATTCCGGCTGGTTTGTTCTCTCTCTCCCTCTCTCTTTCTTTCTTCTCTTTCTGTATATCTTTATTTCTTTCTTATATATATATATATATCACTCTCACTCTCTCATTTGAAACAGTTCTCCGTACCATAACAACCCAGAGCGCCCCTCGTGTCATACGCTGTGTTCACTTTATTATAGCAATTACAGTCTGCGTGACAGACGTGTTTGTTTTCTGTCATTTATTCCATCTTAAAGTCATATTCTAATTCGTTTAAAGATGCCAATTCGTATCAGCACTGGTCACCCACTGGTTGCTCCCCCAAATTAGCAGAAAAACACAGACAACGAATTGACCATGTTCCCTTCCCTATAAAGCTAATTTACACGTAGAGCAAAACAGACATAAACCCCACAAAAATATAAGTGTATGATCTTGGAGACATAGTTCAATTGGAAAATGTGCAGCCAACCTGGTGCTGTTTATAGTCAGTCCAGTTTGACCTCCGTATTGTAATCCTTAAACTGAACTATTGTAGCTTGTAGGCCTACTTACCATTTGTTTGATCAAAAGGCTAAATGGATGTTTGCGCCTGTAATGTTTGCGCCATTAAAACTCGCAAAGGGCGCGCGCGGCTCGCCTTCCCGCGCTCTGTCTGGAGGTTCGAGGCGTTTGTCCGCAGATGAAAGTAGAAGTTAAACCCACTGGTGACTCACCCGCCTGGAGATCAAACTCGATAATTATTGTCACAAGATAAGGGATTAACATATTTCTGAAATAGCTGCCTGTTTACCCGGCATAAACCCAACATAACAAACACTTTCTAATTGAATCCTAATCACTGTTATATAGGCACCACCCAGACGGCAGGCATTCATAATTCTTAAACGTTGGACCCGAAATCTTTACCAAAAGGACGCATGCAGTGTATGATTATTCTGCAATTATTAGTCCGTTTAGTCACGAGATTTACAACCACAAATAAACTTTCACATATAAAGTAGACGTACGCTTATTGTCACCATATACAAGGATAGGGCAATACAATTATGTTAATTATAAAGTAAATATCTAAGCATAATTTGCTCAATAATGGGAATTTTGTATCAAAACGAATAACCTGCTACAGTGTTATGGACGATCAAGTCTGTGGTTATACAGTACCAGAGTTATAATTCGTTTGGAAATGTCACCCTTAGCCCTTAAGACAACTGCTCACATTCTAGATGATAATGCGGTTTTTTTTGTATCTCAGTTTGCTGAAAGCTGTATTTAGAGACTGACGATTGATATGATGATGGAGGTTGATATGGTGGTTGGGGCTTTTCAACTCCAATAGGCTATTTCAGATGTTTGTAATTAAGTTTTATCTATAGACCTACTCTTATATGAATAGATGTAACCTATCGGTCAAGTTCACCTTTGAATCGAACGTGAACAGGTGTAGGCCCTACAGCCAATTTTGGGGGAAACATTGCAGAAGTGCGCACTATTCAAATCAAATCAAATTGTGTTGGTCACATACACATGGTTAGCATATGTTATTGGGAATGTAACGAAATGGGTCACCCACGCGTCACCAAGGCAGCTGATGATACTAGATACATATTACTTTGCTAACTAACTTTGCTCAATCACATTATGTTTTTGTGTGACTTGTTATTAACATGGTTTTTCATTTGTGGTCAAATTAGCGAATGTGGAAATTTTGATTGGAAGTTCTCTGAGGCATCACGTGGTTTTGCAGAAGAGCATACTGAGCCGGGTGCGCACGTGGATGACGCTAGGGCCAGCCCTCTCCGGGGTCCCTTTTGTTTAACTATCAAACATAAGCACCTTCCGAGATCCCAAGGGCTTCAGATGACAAAACGGCCAACAGCTTGTGCAAGGATCAATACTGACCGCGTATCGTTCTGCAGCCATGTCTAGGTCATTTTATGTCGACTCTTTGATTATCAAGGACACGGTGCGACCCATACCTCTTAACGAGCATCCACGACAAGACTTTCTCTTCCCCATCAGTATGCACTCGCCCACCATGATGACGGTCACCGCGCCAGTGTGCCCGTCCAGGAAAAGCGGCACTTTCTGCGTCTGTCCGCTTTGCGTCACGTCCCACCTCCACTCTCCCCGCAGCGGCATTTCGATGCTGAAGAGTCAGTTCCCGAGAGCGGAGCCCCAATATTGTCAGAGGATATCACACCACCAACAGTCTCCGCCACTTGCGCACCCGTCTGCACGCCCTGTCTGCACGCCTGTCTACAAGCCCATGTACAGCGTCACAGACCCCATGAGTTACCACTGTCTCTCCATAGGTAAGACTATATGCTCTCTGACCACCTGTATCTGCAATATAACAATCTGTCAATTCAACCTTTGAAATTAGAGCGACACATTTTAATTGAACCACTACATCATGTCTGTTAGTTATTTAGTATATCCAATTACGCACAGTAAAACCAATGCAATGTATTGCATAAAACATGTACTGCAGTGTTAGAAATTTGGAATAGAACTATAATGGTTGGCTAAATTGTTGTCCTGTCTCCATCAGGCCCCTCTGAGAGCAGTCACATCCAGAATGGCAAGAGAATGCGCACGGCTTTCACCAGCACACAACTATTGGAACTGGAGAGGGAGTTCTCCTCCAACATGTATCTTTCCAGGCTCAGAAGAATTGAAATAGCAACTTATCTGAACCTCTCGGAGAAACAGGTGAAAATCTGGTTCCAGAACCGGAGGGTGAAACACAAGAAGGAGGGCAAGGGCACACAGAGGAGCGCGCACAACGGTTGTAAGTGCGCAAGCGGTCACATGGATTACCCAAGGTCTGAGGACGAGGAATCTTTATCCCCTGCATCAGCGTCAGAGGAGAAACATATCTCCCCAATCTGAGGGCATCTCAGACTGTCACTGCACAGACTTCCATTACACTACTGGCACTTAGTCTACCATGGTTCATCACGAATTCTGCAACACCAGACGACCTCCGGGCCATGAGATGCTACTTTCAGTCTGAGAAGAAGTACTGGAAATATCATTGGTTTCCCCTGGTTACATTATCTAGGCCTATTCGTGCGTTCATTTTATGTTAACTGTGAATACATGTTTTATTTGTTGAAACATTTTTTTTCAAACAGTGACGCTAAATCCTTCAGGGTTCAACCCAACGTCAAAGTTGTACCTCCTCAGTGGTTGTCATACGATGCTTGATATCATTCTTATCAGTGTAAATATGATGGCCGTTGATCCACTCTGTTTCAGTTCTTATTTTTCCACGTGAAATTGTATGTACATAGTAGACTAGTATGTGTATATAATATGTATATTTGTATTTATTCTAATAAAACATTGGTGAGTTGTATCTCAGACAAAACATTTTTATTTTAAGGGTTGGCATGGTAGATCTTTGATGCAATCCTTACAGGCTATCGTCATAGCATATTAGTAGAGCTTTTGTGTTTGATATATTTGTCAAGAAATGTATGTTTAGTCTGTATTTTGACATTTTTTTAATTTAATATAATAATTACACACATTTTATCATGAGACCATTTCAAAGAGCATATTGGACGTCATCACAGGCAGGTGACCAGAGACGCTAAGATAAACAGTATCAGATTTCCATCCACGTTAACCTTAACTTACATCCCGAGGAAGATACTCTAGTACAGGGATCATCAACTATTCAGTCGCGGGCTGATTTGTTTTCTTGTGTGGATGGTCGTGGTAACATAATTACAAATGCGTAGATTGCAAATTGACCGCAAGAAACGCAAACAGAATGTTTGATTAAAACAACCATTGCTTACATTTGTATGTGATCACGTCTGTGGGAATACTTGGGAACAGATTCCCCCAAATTAAAATCGATTGGAGCTGATTTTTAGTCTTTATGTTCTATTTCTTTGCTCAGAAAACTTGTGAAGTCAAATAAAACTACCCACGGGCTGCCAGTTGGGAAACCCTCCTCCATTATGTACACTGAGTTTACAAAATATTATGAACACCTGCTCTTTCCATCTCATAGACTGACCAGGTGAATCCAGGTGAAAGATGATCCCTTATTGATGTCACTTTTGAAATCCACTTTAATCAGTGTAGGTGAAAGGGAGGAGCCAGGTTAAATAAGAATGTTTAAGCCTTGAACGGGTATGGTTGTAGGTGCCAGGTGCACCGGCTTGTGTCAAGAACTGTTTTGTTCATCATGCTTAGGGTCATGTATAAAAATGCTGAGCAGGCCATTATTTTGGCTACCATGGCTATATGCCCCTATCGGATGACAATGCCCCCATCCACGGGGCATGAGTGGTCACTGATTGGTTTGATGAGAATGACAATCATATGCCATGGCTGTCTCAGTCATCAGCTCTCAACCCAATAGAACACTTATAGGAGATTTTGGAGCGCGCATGAGCCAGATTTTTCCACCATCATCAACAAAACCTACCAGCTCTCACAGTCTCACGTCAGAATTAGACGTTCATCCATGTTTCTCAAACATCAATATTCAAAGTGTTTAACTTTAAGGTTAGTAATCTATACTCATTTTAAGAAGATCAATAATCGCTGGTTTAAAAATCTTAAAATGTCAGTATGTTCCTTGGACTAGGGTATGCAGTGTCCAACCCACAGGGGGATGCTCCTACTTGGGTTAACCACGTTGTTGTGTCCCTCTCTGAGGAGGTTGATAAAGAGTTCATTCACTGTTCATGAACTATACTGGCACTTAATGAGAGTTCACTTGTTTTCTATACTTAACAACTCTCACTCACACACATTCTCATCAACCCCTTCCCATTATAAAAATATAAGACAAATTTAAGAAATGTCAAATTATGATATAAAGCATTAGAGAAAACTAACATGTAACCTAAACTGACCTATTTCAACTCAGACTCAAATGCATAGGCAGGCCTAAGCCTAATATAATTTAAAATTGGTCATCTGAAATTGAACAAAAGTCTAAATAAATATGTTTGTTATATTTCCATTTCAGTAGACCTACATTCGTTATTCATTATTTTTAAATTATTATTATTATTAACACCACCATTATTATTACGTTATTATTGATATCTGGCCTTTATTTGAACAGTAGCTACATAAAGTACTAGGCCTATAATTGATCCTGCCCACAACGCCATGTCCTGTTAATCCCCGGGATAATAGACATTTCCATTTTTATCATTTAAGAGACACTCTTATCCAGAGCGATGTAGAGTTAGTGCATTCATCTTAAACTAGCTAGGCCTCTATCGTCCATGTTATGTTGCTTGACCAAACGGAGTTTAATTGCTGTTTCAGTCCCACGTTGGCTGATTATGCTGCAATTCCTTCGAAACCACAGAACAAGGATACATAGAACTGGGCAAAGGCTTTGACAGGTTAGATTGTCCTGCCTTGGGACTCGCATTTAGCAGTGGACCCCCGACGGCTGCAGACTCTGGGGGCTTTGAAGAGACAGCTACAGGGTTCCTCGGAGGGAGAGAGAACGATTTGGTCACTGTTTCATTAAGCACTATTTGAACCTTTCAGTTTATGGTAAATTGAAGGGGCACGCTGTAAATGGAAGGATTACGTAGGAAAGGCGATAGGAAATTATCTAACGGTTAATTTAACTCGTTTGAGTCGACGTTTGGGATACATTCCTAATTGAGAAGGGAAGCAGGTGAAGTTTTGGTCCCACGCAGGTCCATTCAGACCAGGAATAAATGGTCTCTTTTCACATCCCGCTGGTGATCATATATTATCGAGGGAAAGCCACCTAATGAATATATATTGAAGTTCCTATTAATCGAATTAGAGTTCACCCCTTGCAGGTGTGAGAGTGAAAGACCACCGGCCCATTAAAACTGGTTAACAAAGGAACTGCAGTTTTGGGAAAGTCTCCCCCTTTTCAGACTCACGGCCCTGACCTCGAACTGTCAGTCCACTATAATAGCCTGAAGCTCATGTTTATTATACCTTCAGGCCATGGCAAGACTATCTGGGGAGACAAACGAAACTCTCAAAAACACCATCACAGTCGTGTAAGCCAGTCAAGTTATTGACTACAGTCAAAGAAAAGGAATAGCATGAAGCAGTTGTGTAAATTCCTGTGGCATGACTTTAAACAAATTGCATATTGGCCTAAATCATAAACCGTGATAAACCGTTTTCTCTTTGCCCGTAAACTTTGAATTAATTTGGATTTTTGATTTGAAGTACAATTCTGGCACTCGATAAATGTGACAACCTTCTCTTCTGAGTCCAAGGCCTTCGAGTGACTAGCCGTTTCACATCCGTTACACTCACCCCCCTTTTGACCTCCTCCTTTTCCGCAGCAACCAGTGATCCGGGTCAACAGCATCAATGTAACCGTATTTAAACCGTCCCCTCGCCCATACCCGGGCTCGAACCAAGGACCCTCTGCACACATCAACAACAGTCACCCACGAAGCATAGTTACCTATCGCTCCACAAAACCGCGCCCCTTGCAGAGCAAGGGGAACCACTACTTCAAGGTCTCAATCGGTGACGTCACCGATTGAAACGCTATTTAGCGCGCACCGCTAACTAAGCTAGCCGTTTCACATCCGTTACACCTGCGTAGCCTATAGGGGCCAGGAGTGTCCGGTGAGGAGCTTACTTGTTTCAATTGGTGATGAAACTGTGAATTCTGGACACGTGTCCCATCAATGCTGTCATTGATGACTTAGTCTAGTGGTATCCTGGTCACCACACAATATGTGCCAGTAACTTTAGCCATGCTCTTCATAATGTGCCTTTTCTAAAGTGTCCATTAATTTGTTGGATTAGAGTTGCTTCTTATCATTTAGTGGCTGAATAAATTAATATAGCTCTACAAAACAGAGAACAATGAACTGAATATGATGATATCGATTAAATACATTTCAGAAAGACCAAATTGCAGACCACTGCAACATAATAATGATAACACGTTATTTTGATGCAGAGTAATGTACTTTAGCTCAAGTGACTTATGAATAACTATACCACCAGAATAGAGATGTTATAGGGCAATTGTTATATTCAGTTGTATAATGGCACATTTCTTTGTGTGTGTGTGTGTGTGTGTGTATGACATTATTACTAATCACTACCCTACACTGACAAAAGTAAAAGTTCTTCAATTGTTTTTCCTTGACTGATAAAGAACCTTTGAGTTAAGTGTGCGGTTCTTGACATGGCATCTGAGGTTCTTATGAATTCTAAAAGGTTCTTGAAATGTATGGAAGCCTGCAGATGTGTCCATTTCATAGCACACAGCAAATTGGCCAGTGTTAACTTGATTTTTCAGTTGAACATTTCTAGTGATGAATCAGTAGTTACATTAACACTGTAAAGAGTTAAATTAACACACAGTGGTGTAAAATAACCCCAGTGTTGGTGTTAATAACCAGAGTTGAACCAAAATCGCATCCATCATTACCATACAGGTAACTGCCAAAATAATGGAATCACTTGAGTAAATAACGGATACAAAGTATAATAAAAGCAGGTGCTTCTAAACAGGTGTGGTTCCTAAGTTAATGAAACAATTAATATCCCATCATGCTTAGGGTCATGTATAAAAATGCTGAGCAGGCCATTATTTTGGCTACCATGGCTATGCCCCTATCGGATGACAATGCCCCCATCCACAGGGCATGAGTGGTCACTGATTGGTTTAATGAGAATGAAAACGATGTAAATCATATGCCATGGCTGTCTCAGTCATCAGCTCTCAACCCAATTCAACACTTATAAGAGATTTTGGAGCGCGCTTGAGACAGATTTTTCCACCATCATCAACAAAACCTACCAGCTCTCACAGTCTCACGTCAGAATTAGACGTTCATCCATGTTTCTCAAACATCAATATTCAAAGTGTTTAAGGTTAAGGTTAGGCATTAACTCTGAATGGTTAAGGTAAGGGTTAAGGTTTGGGATAGACTTAAAAACATATAGAAAAAACACGTTTCTATCGCTGGACTCAAACTTTGGAATGCTTATTGTTATCTGCCATCCCTGTCAACTCCCTAGCAAAACCAAAACTTACTTGAAGTTAACAGCGCTCACTGTTGCCCCTAGTGGCCAGTTTCCACGCCCTCTTCCGACATTATCGGACAGGGATGGACGTGACCTGGCTGAACAAAACACCAAATTATGGAATTCCTCATGGAAGAATGATGTCGCGTCCCTCCTATAGAGTTACATACACTTGTAGAATATATGCCAAGGTGCAAGTGAAGCTGTCCTGGCTCGTGGTGGCTTTATGTTGGTGTTTCCTTTTTTTTGGCAGTTACCTGTATTTCCCAGCATGTAGGTTGATATTTAGAATTCTTTGTTTCAATATCTTAGTTTTTTCATGCACATTGATTGATTACTTAATCATATGCTACTGAAATATAAATAACATTATTAAAAAAATATTCCAATTTGTTACATGGATTTATTGCACCCGCTACTGAAATGGTTGCTCCAGTTTATATCTTTAAGGTAGTCTCATGTCGCCGTTTTCTCAACCCTGGCATTAAGGTGAAGAAATATTCCCGAACGCTGGGATGTCCCCACTCTGGCTGGATCCCAATAGGATAACAGACATCACATTACAACAGAGCGTAATGCGATTTGCAGGACTGATATGGCCTGTGAAATGAGATTCAGCCACTGTATTTGGGTAAAACTAGATTCCTCAAAATAAAGCCTTATGAATTATGTATTCTCATGAAGAACTTAATTTTCATGGCAACATCATCACTTCGGACCATTAATTTCCTTTATTTAACATTAATTTAACAAGAAAATATATCCTTTAGTGATAGCCACTGAATTAAAATGGAATGAATTCAACGCTCATCTCTCTGTAACTAGCAAACAACAGTCATGGGTGGTACTTGTAACTCAAATATTCTCTTGTAAGGCACCCTGGGAAATATGCAAACAAGGCCTAAAACCCTAAAGCAGGCAGATTTACCAAGGTTTGCGCTGATGCTAAATGTAACCTATATTTCCAGAGGGGAATGAATCACAAACTTAAAAGTCCCAACATGAAACTTACCGGCCTTACAGCCATGTTAACTTACATGTTTGTTTTAACCTGAAACACGAAACTTTTTTCTACCTTTTAGCCTATTTGTTTGGTAAAAATGTGCACATTTTGAACAACTACAAAAGATTATACCTAAATCAGACATGCTTGATATTTACTAAATGGAATAATATATTCACATTATAAAAATTAATTCGACAAGAACAGATTCTTGGAGGCCTATATGTAGTCTTACAGAACCGTATTCAATTGCATAAATTCACTATGACTTGTTGCATGAAATGTAGGGCTACTTCACCCACCTTTCGTACTCAAAGTGGTGTTTAATTGATTTCCTTTGTAAATACGTATGTAAAGCTGTCATTCACCATGACTGGCTTAGCTGATAAAATAACACCAGCGCCATTTATGGAACAACTGGGAACATATGTAAGTACACTCAAAAATTAAGTTGCAAGTTGGAACCAAATAAGGTTATTGAGAGTGATAGGGGAACTATTTTAGGATCTCTGAAGAACCATAAATGGGATGGCTCTTTTAAGAACTATACAACAATCCCAACCCAGAAATGTTTTGGACCTCCAAACACCGTCATTTAATAGCCCCTACTGGCCGATAGCCCAGTTATTCGTTTAGTGTCAGTCACGTGACTAGGGTCAGGTATGCACTCATAAGTGCACTCCAGGTTGTGGCCTCACTTGAAGGATATATAGCAGGGACATACATAAACGTCCTAAACATTATCGCTGGGGAAATTTGCTCAGTAATGGATACTTCGGGTATTTATGATGGTGGGCGCTTCCAACTGCCGTTACGGGAGGAGTATGACTATAACCCGCCCTCCTGCCGCTACAGCGGCGACACGGAGCAGGTACGGATCCCCATTCCCGCTTGTGCCTCTGTCGAACACGAGAGTAAGGAAACTTTACTGCCCTACGATCTACCTCCCTGTCAGCACTCGAGCCCTGGTCAGACCCAGGACCAGGAATACCTGACAGGCCAGGGTCGTGTACCGGACGACTACCATCCAGGAGACAGCCCAGTAGTGGGGGGAGAGTCCCTGGGACACTTGTCATTCTCCTGGATGAGGAGCTCCAGAGTTCACTCGTATCAATCACTCCCAGGTGAGCAGGCTACTTTGGGGCTACTTCATTATTACAATATTTGTTTTATCTGCCTGTCATAATTGTGAAATTGTTCTCTATTGATTTTTATTAGGCCTACACTTGTGTTTTGAATCGATTTTGTGTCTGACAGGTGAAATTAAATGAGAGATGAGGGAGCAGAGCAAAGGTTTCACAAGGCATCAAAACTAGGCCTAACCTAGAATAAATAGGGTTAAAGTATAAGAGTAAAAATGCATAAAAATCAAGATAAATTAACTGAAAAAATAGCCACACTCCTTGTAACCTTGTATAGTCTTTTTTTAAGGTGGTCATTCCGAGAACACAGACCAACACAAGCGGAGCCGCACCGCGTACAGCCGGGCTCAGATATTGGAGCTGGAGAAGGAGTTCCTCTTTAACAAGTATATCTCCAGGCCTCGCAGATATGAACTGGCCACCACACTCAACCTGACGGAGAGACATATTAAAATCTGGTTCCAGAACCGGCGGATGAAGTGGAAAAAAGAAGAAATGAAAAAAAAAAAAATCTGACCACCACGAACCGGAGAGTTCCAATAACAAATGCTAAAACGTTTGGAGCATCATATGACCCTGGGTTTGAAAACTATGCCGGATCATTTTTTTGCACTCGTCTATTAAATCATATACTGTATGTCCTTACACTTTATAGCCTACGTTAGGCCTATTCCGAGGTTCAATGAACAGTTTACAATTTTAAGTTGCGAGCTATTAAGTTATTTATACAGTAGTTGCCACATTGATTTATACTATCTAACATTTGAATTGAAATGGATAAGATCACCCATTTGTTTCCCTCGGAATTGATTGTCTAATTTATTTTAGACATACAACAGTTTACATAAATTAATCACTTGTTTACTGGGTTCTAAACCTGCATGTTATGACGAAAGCATGATAGGCCTACATTAATTCATTATCTATGTATGAATCAATGAATGATTGTGTTGAATAGATTGAAGTCGAAATAGGAAGAATATTCATATTCTGAGGCAACCTGGTCTCAGAGCATTTCGTATTATTCTGTACATAAATCAGAGACACCCCATTTAGTATATGTTATGTTTTATATGGTATGCATTAATTTGTGGATGTCCATCACTCATTTCATATGATATGTTATGAATTGCAATTCCTATTATATGTTACGAATTTTCACAACATACGAAATGTTATGAATTTTCAAAATGTATGATATGTTAAGAATTCTAGCTAGGTGGCTAGGTGGCTAACATTAGCTCGCTGGCTAATGTTAGCTAGGCTAGGGGTTAGGGTTAAAGTTAGGGTTTTTTAGGAGTCAGATTAAAGGGTTAAGTTTAGGGTTAGGGGAAGGGTTAGCTAAAATGGTTAAGGTTAGGGATAGGGTTAGCTAACAGGCTAAGTAGTTGCAAAGTAGATAAAAAGTAGTAAGTATTTGAAAAGTTGCTAATTAGAGAATTTAAAAAAAGTTGTCCTGAGATTTGAATTACCAACCACTGTTTGCGTTATATGTTGGGAAATGCCTTCAAAACTAGCCACTAGGGGCAGCAAATGAGCAAACCATAAAGTGGGCAGGGGTGGTGGAAGGGCGCTATCCCATGACTCTGGTTCAGAAGTTTGCGTTATCGATCCCCAGGCAGGTTACCCATGATACTCAGTATTTGATGTCCATCCATGTTTAAAGGACATTGTGAGATGAAATGGAAACTAGACACTAGGGTCAAGTAGGTATGGTGCATGCAAGCATCTGCCTCTGGTTACATATTTGAATCCAGAAATAGACGGTTGTTTTTTATATTTTTGTTTTAAGCCTAATCCCAAACCCTTACCATGGTCATTCAGAGTTAATGCCTGAATGTAACCCTGGAACGATTCAGAGAAGAAGCCAAACACTTCGACATTTGACATTCAGAATTTGGTGTTTGAGAAACATGGATGAATGTCCAAATCTGACATGAGACTGTGAGAGCTTGTTGCACTCCTAGTCGTGGACACTGGTTTGTTATTTTTTACCTTTGTTATTTTTACCTTAATAACCCGTACATGCTGACCAGACTGCCCAAGTTGTGTGTGCGAGCTTTGCAAAATAAATGTACACATATGTAACGGATGTGAAACGGCTAGCTTAGTTAGCGGTGCGCACTAAATAGCGTTTCAATCGGTGACGTCACTTACTCTGAGACCTTGAAGTAGTAGTTCCCCTTGCTCTGCAAGGGTCGCGGGTTTTGTGGAGCGATGGGTAACGATGCTTCGTGGGTGTCAGTGGGTGATGTGTGCAGAAGGTCCCTGGTTCGCGCCCGTGTATGGGCGAGGGGACCGTCTAAAGTTATACTGTTACATACATGTTATTCAGTCATTTAATCCAAACTGCTTGTACGTGTCAACGGGCGTCTTCGTAGCCAGGTGGTAAAATAGAATTCGGAATAGAACTTGGTTCTATTTTAGACACTTGACACGCTCCAAGTCCCGTCTCTCACATCTACTCCCTGATTTTTACGAGTATATACCCACATGGGTGATTGAAAGGGGCGCAGTAGCCTAGTGGTTAGAGCATTCGACTAGTAACTCAAAGGTTGCAAGATCAAATCCCCGAGCTGACAAGGTAAAAATCTGTTGCTCTACCCCTGAACAAGGCAGTAAACCCGCTGTTATTGAATTTAAGAATTTGTTCTTAACTGTGCCTAGTTAAAAAATGTGATGGAGGTCCAGTTGGTGGCCAAACTTTATCTTTCAATTGGTTGACAAGGTAAAATAACCCCAATGTTTATCTGCCATGACAAATTAGCTAAAAACAGCTCGCTTGCTAAATATCCTTGAATGTTTCATATGTGTTTTGACCTATTAATATAGTTGTTTCACATTTGGTTTTGTTATTTTAACCTAGGTGTTATGAACGCGTCTGTAGGGAATAGACTAAATCGACCTGTGCAAGATGGCACACTCACACCATTTGGAAAGAGTGCCTAAACCTAATGTTTTAACCCTTACCTTAACCATCCGGAAAGAGTGCATAAACCTAATGTTTTAACCCTTACCTTAACCATCCGGAAAGAGTGCGTAAACCTAATGTTTTAACCCTTACCTTAACCATCCGGAAAGAGTGCATAAACCTAATGTTTTAACCCTTACCTTAACCATCCGGAAAGAGTGCATAAACCTAATGTTTTAACCCTTACCTTAACCATTTGGAAAGAGTGCATAAACCTAATGTTTTAACCCTTAAACCATCCGTTAAACCTAATGTTTTAACCCTTACCTTAACCATCCGGAAAGAGTGCATAAACCTAATGTTTTAACCCTTACCTTAACCATCCGGAACCCTAATGTTTTAACCTTAAACCATCCGGAATGAGTGCATAAACCTAATGTTTTAACCCTTACCTTAACCATCCGGAATGAGTGCATAAACCTAATGTTTTAACCCTTACCTTAACCATCCGGAATGAGTGCATAAACCTAATGTTTTAACCCTTACCTTAACCATCCGGAAAGAGTGCCTAAACCTAACGTTTTAACCCTTACCTTAACCATTTGGAAAGAGTGCCTAAACCTAATGTTTTAACCCTTACCTTAACCATCCTGAATGAGTGCCTAAACCTAATGTTTTAACCCTTACCTTAACCATTCCGAATGAGTGCCTAAACTTAACCTTAACCTCAAAATTTTACTGGAATTTTAATGGAACAATATAGAGCAACAAAAACACATTGAAATTTGCCGTTTGGAGAACGTGGATGAACGTCTAATTCTGCACTGATACTGAGAGCTTCTTGTTCCACATAGCCTTAGCCAGCAGAATGGTTGGTCTCATAAATCTTAAAGGCATCTGCAAAGGGTTTACCTTAAGGGTGTCAAGACCTGTAATTTGAGTACAAATTATTTTATGAGCGGTTTAAGATATGATTTCCGTTTTCGATTGGAGGCCAATTTTTATAAACCTGCGGCTAAAGATAACAAAATACCTTTTCAAAATGAAGAACAATGCATATGGCAACATTTTCTCTTTCAGGGCCGTGTCATAGCCTAACTCAGAGAAAGTGAAAAGAAGAAAAAGGGACCAGCAGGATGATGGCAAATACCCAGAACAAGGATGACCCCCCCCGAGTTTGAACAAACAATTAAGTCACTGTGTCACCTCCACTGTTTGTGCAAATGCAGGTTGCTCAGCAACACTCATCAACACAAATCAACACAACCGAGCGACTTTACTTTCAGCCAATAGGGGTTGGATTAAATACATGGTATTTTTGTAAAATCCTGGGTTATTTGCAAAACATCCATGTTGGCTGATATGAAAATGTAATTCTTTGAAGTTTTGAGGTCGATTTTTGCATCAGGACTATATTAGTTTTCAGCAGGTTCCCTTATAAATTGAAGGTCACTTATTCAAATATCTATTGGACTCATTCATTGTGTACTCTGAGGTCATCTGGACCAACCTTTTAAGCTAAATATGACGTATGCACAAGTCATTTTCATGTTGTTAGAATACTAAGATAAGGATATTTGTGTTTGAATTGGACTTGAATGGAATGGGCTGCACCTTTTGGGTGCGGACCACTGTGTCAAACGATGAGAAAGCCCCTACAGTCCCAAGGGCGCGTTTCAGCAAGCTAGACAGCGCTCGAGGGGACAGATAACCCTATACCATGCAATGACCACTGAATATGCTCATTTCTGTGGTGATTAAGATACATATTTTTGGCCTATTCTAATTCAAAATATGCAGATTTATGCCTTCATTGACATATATTCTGCCCAGAGGCAACACAAATATCCATATGACCGTATATATCACTGATTAGGACCTTTCATATAGCTCTATATAACAATGTTTTTGTCTTCATATAGCCTAAGTAGTGCAATCTCTTTGGAACTTAGAGGGCTCTCCCAAGCTGCTGTTTAGAAGGCTCACATGGCACATCCATATATAGCTTATTCCTATTCATTTGTATGGGTTTACAGTATTATAGGCTATTGAAACGGTCATTTTGACTGATGCTGGGTTCAGACACTAAAACAGGTCTGGAAAAACAGTTTGGGGTCAATTATTGACCAAAAAGCCTCCAGTTGAAACCAAAAACATTTGAATGCCCCCTTGTGGGTGCTTGCTTCTCAGTGGAAGTAGGCTACAGGTAACTGACAAAATAAAGGAAACACGATTAAATGAGGGGCACAAAGTATACTGAAAGCAGCTGCTTCCACACTGGTGTGGTTCCTGAGTTACATAAGCAATTTACATTCCATCATTCTTAGGGTCATGTATGAAAATGCCCAGTTGCCCATTGTTTTGGCTACCATGGCTAGAAGAGAGCTCAGTGACTTTGAAAGTGGGGTCTCAAAGGAGCATTGGGGGTTTAAAGGGTGCGTGTGTGTGTTTCTGTGTGTCAGTCACCAGATCTCAAGAGATTCTGGAGCAGTGCCCGAGACAGCATTTTCCACCACCATAAAAAACAAAAACAAATGATGGAATTTCTCATGGAAGAATGGTGTCGTATCCATCCAAAAGATTTCCAGACACTTAAGGCACATTGAAGCTGTTCTGGCTCGTGGTGGCCCAACACCCTATAAAGACACTTTATGTTGGTGTTTCCTTTATTTCACAGTATGCAATCTTTTCTTGTTGGCAGTCAATAAATGTTATCATCCTGATCCCCAGTTGGTTATTGGGCTACACAATTCATGAATTATATTTCCAAATTATTGCTATAGACCCGGGGTTCACAAACTTTTTCACTTTGGCCCCATCATTGGGGAACATCTGTAATTTTTCAGGTTTCATAAAGCTTATATCCTCTAATTCCACAGGCCTACATTTTGCCATAGCATGGTTTTTTCCCCTTCAGTTTAAAGCTCATTCCCTGCAATTCTACACACTTTGCCATGGGTTGGAGAGAATATTTTGCAGTTTTAAAGGTTATTTCCTGCAATTGTACACTTTTGCTATGTCTTATGTGTTCGGTGTGATAACTGAGTAACTCAAACATTACAACAAAATCAATGGGCTAAAACACCTAGCCAGTTGATCTGGACATTTCTGAAAAGTTATAAATAGCTCTCGAAGGTCTGCAATGACTGACATGTCAAGAGGAAAACTGCTGATGTACTACCCATTTTCGAAAATGCACCTCATGCATTGTACTATTACAGCTATCCAGAGTAAGTTGAATGTCCTTACATTTGTTGAAAGTCCTTACAAAATGATGTACTTTTTAGTCCTTACATTTTCCCTGACACCCAAAAGTACTTGTTACATTTTGAATGCTTAGCAGGACAGGAAAAGGGTCCAATTCACAATCTTATCAAGAGAACATCCCTGGTCTTCCCTACTGCCTCTGATCTGGCGGACTCACTAAACACATGCTTTATTTGTAAATGATGTCTAAGTGTTGGAGCATGCCCCTGGTTATCCTTAAATGTAAAATAAAAATTTTTAAAAAATGTTTCTGTCTGGTTTGCTTAATAAAATGAATTTGAAATTATTCATACTTTTGATTCTTAAGTATATTTTATCGATTACATTTACTTTTGATATTTAAGTATATTGAAAACCAAATACTTTAAGACTTTTACTCAAGTAGGATTTTACTGGGTGACTATTACTTTTGAGAATTTCAACAAGCATTTTTCTACGGCTGGCCATGCTTTCCACCTGGCTACCCCTATCCCGGCCAACAGCCCTGCACCCCCCACAGCAACTTGCCAAAGCCTCCCCATTTCTCTTTCACCCAAATCCAGATAGCTGATGTTCTGAAAGAGCTACAAAATCTGGAACCCTACAAATCAGCTGGGATGGACATTCTGGAACCTCTCTAGAATTATCTGCCGAAATTGTTGCAACCCCAGTTCAACCTCTCTTCCGTTTCGTCTGAGATCCCCAAAGATTGGAAAGCTGCCGTGGTCATCCCCCTCTTCAAAGGGGGAGACAATCTAGACCCAAACTGCTACAGACCTATATATATCCTACCCTGCCTTTCTAAGGTCTTCGAAAGCCAAGTTAACAAACAGATCATCGACCATTTCGAATCCCACCGTACCTCCTCCACTACGCAATCTGGTTTCTGAGCTGGTCATGGGTGCGCCTAAGCCACGCTCAAGGTCCTAAACGATATCATAACCGCCATCGATAAGAGACAATACTGTGCAGCTGTATTCATCGACCTGGCCAAGGCTTTTGAATCTGTCAATCACCACATTCTTATCGGCAGACTCAACAGCCTTGGTTTCTCAAATGACTGCCTCGCCTGGTTCACCAACTACTTCTCAGACAGAGTTCAATGTGTCAAATCGGAGGGACTGTGGTCCGGAACTCTGGCAGTCTCTATGGGGGTACCACAGGGTTCAATTCTCGGGCTGACTATTTTCTCAGTATACATCAATGCTGCTGGTGATTCTCTGATCCACCTCTACGCAGACGACACCATTTTGTATACATCTGGCCCTTCTTTGGACACTGTGTTAATTAACCTCCAGACGAGCATCAATACCATACAACTCTCCTTCCGTGGCCTCCAACTGCTCTTAAATGCAAGTAAAACTAAATGCATGCTCTTCAACCGATCGCTGCCCACACCTGCCCGCCCGTCCAACATCACTACTCTGGACGGTTCTGACTTAAAATATGTGGACAACTACAAATACCTAGGTGTCTAGTTAGACTGTAAACTCTCCTTCCAGACTCACATTTAAGCATCTCCAATCCAAAATTAAATCTAGAATTGGCTTCCTATTTCGCAACAAAGCATCCTTTACTCATGCTGCCAAACATACCCTCGTAAAACTGACTATCCTACCGGTCCTTGACTTCGGCGATGTCATTTACAAAATAGCCTCCAACACTCTACTCAGCAAATTGGATGCAGTCTATCACAGTGCCATTCGTTTTGTCACCAAAGCCCCACCACTGTGACCTGTATGCTCTCGTTGGCTGGCCCTCGCTTCATATTCGTCGCCAAACCAACTGGCTCCAGGTCATCTATACGTCTTTGCTAGGTAAAGTCCCGTCTTATCTCAGCTCACTGGTCACCATTGCAGCACCCACCCGTAGCACATACTCGAGCAGGTATATCTCACTGGTCACCCCCAAAGCCAATTCCTCCTTTGGCCGCCTTTCCTTCCAGTTCTCTGCTGCCAATGACTGGAACGAACTGCAAAAATCATGAAGCTGGAGACTCATATCTCCCTCACTAACTTTAAGCACCAGCTGTCAAAGCAGCTCACAGATCACTGCACCTGTACATAGCCTATCCAAGTACCTCATCCCCCATAATGTTATTTATGTTATTTATGTAGCAGGGATCGGACCAAAACGCAGCGTGGTAAGTGTCCATATTGTTTATTATAAAACATAAACTGAACACTAAGAAATACAAAACAATAAATGTGAACATGAACGAAAACCAAACCGAAACAGTCCCGTGTGGTGACAACTACAGACACGGAAACAAACACCCAAAAACCAACAGTGAAACCCAGGCTACTTAAGTATGATTCTCAATCAGAGACAACTAACGACACCTGCCTCTGATTGAGAACCATACTAGGCCGAAACAAAAACCTAAACATAGAAACACAAAACATAGACTGCCCACCCCAACTCACGCCCTGACCATACTAAATATGTCAGGACCCGGTTACGAACCCGGGTCTCCGGAGTGAGAAACAGTCACTTAACCAACTGAGCCACGAATAGTCGGCAGAACCCAGAAGATGAGGCAGACACAGCAGTACTTGAGACGGTGTATTTAATGTAGTAAAAAGTGAAGTCCTTCAGGAACACATGTAACTCCACAACCTCAAAAGGAATTCCACAAGAACAAAGGTAATCCTCCAAGACAAAAAAGGTAAATCCACAAGGTGGTAGGTATAGCACAAAAAGCCTCAAAAGATACTCAAAAAATAAATAAACAAGAACAAAAAACAGAATTCCACAAGAGCGTCCACCGGGATCAACAAGAGTTAACAGAATACTAGGGCTGGGTGCTAACATACAAACACAGAGCAAAGGACTGAGGAAAACAAAGGGTTTAAATACAATCAGGGGAAACGAGGCACAGGTGCAAATAATAATGGGGATCAAGGGAAAACAAAAGGTCAAAAGGCACAATGGGGGCGGCATCTAGTGACCAAAAACCGGAACAACCCTGGCCAAATCCTGACAGAATCCCCCCCCTAGGAATGGCTCCTGACGTTCCTACCAGCTCTCTCAGGGTGGAGAGCCCTGAACTGACGAATGAGGTCAGGGTCCAGTATGTCTTTGGCAGGAACCCAGGAGCGCTCCTCGGGACCGTAGCCTTCCCAGTCCACCAGATACTGCCAGGACCGCTGCACCCGGCGGGAATCCAGTATCCGATGGACGGTATAAGCCGGCTGGCCTCCAATGACACGAGGCGGAGGTCTGTCTGCGGGACAAGGGAGAAAAAACAACAGGTTTTAATAAGGAAATGTGAAATGTGGGATTAATCTTAAGGGATCTGGGTAAGTGTAGGCGATAAGAAACTGGGTTAACTCTCCTGGCAACCTTAAAGGGACCGATGTATTTTTGGGACAGCTTGCGAGACTCCACCCGTAGTGGTAAGTCTCTTGTGGAGAGCCAGACTCTCTGGCCGGGCGCAGGGTAGGCCCGGGACGGCGACGTCTGTTGGCTTGTTGTTGGTACCTCTGTGAGGAACGCATAAGATTAAGACGGGTCTTCCTCCACATAAGCCGACAGCGTCTGACGAACTTCAAGGCTGAAGGCACTCTGACTTCTGCCTCCTGGTCCGGGAACAATGGAGGGGCATAGCCAAACTGACACTCGTGCGGGGACATACCAGTGGAGGAGGAGCGCAAGGTGTTGTGCGCGTATTCGGCCCAAACAATGAAGGACGACCATGTGGACGGGTTGTTACGAGTCATACATCGGAGGGTGGCTTCCAGCTCTTGATTCATCCTCTCTGTTTGGCCGTTGGACTCGGATGGTACCCTGAAGATAGACTGGCAGAAGCACCCATGAGTTGGCAGAAGGCCTTCCAAAACCTTGAGGCGAACTGGGGACCTCTGTCAGAAACCATATCTTGAGGAATGCCGAAGACTCGGAACACATGATTAATTACCAACTCAGCCGTCTCCTTGGCTGAAGGTAACTTAGTCAGAGGGACGAACCTGGCCGCCTTTGAAAACCTGTCGATTATGACTAGGATAGTAGTATTGCCATGGGATG
Organism: Oncorhynchus nerka; assembly: GCF_034236695.1. Taxonomy (NCBI): domain Eukaryota; kingdom Metazoa; phylum Chordata; class Actinopteri; order Salmoniformes; family Salmonidae; genus Oncorhynchus; species Oncorhynchus nerka. The sequence continues at coordinate 34,078,699 of NC_088412.1, forward strand.
GAGGAAGGCCAGTAATAAAGTCCAACGAGATATGGGACCAGGGTCTGTGGGGAATAGGTAAAGGGTGAAGGAGTCCTTGAGGGCGGAGGTGAGAAGATTTGCCCTGGCAGCACACGGGGCAGGCATTGACGAAAGAGGCAACGTCTTCTCTTATGGTAGGCCACCAGAACTTACGCTGGATGAACTCCAAGGTGCGACCTACGCCCGGGTGACAGGTGAGGCGAGAGGAGTGCCCCCACAGAAGGACCTGAGTCCTCACTGCCTTGGGGACAAACAACCGATTGGCAGGACCCCCTTTCGGGTCCGGTTCGATAGCTTGAGCTCGTCTCACGATATCCTCAACTTGCCACGAAATCGGAGCCACGATCTTAGCAGCAGGAAGGACAGGCATGTCCGTGTCATCTCGAATGGCAGGAGCGTAGACTCGGGACAGGGCATCCGGTTTGAGATTCTTCGACCCGGGCCGATAGGTGAGGATAAACTGGAATCGATTGAAGAAAAGAGACCATCTAGCTTGTCTAGAGTTCAACCGCTTCGCCTGCTGGATATACTCCAGATTTTTGTGGTCCGTAAGCACTTGAAACGGGTGAGAAGCCCCCTCGAGCCAGTGTCTCCATTCCTTCAATTCCATCTTAACCGCTAGGAGTTCACGATCCCCCACATCGTAGTTCCTCTCAGCCGGGGTAAGCCGGTGTGAGAAGAAAGCGCACGGATGAAGCTTCTTGTCTTCACCCCTCTGAGACAGGACAGCTCCAACACCAACCTCTGAGGCGTCTACCTCCACCACAAACGGTTCATCCGTAGTCGGTAGTATCAGGATGGGAGCAGAGAGGACGCGCTGCTTGAGTCCTTGGAAGGCCGTCTCAGCTTCTCTTCCCCACAAAAACCTTGCATTGCCACCCTTGGTTAAAGCTGAGAGAGGGGCTGCCACCAAGCTGAAGTTCTTGATGAACTTGCGGTAAAAGTTTGTGAAGCCCAGGAAACGCTGAACTTCCTTAACGGATTTGGGGGTGGGCCAATCCGCTACCGCCCCTACCTTCCTGGGGTCCATTTGGACTCGACCGGGTTCCACTACAAATCCCAGGAATTGTACTGGGATGAATGGAATTCACATTTTCCGGCTTAACGTACAGATGGCTGTCTAGGAGGCGTTTGAGTACTTGTCTGACATGCTTTGTGTGTTCTTGAAGAGAGCTCGAAAAGATGAGGATGTCATCCAAGTAAACAAACACAAATATGTTAAGCATATCCCTAAGCACATCGTTTATAAGCGCTTGGAACACCGCTGGGGCGTTGGTCAGGCCGAAGGGCATCACCAAGTATTCATAGTGACCAGTAGGCGTGTTGAACGCGGTCTTCCACTCGTCACCAGGTCTGATCCGCACAAGATGGTATGCGTTCCGCAGGTCAAGCTTAGTGAAAACAACTGCTTCCTGGAGCAGCTCGAAGGCTGTGGCCATAAGGGGTAGCGGGTAACGGTTACGGACGGTTATGGCATCGAGTCCCCGGTAGTCGATGCAAGGACGTAATCCACTGTCTTTCTTGGCCACAAAGAAAAACCCTGCTCCCGCCGGGGAGGTGGATGGACGCATGAGGCCTGCTTCCAGAGCGTCCTTGATGTAGGTATCCATAGCAGCTCGTTCGGGTGGAGATAGGAAAAGATCCGACCCTGGGGGCAAGTGCCCGGAAACAGTTCGATGGGGCAATCATAAGGTCTATGGGGTGGTAGCATGGTGGCCCTCTGTTTGCTAAATTCCAGTTTGAGGTCATGGTAACACTCGGGAACTCGGGTCAGGTCGATGGATTCTAAAGACTCGGGAGTAGAACTCGGGGAATTCGGGAAAATACATGTAGCTTGGCACGTAGGACCCCACTGCTTGATAGTGCCCACAGACCAGTCGATGTGAGGGTTATGGCTGTGAAGCCAGGGGTATCCAAGGACGAGAGGGAACTCGGAACAGGAGATCAAATGAAAGTTCATCAATTCCTTGTGTTGTGAAACTGAAAGTCGCAAGGAGGTAGTGACATGAGTGACAAGTCCAGATCCCAAAGGGCTTCCATCCAATGTAGTAACCCTCATGGGGTCACTTAGAGGTTCAAAGGGAACGCCATTCTCCTTCGCCCAGACACCATCCATGAAGTTACCTGCGGCTCCAGAGTCTACCAAGGCTTGAAGGTGAAGCTTGTGGTTGTCCCAGGAAAGGGTGACTGGAATGAGCAGACGGGAGTTGGACGGATGGAAGGAGGTTATCTTTCCCGTTACAGTTCCCCCCCGGTCTGTACGGGACAGAGCGTTTCCCTGGAGCCCGGGACACGTGGAACGGAAATGGCCCGGTTTGCCGCAATATAGACAGCGTCGCTCCCTCATCCGGCGGTCTCTCTCAGCCTGGGAGATGCGTCCAATCTGCATGGGTTCCGGTGGAGCCAGCGAGGATAAAGGTGGGGACTCGGAGCTGGGACTGATAGGGGCTAGAGGTCTACGGTTGAGTTCTCTCTCTCTCAGACGCTGGTCAATGCGTGAGGCCAACTTGATCAGGGACTCGAGATTGTCCGGTGGTTCCCGAGTGGCCAGTTCATCTTGGATAGTGTCGGAAAGGCCTTTCAGAAAGCACACAGTGAGCGCCTCGTTGTTCCAACCACTCGCTGCTGCCACCGTGCGGAACTGGATGGCATAGTCCGTCACGCTGCGCCGACCTTGGTGGAGAGTCAGGAGCTGTTTGGCTGAGTCAGGACCACTGCTTGGGCCTTGAAACACTCGTTTGAATTCCTCAGCAAAGGCAGAGTAGCTGGCACAGCAGGAACTATGGGCATCCCACACAGCAGTAGCCCAGGCCAGGGCTTTTCCGACAGCAGGGTGATGATATATGCGATCTTAGACCGGTCGGTGGGGAACGACGAGGGTTGCAGCTCGAAGGAGAGAGAACATTGGGTGAGAAACCCTTTACAAGCACTTGGATCACCTGAGAACCGTTGGGGAGGTGGAAGACGAGGTTCAGCCAGAGGGTTAACTGCCATGGGTACGTGAATCTGAGGTACTGGGACGGGAACTGTTGCCGAGGTAAGTCGATCAGATATCTGCTTTATGGAAGTCATCATCTCCGACAGAAGATGAGAATGTCTAGCCATTAAGGCCTCTTGCTGAACCAGGGCGGCTTCGTGGCATTGGACAGTCTCCTGGTGGTGGGACAGCATGGCAACAAGGTCCTGGGAACTGGCTGCCTCTGGGTTCATTTTTGGCTCTGTGTTTCTGTCAGGACCCGGTTACGAACCCGGGTCTCCGGAGTGAGAAACAGTCACTTAACCAACTGAGCCACGAATAGTCGGCAGAACCCAGAAGATGAGGCAGACACAGCAGTACTTGAGACGGTGTATTTAATGTAGTAAAAAGTGAAGTCCTTCAGGAACACATGTAACTCCACAACCTCAAAAGGAATTCCACAAGAACAAAGGTAATCCTCCAAGACAAAAAAGGTAAATCCACAAGGTGGTAGGTATAGCACAAAAAGCCTCAAAAGATACTCAAAAAATAAATAAACAAGAACAAAAAACAGAATTCCACAAGAGCGTCCACCGGGATCAACAAGAGTTAACAGAATACTAGGGCTGGGTGCTAACATACAAACACAGAGCAAAGGACTGAGGAAAACAAAGGGTTTAAATACAATCAGGGGAAACGAGGCACAGGTGCAAATAATAATGGGGATCAAGGGAAAACAAAAGGTCAAAAGGCACAATGGGGGCATCTAGTGACCAAAAACCGGAACAACCCTGGCCAAATCCTGACAAAATAAAGACAAAACAAAGTAAAATAAAGGTCAGAACGTGACAATTTATTTTGTTCCTTTGCACCCCAGTATCTCTATTTTCACACTCATCTTCTGCAGATCTATCACTCCAGTGTTTAATTGCTATATGGTAATTATTTTGCCACTGTGGCCTATTTATTCCCTTACCTCCCTTATCTTACCTCATTTGCACTCACTGTATATATATTTTTTTCTACGGTATTATTGACTGTATGTTTGTTTATTCCATGTGTAACTCTGTATTGTTGTTTGTGACAAACTGCTTTGCTTTATCTTGGCCAGGTCGCAGTTGTAAATGAGAACTTGTTCTCAACTAGCCTACCCGGTTAAATAAAGGTGTTCTCAACTAGCCTACCTGGTTAAATAAAGGTGTTCTCAACTAGCCTACCTGGTTAAATAAAGGTGTTCTCAACTAGCCTACCTGGTTAAATAAAGGTGTTCTCAACTAGCCTACCTGGTTAAATAAAGGTGTTCTCAACTAGCCTACCTGGTTAAATAAAGGTGTTCTCAACTAGCCTACCTGGTTAAATAAAGTCGAGAAAAAACTTGATTAAGGTATTACTTTTACTGAAGTATAACAATTGTGTACTTTTTCCACCACTGTATGGTAGTACATTTACATTTACATTTAAGTCATTTAGCAGACGCTCTTATCCAGAGCGACTTACAAATTGGGTAGGTGCCAGGTGCACCAGAACTGCAACACTACTGTGTTTTTCACACTCAACCATTTCCTGTGTGTATCGAGAATGGTCCACCACCCAAAGGACATCCAGCCAATTTGAGACAACTGTGGATTGCATTGGAGTCAACATGGGCCAACATCACTGTGGAACGCTTTCGACACCTTGTAGAGTCCATGACCCAACAAATTGAGACTGTTCTGAGAGCAAAAGGGGATGGGGGTGCAACTCAATATTAGGAAGGTGTTCCTAATGTTTGGTATACAAAGTGTAGACTGTAATGATTATGTATTAGGTAATGCTGGGAAGTGAGTGAGTGAGTGTGTGTGTGTGTGTGTGTGTGTGTGTGTGTGTGTGTGTGTGTGTGACGTGTGTGTGTGTGACGAACTATACTGGGTTGCGCATTAGTGCCATACATGTCATTCCACTCCTGTTTAAAAACGTGGAATGTTGAATCAACATCCAAATGTAATCATATCATATCCATAGAACACCCTTATACTTGTTTACAAACACAACGTGATAGATGTGAGTTGATGCAAGAAACAGTTATCACAAACTGCATCCTCAAGGGCCAGCTGACCTTTTACAGAGTTGGAAAAAGCAACACTGGTTATAGCCACGATGCGGTCTCTGAATCTTGATCAGAGAAATGAATAACTTAGACCAGAGATTGTCAGAAAGTGAGCTCTAGCTGGCCCATATAGGCTACACATGAAAATGTCTGAATGCAGTTGGCTACACATGAAAATGTCTGAATGCAGTTGGCTACACATGAGCCCTAATACGTGTAGGTATCCAACTGATTTGTGCAACAATGCATTGGTTCAGTTTTTTTTTGTATAGCCAATTTGCTTACAACAAATCACAATTCCGAAAATTCCAATTAACTTACTATTTTAACGGACTGACGTTTTGAATGTGTTGTAGAGTCTCTACACGTTTTAGGCACAACATGTTGACTTCTTTGTTTGGAGAAGAGGGTACACTGTTTTTGTTGTTGTTGCGATTCTTCGTCTGAGCCAGGAACATGTGGAAGTCATCGTGCTTGAGAGGCTGGAGAGATGTGTTTCTTTGCTAGGGAAGCGCTGCGGTGCGGACCGGGCACCGCTGGAAGTGCCGCTGAGAGAGAAGCCAGGTCAACCGGCCTGGTCGTCTGACCTGGCTCCGTATCGCTGAGTGCAGTGAGATATAAATTCATAATGACCCTTTATCCCGTGTGTCTGTTAGGATAGCTTCATGTCTGGGGGTGAGGCAGGGAGTCACATTTCACCTTCACAGAGTCCGTGAACAGGGGCAATGGTGTGCCAAATCTGCCAACAAAGCAACTATAATTTTGTTGTTTTTTATTTATAAGCTATTGCCCAAAAAACAAGAATGACTTGAAGTTATTCTATCTGAGAGTTAAATGAAGCAAATATGTGGTTGAGAGAGAGAGAGAGGGAGAGAGGGAGATTTGAGTTGTGTAGTTCATGGTGTTGGAGCGCCCCCTATGCGCTATGGAGGCTTGGACGCTCATGTTTCCAAGTTTCGGGTTTTGAAAAGTGCCGATGATCTCTAGGCTATACTAGTGTTAGACCAAAACTCTCCAAATACAACCTATTAGTATACTATTGTTACTACTACTATTCATGTGTACGACAATCACATTTATTTGACTTATTTTAAACATAGGCCATCTTAATAATTAATAAAACAACCCTGGTCATATTTGTACATTTGAAAGTGTGTTCCGTTTGCGTCTTTGCGCAAACATCCTTAAATGTCGCTTGATAACTCAAATGTATATTGCGTGCTTTCCTTCTACAATAGTCTCTATACCGGATTCTTATTTCTCCCCCTTTTCCTACATCACTACATAGCAGAGAAATCTGACTCCCGCTCCAGTCTCACTGAGAAAACAGCTAGGACTCTTATTTTGAAAGGAACCACATGCTGGAGCGGAGTAGAGGGGGTCATTTCCTGAGAGTTATTTACTTTGAGCCAGATGATTAGTTTTTTTTGGGAAGGATGGACTGTAACGTTGAATCAATTACAGGTCGCTGTAGCTCAAGCGCATTTGTGAGCGCGGTCGTGGACGCAGACGGAGGGGTGCACATATGCTAGCTCTCAGAGTGAAGGACCGTGGCCATAGGATTACTACTACTACACTTGAGGAGAGGAGCCTTCACTGAGAGGAGCCTTCACAGGAGTGATTTTATGCTCCTGATTTAATTCTACTGGGATTTATCATCGAGACGCAAAATCCAAGGGAATTTAAAAGGTTTGTATTTTAGAGAAATTAGCTCATCTTTTTCAATTTTGCAAACTTTAATTTTCTCAAGAATCCTATTAATTGAGATCATTTTTATCTGAAAAAAAAATTCAAAAGTTACTAAACCACTTTTAGGCCAGTTGAATATGTCCTTTGTGAAAATTCACAAAATAGCCTAGCTTTTTATTATGGCACAACATTGTGATTTTTTTTCCTGATAAGAAATTATTCATCAGACCGGATCCATCCATCACACTTTGGGGGCTTTTTATTATCCTAATTTCGCTACGAGGAAACATTTCACAAAACGTGTTTAAACTTTGAAGATGCATTAGCTTGCAACCTATGTGTTACTTCTTTCTGCATTGAACGGGATTCAGTTTTCCATGCAACATATGGTCTCACCCCGGGATGCCGAGCGGAGAAATGTTGCTACCTCGACTGGATATAAGCGCTCGATTTCGGCCTTACTGCTGGAGGTGTCACCTCGAGAACTGAGCCTCCATTGTGGGATGGCGCTGCCTGCCCTCTCATCTAATGGGAAACACATTGGAAATTGGATTTCAAGTTATTTTCGTTTCTGCGCTTGGAATGTGTGGAATTAAATGGAATAATGTGCATTGGGATTTGCTTTCTGAGATGGGAAACAGGCTGTAGCCGATCGGATTTGAAGTTAGACACAAGAGTCATTTTGAGACCCACTACAAAAAAAAGTAGGGTAAGGGGGACCCCATTCCTGGTTGGATGTAAATTTCAGTGCGCCAGACAACAAAATGCAAAAAGCCAACACGCATATTGTCATCAAGAAAAGTATTCATAATTAGATCACAATTGAATGATGCACTATATTTCTTAAAATTTAAATAATTGAGTTGAGCGCTGCAAGTAAGTCAAATTTCGAACAGATAGAACAGTTCAAGTTTTTCATCAGTGAAACTCACTGCCTTGCTTGCCTCAATGACCCTCTTCATTTCGAAATGCTATCTTTATAAATCTCTCTGCTATATTCCCATGGAAATCAATTCTGCACACGTGGGATTGCATTTAACAGTTTAAGTGTCTGTGGAGGACAGTGAGCTGAACATCCTTCCTCAGCTGTTGCTCCAAAGTGTCAAGCCCAGAACGGCGCGTTTGGTAGGCTGCACATTTGTTGGGACTGTACTGTTGGTGGGGGTGAGGAAAATAGGGGAGAGGAGAACCAGCGGACAAGCGGTACATTTGCACAACAGGCTGGATAGGAAATGTCCGGCACCAACGATGTGCGCAAAAGTGTCGAAGTATATTAGTCAGGATTCTCACGCTAATGTTTGTCTTACAGACTTCTCTTCAGGGAGGGCTCTTAATTACAGGCTCTCTAACCCTGGGTTTGATTTGCCAGTCATAATTAGCCAGTCCGGGATGAGACAGAACGGATTCGCACAAACAACCCTCTTACAGTCAAAGTAGCAGCAAACTGTTATAAGAGAAAAGGGATTTTGATAATGGATACAAAAATAATGTAGACTATTTTAATCGCCCCAATGGGAGAATAGAACAATTAGTAGATCATTTAAAATAATTATCCTATAGTCACAAATGTGTTTAAAACAAAGAATAGATTAGAGTAAAACTGGTAGACTGCATTCATGTTTCCAATGTTTTCAGCGTTGAGCGCGCGCCTCTGCTTGGAGTTGCGTCTGTCTCTGATCATTTGCTGATGGAATTCAGGGTCCGAAATATCACAGACAGACAGATAACACACAGACCAGGAAAATGTCTGTTGACCAGAACATGACCAAACGGCAAACTAGATTAAACCTAGATTAGTTATTTAACAGCTCAAAAAACTATATTGGTCGAGTTGCTTGGTTTTACAAGCCAACACTGAAAAACATAAATGTTCTTAAATGGTTCTTCCTCAGCTCTTAATTAAGGTTCCTTGGATAACTCTTGCACGATAAATAACCTTTGACTTAAGTGTGGGGTTATTGACGTGGCATCTACAGTTCTTTGGAATTCTAAAATGTTATTTAAATGTACTTAAGCCTGCAGATGTGTCCCTTTCATAGCACACAGACAATTGGCCAGTGCTAGTGTTGATTTGTCAGTGTAACATTCCTAGTGTTAATTCACGAGTTACATTAACACTGTAAAGGGTTAACTTAACATTCAGTGGCGTAAAAGAATACAGAGTTGAACCAAAACCACACGCATCATTATCATATTTCCCAGCATACTATATTGCAGGTTAATTTTTCAAATTGTTTGCTTCAATATCTATGTTTTTGCATGTACATTGATTGATTTATTAATCTTATTCTACTCAAATATGAATAACATACATTTTTCTAAACTATTCTAATCTGTTACTTGGATTTATTACGCCCGTTACTGAAATGGTTGTTCCAGTTTAGATGTAGTAGTCTATCCAACCCTAGCAGTCATAAAATTAAAAAAGTTAGATATTACAGTTCTGTCTGTATTCTAATAGGAATTACACATCTCTTTGCAAGGCATCATGATGTAACATGCAGGCCTGATGCAGCCTCTAAACTAAGAGCTTTAGACTACTGTGTTAGGGTAAAACTAGGCCCTCTAAAGAAGGCCTTATGAATATTAATTATCTTAACTATTAAAATTTTAATGATAACATAGTCACTTAGGATCTCAATTAGTAAAATACAGTACTGAACATGAATGAATTCAACAACCATGTCTCTGTCACTAGCAAACACATTCATGGGTGGTACTGGTAACTCTAAAATTCACTTGAAAGGCTAGGGTGCTAGATTAGGCAGGTAAATCAATCAAAGTAAAAATAGAGAAGGCCAGATTTAAACATTTCAAAGCAATAAGAAGAGAAGGAGAACACCATTTCTGTAGTTCTTTATAGCCTAATGCACATCCAACTCATGTTGCTGCTACTAATGTGCATTGTATGGAGAAGACAAATACAGTCTGCAAGTTTGTAGCCTACCTAGCCACAGAAATATAATATTCCTTTTGAGGGGACTAGATGACATGGAACAAAGGAACTTTCCTGATGCAAGCAAAACATGTACTATGTCGCCCCCTAGCGACTTCAGTGCCTGCATTTATTTTTTAACCTTGGCCCCTAATGCTATTCAACCATATCCAACGTTTTATTAAACATCTCCCAAGAACAAACCAGCGTAACCAGCGACTCATTGTGCCCTTTACAAGACCTGGCATGCCACAGTTACAACTGGAGAAAGGAGAAGGACAGCCAGTCTAAATGCTGTGCTGGAGCAATAAAAGTCCACCCATTGATTTGAATTGAGCAAATTGTATCTTCTACCATGAGTCAATGTATTTTCTCTTCGTTTTAGGCTGATAGTTTTGTTTTTGCAACATCTGGTGGAACCATGTTTGACCTGCCTGTGTTTCTACTCTTCCAGCTGAATGAACCATCCGTGACCATGGATGAAATGAAGACATGTCTCATCATTGGGGTGGTCTTGTTTGGATTGGTATCGGGTAAGAGGCTCATTTAAATATGTCAAAAACCTTTCTATCACCTGGGGGTGTGTTCATTAAAACGTTTACTCCAAAAGGAAAATGTTTTGCAACGAAAACTAGAGTTTATATTGGAGATATTCAGGTAGATCCCTCCTCATTTTGTTTTCTGTTTGATCTGTTTGGTTCTTAAACAGTAAACGCTTTCTGTTCCAAGATGTAATGAATACACCTCTGGGTGTGTTCATTAGTCAGATTCCGTTGCGAAACAAAACAATCTGCCTTTTAGTTTGAGTTTTATCACTGTTAAAAACCTGTATGTTTTTGTATTGATTACCCTATGGACGCTCAGTGAACTGTTGCGCTTTCCTTTAGTTACCTGCGGACTGACGCCACCGACCATTGTATCAACTGAAGATGAGTTTGTTCTCGAGCCACTCTCCGTTTTCAACATCAGCTGCACTAGTAAAAGGAACGTTGCTTGGGTCGAGCCCTTACCGGTCGACACATTCGTTTTGCCTGGATATTACACGGCCACGCTCTTCATCTACAACGCTTCCGTGACACACACCGGATATTACATCTGCAAATACCAAGACGAAGAGGGCGATGAAGAGGATGATGAAGACAATGAGGCAGTCATATACGTTTTTGTCCCAGGTAAATTTGGTGGAAATGGTTGTCATTTCCATGCACCATCACTTTATTCCATTCTATTCTACTTCCCATAGATTGCAGTTTTTTTTTGACCGAACAAACTTGTTTTGCCTTGTGCAGATCCCAAGGTTCCGTTCGTGCCCGAGGAGCCAGGTAGCATGGTAGTTCTAGTCTATCCTGGTGAAACCATCATCCCATGCAGGGTGTCAGACCCTCGATCCCCAGTGGTCCTAAAGAGTGCTCCCAGTGGAGTAGAGGTGGACGCTGCTTATGACAACAAGATCGGCTTCATTGGCAACCTGGACGCTGGACTCTACTTCTGTGAGACCATCGTGAACGGCGTGACAACGACCAGTGACATCTACACCGTGAAGGACAACAAACGTAAGTCCAGATGTGGATGATTTGGCTGCGCTGCTTAGTTTTCATATCACATTGGTTGTAATGTACACATGGCTATAAGCCGCTTTGGATAAAAACATATATTTTATTATTTAAAAAACTGTCTTTGTTTACCAGAGAGAGAGAGGGAGGGAGGGAGGGAGGGAGGGAGGGAGAGATCTGACTGCATTGAATAAATGACATCATGTCGTTAGTACCAGGGGAGATGACTTCACATGGTTGTTGTCAGACAGACGGAGAGAGTGTGATGGCATCAGCCTGCAGTGAACTCTGAGAGGGGGATGACCTCATGGCTGTCAGGGGGAGCAGTTGACCATGCAGGGACCTGTAGATGACCATATTGTCCCTGTTGGCTGTATTGTTCCTGGTGACCATATTGTTCCTCCCTCCCGTGGTGGTCTGTACAGTGATGGAGGACTTCCATGTGGAGGTGAAGGCCAGCGAGGAGGCAGTGAGACTGGGGGAACCCTTCAACATCACCTGTGTGGCACCTCCAGGACTGGCCTACCAGCAGCAGTGGATTCACCCCATGAAACAGGCAAGGGCCTTATCCCTCTCTCCGTCTCACTCTGTCTCTCTGTCTGTCGGTGTTTGTCACTCCTCCCACACCCTCCCTCTTTCCTCTACTTCCTCTCCCGTGTTGGCCTCCTCTCTTGCCTCCCTTTTAATAATATCTATATCTCCTTGTCGTCCGTTCTCCATAGCCCACTTCTCTTCCCTCCTTAGTATGTCTCCTTCTGTCTCTCGATCCAGCTCTCCTTCTCTCTTTCCATCCTTTATCCCTCTTGGTGTCACTACGTCTGATTCATCTCCCCAGTCTTCTTGTAGTGATGAATGGCTTGGGCTCAGGCACAGTGTGGGTCCGCGTAACATAACTCTGAGGATGGATGGGCCTTAGTTGTTAAAGGTATGTGTCACTAAGTACAGCTGTATCTCAGCGCCGTGTCCATTACCAGGGCTGGAGCCAAATAGTGCATCATGGTACTATAACCCCAGTCAGACAGAGGGAAGGAGTGAGACAGTTGTTTGTTCAAAAACAGGGCAAATGGGTAGAAGCAAGAAGGAAGTTCAAAGGAGAGGGGAAACAGTGACCTCTGTGACCTCTGGATGTGTAGAGCAGATATGCGCCCCCACCTCCTCGTAACCCCAGTGAACGTAGGATGTGTGTGAATGTGTTTGAGCATTGAGTGTGTGTTAGGTCAATGGCATGTTTATATGAGGCAATGAGAGTGTGTCCATTCGTGTGTATAGTCGTGCGTCATTTAGTTCATTTAAGTTTGTGTGCCAGTGTATGTGATAGTAGTATGGGGTAGTGGATAGAGACTTTGTCTGAAGTGTCTATGTTGATTAAAATGTACGTTGTCACCGCCGTCTTTGTGTGCACTGTTCGGTAATCCCTGCATGGCATTGTGACAGAGCGTCTGTTTTAGTGGTGGGATTACTCCAAGCCCTTTTCCAGAGACAGTTAAGGTAACTAGAACTCAGGACTTCTGACTCTTGGCTTTAGTCTCAGTTGCAATTACAGGCTTTTAAAAGCCTTGGGTCCTGATTTATCTCCTGTGGACCAGCACGTGTTTTAACCATCAGCTCACAGACAGACAGAGAGACCTGCTGCCTCTGACATACAGATTTAAACACTAAACCTGTAAAAAGGCGGAGAAGAGTATAGAGACAAGATATTTTATTTCCTAAAGACGGGGATAGACGGTGTGTTTGTGTGTATGCATGTGTGCGTGTGTGTGTGTGTGTTTGTGTCTACAGTGGTTTTAATCTCCTGTCCTCTTGTTCCTCTATCTAGGCTGTGGATGCAGTCCAGTTGAAGCAGGCTCTGCCTGATAGAGTGGTCTACACCCTCAGTATCCCAGCAGCCTCCTCTCAGGACAGTGGGGTGTATGAGTGCTCTATCACCAACAACTTCAGTGGAGAGATCAGAGCCAACATGGTGGCTGTCACTGTCTTCGGTACGCTCGCTCGTCCTTGTGGCCAATTCAAATTGTTATTGGAAAAATACGAGAGATGTTTAATCGCCAGTCAAAGCAGGCATTGTAGACATTTTGTCTTAAGACATTTCCTATCCTTCAAAAACATGTATATTTATTACCAATACCACTTAGTTGTAGATGTATTAAACAGAAACGACTTGGGATTTTTTAAAGATGTATTCGAATCCAGCTGATATTTGGTTGGAGTCTTTAAAAGTAGTCTCATTGAATTCACATGAATGCGTAGAGTTAATTCATCGTGCCGGTCAGTGTCAGTATGAGGCGCTAGAGGGAAGGGCTTCTGCAGTCTCCCTACAGTAGAGTCGAGGCACACCTCTGCTTTCATCATCAGCCCCGATGCTTTATGGGATGGCTTCAACAGATGTGTGCCAGACTTTCATTTCTCTTTTTCGGTTTCTCTTGTCCTTCCTTTGGGGTGTCCCCCCTCTATTCCTCTCTCTTTCTTCTACTTCCTCTCTTTTGCACCCCTCTCTGTAGAGAACTCCTTTGTGATGTTGGACCACAGTGGGATTGGAGCGGTGGAGTTTGTCAGTATGATGGAGGAGACAGAGTTCACCATCAGTATTGAAGCCTTCCCTGCTCCTAAAGTCACCTGGCTGAAAGATGGTATCGCCATCACTGAGAACAGCTACTTCCTCACCAAGACCAGACGTCTGGCGGGCAACCAGTAAGATCATAACATTTGTATATAGCAATGCCGGTGTCTGTGTGTCAGTGTGTCTTTGGAGCTCTGTGTGGTGTGTGTTGCACTGAGCTATGTGGTTCTCTGCCCATCTCTCAGCTATCAGAGCACTCTGACTCTTCGGCAGCCACTAGAGGAGGACAGTGGTAACTACACCGTCGTGGTCCTCAGCATCCCTCACACTGCCCAGTTCTCCTTCACCCTCAAAGTGAAAGGTGAGAATAACCTCAAGCCAAATGAAAATGCACTTCTACATGTGTGTGAACGTGCATTTATGTTTCTGTGTCTTCAAATGTGTTAGCAACGGAATACGTCAGTGTGTGTGTGTGTATTATCTCAGTATCGTCCTAAATATGACATTATGTCTGCCTGTGTGTGTCTTCCAGAATCAGGCCCAGTACTGTTCCAGCCAGCCTCAGCGCCAGTGCTGCTCCCCCAGAGAGAGGAGTGGATTGTTCCCCTCCACACCCCCTTCACCCTGACCTGCAGGGGCGAGGCCGAGCTGGCCTGGGACACGCCCGTCTACCTATCAGAGCAGATCGAGGAGGACAACAGCGGCCTGTTCATCACCACGGTTACCGTAGAGAACGCGACAGCAGGGCACACTGGCTTCTACACCTGCTTCTACAAAGGAGGGAACTCCACTGAGGAAGGAGAGGACAGCAGCATCTACATATATGTGCCAGGTATAGGGAAGACAGCACTGTGGTGCTGGATTTACATGTGTGCTAGCTATTTGTATTATAGGAAACTTACCATGCCCTCTTCTCTCTTCCTCAGATCCAGAGGTGCCCTTCGTACCCTCTCTGGTGCCCTTTGGCAACCACGTCCTGAATGGTCATGATGAGATGGAGATCCAGTGTCGCGTGTCAGACCCCGGTGCCAATGTGACCCTGGTCAATGCTGATACCCAGCAGGCCGTGCCCATGGTGGTTTACGACAGCAAGAGGGGTGCCGTGGGCTTCTTCAGCGCAGGAACCTACGTCTGTAAGGCCCTCGTCAACGGAGAGGAGCACCTCAGTGAGGAGTACATCGTCCACGGCTGGGCAGGGGGGTCGGAGCTGCGTGTGGAGCTGAAGGCCCAGAAGACAGCCCTCTTGGTGGGAGACACCATCACTGTCATTTGTGTGGCCCGGGGGTCTGAGATACTGGAAGACCACTGGAAGTACCCTGGAAAACTGGTAAACAAAAGCACATACATAATTATTATTCTCTTATTGGAGAGGAAATTCATTGACTCATTTTAAAATGCATTTGTTTGTTTGATTATAAATGGGTCTACCTTGTGTGTGTCTGTGTGTGTGTCAGGCGGACCGGGGCTTGAAGTCGGTGCGTGAGAATAAGAGGGACCAGGAGATCCAGTACACATTGACTGTCCCCCAGGCCTCAGCCAAAGACAGCGGCATCTATGTCTGCTCCATCACTGACATCATCAGCAACGAGAACCAGACCAAGAAGCTGGCCATCACTGTCTATGGTACGTTTGTGCCACTGTTTATTTACCTAATAACAAGGCAATAATCTTGGTTTATCATCTTGCTATAAGTACCTGTAACCTGTACATAATGTATTAATGGTTCTATCTCCATTTTCTGTCCTGATAGAGAGGCCATTCGTGTCGCTGCGCCCGGCGTTCAGTTCACAGGAGTCAGCAGATTTGGATGAGGTCAGACAGTTCCAGGCTGACATTGATTCCTTTCCCAGCGCTCAGGTCACATGGCTCAAAGATGGCCTCCCTCTCAACGACGTGGCGGCTGAGATAACCACCAGCCTCCGGCAGGTCAGCGAGACCAGGTGAGAAAGACTGCCACTCAACAACACCTAAATACTCGCACACTACACTCATTGGCTAATAACATGTTTAGGTCAGCAAGATCAAGATCATGGCTATTATTAAGGTCTGGTGTTGTTGTGCGATGTTAGTGGAACTAGTCTCTCGTGACAGACTTAACAGCGTGCTCATGGTTGCCATGATTAGAGTGTAACCATACATGTTGTTTGGACTCTGTAGGTACCAGAGTGTTCTGACCCTGATTCGGGCCAAAGAGGAGGACAGTGGGAACTACACCATCAGAGTGCAGAACGGGAACCAGACCCACAGCCACAACTTCAGCCTGCAGGTCAAAGGTGAGGCAGAGGAATGCTCCAACCACTTCATTTGGATTGACCTTTATTTTACTGACTAACAGGGCTCCTTTACTCCCTGACACTCTCTTTCTTTTACCCACCTCTCTCTCTCTCTCGTTCCCACTCTCTCTGTGTCTGTATTGTGGTCTGACCCCCTGTTCCCTCTCTCTGTGTCTGTATGGTGGTCTGACCCCCTGTTCCCTCTGTCTGTGTCTGTATGGTGGTCTGACCCCCTGTTCCCTCTGTCTGTGTCTGTATGGTGGTCTGACCCCCTGTTCCCTCTGTCTGTGTCCAGTGCCTGCAGTCATTGTGGACCTGATGGACCTCCACCATGGCTCAGCCTCAGGCCAGTCTGTAGTGTGTATCGCTGGAGGCATGCCCACTCCTAAGGTGGAGTGGTTCATCTGCAAGAACATCAAACAGTAAGGGCACACTCTCACGACTCTGCCTTCTTCCTCTTCATCTCTCCATTCTATCTCTTTCAGTCCAACAATAGCCCATTTTCTTTCTTAGAATCCACATACACCTACTGTACATTGTTCAACTCTACCTGGCCACTTCATATGCTACTATGCCCAATGTGACAATGTCATGGTATCATTTGGTCTCATGTCTTTACCCTTCCTTCCTTCCTTCCTTCCTTCCTTCCTTCCTTCCTTCCTTCCTTCCTTCCTTCCTTCCTTCCTTCCTTCCTTCCTTCCTTCCTTCCTTCCTTCCTTCCTTCCTTCCTTCCTTCCTTCCTTCCTTCCTACCCTGTCCAGCTGTGCCAACGACTCGTCTGAGTGGGTGCCCCTGCCTACCAACAACACAGAGATCACTGTGGAAGCGCACATCGACCAGGACAACCAGCTGGAGAGTCAGGTGATCTTTGGGCATCTGGAGAACACCTTGGCTGTTCGCTGCCTGGCCAGGAACGAGATGGCCACCGTCAGCAGGGAGGTCAAACTGGTGTCACAAGGTGAGACATACACTCACTAAGTCACACTTACCTCCTCCTTCAGTTAAACAACAACATGGTTGGCAGAGTGTGGTGAGTCGATTTACAGTATCTTAGATTACCATTTTGCCTGCGGTATATTTTCTTCCTCCTGTGGTCTCGTCTTTTACTAGCTGGTTTCTTCCTGTAGTTGCTTTCCTTTGTGACACTTGAAATGTGACAGGCGTTGAAGAGACTTTGCTGGGCTGTCAGTGTTGAGGCAGCTGTCTGGTAAAGCTATCTGTGGTGGGGCAGCGTGTCCCACACTGTCATTGTGCAGCTGTGTGTTAGCCTGGGAGACTTTTACTGTGAAAAGTGAATCCCCAGTAGTTTAAGCCATTTGGCCCCTCCAGCTGTGCCCCCCTCCCCCAACCCTGCCCATCTCCTTAATCCGTGCAACACACCGTTTGAGGCCCCACTGGCTTGGCTGATTGGGTGTGAGACTGCATGCTGAACTATACAATTTAAATAGGGTACTTGGATTGCCATGTTGAAGTTCTTCATATTTGACCTCATTTGGGGTTTTTCAATTCATCAAACTAATATTCCCATATTGACTTACATTGATTTATCCATGTTATTTTTGTTCTCTGTGGCATTCTCCATGTTGTGCTCTCCATCTCATGTGTGTGTGTGGTGGTTCTCTTCCTGAACAGACCCTCACTCAGAGCTGACTGTAGCTGCTGCTGCCCTGGTGCTGCTGGTCTTTGTCATCATCTCACTCATTGTTCTGGTCATTATCTGGAAACAGGTACAGCAGATGATCAATGCCCCTCACACAAAAGCACAAACCCACCCACTCACTCACTCACTCACTCACTCACTCACTCACTCACTCACTCACTCACTCACCCACCCACTCTCACTCATCCACCCACTCTCACCCACTCACTCTCACACCCACTCACTCACTCACTCACTCACTCACTCACTCACTCACTCACTCACTCACTCACTCACTCACTCACTCACTCACTCACTCACTCACTCACTCCTCACTCATCTACACTTTAAGTGTCCTAGAGCCTTAGGTACTGATCTGTTTTGCTATGTCCTCTGTCCTCCAGAAGCCTCGCTATGAGATCCGTTGGAGGGTGATAGAGTCAGTGAGCCCTGATGGTCATGAGTACATCTACGTGGACCCCATGCAGCTGCCCTATGACTCCAGATGGGAGTTCTCTCGCGATGGGCTCGTACTGGGTGAGCCGGCTGCACTGCTTCCTCTGTGGTCCTGCTGTGGTCATGTTCTGGTCAGAGTGTCACATCACCACGTTCGGGTGGTCAGAGGTTCACAGCACCATGGTCTGATGGTCGTGTTCTGGTCAGGCTGTGGTCTGGATGTCTCCCTCTGGTCTTTGAAGTGAAGATGTGATAAGGCCATCTGGCCTGGCAGACAGGGGTGGCTGGGACGTGCTGCCTAGGGTTTGGGTTGTGACTCACTGATCAAAGGGAATCTCAACCACTGGGGACCTGGGGAAGTCACTGATGAGAGGGCAGAGGCAGACGTGTGTACGTGTGTTTTTGTCTCTCTGTCTGTGTGTGTGTGTGTGTGTGTGTGTGTGTGTGTGTTTGCTTGCCTGTCTTGGTTTGTGTATTTGTTTACACTCCATGTTAACTGATCGTATGCCATGACCGCAGGACGTATCCTGGGCTCTGGGGCGTTTGGGAAGGTGGTGGAGGGAACTGCATACGGACTCAGCCGCTCCCAGCCCGTCATGAAGGTGGCCGTGAAGATGCTGAAACGTGAGTTGACCACAGACAGCTATACAGAGAGCTATAGAGAGGATCATTAAGGCCTGTGGAGATTGCCTGGAGAGAGCTGTGTCCTTGAACACCATCAGAGTCACAACAATACCTTTAGGCTCAGACACACCGGTAGCCTTTGCCGGCCGAGAGTACTTAGCACCTCTGAACGGAGTGCCGGCCGAGAGTACTTAGCACCTCTGAACGGAGTGCCGGCCGAGAGTACTTAGCACCTCTGAACGGAGTGCCGGCAGAGAGTACTTAGCACCTCTGAACGGAGTGCCGGCCGTAATTTGTAAACTGAGTGCAAACCGATTCTACACGTAGAATCACATGAAAATGTTGTCAGTCAGACATCCATCAGCGGGTGGTCCATAAAACACACACATCTGCACGGCAGATCCACATTCGGTGCGGTGTGTGTGCTCCCTTACGTTGTGATTGATGAAACAATTGCAGGCATTGATGGGTGTTGTTGATGAGTTGATTGATTTGTGTGTGATGGACTGATAGTTGTGGTGTGATTGATTTGTTTCTCGTTGCAGCCACGGCCCGCTCCAGTGAGAAACAGGCCCTGATGTCAGAGCTGAAGATTATGACTCATCTGGGCCCTCACCTCAACATCGTCAACCTGCTTGGGGCCTGTACCAAGTCAGGTGACTACACACGCACAAATGAACGCACACACATATGCGTATAGGCACACACACACACACACACACACACACACACACACACACACACACACACACACACACACAGTTTTGATAGCCAAGAAGGGAAGTTGCCATTTCTCTCTGAGCCGATGGTGGATGTGGTATTTTAATGGGATTTTTATGAGTGTAAAAGCTTGCCCTCTTGACGTTGCTTTTAGCCTTTACGAGCCTCTGATAAGACTAGCCAGCAGACTGACGCCTGTGTCTCTATCTCGTTGTTCTGTTCCCATGCAGGCCCCACCTACATCATCACTGAGTACTGCTTCTATGGAGACCTTGTCAACTACCTGCACAAGAACAGAGAAAACTTTGTCAGCGTGCACCCAGAGAAGACCAAGAAAGACCTGGACATCTTTGGCATCAACCCTGCAGACGAGAGCAGCAGGAGGTAAAGAGACATCCCAGCTAGCACATTTGGTTCCTTGGAAGTTGTGACAACCTTACTTTTTTGGTTTCGCATTGGTTCTGGGAACGAACCCATACGTTTCCTGACTGGTAAAACTGAATGTTTTTAAATGTTCTGAGAAAGGAAAGTGAACATTTAGCCAGTTCTGGGAATGTAGATTTTTAAGTTGCAGGGAGGTTCTGAGAACATTTTACTGTGATTCCCTGAAAGTTTTCCTGGGAGATTTTATTAACGTTCTGAGAACGTAAATTAGAGGTTATTTGAAGGTAATTAAATCATGTTCTGAGAACATGTTTCAATAAGAATGAATAGTCTTGCTAGTTTAGGTTAACGGTTTTGAACAGATAAGACACATGGAAATTAATTTGCTTAGGTATTAATCATGGAAACACATACAAATGTTTATTGTGGCACGGCGTCAGTGAGATTCAAACCTATGATCTTGTGTGTTTTGTCCATGGAATTAGTCACTGCGCCACTAGGAAGGAGCAAACCAATCCCATTTCAAAGGAAACAAGCACTCATTAAGATTAGGTGTGGCCAATTAGTTGGCGGGCCAACACTCCAGAGGACAGAGAGAGTCTTGTTGACGCTAAGATTAGAATGTCTATGTTTTAAATAACACTCTTAGAATGTTCTTTGAACGTTACTAATGTTTTCTTGTGTTTTTTTATGGAACATTTTCTTAATGTTCAGAGAACATGACTTTAAATATAATCATGAGGAAACCTGCAGAAAACATTATATTGAATAACTGAAATTCTCACAGAAGAACATTGTTTATTAACATTCTCTGAACAATTTCAGAACATCACTTTAGATAGAACCGTGATGAAACCTGTAGGAAATGTTATGATGAAGTACTGAAATTCCCACTTAAGAAACATATGGTTCTCAGAATGTTATGTGCTAGCTTGGTATCCTGCACCATTCCCAGAAGGTTGTATGCAACTTAATGATAGGACAACCACGCTCTCAACCAAGCTCTAAAAATCATATGGTTCTCAGAACATTGTGTGCTAGCTGGGCTATAGGATCAGCTCCGAAAACATACACAGGAGCGCACACTCACACGCAGGCCAGGAAACACAGACATAGACTCACACACCCACCCCTCTGTCGTGTGTCCCCCTCTTCAGTTGCTCCTCCTTTACCCCACTCAGTCATTCTGTCTCATTGACGCAGCACTTTACTGCACTCACTCAGTAACATAACGTAACCCTACCCCAGGCTTCCTCGTGGCTGAGGGAGTTGTCTGGCGTCTTCCACTAATCAAATCTGTGTCTGAAGTGGTACTCGGCTTTCAGGCTAATCACATTACTCTTGTTTGGTACCTGTTAATGGTCTCTGTCCAGCTCCTCTCTGTTTGCTGATCTGTGTTGACGGATGACTCACAATGACCACATTTCAGAGTGTGACCACACCACTATTTAATCTCAACCACCCTGACCATCAACCACACCCTCTATGTAGGGAACCTCACAACATACAGTAAACTGGGCCTTCTTAGAGAACCAATGGCGACTCTAACATGTCTGTTGTTGGTCTCCTCCCTCGCTCCCCTTCTCCCTCTCTCCCTCCCTGTCGCCATGCAGCTATGTGATCCTGTCCTTTGAGAGTGGTAAAGGGGACTACATGGACATGAAGCAGGCAGACACCACGCAGTACGTGCCCATGCTGGAGATGAGTGACGCCTCCAAGTACTCCGACATCCAGAGGTCCGAATACAACCACCCGCCATCACAGAAGGGTGGTGAGTACACAGTCTGACAGCCTCCTTCTCTTCCCTTTTGCTCTTCCTCTCTTAATCTAACTCTCCTTGCCCACTCGCTGTGTGGCTTGGCTGCGTTGGCTGAAGTGCAGGGTTTAAGTCAGTGCTGGTTGTGTTGAGGGGTCCACCCTTCTCAGTATGTAGGCCTGCCTGGGCCGGCCTGTAATCATATAGAGCGGGTAATTGTAGCACACATAATAATGCCTCGTTCTCCCTGCCATTAGGAATAAACAGGTTACAGCAACCAGTTCTATATTTACATGCATATAAACATACAAACACTTTATTCACTCACTCATAGACCGACTGAAGCTAAATGGGTTTGTGTGTCTGTGTGTTTTCCTGATCCAGATAGTGAGATGGACAACATGCTGTCAGGGGATGGTAACGAGGGCCTCAGCACCACAGACCTGCTCAGCTTCACCTACCAGGTGGCCAGAGGCATGGAGTTCCTATCCTCTAAGAACGTGAGTGACCAAGGGCTGGGAATGATTGTAGATCAGAGGGACTGGTAACATGATGTTAGTTCAGTGCGGTGGGCTGGGGAGGATGTCATACAATAGAATAGCTACCCAACAGACAGGTGACGATATCAACTAGAGACACAGAGGTGAGCCTAGGAAACCATATCCATCTTTTAACGGTCTGACTTAGCAACTAAAGAAGGAAGTGGTGGCGACATGATTCCATTGGCTTGGGAGAAGCTGGTGCCACTGGCAAGCTGGTTCTGTCCTCTCTGTTGGTACACAGCAGGGAGTGGGTCGGTTGCCACGTCAACCCTGTACATTTCAGGGGTAACCACGGTAATGATGGCAGGCAGGTTGTGGGCTGCTGTTGTGCTTGATGACAGCTGTGAAAGCCAAGAGGTTGGCTAAATCAGGGGTTGTGTGATAAGCGGCCCTATGAAGGCTGAGCTCACTGCTCAGGAGACAGGCCAGGTCTTTATATAGAACACCCAGTAGGCTGGAATTACACTGAGTACAAAGCAGTTATAAGCTCCTCATAACAGCCTCCTAGTTATTATCCTTGAATATACTCTGGGCCGGAGTGGTCAGTCAAGGCCGTGTCTTAGGCTGGCTTGTTGACATAAAGCCACCCTGTAAAACACAAGGAGGTAAGAGAGAATAAAAGGAAAGAATGTGTGTTCTGATTGAATTGAGATTCATGAAATGCTGAATTTTGCGGTGTAGTGTGTGCACCGGGACCTGGCTGCCAGGAATGTCCTGCTCTCTCAGGGGAAGATAGTAAAGATCTGTGACTTTGGCCTGGCCAGAGACATCATGCACGACAACAACTACGTCTCCAAAGGCAGCGTGAGTTTCCCTCTAGGACGATACTGGCTGTTTGTGTACCTTGATGAATTTAGACGTGTATCTGTGAAGGTGGTTTGTCCCCTGCTCGTTCATGTTATCACTCCATTAGGGTCCACTATTGTAGTGTCTGTTATACGCGTGCTGTGTGTTTGATCCATCTGCGCTCTGCGTTGACCACAGACCTTCCTGCCAGTGAAGTGGATGGCCCCGGAGAGTATCTTTGACAACATGTACACCACCCTCAGTGACGTCTGGTCCTACGGCATCCTCCTCTGGGAGATCTTCTCTCTAGGTGAAACTCAGCTGACCCCTGACCTTTTTCAGTGACATATTAACAACAGCGTGTTAGGGAGACGGCTGACTCCAGATCAGTGTGTAGATAGAGTGTGTTTGACAGTGATACGGGTGTTTGCTGGTGTACTGATGGCAGTGTGTTTGTGTTAAAGGTGGCACCCCATACCCAGGGATGGTAGTGGACTCCAGCTTCTACAACAAGATCAAGAGTGGCTACAGGATGGCCAAACCTGAGCATGCCCCCACTGATGTGTATGTACATATATTTTTATATATAATAATTACATGTTGTGTTGTGTACATTATTATGCCAAAACACTATTTGAAACCACTACGGAAGGCTATGTACTACTGCTGTAAAAGTCGAACGCACAGTACTAAACTGTGATGTACAATGCCATGGCTGTTCCTCCCTGCACTGTTTGTCCTGTTCTATCTGTTCAACTAGTGTGTTTTCCCTCCTCCAGGTATGAGATGATGATGAAGTGTTGGAATAGTGAGCCTGAGAAGAGGCCTTCCTTCTTCAGCCTGAGTGAGAGCGTGGCCTCACTGCTGCCTTCCGGCTACAAGAGGGTGGGTGTCTCTACTGTATGACCTCTGACCTAACGGCCTCTAACAGGATTCCTCACACCTGCTTTCTAATCTCCCTCTCCTTTTCATTTCTGACCCTGACCGATGACGTTTGCACCTACTCTTCACTCCTATAATTTATTTTCCTTTCTATCAGTCTCATCCCTCTTTTACCTTACCTGACCGAGCGGAGTAAGTGTGTCAACCATCCTCTTTCTCCTCCCCCTAGCATTGTGTCATGTTATAGTTCTACATTACTAATAAAGTGTAGAAGTTCATCTAAAGCCAGGCTCACAAACTCCAACTACTTCCCCCCAACTCTTCCAGTTGAGTGTGTTTCTGTGGGCTCTGCCAGTTGAGTGTGTTTCTGTGGGCTCTGCCAGTTGAGTGTGTTTCTGTGGGCTCTGCCAGTTGAGTGTGTTTCTGTGGGCTCTGCCAGTTGAGTGTGTTTCTGTGGGCTCTGACAGTTGTGTGTTTCTCTGGGCTCTGCCTGTTGAGTGTGTTTCTGTGGGTTCTGCAGTCGAGTGTGTTTCTGAGTGTTTTTCTGTGGGCGCTGTGCATTTCCGCTGTGTTTAAAGCCCAGCCCTGGCGGTGATTAGAATGCTAATGCTCCAGCTGGCGGTCAGTGGCCAGCCCCAACCACTGTAGTGACGCAGCAACAGCAGCCCCAGCTCCTAGGTCTCGCCTCCGTCCACCGGCTAGGCTAACCGTAACGAGCCAATTAAACAGCACGCCACACATGGCACATCAAACCTCCTCCTCTCCCCACTACTCTACTTGAATGGCCCAGGAGAGTGGAGGAGCTGGCTCCCATTTTAGCACCTCGGATTGGGGTTGGCTGGGCTAGGGTGGGGTGGGAAATGTGGTTCACTGTATGGGTCTCACCACCAGGCTAACAGACGGACTGAGTGAGAACAGACATACCAATGACAGCTGGTTGAACTGGTTCACGTGTTATATCAGTTTTGGGATTCATCAGATTTCTGAGTTTTGTGATTTCTGAAGCCGATGCAGCTGTTTTGGATGTACTGTATGGGAGTTACCAGAGCACTAAATAACTCTGACTAGTACAGGCCAAAAGTATTGCCTTTATATGCACAGTCCTCTTGGCTTTAGAAACAGCTAGCCGTATAGCAACGTTTTCTGCATGGTACTGTAGGCATTCTGCTCCAATGCTACTAGTTAGGTTGATGTTCATTGTGCCCTCTCTTTCTCTGATTGTGCAGTGTTTCGAGAGGGTGAACCATGAGTTCCTGAAGAGTGACCACCCGGCAGTGACCAGGGTCCAGGTGGAGAATGACGACACCTACGTTGGGATCACCTATAAGAACCAGGGCAAGTCGAAAGACAGGGAGAGTGGCTTCGACGAGCAGCGCCTCAGCTCTGACAGTGGTTATATCATCCCCCTTCCTGACCTGGACCCCCTGTCTGATGACGAGTACTGCAAGAGGAATCGCCACAGGTAGGCTACCACCTCAGTGTCAGACATGTCTATCTTCATTTCAGACCCTTACAAGTGGTACAGATTGATAACACTGTTTTACACCAAAACATGTGCTAGTCCTGTCTAGCAAATCCAGGAAGTGAGATGCCCGTCTTATTTAACTCATGGTCACTCCTGTATACTATACTCCATCTACTCCCATTAGCTGTTTAGTAACACTAACCTGCTCCTCTCTGTCCTGTGTAGCTCTCAGACGTCTGAGGAGAGTGCCATAGAGTCGGGCTCCAGCTCCACGCTGGCCAAGAGAGAAGGAGAGACCCTGGAGGACATCACCCTATTGGATGAGATGTGTCTGGACTCAGAGCTGGTGGAGGACAGCTTTCTGTGACAGGCCTGGAGAAATCTAAAGCCTGCCAAAGAGAGGGGGATATTGGTGGGAAAGACACCTGAACATAGACCCTTAAACCACCCACTCGTCCTCGCCACCCCCTATCTCAAACCCACCTCATCCCCCGCCCCACACACCTTCAGTCCTCTTAGGAGGACAGAGAAAAACCACTTCACTGCTTGGATGAGTCTGTGGCCAGATCATGGTATGCCTTCTGTTCCCTCCTCAGAAAGCGCCCCCTGTGGGGCTGGAGGGACGTGCATAGATAGATGGATAGATGGGACACTGAGGACTCGCCACTATCCTGTGGTTACTGAGTCTCTATAGAAGGTCAGTTTTGGATGGGACTAAGTGCACATGAGGAGAACATGGAGGAAGATAGATTTTTATATAAATGTATAGAACCTTATTGTAATGGGCATTCCGAACAGCAACATAAGCAAGGATGGATGGAGGGATCAGAATGGATCAGGCGTGAAAATAAAAGACCCAGAATGAACAGCAATTTATCTCAGCCATGCAGAACCACTACAGACAGACCCACTATTTAAACCACATCACACCAGTGCCAGCAAACAGACCAGTACGAGGCCAGCTACACAACAGACAGCTTTACTTCACAACTCACCTACCTGCAGCATATGATCTATAACTCCAATATATCTGATGCTGGCACAATCAGTAGTAATACTTTGATTAAAAAGCACAACATCTGGACTATGTATATGTTTTTATATGCAATTATATGGCATATGTTGTCAATAGCTAAATAAGTGCAGCAGTTCAACAACAAAAAATGTAAACTTCTTATCACGCATATATATATATATAAATATGTATATTTTTTAATACTGCGTCGAGGAAGGTGAAGATATGGGTTTTAAATTAAGAATTACAACTAACTTCCAAAACTAGACTCCATAGAACATAAACCATTACATTATGTAAATTATGAAATGGGAATTTGTTTATTCAAATTGTAAAATGAACTCATGCTAAGTATGAGTGACATTGAACCTGGACCAAAGTACATTTATGTGCATTAGAACAGCATGCAAGAATATGTGTTGTTTTCAAGCTTTGAGCTTATGCCATTGTAATAATAGTAATGAATTGATGTTAATAATAAACACAGAGCGTTATTCACTGCAGATAAAGGAAGGGAACAAGTGAGAAAAACACCATAGTCGTCTGATTTGACAGTTTGACAGATCTCATGCATCTCAAAGCCAAGGAGCTGGTACATCTTCCCAATCAGAGAGGACGTTATGCATGTGTTGTTCTGATTGGTAGAAGTGATTTAGCTGATGTCGTATGTACAGCCATTTTGCTGTCCTGTACAGAGACAGAAGTACAGGTGTTGTACCAATGTTAAATACACTAGTTTTCTACACATAACGTGACGTCAGCAACATACATCATTATGTGTACGTTTTAATGTTCAGTCCTGCAGTATTTCCTACCAGCTGTCCCAACTGCTTTCGTTTGTCTCTACCGTCGACTGTGATGTTCTCTGTGATCACATTAAAACTGTAGCACTTTTTTGTATTTTCCTTGTATTTGATGTGTGAAATGATTGGACTTTTTTGTTGAGAGAAGGGCTTGGTTTGGCTCTGGAAGGTTTCCTCTCTATGGCAACAGCGTTGTGAATGTAGAGTGGAAGAAGTGGGGGAAAGAGACATTATGAAGTATAATCCACGGTACAGTATCTATAATTATAGGTAGTTATCACCAATACCCGGAAGTTATCCTCATGTTTCAATGTTTCATTATGCATTATGTACATTCAGATGATTTATATTTCAATAAATGATTTAATAGTGTCTCTTGTTTGAAAATCTGTTTTTCTTTCTTTCTTTCTTTCTTTCTTTCTTTTCTTTCTTTCTGTATGTGTGTGTGTGTGTGTATGTATGTGTTTGACACACACACACCATTCTCCATTTTAAAAACTGGTAAAACTAAACGATATCTTTTTATAGAGGCGGTTTATAATTATGGTTTGGTAGGTAAGATAAGGGGTCAAGGGTTAGTTTACCAGGCTGACGTCATTTCCGATTTTCTAAAGGCTTGCCACTTGTTGTGCTTGTTCTTTCTAACTCAGAAACTGATAAGTGGTCAAGTGGTCGAGGAGAGGGTCAATTCGTTAGTAGGTGGAGGAGTATGCTTGCCTCATTACCTACTATGAGAGAGGATGCACAAGAGTACAGTGGGGCAAAAAAGTATTTAGTCAGCCACCAATTGTGCAAGTTCTCCCACTTAAAAAGATGAGAGAGGCCTGTAATTTTCATCATAGGTACACTTCAACTATGACAGACAAAATGAGGAAAAAAAATCCAGAAAATCACATTGTAAATTACAGGCCTCTCTCATCTTTTTAAGTGGGAGAACTTGCACAATTGGTGGCTGACTAAATACTTTTTTGCCCCACTGTATGTTGTTTTCTCGATTGGAGAAAGCATGCAGACATTTAAAAACAGTACGCTACTTATCCTTTTATCTATCAAATGTCTTGCACGACCTGCTACATTTGTTTTTATCACTTTACACATTTCATTGGTATTCCACCCCAGTAAACGTAATTTTCCTAAAGATGCACGACTGGAGGAGTCTCATTTCATACAAACACATTTGTCTCCACGTTTCCTCTCCTCGCCTCCTATACAAAGACAAACTATATACTACTAGAGCTACACAACACAACAACCAACACACAATTCTGGTGCAACTGACATTGATGATTAATTAGCCCTGTAGTGTTGTCGTCTCCACCCCATAATAAACCCCCATGACACAATTTCATAAACAGAATACCTACACTGAATGCAGTCTCAGAGAAGGCCACTAGGTTGCATGATAATCCCAGCATAGAGTTCAGGGATAAAATCCATAGTTATAGTCATGCAGATGATGTATATAAATGATTTGTGGGAGAAAAATGTTGTGTGTCATTTCTTATATATATTTTTTTATATATTGTTTTTTTAATCAAAATAATATTTCCAACAATCGGTATTAATACCAACGTTTTTTTCATAACTAACCAAATATATACCACAGCCTGTTGTTTCCAATGGGAGCAAATGAATCATGGTGGGCAGAACAAGCGAAGAGGTGGGCAGAGCCAAGCACGAGCTAGTGAGATCCTATTGGCGCATTCTAATTTATATTTGCATTTCTGTGATGTGCATGTGTGCAATAACTCAATTCGCTCTTGCACTCATAAACAACACACTTTAAAAAAAAAACTTTGCTAAAGGGTAAAGTCTACAAAACGTAGTCCACTCTGTTCGTAACATATTCTAGTTTTGGGAACAGAAAACTGTATTGAGATCAAATATTCAATCGTTGAGACAATTTGCAGAATGTCGGCCAAAATCCGTCTATCCCCATCTCCTCCCACTGCCGGCCACTGGGCTTCCTCACATCACCATATTTGGTGGTGAGTGGAAATGCCAACCAGGTGGCTTCAGATTTATATATCCGGTAAAACATCTGTCTTATTGTTCTATCTGTGTTAATACTATATGTAATGTGTGAATGTCAAGTAACTCCACCAGAGGGAGATATTCCATAAGTCATTCTTACATACAGAAAGCATCTCCAGTTTTATGCTTGAGAACCAGGGGTCTCATTTAAAAATATGTTTTTAAATGAACTGTCAGTGAATGGTCAGTTCTTGGAAAGGAGAAACCTAATTCAGAAAATGTATGTTGTGTGTCTGATGTGTGTGTGTGGTATATATTGTTTTGCCCCCCCAAAAGTATTGTTTTCAACTTTTGAACATCTCAAATGGACTTTTGTCAAATGTACTTTTCTCCATAATGTTTATGTTTATGTTGTGAAGATTCCTTAGGAGCAAAAGCTGATTTGCTTGGAGCAATAAAAAATATAGTATCGCTTTGGTGCAATTTTCATAAGTATGTGTTTCATTTTCCAAACACTTAAGTACAAAACCCTAAACAGATCATCAAAAAGGCAGTTGCATCAAAACTCTAAGCACATTTTCAACTGACTAAGTACAACACACAAAATCATAAAATGTAAGGGGTCAAGGGTTAGAGTTTTGATGCAACTGCCTTTTTGATGATCTGTTTTGGGTTTTGTACTTAAGTGTTTGGAAAATGAAACACATACTTATGAAAATTGTACCATATTTTTTCATTGCTCCAAGCAAATCAGCTTTTCACCAAACTTAATCCGTGTTTCATCTAGACATACATGTTTCACTTTGCAATACATGTTTATATAAAGTAATTGTTAATCACAATGCAATGCTCACATTCTTTTTGATATGATTGTCTTCCCACTTGTTAAAATACATTTTACTATTACTTAAAGATGCACTATGCAGAAATCGCTCCTCCATTTCCTGGTTGCAAAAATTTGAATAGAAAGTATCGTGAAGAGAATCCGTGTAGAATCTAAACCGCTGTGAAATATATTTTCTATTACCAAAAATATTGTATTTTTAGCTGTTTGTAGCCGGTTTACAAAACCAAAAGTAATAGACAAACGTAAACATGGAAAACATAGAAATAGCACATATATAAACAGATCTACATCTTCTTAGACTGAGAATGACAGATCTGTAACACATATTTCTACGTGAATTTGGTAAACCTATATATTTTAAATTAGTTTGTCTACTACAGATTTTGAGAACTTCATGACAATGTATGTTTGTAACGTATAAACATATAAAGTATGGTATTTATTGTAACGTACTATTATGATGATGACTATTATGATTTTACAGTAAATAAAAATACAAATCTGATAGTGACAAGATCAGAGATGTACTGTATGTAACAAATGCATCCCCTATACAGTAAACATTTCTACAAAAATAACTGATGGGGTCTTTTTTCACACAGCGTTATTAAAATTGCATTGGCCAATACAGTAATATAATACAGTAATATAATACAGTAATATAATACAGTAATATAATGCAGTAATATAATACAGTAATATAATACAGTAATATAATACAGTAATATAATACAGTAATATAATACAGTAATATAATGCAGTAATATAATACAGTAATATAATACAGTAATATAATACAGTAATATAATACAGTAATATAATGCAGTAATATAATACAGTAATATAATACAGTAATATAATACAGTAATATAATGCCATTTACGTAGCAGGCGCTTTTATCCAGTGACACCAGAGAGTCCACATATTTTCACAGGTTACCCCAGTGGGAAACGAACCCACAATTCCTGTGTGGGGCCAATACAGCACTGTAATACAGTAATATATGCCATTTACGTAGCAGGCGCTTTTATCCAAAGTGACAAGTGAGTGCACATATATTTTCGTATGGGACCACAGTGGGAATCAAACCCACAACCTGTGTGGGCCACACAGGATGACTACAACACATAAGTGCAGTACTGTAATGTGAATATAATTCATGATTACAATACAGGTGGAAGGTGCATGATTGCCATCCCCATGGAAGTGCCTTCCTCCTTCCGACCATGGAAGTGCCTTCCTCCTTCCGACCATGGAAGTGCCTTCCTCCTTTCCGACCATGGAAGTGCCTTCCTCCTTCCGACCATGGAAGTGCCTTCCTCCTTCCGACCATGGAAGTGCCTTCCTCCTTTCCGACCATGGAAGTGCCTTCCTCCTTCCGACCATGGATGAGGACAAATGCTCAAGACAGGCTTGATGTAACCTAGTGCCTACTAAACGTTATGTTTCTTTCTTTCATTCATTTCATTTGTTTCATTTGATTACAGTACATCTACGTGGTAATTATATCTGAACAATACATTTATTTTTTGCATCAATGATTGTGAAAGATGTCTTCACAGGGATCAAACCTTTAATTAATCACACATGGTACCAAAATGATGGAAATGAGATTATCAGTCAATTTTGATGCGTAGTGCAAGTGTATTGCCAAATGTTTTTCAAAAACTGTGTAACGTATTGTAATTTACAGTACTGTAGCATATAGCATATTCAAAGGGCAAATTTTTTAAATGTATCTTGCATTTGTTTACTATTGGATTAACTGGTTGTTAAAATAACTACATTGAGAAGTTTAGGTGATTTAATCAATGTTCTCATGCAGTGGTGATTTTAGCATTTAAATCTTGGTGGGGCAAAAAATATATAATATGGGATGCATGCCAGCAAAGCCACTACACAACACAACACTAAACAATACATGAATTGCACTATAGCACCACAACACCTGGCTATCAGCAGAGCCTTGTATGGCAGCGAAACAGTTCACTCAGCCTCATTTACTGTCTTTAAGAAAAACATAGCTGATATGGCTGACTTGCTTAAATGTGGTTTCTACTGACAATTGAGATGTACTAACTATGGCATAAGGGGACTACGAGGGGATAAGAGGCAATCCGTAATTTCGATTAAGACATTAATGAGCGAGCTTGGACGGGCGTAGTTGAAATGTACAGCGACAGAATTCAGAACATGGGCCGTTCTTACAGTGTTCTCCCTGCACAACAAGTCAGAACCGTAGGATAAAAGGGGCATATAAGCAGACAATGAAAGCTCTTACAATATTGGATGATTACATTTCTCAAAAACAGGTTATAGGCTACATGTGCACCATCAAGTCAGAACAGTAGGCAAAACTAAGAGATGAAAATAGACCAAATTATTAGGGTGAGGCACATACCAACAGCTTACTACACAACATACACTTAGTATTACTTTCTTAGCTACAGCATACATATCTCCCTGACATATTGTGCTGTGTTGACTTGAACAGGAAGGTGGCGCGAGGATTCATTGGGGGAAAATTTTGTCATCAAACTTCAGGTCGTAGTTCTAGAAGAGGTCAGAGTTCCCGATTTACAATTCCCAGTTGTAGCTCGTTTTCCTGAGTTCCCAGTTGTCTTGAACTCACTAAAGTCAGATTTTGCCGTTCCGAGTCAATAGCTGTTTTGAGCGCGGCACAAATCATGCTTCATTGACAGCATGGCCAATGTTGAACTTTTTTAATTTTAAACTAGGAAAAGAGACCCTTCATCTTAGATTTGAGAGCACACAGCCACTTCACTGAATAGCAGGCTAATGATTGCTTTGCAATGCTTGCAGTTAGCCGCTGATTCCTTCCAAACCACTCATTGTTGAATTTGCGATTTCCAATGGCCGATGAGCACCGATACGTTTTATCTATAATTTCTCTTCATATGACAAGGATTAAAAAGGATTTGCCAATAGATTGTCGACTTGATTCATAATGATGACTGCTGGATAAGATTTGGTCAAATCAAAGCTACTGTAGATATAACATGATTTGATGTCATTTTATCTGTGGCCAATGACCTTGAGCCTCCCTGGATGGGCACTTCTAATGAAACTCTATGGCAGCACCCAAGGGGCTAGAATTTTGAGCTTTACCCTTAGACTCGGTGGTGACGTAGTGTTCTCATGAGTGATAGAACACTGAGCCAATCACGGCGCAATACTCGATACTCGTAGTTTCTGCTGGCTTGCTCCACCACCACAGAAAGCACTGAGCTAGGCTGAAACACCTGCATTTTGGAGATGCCTTACTCAAGAAATGTCACGTTCTGACCTTAATTTCCTTTGTTTTGTATTTATTTAGTATGGTCAGGGCGTGAGTTGGGTGGGTTGTCTATGTTTGTTTTTCTAGGTTTTGGGAATTTCTATGTTTCGGCCTAGTATGGTTCTCAATCAGAGGCAGGTGTCATTAGTTGTCTCTGATTGAGAATCATACTTAGGTAGCCTGGGTTTCACTGTGTGTTTGTGGGTGATTGTTTCCGTGTCTGTGTTTGTTCGCCACACGGTACTGTTTCGGTTTTGTTCACGTTTATTGTTTTGTATTCATTGAGTGTTCAGTTCATGTTTTTAAATAAACAACCATGGACACTTACCACGCCGCATCTTGGTCCGATCCTTGCTACACCTCCTCTTCAGACGAAGAGGAGGAAAACCATTACAAGAAAACAAAAAAGAGACCATGTTTGTATGCCGTTTTATTAACCCAATGACATATGTTTATATATGAACTGATATGTCTATTACGTATTAATGCCAAAATAACACGCAAAACAGGCAAGCCTAAAACATGTATTTTTTGGGGGGTTGCTAAAAATGTGGTGCTCAAAACAGGTGGAGCAGCCCTGAATGACGGGTCACCACTGTTCTCATGGTATTTCACAGTAAACTTATATTCTGGATCAATGGTTGTTTGGTGAAAGGTGTGTGTGTGTGTGTGTGTGTGTGTGTGTGTGTGTGTGTGCAGGTGTGATGGAGTGAGTGACTGCATGTTTGCTAAGATACCGAGAGTCAGTGCCGGTGGTCAGTCCAGTTCAAGTGTTAAGCAGTCTGAGGGCTTGTGGATAGAAACTGTCTTTGAGCCTGTTGGTCCCGAGACTGGATGCTCCGATCCCGTCTGTGGGATAGTAAGGGAGGGAACAGTCCATGGCTGGGGTGTGTTGGGTCCTGCGTGACATCCTCAGGCATCGTTTTGGGAGTTGGGAGCATGGCGCCAGTGTTGAACTGGGCCGTCTTCACCACCCGCTGGAGGGATTTGCGGTCGTTGGCAGAGAACCTCCCTTACCAGGCCCTGATGCAGCATGTCAAGACACTCTCGATAGTGGAGCGGTAGTATTTGGAGAGGACCAGGGGGCATGAGAAATTTCTTCAGCCGCCTTAGGAAGTAGAGGTGCTGTTGCGCCCTCTTGACAAATTGGTCCATGACAAGTTCTCGAGGAACTTAAAACAGCTGATTCTCTCCACTGCACTCCCTTCGATGTGGATCGTGACGTGTCCTATCCTCTGCTTCCTGAAGTCGACGATTAACTCATTTGTTTTGCGGACTTTGAGGGAGAGTTTGTTTGTTGTCCTGGCACCACAATGCCATTTCAGTTACCTCCTCCCTTTAGGCGGACTCGTCATTGTTCAGTGATCAGGCCTACAACCGTGGTGTCATCAGCAAGTTGATGTCATGCTTAGCCCCGCAGTCATGGGTGAACAGGGAGTACAGCAGAGAGCCGAGGACTCATCCCTGGGGGGCCCCTGTTTTAAGAGGAGATGTTGTTGCCAATCCTCACATCCTGTGGTCTGCCTGTCAGGAATTCCGTTATCCAGTTGCAGAGGGTGGTGTCCAGGCCCAGGACCCTGAGCTCGGTGATGTGCTTGGACGGAACAAAAGCATTGAATGCTGAACTGTTGTCAATGAACAGCATTCTGGATTTTGTTTGGTAGGCCTATAAAGTAATTTGGCAGTTCTCATACATTTCTGTCAATGAAACAAAACCAAAGGCAAACTAACCAGAAGATACCAACGTCATCCATCTAATGTATATTATTGAATTGGTATTGGATCTGATTTAAAATTAGAAATATGGATCTGTTTTAACAGTAAGCAATGCTTGGTGAGACACCTTACAGACCATAACTCAGCTGGCCAAGTGGGTGAAAGAGGGAAAGAAATAGAAGGAAATTTGATTGTATAATGTTTTACTTTATGAGAGTGAGAGGGAATCAGATTTTTATGTATTTGGCCATATGAGCGAGTGCCAGACAATTAGATTACTAATCTCTTTGGCTTGTTTGATATGTAACATCAGTCTCTCTTGTGAAACTTGAAGCCAGGCGGCTGAGTAAACTACTGTGGCCGGCCTTCACTGTCCTGCACTTTTCTTCTCCGTGAGGAGAGCCTACTTACTGTTTGGACTGCTCTGCTGTAAAATGGATTCGTCTCTTGGCCCCGGCAGGTCCCTCAAGGCGCCTATCCTGTTACAGATGCGTCTCCGTGGACCGGTGCTTTGCCAGGCTTTTGTTTAACAGAGGTATCATTTCCAGATTAAAACACCATCTCTGTAAGTGATACTTCCATTGATTTATCACTTAGATCAAAACCTCTGCCACAACAAAATAAAAAACCACTCACAACTGGAGGATGGAGTGTCCATGGGCCTATCACTTTCTTAAGTCATTTGGCAATATCAAAATATCAATTTAAGGAGAATATTAGCTCACTTAATGAATAATGCACTTTTAGGCACAAAAGGGGATTGGACCATAAACAGTAGGCCTAAAGCAATAACCAGTTGCCCGATGGAAAGAAAATTATAGGCTAGTCTTAAACAGAAAAGTATTTTAAGACCATATCCAGTTTACTCATATCTGTTATAGTTTAGATAACGATAATTGTGTAGGATTGACTTTGAGTTAATATATGATGTAAAATCATTTTGAGATTCTATTTAAGGATTTGTTGTAAATGTAACTAAAGTGGTCTCTCGTCTCTCTTAGAGGCACACACACAACTATACAGAGAGAGAGGAAGAGGGAGAGAAGGAGAGGAGAGAACTGCTGATTTAGGACAGTGATATGTTTGTCATCATATTGCTGCGAGGTAGAACCTAATATAAACAGATGAGAAAGAGTGCTTATCTTATGACTGGTGTAAAACCCTATCTTGGTTTTATCATGTGAGACCCTGCTTCTGGGCAGTACAATTCAGGCACTAGACAAAGTACAGTTTTGTACTTATTTAGGCTATATTTGCCATACACCTCTTTCTATCCTTAAACTCATGCCTAAACATATTTTCCCTTTGTACAAGGCACACATTTCCAGGTATCAACAACATTTTTGGCTGTATGGAGTGCCAGCAGTAAGAGAATTAGCACTGTATTCAGATCAGATGATAACACTTTCCA
Source organism: Oncorhynchus nerka (assembly GCF_034236695.1). Classification (NCBI taxonomy): domain Eukaryota; kingdom Metazoa; phylum Chordata; class Actinopteri; order Salmoniformes; family Salmonidae; genus Oncorhynchus; species Oncorhynchus nerka. Next base: position 34,115,087 of record NC_088412.1, read on the forward strand.
GTTGTGAAACGTAAACTTCCCTTTATCATTTACAGTTTATATTTCTCATTTGTGAATACAGTCAGATATTTTCTTTCTCTAGGATCAGTTACTGTATATCCATTGTTTTTGGCTGCAAATCCCATTTACTAGTTATTTACCACAGCACAATGTAATTTCCATGTTATACGAAGAATATGTCTGACCTCACCTAGAGATAATGTTCTCATTATGATGCCACAAACAGTGATGAGTAGCTGTTCCCTCAGAAATAACATGTTCTTCCTTGATGGACCGAAATGAGTCAGTCAACAGCTATTTGTTTTTGGAATTAAAGGTCAGAGGTCAAGTGCCAAATTATGCCTCACAAATCAGGTGAGCATTTGATCATCTGAAGTTCACCTGAGATCACAGTTCCTCTATTCATCAGATGTGTTATTCCATGAATTCCATGTAACAGAGGTCAAAGTTCACACAATCAGACATACACTAAGTACACAAAACATTAGCACCTTGCACCCCCTTTTGCTCTCAGAACAGAACAAAGACATTGTCTGGAACAAAGGCATATTGTATGGAACAATATACTCTACAAGTACATCAAATTTCCAGAGCGGGCTCTGCTTATTTTGAAGTTGTAATACATTTTATTTGACCACCAACACAGTAATCTCCGTGGACAGATCTACATAAACATAGATGGTACCGTAGAATCTGTTGGGAAGAAATGGGATGTGTGTAATAACGAGCAGCAGTAGGTCCGATGTTTGGGTTTTAAGTCACTGGTTATTTGGGCAAATCACAATTGAGCATCTTTCCAATTTCGGAAGGGGGGGGGGGGGTGTTCGGTCCATAACTTGAAAAGAGAGAGGGTGGAGCTCCTCGTTCGGGTTCTGCTCTTCGTTCTAGCATCTCTTAATCCCTTCTCTTAACACATCTGAACCCTGAACTTAATTGAGCAGCTGACCAATTACTTGAAAATGTAGTTCTTGGTTAACCGAGATTATCAACACAGTGAATGGGAAAATGGAATCAAAGAGAACATAGCTGGTGATTTGCTGAATATGCAATCCTAAAGGAGGGCTGATCAGTTAATGACATGTAATGTCAATTTCTAGGTATAAAAGGTACCACAGAGCACACTCTCGAAATTCAACGTGTTTGAAGAGTATATTGTTCCAAACAACATGTCTGAAAATAAGCGATCAAAAAGGGTACTTTTGAGATGTTCTATGTTGAATAAATATGTGTGGCAGAATCAAGGCGTACTTTAGAGATCACTATGAGGAGCATAATGACACCAAGATGTTGTCTACATCATGTTCACGGATCATAGGGTCTTACTGGAGGCCTGTGTAGGTCTAAGGGGCCTAAAATGGTCACTTTCATAAAGATTTCCTCAAAATAAAAGTGTGATATAAATGTAAAAAGCATGTCAAACAACTTTTCTCTCAATAAAGTTTCTATGCGAGAATTGCCAGAACAATCTGAGATACCAAAAATATTTCCGGTCACTCTGGCGTGGAATCGCCCCAATGTTTCTTTCTTTCCTCCAAGCCTTCCAGCACAGTTCACTAATGATGCTAAACTGCTCAAATACAAGTCAGTGAGTTTATCTAACTGACACAAATGGACAAATACAGTCAGATGTTCACTCATCAGTCACTGACACACATATGTGGAGCTCTATATTACAGTTTTTTTTCGATTGCTAAACGACAGTGGGCACAACTGGAGTCACATGTGCAAAACTCTAACTACAGTCTGCACTACCAACAGTCACCTGAGCTAAACAGTTCACATCACCTGCAAAACTCATTCCAAGCAACACAACTCTTAACACATGGCTCAAAACACGCTCAGTGCAGCCAACCACTATGCACAACCCTCACTGAGATAACACACACTGTCACTCAGAACACACTGAGAGTAAAAACACTAGCATCAAACACCAACACAGAAAATACAAACTTTTCATCTTTACAGTTTGAACAATTTCAGTGACTTCATATAAAGTAATATTTTCTTCAAAGAAAAGAGTGACATTCTTTCACATGATTTATTACAATTTTTAGAACATAACAATTCTTTAAGGTAAATGAAAATTAGCAGTTTGCTTCAATAGTCTGTAGTAATTTACGGAATTACAGTAATGAGAAAAAAAAGGTAGAAACTAAAAGTACATACTGTAATTCAAACAAATAATTGAGGGGCTAATCCTGCCTCTCTCTAGCATCAGGCCACAGGTTTTCTTCAACATCACATCTAATGTTTTCTCTTGCCATGCACCTGGGGAAGAACCTTCTGGAGTGCCTTATCCATCCCTGGGAGTCCCCTGGACTCGTGTCCTCACATCCGGCACGCATGGCTTCCAAAAGAGACATTTGGTCATGTGGGTGGTGACCAAACACTTTCCACCTCCAGGCATAGAAAAACTCCTCTATTGGGTTGAGGAAGGATGAATATGCAGGCAGGTACAAAACCATACATCTGTGATGTGCTGCAAACCAATCTGTGACAGCTGCAGAGTGGTGAAAAGCAACGTTATCGCAAACTATGACAAAAACTTGGGGGTTTCTTACTGGCTCCCCCTGTTCTGCTGGCACTAGCTGAGCATAGAGCTGTTCTAGGAAAGCTATAAGCCTTTCTGTGTTGTATGGGCCAATGAGTGGTGTGTTGAGAAGCAAACCATCATTGGCCATTGCAGCACACATGGTGATATTTCCCCCCCTTTGGCCTGGAACCTCCACAGTGGCCCTTTGACCTGTAACATTCCTTCCTCTGCGCCGTGTTTTGGCAAGGTTAAATCCAGCTTCATCGATAAATACAAATGAATGTGGTCTTTCCAGTGCTTCCACCTCCATTACTCTCTGAAAAACAGTAAGTGCACAGTTTTACTGTAGAAATGCTAGTGTTTTTTTTTACTGTAAATATTTTGTATAGCTGTGTACGTAACCTCAGACGTCTTACCTGGACATATTGGTATCTTTGCTCTTTTACCCGTTCACTGTTTCTCTCGAACGGTACAGTGTATAACTGTTTCATTGTAACTTGGTGTTTCTTTAGGACTCGAGCAATAGTTGTTGTGCTGACAGAATTAACATTTTCAAATATATCATTATCAGCCAGCACTCTATCTTGAATCTCCCACAGTTTTATTGCATTGTTGACAACAACCATGTCAACAATAGCATTTTCCTGCGCATCTGAAAATATTTTTCCTCTTCCCCCTGTTGGGGGCAGCCTTTGGGTCCTGTTGTAAAAATATATTTTACAGTCAAACTTACTGTGATATATATCTGTGTAAATATTCTATAATTGCATTACAAAATAGATTCCTGTAATGTTTTCATTTACTGTAAGGATGTAACTCTCATCTGTTTGCATGATGGAAAATTCGCATTACAGATGCCACTGTGGATCTTTGCAGATTGGGTTGCACCCTCAACCCTGCCTCTCTCAATGAGAGACCATGGTTCACGACATGGTCTATAAGTGTAGCCCTTATTTCATCTGAAATAACAGCTCTTTGTCTTCTTTGTCTTCCTCCACGCATCCGCCCTCTCCCTGCCACCCTTCTCCCTCCACGAACCCATCTTCCTAGATCCATTTCCAAAATGAGTCTTTCTGAGCTCTACCTATATATACTGTAATATGTGTGTGTGTTCACTAACAAGTCTAAAACAAGACACCTGCTTAGCCTTTCATCTGAAATTGCAATCAGCAGTGTTTGAAAGGCACAAGGCTGAAATCTATTTCATTTTGAATGTGTGGTTCACAGTTTTGACAGCAGTGTGTTAGCATTTTAACAAAGTGCTGTAAATCCACAGTGTTGTGCAGGTTGTGGTTAAAGTCATGGGATAAGTGTGTAGAGTTTTGAAAACTGTGTTCAAGCAATGAAAAATGAACTAGAGTTTGGTCCACATGAACTGCTGCTGTGCAGACTGTAGTTAGAGTTTTGCACATGTGACTCCAGTTGTGTCCACTGTCGTTTAGCAATCGAAAAAAATTGTAAAAGACTTGCACTTAAACCATTTTCCATTTTTAACTGGGGTTGGGACCCCAGAGGGCATAACTGGCAAACTGCTCGCCCCAGCAGGGTTGTAGGCATCCTGGGAGCTTCTCGACAGAGTCTAGCCTGTTCCTTTCAGCTGTGTCATTGTTGGCCATATTGCTCTTTGTTAAAGAACAGTATCTTATTGTTGAATACTAGAAGAACCTTGACCTGTTTCCCTCCCATGTTTGCTGGGAGCATGACAGATTTTTTTCCCAGGGTGTGTGTGTGTGTGTGTGTGTGTGTGTGTGTGTGTGTGTGTGTGTGTGTGTGTGTGTGTGTGTGTGTGTGTGCGTGCGTGTGTGTGCGCGTGTGCGTGTGTGTGCGTGCGTGCGTGTGCGTGCGTGCGTGTGTGTGTGTGTGTGTGTGTGTGTGTGTGTGTGTGTGTGTGCTGTATGCACCATAGTCATGTGCTCTCTCTGTGTTGAGCTGTAGCCTGGAGATGCCACCCCTTTGCTCATGTGATTAGTGATGGTGGGGTTGGCCCAAGGGTTCAAGGTTGAGGGTGGATGCTTAATCTTCTTGCAACTCAGAAACACTGAAATAAACGTTCTACACCATGATGCTAAGATGTCTACTCAAACATATTCTAAATATTTTCTTTCTAGGGAATCTATTTTTATCTCTATGAAATGTATTGACGTGTACCAGAGACAAATTACACCCCAAACTCATGCATTTTGTGTCTTTCTAGCTCAGGGTTTGGTTATGAGGGAAAATGGATTGTTAACACAAACAAAAATTTGTCCTGAAGATCAAGTTTAATCATTTGGACTGACCTGGCACCTTGGTCTGGGCAGCAGTGCCGGTGTTGCAGCACCTTTAGTGATTTAGCACTGGGCCAGCCATGGGCTGAGAAGACACTCCAGGCGCTCCTTTCATCCACATGCGCTTTCTTCTCATCCACAAGGAATGCAAAACTATCCCCCTTTCCAATTCCTTCCAGGTCCACTGCCTTCTTCTCAGCCCTCAGAGAAACAACATGGCTACCGTTTACTGATAGTAAAACTCATTGGTCCTGGTAGTTCTATCAGGCCTGCCACTTTTCTTCATTTTTTCTCTGTCTTCACACTGTGGAGCAGAACAGTACTGTTTGTATATCAAACACTGTGTTGCACAGTCATCGTACAAAAACATTCAGACACACGCATCAACCTGATCTTCCTTACTGTCATGCTTAACAAAAGAAAACGTTACTAAACCTAGCTTTGACTTGTTTGCTAACAAATACCGAAAATAGGAAAGTCATTGTATGTGATGAATGGGAACTATTTTTAGAGTAATTATTCTTATACACTAATTAAGGAGGAAAGAGTTGGGTAGCACTTCATAGTAGTTTATCCATCATTATTCCCACATTTGTAAATGTTAGTGAGGTAGTTATTCACACAGTTATAAACAACTTTTAAAGTATGTAAAAAATGATTAATAATTTCCTTCATGAGATGTTTAATATAGGTCCTTATAAACCATTAACTAATCAATAGTAAAGTAATCTAAAGTGAGGGCTATGTATAATTTATAAATACTTTATAAATGTTTTGAGTGACCAGTATAATTTCTCACAAAAAGATGGACATGCCTTTGGTAGAAATTCCAACAGTACCTGATGCTCCTTAAAGGAAAAATAAAACATACAAAAATAAAAATGCTCCTGACGCTCCCCTCAAAAATAATATTTGTTGTATTTCTTTCATCCAAAATATTTTGCATGTCAGCAGTCAAGTTTTCAATATATTGGACTTTCAAGAAGCAAAGTGTCACTTGCCACATCATCATCATGATGCCAAATGCATCATCATGTCTCAAAATAGCCTAGACCATATCAATTGTAAAACACAGGAAAAATATTGAACACTTTATTCACAAAAACGGTTATAAAACAACTGTTTCAAGGACGTGAGGAAGAGTTGTAAACTCAAATGTCTTGCTAGTGTTGTCAACCTTGCGACAACAGCTGGCCGGACTGGAGAGTTTTTCTTCATTCCTTCATTACTTTATTACTATTGATATCTGATTGAGATAGAAATGTTACATGTTTGATTTGCAGGTGGAAATGTGACATGAAAAACCTTTAAATTCTTCCAATGCTTCAGTCTTTTAATGTCAATAGTTTTGTTTGATGTCTCTTGCACAAGGGTAGACTTAGTGTATGTTAGCTTTGCTGAATAGTCAGAAGTGTAGAACTCATCAGGGTATTGGGACATGGCCACAAGTCTACAGCTGGTTTTTATGGGTATTTTGGCTGAGATGCGGTTGTATATCTGGTTAATAATAGTATTGGGAAGTATACCTATTTTTATTACCATTGCGGATTCATGGTTTCATGTTTGTTTATATATTGGGTTAGTTGTACACCTGGTCTGTATGAATATTGGGGTTAAAGGACAAGTGTAGACCTGGTTTGAAGCTTGGGTACTGGAGTATGCCCATGGATTTACCTGGTTTATATGAGTAATGGTGTGTAAGGATACAACTAGCTCTCACAGTCTCACGTCAGAATTAGACGTTCATCCATGTTTCGCAAATGTCAAATTCTGAAGTTGTTGCAAACGTCAGATTTTGAAGTGTTTAAGGTCAAGTTTAGGCATTAACTATTAATTTTAAGGTTAGAGTGAAGTTTAAGCATTAACACTGAAATATTAAGGTTAGGCATTCATTCTGAATGGTTAAGGTAAGGGTTAAGGTTTGGGATAGGCCTAAAACAAAAATCTCAAACAACTTTCTATCACTGGATTCGAAATTGTAACCAGAGCCAGATAGAAATAGATGGTGCTGCTTTTAAACTTAAGAAAAAAACGAATCAACCAGAGCTTAAATTTTCAACATGTAAAATGAAATGAAAGATAGATTGTGAGTCATTGTAATCTCTAATGGATTGTGTCCCTTCCCTTTACAGAGCACAATGACAGTTTTACTACTGCAAAACCGCTGTGTGTGTTTGTTGTACTGTGGGAACTGTGGCATTACTGTACAGAGAGGTATTACTGTGAAATGAGACGTGTTATTGTGCAGGGACGTATATAATGCAGGGAAATAGCGCTTGCTATTTAAACTTCATGCATACTTTCACTCTATCTTCTATTTTGAATGCCTCTCCTATTAGGCCTACTCCCCCAAAGCCAGTGCAACGCTGCTCTTGAGTAAAACCACATTTTCTAATTGACATCCGAAAGGCTGGTGAAATAATGTGACCCAGTGAAAAGATGAGCTTAGTCTTTCACAATCACAGACACACATGGGTGGAAAACCACTGTGAATAAATTGATGAAATGCATTTGTTTGAGACAAATCCATTTTCATCACTTTGAGGCAGTAAGTAAACACTAGCACAGACTCCGCAACAACAAGCTAAGATATGGTTCTAGGGTAAGATAAAAGCCTATTCTACCTCCAAAGTCAAAGTTTGGGAGAGAGAGAGAGAGATAGATAAAGTATATGCAGAGAGAGGTTACAAGTGGATTTGAACTTCCAACCTTTGAAATCATAGGCAGATGCTCACAGGTGCAGACTTTGTAGGTATGTAAATTCAGGGTGAAGTACAGGTTTTGACCTGGTTTGTTTGAATATATGGACTGAAATGTGGAAGTATACCTATTTTTAGACAATTGCGGTTTCAAGGAATAGACATGTTTATATATATATATATATTGGGTGAGTTGTACACCTGGTCTGTAATTAAAGTACAAGTGTAGACCTGCTTTGAATTCATGTTGAGGCTTAGACCTGTTTTATATGAGTATGCCCATGGATTTACCTGGTTTATATGAGTATGCCCATGGATTTACCTGGTTTAGTTGAGTATGCCCATGGATTTACCTGGTTTAGTTGAGTATGCCCATGGATTTACCTGGTTTATATGAGTATGCCCATGGATTTACCTGGTTTATATGAGTATGCCCATGGATTTACCTGGTTTAGTTGAGTATGCCCATGGATTTACCTGGTTTAGTTGAGTATGCCCATGGATTTACCTGGTTTAGTTGAGTATGCCCATGGATTTACCTGGTTTATATGCCCAGGATTTACCTGCCCATGGATTTACCTGGTTTAGTTGAGTATGCCCATGGATTTACCTGGTTTATATGAGTATGCCCATGGATTTACCTGGTTTATATGAGTATGCCCATGGATTTACCTGGTTTAGTTGAGTATGCCCATGAATTTACCTGGTTTATATGAGTATGCCCATGGATTTACCTGGTTTAGTTGAGTATGCCCATGGATTTACCTGGTTTATATGAGTATGCCCATGGATTTACCTGGTTTATATGAGTATGCCCATGGATTTACCTGGTTTATATGAGTATGCCCATGGATTTACCTGGTTTAGTTGAGTATGCCCATGGATTTACCTGGTTTAGTTGAGTATGCCCATGGATTTACCTGGTTTATATGAGTATGCCCATGGATTTACCTGGTTTATATGAGTATGCCCATGGATTTACCTGGTTTAGTTGAGTATGCCCATGGATTTACCTGGTTTATATGAGTATGCCCATGGATTTACCTGGTTTATATGAGTATGCCCATGGATTTACCTGGTTTATATGAGTATGCCCATGGATTTACCTGGTTTAGTTGAGTATGCCCATGGATTTACCTGGTTTATATGAGTATGCCCATGGATTTACCTGGTTTAGTTGAGTATGCCCATGGATTTACCTGGTTTAGTTGAGTATGCCCATGGATTTACCTGGTTTATATGAGTATGCCCATGGATTTACCTGGTTTAGTTGAGTATGCCCATGGATTTACCTGGTTTAGTTGAGTATGCCCATGGATTTACCTGGTTTAGTTGAGTATGCCCATGGATTTACCTGGTTTAGTTGAGTATGCCCATGGATTTACCTGGTTTATATGAGTAATGGTGTGTAAGGATACAACTAGCTCTCACAGTCTTACGTCAGAATTAGACGTTCATCCATGTTTCGCAAATGACAAATTCTTAAGTTGTTGCCAACGTCAAATTTGGAAGTGTTTAAGGTTACGTTTAGGCATAAAACTACGTAATTTTAAGGTTAGGGTGAAGTTTAAGCATTAACACTGAAATATTAAGGTTAGGCATTCATTCTGAATGGTTAAGGTAAGGGTTAAGGTTTGGGATAGGCCTAAAACAAAAATCTCAAACAACTTTCTATCACTGGATTTGAATTTGTAACCAGAGCCAGATAGAAATAGATGGTGCTGCTTTTAATTTTATTTTTACTAATTCACCAGAGCTTAAATATTCAACATGTAAAATTAAATGAAAGATAGAATGTGAGTCATTGTAATCTCTAATGGATTGTGTCCCTTCCCTTTACAGAGCACAATGACAGTTTTACTACTGCAAAACCGCTGTGTGTGTTTGTTGTACTGTTGGAACTGTGGCATTACTGTACAGAGAGGTATTACTGTGAAATGAGACTTGTTATTGTGCAGGGACGTATATAATGCAGGGAAATAGCGCTTGCTATTTAAACTTCATGCATACTTTCACTCTATCTTCTATTTTGAATGCCTCTCCTATTAGGCCTACTCCCCCAAAGCCAGTGCAACGCTGCTCTTGAGTAAAACCACATTTAAGCTCCTCACACGATAAGCTCACTTGTCTTGCCCATGTTAAGGGAGAGGTTGTTGTCCTGGCACCACACTGCCAGGTCTCTGACTTCCTCCCTAAAGGCTGTCTCATCGTCGTCGGTGATCAGGCCTACCGCCGTCGTGTCTTCGACAAACTTAATGATGGTGTTGGAGTCGTGCGCTTCCACGCAGTCGTGGGTGAACAGAGAGTACAGGAGGGGACTGAGCATGCACCACTGAGGGGCCCTCGTGTTGTGGGTCAGCGTGGAGGATATGTTGTTGCTGGCCGTCACCAAATGGGGGCGGCCTGCCAGGAAGTCCTGGATCCAGTTGCAGAGGGAGGTGTTCTGTCCCAGGGTCCTTAGCTTAGTGAAGAGCTTGGAGGGCACTATGGTGTTGAACGCTGAGCTATGATTAATGAACAGCATTCCCCCTACGTGTTCCTTTTGTACAGGTGGGAAAGGGAAGTGTGGAGTGCAATAGAGATTGCGTCATTTGTGTATCTGTTGGGGAATATTGCGAATTGGAGTGGGTCCATGTTTTTGGGATTGTGGTGTTGGTGTGAGCCATGACCAGCCTTTCAAAGTATTTCATGGCTACAGATGTGAATGCTACGGGGAGGTAGTCCTTTAGACAGGTTACCTTGGCGTTCTTGGGCACAGGGACTATGGTGGTTTGCTTGAAACATGTAGGTATTACAGAATGGGTCAGGGAAAGGTTGAAAATGTAATCTAAGACACTTTGCCAGCTGGTTATTGCATGCTCTGAGTGTGCGTCCTGGTAATCCATCTGGCCCTGCGGCCTTGTGAAGTGATCATATAATTAATTTAGCTCGTCTGGTTGGTTCGCGTCACTGAGCAGCTCTCGGCCGGGTTTCTCTTTGTCATCCGTGAAAGTTTGCAAGCCCTGCCACATCCGAAGAGCATCAACGCCGGTGTAGTAGGATTTGATCTTAGTCCTGTATTGACACCTTGCCAGTTTGATGGTTCGTCATAAGGTGAACCGGGATTTCTTATAAGTGTCCGGATTAGTGTCCCGCTCCTTGAAAGCACCAACTCTAGCCTTTAGCTCAGTGCGGATGTTGCCTGTAATCCATGGTTTCTGGTTGTGATATGTACTTACGGTCACTGTGGGGACAACGTCGTCGATGCATTTATTAATGAAGCCATGGCTGATGTGGTAAACTCCTCAATACCATCGGATGAATCTCAGAACTTATTCTAGTTTGTGCTAGCGAAACAGTCCTGTAGCTTAGCATCCGCTTCTTAGGACCACTTCCTTATTGACTGTGTCACTGGTACTTCCTTTTTAAGTTTTTGCTTGTAAGCAGGAATCAGGAGGATAGAGTTGTGGTCAGATTTGCCAAATGGAGAGTGAGAGAGAGCTTTGTATGTCTCTCTGTGTGTGGAGTAAAGATGATCTAGAGTTTTTTCCTTCTAATTGCACAGTTGACACGCTGGTAGAAATGAGGTAAAACAGATTTCAGTTATCCTGCATTTAAATCACCCACCACTAGGAGAGCAACTTCTGGATGAGCATTTTCTTGTTTGCTTATGGCTCTATACAGCTCATCGAGTGTGGTCTTAGTGCCAGCATTGGTCTGTGGTGGTAAATAAACAGCTACAAAAAATACAGATGAAAACATTCTTGGTAAATACTACATTCCACATCTTATCATGAGTTATTCTAACTCAAACAAGCAGAACCTCGAGACGTCCTTAATTTTAGAGATTGTGCACCAGCTGTTGTTGACAAAAAGACCCCCTGAAGTCGTAAGTTTACATATACTTAGGTTGGAGTCATTAAAACTTGTTTTTCAACCACTCCACAAAACTTTTGATAAACAAACTATAGTTTTGGCAAGTCGGTTAGGACATCTGCTGTGTACATGACACAGGTAATTTTTCCAACAATTGTTTACAGACAGATTATTTCACTTACAATTCACTGTATCACAATTCCAGTGGGTCAGAAGTTTACATATACTAAGTTGACTGGGCCTTTAAACAGCTTGGAAAAATCCAGAAAATGATGTCACGGCTTTAGAAGCTTCTGATTAATTGACATAATTTGAGTCAATTGGGGGTGTAACTGTGGATGTATTTCAAGGCCTTCAAACTCAGTGCCTCTTTGCTTGACATTATGGAAAATCAAAAGAAATCAGCTAAGACCTCAGAAAAAAATGGTAGACCTCCACAAGTCTGGTTCATCCTTGGGAGCAATTTCCAAACGCCTGAAGGTACCACGTTCATCTGTACAAACAATGGTACACAAGTATAAACACCATGGGACCACGTAGCCAACTTACCGCTCAGGAAGAAGACGCATTCTGTCTCCTAGAGATTGCAAAAGAGTGCAAATCAATCCCAGAACAACAGCGAACGACCTTGTGAAGATGCTGGAGGAAACAAGTACAAAAGTATCTATATCCACAGTAAAATGAGTCCTTTATCGACATAACCTGAAAGACCGCTCAGCAAGAAAGAAGCCACTGCTCCAAAACAGCCATAAAAAGCCAGACTACGGTTTGCAACTGCACATGGGGACAAAGATCATACTTTTTGGAGAAATGTCCTCTGGTCTGATTAAACATATATAGGATAGGATACCTAGGATAGGATAAAGTAATCCTTCTCCCCCCCCCCCCCCCCCCCCTTAAAAGACCTAGATGCACTATTGTAAAGTGGCTGTTCCACTGGATGTCATAAGGTGAAAGCACCAATTTGTAAGTCGCTCTGGATAAGAGCGTCTGCTAAATGACTTAAATGTAATGTGTAAATGTAAACAAAAATACAACTGTTTGGCCATAATGACCATCGTTATGTTTGGAGGAAAAAGGGGGAGGCTTGTAAGCCGAAGAACACCATCCCAACCGTGAAGCATGGGGGTGGCAGAATGTTGTGGCGGTGCTTTGCTGCAGGAGGGACTGGTGCACTTCACAAAATAGATGTCATCATGACATAGGAAAATTATGTGGTTATATTGAAGCAACATCTCAAGACATCAGTCAGGAAGTTTAGGCTTGGTCGCAAATGGGTCTTCCTGAATGGACAATGGCCCCAAGCATACTTCCAAAGTTGTGGCAAAATGGCTTAAGGACAACAAAGTCAAGGTATTGGAGTAGCCATCACAAAGCCCTGACCTCAATCCCATAGAAAATTTGTGGGTGTCACGATCGTTGTATTGAGGAGACCAAGGCGCAGCGTGATATGAATACATGTTCTATATTTAATGAAGAAAGAACACTAACACAAACTTACAAAACAACAAACGAACGTGACGCTATATATCAACAGTGCGGCTCCTGGCTGGCTGATGGCTCTGACGGCTCCTGGCTGGCTGACGGCTCTGGCAGGTCCTGGCTGGCTGACGGCTCTTGCGGCTCCTGGCTGGCTGACGGCTCTGGTGGGTCATGGCTGGCTGACGGCTCTGGCGGCTCCTGGCTGGCTGACGGCTCTGACGGCTCCTGGCTGGCTGACGGCTCTGGCAGGTCCTGGCTGGCTGACGGCTCTGGCAGGTCCTGGCTGGCTGACGGCTCTGGCGGCTCCTGGCTGGCTGACGGCTCTGGCGGCTCCTGGCTGGTTGATGGCTCTGGCGGCTCCTGGCTGGCTGACGGCTCTGGCGGCTCCTGGCTGGCTGATGGCTCTGGCGGCTCCTGGCTTGCTAGCGGCTCTGGCAACTGCTGGCAGACTGGGGTATCTGGCAGCTCCTGGCTGTCTGACGGCTCTGGCAGGTCCTGGCTGACTAACGGCTCTGGCAGGTCTTGGCTGACTGACAGCTCAGGTCAGACTGGCGGCTCTGACAGCTCAGGACAGACGGGAGACTCTAGCAGCTCAGGACAGACGGGAGACTGTAGCAGCTCAGGACAGACGGGAGACTCTAGCAGCTCAGGACAGACGGGAGACTCTAGCAGCTCAGAACAGACGGAAGACTCTAGCAGCTCAGGACAGACGGGAGACTCTGGCGGCTCAGGACTGACGGGAGACTCTGGCAGCGCTGGGCAGGAAGAAGGCTCTGGCAGCGCTGGACAGGTGGGAGCACCTGTAGGGATGAGACGGAGAGACAGCCTGGTGCGGGAGGCTGCCACCGGAGGGCTGGTGCGTAGAGGTGACACTGGATAGAACGGACCGTGAAGGCGCACTGGAGATCTTGAACACCGAGCCAGCCCAACCTTACCTGGTTGAATGCTCCCCGTAGGCAGGCCAGTGCGGTGAGGTGGAATAGCCCGCACCATGCTGTGCTGGCGAACCGGGGACACCATGCGTAAGGATGGTGCCATGTATGCCGGCCCGAGGAGACGCACTGGAGACCAGATGCGTAGAGCCGGCTTCATGGCACCTGGCTCGATGCCCACTCTAGCCCGGCCGATACGAGGAGCTGGAATGTAGTGCGCTCCACCGCATAACACGGTGCCTGCCCGGTTCCTCTCTCTCTCCAGGTAAGCACAGGAAGTTGGCGCTGGTCTCCTACCTGGCTTCGCCACACTCCCTGTGTGCATCCCCCCTATGACATTTTTGGGGCTGCCTCTCGGGCTTCCAGCCACGCTGCCGTGCTGCCTCCTCATACCGGCGCCTCTCTGCTTTTGCTGCCTCCAGCTCTGCTCTGGGGTGGCGATATTCCCCTGGCTGTGCCCAGGGTCCTTCGCCGTCCAGAATCTCCTCCCAAGTCAATGAGTCCTGCGTTTTTTGCCGCTGCTGCTGCTGGCCGTTACCACGCTGCTTGGTCAATTGTTGGTGGGTTATTCTGTCACGATCGTCGTATTGAGGAGACCAAGGCGCAGCGTAATATGAATACATGTTCTATATTTTATGAAGAAAGAACACTAACACACACTTACAAAACAACAAATGAACGTGACGCTATATATCAACAGTGCAGACACAGGCAACTAGACATAGACAATAACCCACGAACCACCATACAAAACAGGCTACCTAAATATGGTTCCCAATCAGAGACAACGACAAACACCTGCCACTGATTGAGAACCACATCAGGCCAAAATACATAGAAACAGACTAACTAGACATGCAACATAGAATGCCCACTCATATCACACCCTGACCAAACAAAATATAGAAACAAACAACGCAAATAATGGTCAGAGTGTGACAGTGGGCAGAACTGAAAAAGCATGTGTGAGCAAGGAGGCCTACACACCTGACTCAGTTACACCAGCTGTGTCAGGGGAATGGGACAAAATTCACCCAACTTATTGTGGGAAGCTTGTGGAAGGCTACCCGAAACATTTGACCCAAGTTAAACAATTTAAAGGCAATGCTACCAACTACTAATTGAGTGTATGTAAACTTCTGACCCACTGGGAATGTGATGAAAGAAATAAAAGCTGAAATAAATAATTTTCTCTACTATTATTCTGACATTTCACATTCTTAAAATAAAGTGGTGATCCATTTGGAACAGGCAGGCAGACGCACGCAGTATCGCAATATTGCAGAACGATTACTAGCTAGTTTACTCTATTAAAGTATGCTCAACTGCTGTAGTCTTCCATGCAATAAGAGCTAAAGATATCGGCGGTAGCCATAAACTGATCATAACCCAAATGTTATAACAATTGTGCGTGTGGCTCAAAACTAATTTCTGGGATTGGTTATTACTAGTGCATTCAATGTGTAGCCACTGTATGTTACTGGTTTCAATGCACATGAGCTTTGATTGATTGAGTGTGCCCCACCAATATTGTCATGTTAAAATTGCCACTGGTGCTTGGGGTAATTGTCTTGCTGGAAGATCCACTTGAGGCCAAATGTAAGCCTTCTGGAAGAGGCAACCAGGTTTTGGCTAAAATATCATGGTACTAAGTTCATGATGCCGTTGACCTTAACAAGGGCCCCAGGATTTCATGCTTGCTTAGTTTATTTTTTGTTTATACATTCTTATATACAACAATGAGTAGGATTTAGTTCTTATTTTAATATTAAAATTTTTAACCAGCTCATCCTTCACCAAATTCTGATATAAAAGCACCAACAAAACAAAAACGCTTCCTCTTTCAATGGTAACCTTTTTCAGTCACATCGCCATAAATGCCTCTTCATCAGAGCTAAAAATGACATGCCTGGGAAACTTCAGATATGACCCCTGTATGATATAATATGTCATATCATCTGTCAGAAGTCACATTCACTGTGGCCCAGAGTACAGTACTATGGAGGCAGACCTCACTCCTACTTACTTTCCCTCTCTCATGGCAGTTCGAAGTGTTAATTACTGCTCATTAGGCCCGTGATGACGGGTTTACGACAGATAAAAAACACTTTGTTCTGTTGTGCAGAGATAGGGACAGGATCATTTTTACAGTACTATGGAAGAAGTTTGCTCCCGTACACAAATAGTGTTTTAGTACTTCCTGCTATAGGTGTCTTTCTGTCACCTCAGATTAAAACGTATTTCAACACCAACCTCCCTGTCCTTCACCTGTCTGTTTCTACTCTTTTATCCATTGAGTTGTGGGAGGGTGTGAGGAACACAAATATCTTGAGTAGTGTTTGGACAAGCGAAAGGAACAAAGAGGAGTTGGTCCTGTGTCAGATTCACAGTGGATGTTCACTAAATCCCATACACAACACAATAACTATAACAAGCCCCATCTCCCCCTCCTTTCCATTTCAACCATGTACAGCTTGCAGAATGCTGCTATTATGTTAACCATGGCAGCCATGTCACAATGCAGTACATACTGTATTTGATGGTTTGATGTTACTGTGGCTATGACGCTGTTACTAATGATCAACGTGGGGTAAACAGAGAATGTGAAAAGTGTTCCATCATTCATGCAGGATTGCCATGGAATCGTTCATGCACCAGACTAGAGTAATGTATATTCCTTTTGTATGTGGCCATCCCTCATCACTGGTGTTCATCACTACAAGACGGACTACCATGGTGTTCAGTTACAACATCATTTTTATATGTCTCTCACCCTGTTTCTCTTTGTCTTTCATTTTTCCTCTCTCTCTAAGCAAACGCTGCATACATGCAGGCTGTGGGGATTTGGAAAGGGTCATGTGAGAGAAGCATGCGGCATGAGGCACAGTAGAGGCTCTGTTTTAGGGGGGATAGTGGGCGGCGTCAATGTCCCCTCAAAGAAACGTCTTTACTTGGTTTAAGTGTGCTTGCTGAAAGCAAAAACAACTTTAGAAGGCCGACATACTTCTTATTATTATTTGCTGTAGCGCCAAAACCATAAAAGCTACTTTTCACACTACGACAATATTTGCATAAATCCCAATGCATTTTAATGGCCGTAGACTTGAATAGGAACATTTCCGGTCATAACTAGTCTTCAACCATTTAAGCTAGAAACGCCATTCAAATGTTAAAACATGCGGACTGGTCTAGAATAGGTTGCTTGTATAAAGATTTTTTGATACCAATTATAAATGTGAACTATAACCTATTTTTATCTGCATAAAAGCTCCATAGGCTTCAATGGGAAGTATTTGGATTAACCACTGCTCTTGAACTTTTAAAGCTTGATGGATTTCCACCCCTAAGGTCTAAATGAGGAACTGGACCTCGTGTTTTTTCTAATAATGTGTCTAGACTTTAGCTGTGTCTTCTTAAGTGCGTGTCTCCTCTAAATATGTAGCCTACAGCACTGATGAAGTTGCATGACAGTGTCTCACTTGCGCAGGTGAAATATATTTTAAACCAACTAAAATAATTCTACAAGAAGCTGTTACAACTGTAGGGGAATAGCATCTAAAGTTTTTTTCAAAAATACTGGTACAGTAGATTCAACAAACAAAAAAATGAACGATTTGACCAGAGGTCCAGGACCTGATAAACAGTCTGTACTTCTCCCAGGGAGCGATTGATGGGTTGAAAGAAGATTTCAGCAACATGACAACTAACTGTAAGTCCATGAGAAACGACATCAGCACTGTCTGTGAATATATGCTAACAGTGATAAAGAAACAGGATTATCTAGAATGACAATCAAGGCAAAATAACATTGTTGTGGATGGAATCCCAGTCTCCACATGAGACCTGGACAGACTCTAAGGAGAAAGTGAGGAAAATAATTGATGATAAGCTGCAGATGGACCATAAGAAGATTGAGGTGGAGCGTGCCCACAGGACTGGTAAACCTACTGTATCAGGAGACAGACTCCGTCGATAGTGGAACAATTCCTGAGGTACAAGGAAAAGGTGGCTGTTATCGAGAGCCCAGAATATGAGAGAAATCATTATCTTCCCCAACGAGAACTACTCTGAAGCTGTGATCCCAGCCAAGAAGACTACCAGCATGGGGACATACGCTACGACAGGCTCATCATCCACCCTCCCTCCCTAAAGCCTGAAAGGGGTAAGAGAGCAATACAGGGATATAACGCCTTTTGGAGGGACAGGAATACATATGGGGGAGGTGTCACTGTATGTTCAGAGCCATATTCCTGTGTAGCTCAGAGAGGATCTCATGTGAAAGGTTGTTGAAGTGTTGTGGTTGCAGGTTCACCTTTCAGGCCCCTTCTTTTGGGGTGCTAATATCAGTCACCAAGTGCTAGCAGTCAGTATCTGGATAATATGTGTGTGTGAAATGCTTGATAGTGTATGTGATGTTAACCTGTTGCGACGAGCAATCCCGTATCCGGGAGCGTAATTATAGCCTCAAGCTCATTACCATAACGCAACGTTAACTATTCATGAAAATCGCAAATGAAATGAAATAAATATATTGGCTCACAAGCTTAGCCTTTTGTTAACAACACTGTCATCTCAGATTTTTAAAAAAATGCTTTTCAACCATAGCTACACAAGCATTTGTGTAAGAGTATTGATAGCTAGCATAGCATTAAGCCTGGCATTCAGCAGGCAACATTTTCACAAAAACAAGAAAAGCATTCAAATAAAATAATTTACCTTTGAAGAACTTCGGATGTTTTCAATGAGGAGACTCTCAGTTAGATAGCAAATGATCCGTTTTTCCAAAAAGATTATTTGTGTAGGAGAAATCGCTCCGTTTTGTTCATCACGTTTGGCTAAGAAAAAAACCTGAAAATTCAGTCATTACAACGCAAACTTTTTCCCAAATTAACTCCATAATATCGACAGAAACATGGCAAACGTTGTTTAGAATCAATCCTCAAGGTGTTTTTCACATATCTATTCGATGATAAGTCACCCGTGGCAGTTTGGTTTCTCCCCGGTTCAAAATGGAAAAATACACGCACCTGGAGATTACGCAATAGTTTCGACGGAGGACACCGAGCGGACACCTGGTAAATGTAGTCTCTTTACGGTCAATTTTCCAATGATATACCTACAAATACGTCACAATGCTGCAAACACCTTGGGGAAACGACAGAAAGTGTAGGCTCTCTCCTTGCACATTCACAGCCATATAAGGAGACATTGGAACACAGCGCCTCAAAAATCTGTCTCACTTCCTGTATGAAATTTCATCTTGGTTTCGCCTGTAGCATTAGTTCTGTGGCATTCACAGACAATATCTTTGCAGATTTGGAAACGTCAGAGTGTTTTCTTTCCAAAGCTGTCAATTATATGCATAGTCGAGCATCTTTTCGTGACAAAATATCTTGTTTAAAACGGGAACGTTTTTCATCCAAAAATGAAATACTGCCCCCAGAGGTTCAAGAGGTTAATAACAGAGAGGTCTATTTTATGGGTGATCATGATCTGAATATAGACTGGTTTTCATCAAGTCGTCCGCTCAAGAGGAATTTCCTCACTGTAACCATTGCCTGTAATCTGGTTCAGGTTATTATTCAACCTACCAAGGTGTTTACAAACCAGTACAGGAACTATATCATCCATGTGTATTGGTCATATATTTACTAATGCTGCAGAATGTTGTTCCAAAGCTTCATCTGCAAAAATTGGATGTAGTGATCACAGAACATAGTATCTAGAAAATTCCAAATTGTTAATCTTATGCTGAAACTGTAAAAACTATTTTGAAGTGTGTAATGAAGTGTGTAATGAGAGGCATCCAAATGCTGCACTTCATTGTGACAATGGCACCGGAGGAGATGGCTGCCTTTTTACAGTCTCCTAACCAATTGTGCTATTGTGTGTTTTTTTTGCGTTATTTCTAACTCATTTTGTACATACTGTTTCTGCCACCGTCTCTTATGACCGGAAAGAGCTTCTAGATATCAGGACAGCGATTACTCACCTTGTACTGGAAGAAGATTTTTTCTTTAATGAGTCGAATGTGAAGGATTTACTTCAGACACCCGACAAGGCCCTCATCCCTGTCATTCACAGGAGAAAGAGAAGGAGACAGCGGAGACGTAGGTCGGGTGCCTTGTAAGGATCTGACGGCGAGTGGGAAATCTGCCATTAACATCAGTCCTATTAGCCAACGTACAATCATTAGACAAACTACGTTCATATGTATACTACCAACGAGAACATTAAAAACTGTGATATCTTATGTTTCACGAGTTGCGGCTGAACGTCGACATGAATAACATACAGCTGGCGGGTTTTACTCTGTATCGGCAAGATAGAACAGCTGCGTCTGGTAAGACGAGGGATGGCGGTCTGTGTATATTTGTAAACAACTGCTGGTGTATGAAATCTAATAATAATGAATTCTCAAGGTTTTGCTCGCCTGAGGTAGAGTATCTCAATGATAATTTATATTCTTCGTAGCTGTCTAATTACCACCATAAACCGATACTGACACTAAGACCGCACTCAATGAGCATAAGCAAACAGGAAAACAATCATCCAGAGGCGGTGCTCCTAGTGGCCGGGGACTTTAATGCAAGGAAACTTAAATCTGTTTTACCTCATTTCTACCAGCATGTTAAATGTGCAACCAGAGGAAAAAAACTCTAGACCACCTTTACTCCACACACAGAGACACGTACAAAACTCTCCCTCGCCCTCCATTTGGCAAATCTGACCATAATTATATCCTCCTGAATTCCTGCTTACAAGCAAAAACTAAAGCAGGAAGCACAAGTGACTCGATCAATAAGGAAGTGGTCAGATGAAGCAGATGCTAAGTGACAGGAATGTTTTGCTAGGACAGACTGGAAGATGTTGCGGGATTCTTCCTATGGCATTGTACACCACATGAGACAATGGTTACATCAATAAGTGCAACAATGACGTCATCCCCACAGTGACTGTACATACATACCCCAACCAGAAGCCATGGATTACAAGCAACACCCTCTATGCCCTCCGAAGAACCATCAAACAGGCACAGCCTCAACACAGGACTAAGATTGAATCGTGCTACACTGGCTCCGACGCTCGTCGGATGTTGCAGGTCTTGCAAACTATTACAGACTACAAAGGGAAGCACAGCCACGAGCTGCCCAGTGACACAAACCTACCAGGCAAGCTAAATTACTCCTATGCCCCCTTCGTGGTAAGCAACACTGAAGCATGCATGAGAGCATCAGCTGTTCCGGACGACTGTGTGATCATGCTCTCCGTAGCCCCAACAGATCCAAAGATGATGCAACACGGCGTCTAGGATGCTGATCCTCAACACGGGGGTCCTTCAGGGGTTTGTACTCAGTCCCCTCCTGTACTCCCTGTTCACTCATGACTGCATGGCCAGGCATGACTCCAACACCATCATTAAGTTTTCCGATGACACAACAGTGGTAGGCCTGATCACTGACAAAGATAAGACAGCCTATAGGGAGGAGGTCAGAGATCTGGCCGTGTGGTGCCAGGACAACAACCTCTACCTCAATGTGAGCAAGACAAAGGAGATGATTGTGGACTTCAGGAAAAGGAGGACCGATCAGCCCCTCATTCTCATCGAAGGGGCTGGAGTGGAGCAGGTTGAGAGCTTCAAGTTCCTTGGTGTCACCATCACCAACAAACTATCCATTTTTATTTTATTTTTATTTCACCTTTATTTAACCAGGTAGGCTAGTTGAGAACAAGTTTTCATTTGCAACTGCGACCTGGCCAAGATAAAGCATAGCAGTGTGAACAGACAACACAGAGTTACACATGGAGTAAACAATTAACAAGTCAATAACACAGTAGGAAAAAATAAAATAAAATGGGCAGTCTATATACAATGTGTGCAAAAGGCATGAGGAGGTAGGCGAATAATACAATTTTGCAGATTAACACTGGGGTGATAAATGATCAGATGGTCATGTACAGGTAGAGATATTGGTGTGCAAAAGAGCAGAAAAGTAAATAAATAAATTAAAAAAAACAGTATAAAAACAGTATGGGAATGAGGTAGGTGAAAATGGGTGGGCTATTTACCAATAGACTATGTACAGCTGCAGCGATCGGTTAGCTGCTCGGATAGCTGATGTTTGAAGTTGGTGAGGGAGATAAAAGTCTCCAACTTCAGCGATTTTTGCAGTTCGTTCCAGTCACAGGCAGCAGAGTACTGGAACGAAAGGCGGCCAAATGAGGTGTTGGCTTTAGGGATGATCAGTGAGATACACCTGCTGGAGCGTGTGCTACGGATGGGTGTTGCCATCGTGACCAGTGAACTGAGATAAGGCGGAGCTTTACCTAGCATGGACTTGTAGATGACCTGGAGCCAGTGGGTCTGGCGACGAATATGTAGCGAGGGCCAGACGACTAGAGCATACAAGTCGCAGTGGTGGGTGGTATAAGGTGCTTTGGTGACAAAACGGATGGCACTATGATAGACTGCATCCAGTTTGCTGAGTAGAGTGTTGGAAGCCATTTTGTAGATGACATCGCCGAAATCGAGGATCGGTAGGATAGTCATGGTCCAAACACACCAAAACAGTCATGAAGAGGGCACGACAAAACCTATTCCCCCTCAGGAGACTTAAAAGATTTGGCATGGGTCCCCAGATCCTCAAAAAGTTCTACAGCTGCACCATCGAGAGTATCCTGACTGGTTGCATCACTGCCTGGTATGGCAACTGTTCATCCTCCAACCGCAAGGCACTACAGAGGGTAGTGCATACGGCCCAGTACATCACTGGGGCCAAGCTTCCTGCCATCCAGGACCTATATACTAGGCAGTGTCAGAGGAAGGCCCAAAAAACTGTCAAAGACTCCAGTCACCCAAGTCAAAGACTGTTCTCTCTGCTACTGCATGGCAAGCGGTAACGGAACGCCAAGTCTAGGACCAAAAGGCTCCTTAACAGCTTCTACCCCCAAGCCACAATTAATCAAATGGCCACCTGGACTATTTACACTGCAGCTATTTGCTGTTTTTTATCTATGCAAAGTCACTTTACCCCTACCTACATGTACAGATTACCTCGACTACCCTGTACCCCCGCACATTGACTTGGTACCGCCCCCTGTATATAGCCTTGTTATCATTATTGTTGTTTTATTGTGTTATTTGATTATTTAGCAAATATATTTTTAAAATTAGATTTGATTTAAATTTGAATGTGTCACGTTCTGACCTTTATTTCCTTTGTTTTGTATTTATTTAGTATGGTCAGGGCGTGAGTTGGGTGGGCAGTCTATGTTTGTTTTTCTAGGTTTTGGGTATTTCTATGTTTCGGCCTAGGATGGTTCTCAATCAGAGGCAGGTGTCATTAGTTGTTTCTGATTGAGAATCATACTTAGGTAGCCTGGGTTTCACTGTGTGTTTGTGGGTGATTGTTCCTATCTCTGTGTTTGCACCAGATAGGACTGTTTAGGTTTTCGCACATTTATTGTTTTGTTAGTTATTTCATGTCTAGTTCCTTTATTAAAGAACATGAATAACCACCACGCTGCATTTTGGTCCGCTTCTCCTTCACCACAGGAAAACCCTTACAGAATCACCCACCACAACAGGACCAAGCGGCGTGGTAACGGGCAGCAGCAGGAGCAGCGTAATAAGGACTTCTGGACTTCTGGAAGAAATCCTTGACAGGAGAGGACCCTGGGCAAAGCCAGGGGAGTGTCGCCGCCCCAAGGTGCAGCAGGAGAAACGGCAGCAGGAGCAGCGAGAGGAATGGACATGGGAGGACGAATTGGACGGAGAAGGACCCTGGGCTCAGCCTGGAGAATATCGCCACCCCAAAGAAGAACTGGAGGCGGCGAAAGCGGAGAGGCGCTGGTATGAGGAGGCAGCACGGCGACGTGGATGGAAGCCAGAGAGTCAGCCCCAAAAATGTCTTGGGAGGGGGCACACAGGAAGTGTGGCGAAGCCAGGTAGGAGACCTGCGCCAACTTCCTGTGCTTACCGGGGGATTAGAGAGACCGGACAGGCACCGTGTTATGCTGTGAAGCGCACGGTGTCCCCAGTGCGGGTGCATAGCCCGGTGCGGTACATTCCAGCTCCGCGTATCGGCCGGGCTAGAGTGAGCATTGAGCCAAGTGCCATGAAGCCGGCTCTACGCAGCTGGTCTCCAGTGCGTCTCCTTGGGCCGGCTTACATGGCACCAGCCTTGCGCACGGTGTCCCCGGTTCACGGTGTCCCTATTCCACCTCGCCGCACTGGCAGGGCGACCGGGACCATTCAACCGGGTAAGGTTGGGCAGGCTCGGTGCTCAAGAGCTCCAGTGCGCCTGCACGGTCCGGTCTATCCGTCACCACCTCCACGCACCAGCCCTCCGGTGGCAGCCCCCTGCACCAGGCTGTCTCTCCGGCTCATCCTTACAGGGGTTCCCGCCTGTCCAGCGCTGCCGGAGCCTTCCTCCTCTCCAGCGCAACCAGAGTCTCCCGCCTGTTTGGTGCTACCAGAGCTCCCGCCCCTCATTCCAGAGGCGCTAGAGCCCCTCATTCCAGAGGCGCCAGAGCTACTCAGTCCAGCGCTGCCACAGCCTTCCTCTCCAGCGTTGCCGGAGCTTCCCGTCTGCCCAGCGCCGCCTGAGCCTCCCGTCTGCCCAGCGCCACCTGAGCCGCCCCTCAGCCCAGAGGCGCCAGAGCCCCTCAGCCCAGAGGCGCCAGAGCCCCTCAGCCCAGAGGCGCCAGAGCCCCTCTGCCCAGAGCTTCCGCCCCTCTGCCCCGAGCTTCCACCCCTCTGTCCCGAGCTGCCCCTCAGTCCAGTGGGGTCATTTAGAGGGGTCGCCGTGGTTAGGAGGCCACGGAGGCAGACAATAAGGCGGACTAAGACAATGGTGAAGTGGGGTCCGCGTCCCGCGCCAGAGCCGCCACCGCGGACAGACGCCCACCCAGACCCTCCCCTATAGGTTAAGGTTTTGCGGCCGGAGTCCGCAACTTTGAGGGGGGGTACTGTCACGTTCTGACCTTTATTTCCTTTGTTTTGTATTTATTTAGTATGGTCAGGGCGTGAGTTGGGTGGGCAGTCTATGTTTGTTTTTCTAGGTTTTGGGTATTTCTATGTTTCGGCCTAGTATGGTTCTCAATCAGAGGCAGGTGTCATTAGTTGTTTCTGATTGAGAATCATACTTAGGTAGCCTGGGTTTCACTGTGTGTTTGTGGGTGATTGGTCCTGTCTCTGTGTTTGCACCAGATAGGACTGTTTAGGTTTTCACACATTTATTGTTTTGTTAGTTATTTCATGTCTAGTTCCTTTATTAAAGAACATGAATAACCACCACGCTGCATTTTGGTCCGCTTCTCCTTCACCACAGGAAAACCCTTACAGAATGTATAGTAGTAGGTACACTAGGATGGGCTATGTCAAGAATACAGTATATACATAAACTGAGTGTACAAAACATTAGGAATAAATTAATTGTTCAAACTATTGTATTTTTTTTCTCTTTGAGTCAACTATTCACCATATTTTATGCACTGCAGTGCTAGCTAGCTGTGTCTTATGCTTTCAGTACTAGATTAATTCTCTGATCCTTTGATTGGGTGGACAACATGTCAGTTCATGCTGCAAGAGCTTATACATAGAGGAGGATAGAAACTAGCTGTCCTCTGGCTACACCATGGTGCAACCCTACAGAGTGCTTTTGAGGCTACTGTAGACCTTAATTGCAAAACTATGTGTTTTAATCAATTATTTGTATATATGTAGTATAGTTGTATCAAAAAATAATAACTTTTTTAATGTTCACTATTATTATTTGTATTTTATATGAAATTGACAGAGTTTTGTTCACGTCAGGGGAATTTAGCTGAGTGTGCTGCACTCCATACTAGTCAAGGTTGCTCCCTTCATGTCAGGAGAACATAGCAGCAGTGAAATTTAGGTTCAACACCATACAATATACAATGCCTTCGGAAAGTATTCAGACCCCTTGACTTTTAAAACTTGTTAGGTTGTAAAATAAAATTGATTAAACAGTTTTTCTTTTTTTCATCATCTACACACAATACCCCATAATGACAAAGCAAAAACAGGTTGTTAGACATTTTTGCAGATTTATATAAAAGCTTTGTCAGGTTGGATGGGGAGCGTTGCTGCACAGCTATTTTCAGGTCTCTCCAGAGATGTTCGATCAGGTTCAAGTCCGGGCTCTGGCTGGGCCACTCAAAGACATTCAGAGACTTGTCCCAAAGCCACTCCTGCGTTGTCTTGGCTGTGTACTTAGGGTCATGGTCCTGTTGGAAGGTGAACCGTCACCCTGGTCTGAGGTCCTGAGCGCTCTGGAGCAGGTTTCCATCAAGGATCTCTCTTGACTTGATCCTGACTAGTCTCCCAGTCCCTGCCGCTGAAAAACATCCCCATAGCATGATTCTGCCACCACAATGCTTCACCGTAGGATGGTTCCAGGTTTCCTCCAGATGTGACACTTGTCATTCAGGCGAAAGAGTTCAATCTTGGTTTCATTAGACCAGAGAATCTTGTTTCTTATGGTCTGAGACTCTTTAAGTGCCTTTTGGCCAATTCCATGTGCCTTTTACTGAGGAGTGGCTTCCATCCGGTCACTCTACCATAAAGGCTTGATTGGTCTCCACAGAGGAACTCTAGAGCTCTGTCATTGGGTTCTTGGTCACCTCCCTGACCAAGACCCTTCTCCCCCGATTCTTCAGTTTGGCCGGGCGGCCAGCTATAGGAAGAGCCTTAGTGGTTCCAAACTTCTTCCATTTAAGAATGATGGAAGCCACTGTGCTCTTAGGGACCTTAAATGCTGCAGACATTTTTCGCTACCATCCCCAGATCTGTGCCTCAACACAATCCTGTCTCTGAGCTCTACGTACAATTCCTTCGACCTCATGGCTTGGTTTTTGCTCTGACATGCACTGTCAACTGTGGGACCTTATATAGACATGTGTGTGCCTTTCCAAATCATGCTACATCTATTGAATTTACCACAGGTGGACTCCAATCAAGTTGTAGAAATCAATGGAAACAGGATGCACCTGATCTCAATTTCAAGTCTCATAGCAAAGGGTCTGAATACTTATGTAAATAAAGTATTTCTGCTTTAGTTTTTTTTATACATTTGCTCCAAAATTCTAAAAACCTGCTTTCTCTTTGTCATTGTGGGGTATTGTGTTTAGATTGCTGAGGATTTAATCGTTTTTATAATAAGGCTGTAACGTAACAAAATGTGGAAAAAGTCAAGGGGTCTGAAAACTTTCCGAAGGCTCTGTATAATATGTGGTTTTGTTCACGATAGGGGAACTGAGCAGCAGTTAACAACTTTGGTGAAACTCCACATGATTATTGTATTTCCATTTTAGTTTTCGTGTGTTGCACATGCATTCAATTGCATCTATGAATCACATGATTATGCATAGTATTGTTGTCACTCGGAAGAACCAAGGACACAGATGTTTCCTGATGTTGTAAGATGCTTTCCGGTGTATATAGAACAACTTGTGCTGTGAGATTACAATATCAGGATTCAAGGTTGCTGTAAGATTAGGATATCAGGATTCAAGGTTGCTGTTAGATTAGGATATCAGGATTCAAGGTTGCTGTGAGATTAGGATATCAGGATTCAAGGTTGGTGTAAGATTAGGATATCAGGATTCAAGGTTGCTGTTAGATTAGGATATCAGGATTCAAGGTTGCTGTGAGATTAGGATATCAGGATTCAAGGTTGCTGTAAGATTAGGATATCAGGATTCAAGGTTGCTGTAAGATTAGGATATCAGGATTCAAGGTTGCTGTAAGATTAGGATATCAGGATTCAAGGTTGCTGTAAGATTAGGATATCAGGATTCAAGGTTGCTGTAAGATTAGGATATCAGGATTCAAGGTTGCTGTAAGATTAGGAAATCAGGATTCAAGGTTGCTGTAAGAAAAGGATATCAGGATTCAAGGTTGCTGTGAGATTAGGATATCAGGACCTGCTTAGACAAAGCAATTGTAACAGTAGAGCAAAGGATCGCAATATATGGGAAAATTATTGGCTGCAGCATTGCCGTTATAACGAGCATGTGACGTATGGAATGTCAAGGCATAAATGTATGAAAGCGTATATTCTTTTTTTATTTATTTTTTAAATGTATGTAGTTCTGTACTTGTCTATTAATGTTATTTATTATGTCATGTTTAATGTTTTGTGTGGATCCCAGGAAGAGTAGCTGCTGCTTTAGCAGTAGCTAATGGGGATCCTAATAAAATACCAAAATACTAGAAGCAGCAACGTATACTCCTTTTTTGGTTTAGCACATTTTAGTACTTTGCTCTTCCACCTTTTGTATTCTTTCAAGCATGGATTAAATTAAGTATATTTTTTTAATCTCTGCCTCCTTGGTTTTTCCTTTTTATGGCTTGATGGCGAGTACCTTTTGAACACTTCATTCTAGCCTCAGCGCAAACCATCATACTTGTTTTCAACTTGCTTGGCTGCCATGGATTCCGTAACTTCATCCATCTTTCACTTAACAATGGGGCCTACTAGAATTATTTGCAGCTTTGTTGGTTTCAGCTGTTAAGATCCCTTGCCCTTGGCAATAAGAGCAACCCTTAAGGTCAATCCTTGATTACTACTGCAGTCACTACTACTACCTCCTCTACAACTATTTCACAAAAATAAATACTTCAAGACTAGCAGGCACACATATTTTCTTTAGGAAATGTTATTTTCTAGTTATAATTATTTTCATGAATTACTTGTTTAAAACATTTATGAAAGAGCAATAAATGTATGTCATATCTTAAAACTGTTCAAAGCTGGTCCTATTCTGTAATATCTGATAGGCCTACATTTTGTATACTTCTGGCCCTTCTTTGGACACTGTGTTAACTGACCTCCAGACGAGCTTCAATGCCATTACAACTCTCCTTCCATGGCCTCCAACTGCTCTTAAATGCAAGTAAAACTAAATGCATGCTCTTCAACCGATCGCTGCCCGCACCTGCCCACCCATCCAGCATCACTACTCTGGACGGTTCTGACTTAGAATATGTGGACAACTACAAATACCTAGATGTCTGGTTAGACTGTAAACTCTCCTTCCAGACTCACATTTAAGCATCTCCAATCCAAAATTAAATCTAGAATCAGCTTCCTATTTCGCAAAAAAGCATCCTTCACTCATGCTGCCAAACATAGCCTCGTAAAACTGACTATCCTATCGATCCTTGACTTCGGCGATGTCATTTACAAAATAGCCTCCAACACTCTACTCAGCAAATTGGATGCAGTCTATCACAGTGCCATTCATTTTGTGACCAAAGCCCCATATACTACCCACCACTGCGACCTGTATGCTCTCATTGGTTGGCCCTCGCTTCATATTCGTCGCCAAACCCACTGGCTCCAGGTCATCTATAAGTCTTTGCTAGGTAAAGCCCTGCCTTATCTCAGCTCACTGGTCACCATAGAAGCACCCACCCGTAGCACGCGCTTCAGCAGGTATATCTCACTGGTCACCCCCAAAGCCATTTCCTCCTTTGGCCGCCTCTCCTTCCAGTTCTCTGCTGCCAATGACTGGAACGAAATGCAAAAATCACTGAAGCTGGAGACTCATATCTCCTGACAGCACCAGCTGTCAGAGCAGCTCACAGATCACTGCACCTGTACATAGCCCACCTGTAAATAGCCCATCCAATTACCTCATCCCCCATACTGTTAATTATGTTATTTATTTTGCTCCTTTGCACCCCAGTATCTCTACTTCCACACTCATATTGTGCACATCTATCACTCCAGTGTTGAACTTCTTTGGGACTGGGGGGCACTATTGAGTAGCTTGGATGAATAAAGTGCCCAGAGTAAACTGCCTGCTACTCAGGCCCAGTTGCCAATATATGCATATTATTATACGATTTGGATAGAAAACACTCTGAATTTTCTAAAACCTTTTGAATGATGTCTGTGAGTATAACAGTCAGGCAAAAACCTGAGAAAATCCAACCAGGGAGTGGGAAATCTGAGGTTTGTAGTTTTTCAAGTCATTGCCTATCGAATATACAGTGTCTATGGGGTCATATTGCACTTCCTAAGGCTTCCACTAGATGTCAACAGTCTTTAGAACATTGATACTTATACTGTAAAGGAGTGGGGAATGAGAGCTGAATGAGTCAGGGCTCTGGCAGAGTGCCATGAGCTGATCACGCGCGCTCACGTGAGAGCGACCTGCGTTCCATAGGATTTCTACAGACAAAGGAATTCTCCGGTTGGAACATTATTGAAGGTTTATGATAAAAGCATCCTAAAGATTGATTCTACACTTCGTTTGAAATGTTTCTACGAACTGTAATATGACATCTCGTCTGAACTTTCGCCTGGACTTGCCCGCGTGAGTTTGGATTGTGTACTAAACGCGCAAATTTATTTGGACATAAATGATGGACTTTATCGAACAAAACAAACATTTATTGTGGAACTGGGATTCCTGGGAGTGCATTCTGATGAAGATCATCAAAGGTAAGTGAATATTTATAATGCTATTTCTGACTTCTGTTAACTCCACAACATGATATCTGTATGGCTTGTTTTGTTGTCTGAGCGCTGTACTCAGATTATTGCATGGTGTGCTTTTTCGGTAAAGCATTTTTAAAATCTGACACAGCGGTTGCATTAAGGAGAAGTTTATCTAAAGTTCCATGCATAACACTTGTATTTTCATCAACATTTATGACGAGTATTTCTGTAAATTGATGTGGCTCTCTGCAAAATCACTGGATGTTTTGGAAGCAAAACATTAATGAACGTAACGCGCCAATGTAAACTCAGATTTTTGGATATAAATATGAACTTTATCGAACAAAACATACATGTATTGTGTAACATGAAGTCCTACAAGTGTCATCTGATGAAGATGACACTTATAGGTTAGTGGTTAGTGATTCATTTGATCTCTATTTCTGCTTTTTGTAACTCCTCTCTTTGGCTGGAAAAATGGCTGTGTTTTTCTGTGACTAGGCAGTGACCTAACAATCGTTTGGTGTGCTTTCGTCGTAAAGCCTTTTTGAAATCGGACACTGTGGCTGGATTTACAACAAGTTTATCTTTAAAATGGTGTGAAATACTTGTATGTTTGAGGAATTGTAATTATGGGATTTCTCTTGTTTTGACTTTGGCGACCTGCAATTTCACTAGCTGCCGCTACCGTCCCACATATCCCAGAGAGGTTAACTGATAAATTGTAATTATACTCTGGCCTATTTATTGCCTTACCTCCCTTATCCTACCTCATTTGCACACATTGTATATAGACCTTTTTCTATTGTATTATTGACTGCATGTGTCATGTATTGTCATGTTATGTCTTGTCCCTGTGCTTTCTCTTCTCTTCGTTTCCCCCTGCTGGTCGTATTAGGTTACTTTCTCTCACTCTATCTCTCTCTCTCTCTATCGTTCCGTTCCTGCTCCCAGCTGTTCCTCATTCTCCTAACGACCTCGTTTACTCTCTCACACCTGTCCCCTCTTTTGCCCTCTGATTAAGTCTCTATTTCTCTCTCTGTTTCTGCTTCTGTCCTTGTCGGATTCTTGTTTGCTTTGCCCTTGTCCCGTCCTGTCGTAATCTGCCTCTTCATCAGATGCTGCGTGTGAGCAGGTGTCTCTGTCCTCTACGGCCCGCGCCTACCCGGAGGGACCAGCAGTCTGTTGCCGCTAGCCCTGCTATTCTCCTCTACTACTAGAAGGGGGACTCTCCTGTAAAGATAGAGGATTTATGTTTTCCCTGTTTGGACATCTCCTGTAAAGATTGAGGATTTATGTTTTCCCTGTTTGGACATTAAAAGACTCTTTTCTGTTAAATCGCTTTTGGGTCCTCACTCACCTGCATAACAGCATGTTTGTTTATTCCATGTGTAACTCTGTCTTGTTGTTTGTGTCGCACTGCTTTGCTTTATCTTGGCCAGGTCCCAGTTGTAAATGAGAACTTGTTCTCAACTAGCCTACCTGGTTAAATAAAGGTGAAATAAAAAAATAAAAAAACATCCAACAGATAGGCCCAATGGATTCTATTGTTTATATATAAAGCTGTCTTTTTCAGTGGGGATGGTGCATATTTGATTGATATGTATCACATCTGTTGAAATCCATTAGGAGAAAGATCTGTTTGAATAGCTACAGTAAATCGATGGTTGGTGACATGAGCGCTCATCTGAGGGGATCTAAAGGGGGGTTAATTGTATGAGATGGTCAGACTGAGTTGTAACAGGGGTCAGGTTTCATAGTTTGTTAGCCACCTGACCCAGCAACAGGGGTCGGCGCTCAAGTCATCTAAACTGAGCTGGCTTGGCTCGGGTGGCTGTGGACCCTGATGATCTTCTTGGCCTTCCTGCGGCACCTGGTTGCTGTATGTAGGTGTCCTGGAGGGCAGGCTGTGTGGTGTAAAGTAATTAAGAAAAAATACTTGAAAGTACTACTTAAGTATTTTTTTTTTAGTATCTGTATTTTACTTTACTATTTATCTTTTTGACAACTTTTACTTCTACATTCCTAAAGAAAATTATGTTCTTTCTACTCCATACATTTTCCTTGACACCCAAAAGTATTCGTTACATTTCGAATGCTTAGCAGGACAGGAAAATTGTCTAATTCACAGACTGGTCATCCCTACTGCCAATGATCTACGGACTCACTAAACACATGCTTAGTAAATAAATTATGTCTGAGTGTTGGAGCGTGCCCCTGGCTATCCGTAAATGTAAAAAATAAAAAAAATGGTGCGGTCTGGTTTGCTTAATGTAGGGAATTTGAAAATATTTATACTTTTACTTTTAGTTTTGATACAGAAGTATATTTAAAACCTAATACTTTTAGACTTTAGGATTTTACTGGGTGACTTTCACTTTTACTTGAGTCATTTTCTATTAAGTTATCTTTACTTTTACTTGAGTAGTACAATTGTGTACTTTTTTAACCACTGCGCACACAAAGGGGCGTCCGGCTGCTCGTATAACCCTCTGAAGCGCCATGTGGAGTTGGAGGTGGAGTTGCCGTACCAGGCTTTGATGAAGCCCAACAGTATGCTCTCAAAGGTGCTCCTGTAGAACACTGTGAGGGCCAGGACAAATTTCTTCAGCAGCCTGAGGTTGAAGAGTCTCTGCCATGTCGTCTTCACCATGGTGTCCATGTGGTTTGACCATATCAGCTTCTCTGAGATGAGTACACTGAGGAATTTGATGTTGTTGACCGTCTCCACAACGACCCTGTTGATGAGGACGGGGGCGTGTCCAGCCTTGTTCTTCCTGAATTCCACAATCGGCTCCTTTGTTTTGCTGGCGTTGAGAGAGAGTTTTTTTTCCTGGCACCATGCCGTCAGAGTGCCTACCTTCTCCCTGTAGGCCGTCTTGCCATTGTTGGTAATCAGGCCTACAACTTGTGTCATCAGTGAACTTGATGATGGAGTTGGACTTGTATGAGGCGTGGGTATACAGGGAATACAGGAAGGGACTGAGGATGCAACCTTGTGGGACACCAGTGTTGAGAGTCAAGGAGGTAATTTTGCCTTCCTTCACCACCTGGAGGTGGTCTGTCCCCGATGTCCAGGACCCAGTTGCATGAGGAGGAGTTCAGACCGAAGGCCGTGAGCTGTGTAATGAGCTGATAGGGCACTATGGTATTGAAGGCCGAGCTGTAGTCGATGATCAGCATCCTCACATTTTCATTCCTTTTGCCCAGGTGGGTAAAGGCAGTGTGCAGTGCAATGGTGATTGCATCGTCCGTGGATCTGCCAGGGAGGTATGCGAATTGGGGAGGGTTGAGTATGTTGCTGAGGGAGGAGGTGATATGGTCTCTCGAACTACTTCATGATGAAGGAAGCGAGTGCTACGGGTCGGTAGTCATTCAGTTCAGTTACTTTCCCTTTCTTGGGCGTGGGGATGATAGTGGACATCTTGAAGCAGGTGGGTATAGCGACCTAAGCTAGAGAGATTTAAAATATCAGAGAACACAACAGCCAGTTGGTCTGCACATGCTCTGGGAGCACAACTAGGGATGCTGTCTGGGCTGTCAGCCTTGAAAGGGTTAACATGTTTGAATGACTTACATATGTCCTGACTTACAAGACTGTGAGTACGTAGCCCACATTGTCATCAGGGGCTCTCCTCGACAGTTCTTGGTCATTGTGCTCCAACCGTGAGAAAAAGGTGTTTAACTCAACCGGTATGGTGGCGTTGGTAACCGCGATGTGGCTGGCTTTCTTTGTGTAAGTTGTTATTATTAGGAGCCCCTGCCACATACACCTTGGGTCCGACCCGCTGAATTGCTCCCTATACTTGTGTTTCACCATCTTGTGTTTCACCATCTTGTGTTTCACCATCTTGTGTTTCGCTACATACGTCATATTTGTATTGTTTAACTAAACTGTTGTCCCTGGTCAACTTGCCTTGTTTATGAGCAGCATCGTTCTTTTTCAGTTTCCCTACAATGCTGCTATCAAATCCACGGTTTTTGATTCAGGAAAGTTTTGAAAGACACTATAGGTATCACCTCATCTATGCATTTTTGGATGAATCCAGTATTTATTGATGTAATCTCCAGAGGCGACCTGGAACATATTCCAGTCCACGTGATCAGTAGGAATTCTGATCGGTTGGACCGACACTGTACCGATCTGACCACCAGAACATCCCTCTTGAATCTTTGTTTGTAGGCGGGGTGCACTTGCAGTCGATCACCAAACATTTCTGTGGAAAAGCTAACGATAAAGGCCTGCGCCTTCATTTTAATTTGTGTTGAGCTGTTGGCAGTAAGTGCACTTGATTCAGAAGCCCTGCACACCACAATGTGTTCCCATTTTGAACGATTAAACTCAGCTCATCCTTTAGACTGAATATCTGTGGTTAAATTCAGTGTGCCTACTGTGCTTGTAATTAGGAATCTGGTGCTGGTGTGCTGATGGTGGAGGGGAGGAGCAGAATAGTGCGTGCTGACCAATTCGATAGCTCAAAAGCCTGCAACTTCCACTACCCCAGTCACAGCAAAGTTTGATACTACTAGCCTATGTGAGATTTCAGAACTTTTAAAACCATGACCAGAGACTGTCAAAGAATACAGCAAAGAGTTGCTGTTTTTATGAGTGAGTTCATGTAAAAAAATATATATATTTAGCACTGTCAACCCTGTTTTTATTCAACACTATTACAAAAATAAAACGTGCATCCACTTCCACTCGCATTGCAGCTGCAATGAATGAGTAGGCAAGTGTAAAGAAAGCCCTGTGTTTGTATTATTATTAGCAATTGTCATGTCTATTTTAATATCAAGGAATATTTCACTTTCTCTGGTCATAGGAACAACATGAATATGTGCATAAGCCAGATGCGGTGCAACTTGAATTTTGCTATCAGGTGGAAAACAGTGTCCCCTCTCTCTGGTCAGTCTCACCAGAGGAAAGGAAGGAGAGTGCAGGGACCGTGAGATGACCCTCTGTTGATCTCAACCTACCTCTGCTGAGAGTAAGGGAGTGTACATTATTTAAATAAGGGTTACCTGGAGGAAATCGGACCTCTCTGAAATTAAAATGGATGGCCCTCCCGTCAGCAAAATATATTTCAACTAAACACTCCCTGAACGCTTGACCCTCCTCTGTAACCAAATAATTCAAATTTAAAGGGGATTGCAGAGAACATGCTTACTGTTTAACCCTCACTTCTAAAGACAGACCAGAGACTTACATATACTGTTGTTCATCCTGTAAGCATTACATGGCAACGCAGGAATGTTGGTAGTGCACAGGGCTGCGGGCCAGAAGGTTGTGGGTTCGCAGACCTCCTTGGACAAGACCAAGGGTGGAAAGATGTTCTTTATGATAAAAGCATTGCATGAATCTTTCAATGTAGCCTTTTATGAATATTTAATTCAATTCCACATCACTGGAGACCTTACACCGTACCCAAACCGGACGCGCCATCGTGAGCAAATTGATTTTGTCCCCCCACAATGATTGAATAACATGGATGTGTACATTTATTTTGCAACACTTGTGCACATGACGTGAGCGGTCGGGTCAGCATGTTAGCAGAATCTTTTTTAATACCACACAAATGATTGAAATTACAGGCTAAGAATGGACAGAGAGATAGGCCTATGTGTTCATCTTATCATATTTCTCCAATGCCAAATCAGTGTGTATTTTTTGCAATGAAATTCAATCTGAGACATGACTATGAATCTAAGCATGGTAGGCTACGTTCAAAAGTTAGGCCTACCTTTCCACTTCAGACAGAGTAAGCCTACTGACATAAAAACATATGTTTTAAATGTAAGCTTTAGCTGCTGGCTACTCTTCTTCTGTAGCTTATCCCAACAAACGAAGCTCACAAGTTTTATTTTATTTTATTTTTTATTTCACCTTTATTTAACCAGGTAGGCTAGTTGAGAACAAGTTCTCATTTGCAACTGCGACCTGGCCAAGATAAAGCGTAGCAAGTCGACACATACAACAACACAGAGTTACACATGGAATAAACTAAACATACAGTAAATAAAACAGTAGAACAAAAGAAAACAAAAAGTCTGTATACAGTGAGTGCAAATGAGGTAAGTTAAGGAAATAAATAGGCCATGGTGGCGAAGTAATTACAATATAGCAATTAAACACTGGAATGGTAGATCAGCAGAATATGAATGTGCAGGTAGAGATACTGGGGTGCAAAGGAGCAAAATAAATAAATAAATAAATACCAGTGTGGGGATAAGGTAGGTAGATAGGTGGGCTGTTTACAGATGGGCTATGTACAGGTGCAGTGATCTGTAAACTGCTCTGACAGCTGGTGCTTAAAGCCGGGTGAGGGAGATGTGAGTCTCCAGCTTCAGAGATTTTTGCAATTCGTTCCAGTCATGGGCAGCAGAGAACTGGAAGGAAAGACGACCAAAGGAGGAATTGGCTTTGGGGGTGACCAGTGACATATACCTACTGGAGCACGTGCTACGAGTGGGTGCTGCTATAGTGACCAGTGAGCTGAGATAAGGCGTGGCTCTACCTAGCAGAGACTTGTAGATAACCTGTAGCCAGTGGGTTTGGCGACGAGTATGAAGCGAGGGCCAACCAATGAGAGCCTACAGGTCGCAATGGTGGGTAGTGTATGGGGCTTTGGTGACAAAACGGATGGCACTGTGATAGACTGCATCCAGTTTGTTGAGTAGAGTGTTGGAGGCTATTTTATAGATGACATCACTGAAGTCGAGGATCGGTAGGATGGTCAGTTTTACGAGGGTATGTTTGGCAGCATGAGTGAAGGATGCTTATATATATATATAGGAAGCCGATTCTAGATTTAATTTTGGATTGGAGATGCTTAATGTGAGTCTGGAAGGAGAGTTTACAGTCTAACCAGACACCCAGGTATTTGTAGTTGTCCACGTATTCTAAGTCAGAGCCGTCCAGAGTAGTGATGCTGGACGGGCGAGCAGGTGCGGGCAGTGATCGATTGAATAGCATGCATTTAGTTTTACTTGCGTTTAAGAGCAGTTGGAGGCCACGGAAGGAGAGTTGTATGGCATTGAAGCTCGTCTGGAGGTTAGTTAACACAGTGTCCAAGGAGGGGCCAGAAGTATACAGAATGGTGTCGTCTGCGTAGAGGTGGATCAGAGAATCACCAGCAGCAAGAGCAACATCATTAATGTATACAGAAAAGAGAGTCGTCCCGAGAATTGAACCCTGTGTCACCCCCATAGAGACTGTCAGAGTTCCGGACAAGAGGCACTCCGATTTGACACACTGAACTCTATCAGAGAAGTAGTTGGTAAACCAGGCGAGGCAGTCATTTGAGAAACCAAGGCTGTCGAGTCTGCCAATAAGAATGTTGTGATTGACAGAGTCGAAAGCCTTGGCCAGGTCGATGAATACGGCTTCACAGTATTGTCTCTTATCGATGGCGGTTATGATGTTGTTTAGAACCTTGAGCGTGGCTGAGGTGCACCCATGACCAGCTCTGAAACCAGATTTTATAGCGGAGAAAGTATGGTGGGATTCGAAATGGTCAGTAATCTGTTTGTTAACTTGGCTTTTGAAGACCTTAGAAAGACAGGGTAGGATAGATATTGATCTGTAGCAGTTTGGATCTATAGTGTCACCCACTTTGAAGAGGGGGATGACCACGGCAGCTTTCCAATCTTTGGGAATCTCAGACGATATGAAAGAGAGGTTAAACAGGCTAGTAATAGGGGTTGCAACAATTTTGGCAGATCATTTTAGAAAGAGAGGGTCCAGATTGTCTAGCCCGGCTGATTTGTAGGGGTCCAGATTTTGCAGCTCTTTCAGAACATCAGCTATCTGGATTTGGGTAAAGGAGAAATGGTGGGGGCTTTGGCGGGTTGCTGTGGAGGGTGCCGGGCAGTTGCCCGGGGTAGGGGTAGCCATGTGGAAAGCATTGCCAGCCATAGAGAAATTCTCAATTACAGTGGATTTATCGGTGGTGACAGTGTTTCCTAGCCTCAGAGCAGTGGGCAGCTGGGAGGAGGTGTTCTTATTCTCCATGGACTTTACAGTGTCCCAGAACCTTTTTGAGTTAGTACTACAGGATGCAAATTTCTGTTTGAAAAAGTTTGCCTTAGCTTTTCTAAGTGCCTGTGTACATTTGTTCCTAACTTCCCTGAAAAGTTGCATATAACGGGGGCTATTCGATGCTAATGCAGAACGCAACAGGATGTTTTTGTGCTGGTCAAGGACGAGCTCAGAAGATAGATGGGGGGCAATCAATTCACATATGGTATCGAGGGCACAGCTGGGGGCAGAGGGAGGTCTATAGCAAGCAGCAACAGTGAGAGACTTGTTTCTGGAAAGGTGAATTTTTAGAAGTAGAAGCTCAAATTGTTTGGGTACAGACTTAGATAGTAATACAGAACTCTGCAGGCTATCTTTGCAGTAGATTGCAACACCGCTCCCTTTGCAACACCGCCCTATCTTGGCGGAAAACGTAAAATGTTATAGTTAGCAATGGAGATTTCAGGGGTTTTGGTGGTTTTCCTAAGCCAGGATTCAGACACGGCTAAAACATCTGGGTTGGCAGAGTGTGCTAAAGCAGTGAGTAAAACAAACTTAAAGAGTAGGCTTCTAATGTTAACATGCATGAAACCAAGCCTTTTACGTTTACAGAAGTCAACAAATGAGAGCACCTGGGGGGTGGGAGTGGAGCTAGGCACTGCAGGACCTGGATTAACCTCCACATCACCAGAGGAACAGAGGAGAAGTAGGATAAGGGTAAAGACTATACGAACTGGACGTCTAGCACATTCAGAACAGAGAGCAGGTTTCTGGGCACGATAGCATAGATTCAAGGCATAGTGTACAGACAAAGGTAAGGTAGGATGTGAGTACATTGGCGGTAAACCTAGGCATTGAGTAATGTAGAGAGAGGTATTGTCGCTAGAGATGTTTAAACTAGGTGATGTCATCGCATATGTAGGAGGTTGAACAACATGGTTGGTTAAGGCATATTGAGCAGGGCTAGAGGCTCTATAGTGCAATAAGACAGTAATCACTAACCAGGACAGTAAGGGACAAGGCATATTGATTTTAGAGAGAGGCATGCATAGCCAAGTGAACATATGGGTCCAGTGAGTGGTTGGGCTGGCTGGGGACACAGCAATTCAGACAGTTAGCAGGCCGATGCTAACAAGCTAACAGTTAGTAGGCCGGGGCTAAACAAGCTAGCAGCTAGAAGACCGGGGCAAGCTAGCAGTTAGCATGGGCTAGCAGTTACAGACCGGGCAGGTAAGCTAACAGTTAGCAGGCCGGCAGCTAGCAGTTAGTAGACCGGGGCAAGCTAGCAGTTAGCAAGGGCTAGCAGTTAGCAGACCGGGCAGGCAAGCTAGCAGTTAGCAGACCGGGTTAGCAAGCAAGCAGATAGCAGGGGCTAGAAAGTTAGCCTTTGGGGGACGTCGCGATGGGGGTAAATCTGTTTTTGCCTCTTCGTGAGGTGACGTCGATAGACCAGTCGTGGAATTAGTAGGGTTCCAAGTAGCTCTAGGTAGCTAGCAGGCCTAGCTGGTTAGCATAATGGGCCTTCAGTGGGCGTCACGCCTGAGGGGCCTGTTGGAGTCCTCGGGCAGATTATGTCGGTATTCCAGTCGTAGGGGATCTGCGGGGTTCCATGCCCCGTACCGGCTGTATAAGGGGTGTGGATATTGTAGCCCAGGAGTATACTTCAGTGGTAGCACAGGAGCCCTGGCCGGGCTAGCTTCAAGCTAATTGGTGCTTGCTCTGGGATGGAAATGCTAGCCAGGAGTAGTCATCCGGGATTGCGGTTAGCTAATTGTGAAGATCCAGATGAAAATGTTCAGTTTGTAGTAGGAATCAGGGGATAAAAATAACAGGTCCGTTATGCTCTAGTTAGAGTCACGTTGTTCGAACTGACGAAAGCTTTCCGAGCTGAAGGTTAGCTGATGACCACTGGCAATGGTTTGCTGACTGATAGCTGGTAGTTAGCTGGCTAGATTCAGTTGAGGGATTCCAGATCCGAAGTAAATATAAATACTTTAGGAAAAAAAGCAGATCCACGCCACATTGGGTGAGGCGGGTTGCAGGAGAGTATTTAGATGTTGAGGTTTAGCAAAATATTTTAAAGGATATACAAGGGACATGACAGGACAAAGACGTCTGACTGCTACACCATCTTGGATTCAGATTCATTCAAGTGCTTCCCTAAAAGCTGTCTGGGTTTAAACATAAAAGTGAATAGCTCAATAAATTGATAGCGACAGAATTAGATTACCTCCAAAGCAAAATACATTTTGTGTCTCCTCAGCTATCGAAGGTTGTAGCTCAGCAAATTAATGTCATAGAAACAACATTTTACAGCTGTTATATATCACTTTATAGAATTGGATCAGTTTTATTTTCTTCAAAATCTTAAGCTAATAAAGTGTAGGCCTATGCTCTTTGCCATTTTCTTTAACAAAGGGTAGGCCTATGGCATACCCTCTCATACCCCCACAATTAGAGTCCTGGTTTTAACTTCACTGACACTTCACTGACACGGAGGAAGGCATTACCATTCCAAGATGGCGTAGCAGTCGGACGTGTGTTTTGTCTTGTCCCGTCTTGTCCCGTGTAAATAATTGTTTTCCTCGTTTTTTCGTATATATATTAATCTCACTTTCCATCTACAGACTGAATATACTCTCCTGCAACCCGCAACACCCAATGTGGCACGGATCTGATATTTTTATACTTTAGAAACGGAACCCCCATCAGAAGCTAGCCAGCTAACTAACTACTAGCTAGTTGTCAGTTAGTCACTGCTAGCGGTCTTCACCGTTAACTCAGACACCAGCCAGCCTCAGCTTGGTCAATACCTGCAAGTCTGCACAGGGAAATATCAACCTGGAGAATATCGGACTGCTCCAGATTACTACCGCAAGCTCTGGACCTTTACACCGGACCATCGCAGCTAGCTAGCTGCAATCTGAGTGGCTACTCCTGGCTAACGTCTCTGTCACGAAGCAAGCACCAGTTAGCCTTGAGCTAGCCTCGAGCTAGGCCCATCTCCTGGCTAGCCGAAGAGGTCCACCAGCTAATTCTTGTGCTACAATACCTCTTTTGCCAATTGGCCTGGACCCTTTTTTGCCAACACTGAGATCCATCACAACTGGTCTGCCGACATAATCGTCCGAAGTGTTTTCAACAGGCTTTTCCGTTGCGACGTTGCTGAAGATCCATCTGCTCTCATTGGCTGGCCCTCGCGACATATTCGTTGCCAAACCCACTGGCTGCAGGTCATCTATAAGTCTTTGCTAGGTAAAGTCCCACCTTATCCCAGCTCACTGGTCACCATAGCAACCCCAACCCGTAGCACTCGCTCCAGCAGGTATATTTCACTGGTGATCCCCAAAGCCAACACTTCCTTTGGCCGCCTTTCCTTCCAGTTCTCTGCTGCCAATGACTGGAATTAATTGCAAAAATCACTGAAGCTGGAGACTTATATCTCCCTCTCTAACTTTAAGCATCAGCTGTCAGAGCAGCTTACCAATCACTGTACCTGTACCCCAGTATCTCTACTTGCACATCATCATCTGCACATCTATCACTCGTGTCAATGCTAAATTGTAATTATTTCGCCTCTATGGCCTATTTATTGCCTTACCTCCCTAATCTTACTATATTTGCATACAATGTACTTTTTCTATTGTGTTATTGACTGTACATTGTTTTATCCCATGTGTAACTCTTTGTTGTTGTTTTTGTCGCACTGCTTTGCTTTATGTTGGCCAGGTCTCAGTTGTAAATGAGAACTTGTTCTCAACTGGCCTACCTGGTTAAATAAAGGTGCAATAAAAAATAAAACTGTGTACAACAGCCTAGCCTAATTTTGTCTGTCATGCAGGTAAGCCTACATCTTATTTCTTAAATAGCAAGAAATGGGCTCCAACACAAAGCCCTCTTGTTGTTCGTAAAGTTTAATTAAAATGAGGACGGTTTAAATTAATTAGGCCTACTCGAACTTCACTATTTTCCGCACCAAGACCTGTACATTTTCATTTGATTGTGCTGCAGCGACCACTTGAAGTTTCAGCACCACAAAGTAAATTACTCAAATCTGTTTTATTGTGAGCTCAATAACTCTTATAAATACCTTCATCATGGGCAAGAAAATTAGGCCTATTATTTTTATTCTAAACAATTATAGTAGTAACAAGCTATCAAAGTTGACCTCCGTCCTTCTCATCTTTGCACATTGTTCAAATTGAACAGAATATAGGATAGTCCACGCGCACGATATAGATATTTTTTCTTACTAATCCTAAATTATTTTCGGAACAAGCGTTTGACTCTTCGCCTGTACTGCCACCGTAGGCCTACACATCACAGGATTTTGTTCAGCAAGAGCAGAGTAGGCCGGTGCTCAGGGTTGGAATATCCATTGCAGAGTGTAATGCAGCCTAGTTTTATTTACACCATCCCAGCAGCGAAAAATACTTGGTAAGAAAGTTAGTTTTCTTAGAAATATAACTTTGCTCTGTACTTCTTCGAGTATGCACTTCGTATTGTCTAGGCTATGGATTATTTGATAGAGACTACACTAAATAGCCTATAGGAGCACGTGATATTGCGTGCCCAGCGGAGAATCAGAGATGAGGTGCGGCATCGGGTACACATCGATATATAGCCTAGCCTAATAAGAAACGTATTCTTAAACACTGAGAAGTATTGAAATTACATCAATTACAAATGATATGACCCTCCCCTGGATTAAATAACAAAAATACTAAACCCTCCCCTTGACTGAAATTGAAAAAGCATGACCCTCCTCCATTTCCCTCCAGGTCCCCATTCTGTAAATTTTGAGCCATCCATAATGCAGTGTTGCAAACAACTGGATTCTCAGAATTAGCAAATCTCAGATTTCCGACCTCAGTGCGTTCAAGACATTCGGGAACTCGGAAAAAAACGAGATCCGACTGTGAAAAGTAATTTTGAATGGTCATCTAACTCGGATTTCGAAGTCTGAAACTCATTCCGACCTAAAGATCGCTGATGTTTTTTTTTCAAAGTTCCCAGTTGTCTTGAAAGCACCATGACCATCAGATGCAGGTACCATCAGTCAGCTGTGCCTCAAGTGCTACAACAACTGATCTATTTTCTAATCAAAGCTCAAGTTTTGGAAAATGATCTGGTCTCAGAAGAACAATATTGGCAGAACAGACATATTGCCAATGTGCTGTGATAATGTGTTAGGTCTAAAGCACAAACTTTATTCCGACAGAACTGTTTTTATTAGGTTCAGGTTAAATTTTTAAAGTCATGTTTAAAAAAATGCTGAGCGGTAGATCTCGGCTTGCTTTTTGACTGCGAAAGTGATCTTGACTCAGAAACGGTTGGTGACCAACCGTCACCACAATTTCTGGATTCTCACACATGCTCACTCTAATACACATGCTCACACACTCGAATCTACTTTGGATTGTTATTTCTTTCTTTTTATTATTTGTGTATTTGTATTGTATTTGCGAGACATTCTACTGCGCTGTTTATTAGTAACATAAGCATTTAGCTGACAAATCTGTGTATATGACCAATAAACGTATATTTGATTTGATCACTCCTCTCATAACCAAAAGTGAAACTTGAAATGCTTTTCCTTGAAAGCTAAGCAGAGAAAACTGTGCAAAACACGTGACCTGTAACTAAAACTCTGCAGCAACAACATTAAAGCCACAAAATTGGTCTACAGTCACTAATCTTTTCTAGACTAGCTTTGTTTAAGATGTTAAATCCTGTCAGGACCCGGTTGCGAACCCGGGTCTCCGGAGTGAGAAACAGTCACTTAACCAACTGAGCCACGAATAGTCGGCAGAACCCAGAAGATGAGGCAGACACAGCAGTACTTGAGACGGTGTATTTAATGAAGTAAAAAGTGAAGTCCTTCAGGAACACATGTAACTCCACAACCTCAAAAGGAATTCCACAAGAACAAAGGTAATCCTCCAAGACAAAAAGGTAAATCCACAAGGTGGTAGGTATAGCACAAAAAGCCTCAAAAGATACTCAAAAATAAATAAACAAGAACAAAAAACAGAATTCCACAAGAGCGTCCACCGGGATCAACAAGAGTTAACAGAATACTAGGGCTGGGTGCTAACATACAAACACAGAGCAAAGGACTGAAGAAAACAAAGGGTTTAAATACAATCAGGGGAAACGAGGCACAGGTGCAAATAATAATGGGGATCAAGGGAAAACAAAAGGTCAAAAGGCACAATGGGGGCATCTAGTGACCAAAAACCGGAACAACCCTGGCCAAATCCTGACAAAATCCCTTACTGAAAAAATCACATTGTGCAAAAGGTTAGTGCATCTGGGCCATGTGTGTAACTGAACCTATAACAAAAATAATAAAGTACATGATTAAAGATGCAGTCCGGGAGCTTAGGCAATTATAAATTCATAACATAGAGTAAGATTTGGAATTAGTAACATATCATACGAATTGCGAAAACAAAAATCTCTATATACTGGCGATGAGCTGCAGTCCAGAGTCTTCGGCGACGAAGCCTCCGACGATGATCCACGGTCTGGT
Organism: Oncorhynchus nerka; assembly: GCF_034236695.1. NCBI lineage: Eukaryota > Metazoa > Chordata > Actinopteri > Salmoniformes > Salmonidae > Oncorhynchus > Oncorhynchus nerka. The sequence goes on from NC_088412.1 coordinate 34,159,885, forward strand.
TCCTCCGGCAACGATCCACGGTCCGGTTCCACAGAAGTGGAGGGATCAGGGTAGGGAGCGGGGACTACGCCCCGAACCTACGCCCCGAATAGGTTCAGTTTTGCGGCCGGGAGTCCGCACCTTTGGGGGTGTACTGTCACGCCATGACCTTAGAGAGCCGTTTTATTTCTCTATTTGGTTAGGTCAGGGTGTGATTTTGTGGTGGGCATTCTATTTTGTGTATTTTTATGTTAGCCTGATATGGTTCCCAATCAGAGACAGCTGTTTATCGTTGTCTCTGATTGGGGATCATATTTAGGCAGCCCTTTTTCCCACTTTCTGGTGTGGGATCTTGTCTACATTTAGTTGCCTGAGTGCACAACAGTAGCTTCACGTTTCGGTTGGTTGTTGTTTTTGTTCAGTGAGTTTCGGTTTATTAAAATTATGTGGAACTCTATTCACGCTGCGCCTTGGTCTCATCATTATGACGAACGTGACAGAAGATCCCACCAAAAATGGACCAAGCAGCGTGTACAGGAGGAGTGGACTTGGGAGGAGATCCTGGATGGAAAAGGACCCTGGACGCAGGCCAGGGAGTTTCGCTGTTCTAAGGAGGAGATAGAGGCAGCGAAAGCGGAACGGCGACGTTACGAGGAGCTATACCAATGAAGCAAGCACGAGATGCAGCCCCAAAAAAGGGGGAGGCACACGGGGAGATTGGCAGAGTCAGGGTTTAGACCTGAGCCAACTCCATGTGCTTACCATGGGGAGCGTGTGACTGGTCAGGCACCGTGTTATGCAGTGATGTGCACTGTGTCTCCAGTGCGCATTCATAGCCCGGTGCGCTCTGTGGATGCTAGAGTGGGCATCCAGCCAGGCCGTGCTCTGCCGGCTCAGCACTCCTGGTCTCCAGTACACCTCTTCGGACCAGGATATCCTGTTCCGACTTTACGCGCTGTATCCCCGGTGCGTCTTCAGAGCCCAGGGCGTCCTGTGCCAGCGCCCCGCACTTATCGAGCTAAATTGAGCATCCAGCCAGGACGCATTGTGCCAGCTCTACGCTCCAGACGTCCAGTGCCCTTCCACAGTCCTGTACGTCCTGTGCCTCCTCTCTGCACTCGCCCTGAGGTGCATGTCATCAGCCCGGAGCCACCTGTACCGGTCCCACGCATCAGGCCTCCAGTGCGCCTCCACAGTCCAGTACGTCCTGTGTCTCCTCTCCACACTCGCCCTGAGGTGCGTGTCATCAGCCCGGTACCACCAGTGCCGGCACCACGCATCAGGCCTCCAGTACGCTTCCCCAGTCCAGAGCTTCCGGCGACAGTTCCCAGTCCAGAGCATCCGGCAACAGTTCCCAGTCCAGAGCTTCCGGCGACAGTTCCCAGTCCAGAGCTTCCGGCGACAGTTCCCAGTCCAGAGCTTCTGGCGACGTTTCACAGTCCGGAGCTTCCGGCGATGTGTCACAGTCCGGAGCTTCCGGCGACGTTTCACAGTCCGGAACCTCCGAAGGCGGTCCACAGTCCGGAACCTACGAAGACGGTCCACAGTCCTGAACCTACGAAGACGGTCCACAGTCCGGAGCCTCCGGCGACAGGCCACAGTCCGGAGCCTCCGGCGATGGTCCACAGTCCGGAGCCTCCGGCGACGGTCCACAGTCCGGAGCCTCTGGCGACGGTCCCCAGTCCGGGGCCTCCGGCGACGGTTCCCAGTCCGGGGCCTCCGGCAACGGTTCCCAGTCCGGGGCCTCCGGCGACGGTCCCCAGTCCAGAGTCTTCGGCGACGAGCTGCAGTCCAGAGCCTCCAGTGGGGGTTCCCAGTTCTGAGCCTCCGACGATGATCCACGGTCCGGTTCCTCCGGCAACGATCCACGGTCCGGTTCCACAGAAGTGGAGGGATCAGTGTAGGGAGCGGGGACTACGCCCCGAACCTACGCCCCGAATAGGTTCAGTTTTGCGGCCGGGAGTCCGCACCTTTGGGGGGGTACTGTCACGCCATGACCTTAGAGAGCCGTTTTATTTCTCTATTTGGTTAGGTCAGGGTGTGATTTTGTGGTGGGCATTCTATTTTGTGTATTTTTATGTTAGCCTGATATGGTTCCCAATCAGAGACAGCTGTTTATCGTTGTCTCTGATTGGGGATCATATTTAGGCAGCCCTTTTTCCCACTTTCTGGTGTGGGATCTTGTCTACATTTAGTTGCCTGAGTGCACAACAGTAGCTTCACGTTTCGGTTGGTTGTTGTTTTTGTTCAGTGAGTTTCGGTTTATTAAAATTATGTGGAACTCTATTCACGCTGCGCCTTGGTCTCATCATTATGACGAACGTGACAGAAGATCCCACCAAAAATGGACCAAGCAGCGTGTACAGGAGGAGTGGACTTGGGAGGAGATCCTGGATGGAAAAGGACCCTGGACGCAGGCCAGGGAGTTTCGCTGTCCTAAGGAGGAGATAGAGGCAGCGAAAGCGGAACGGCGACGTTACGAGGAGCTATACCAATGAAGCAAGCACGAGATGCAGCCCCAAAAAAGGGTGAGGCACACGGGGAGATTGGCAGAGTCAGGGTTTAGACCTGAGCCAACTCCATGTGCTTACCATGGGGAGCGTGTGACTGGTCAGGCACCGTGTTATGCAGTGATGTGCACTGTGTCTCCAGTGCGCATTCATAGCCCGGTGCGCTCTGTGGATGCTAGAGTGGGCATCCAGCCAGGCCGTGCTCTGCCGGCTCAGCGCTCCTGGTCTCCAGTACACCTCTTCGGACCAGGATATCCTGTTCCGACTTTACGCGCTGTATCCCCGGTGCGTCTTCAGAGCCCAGGGCGTCCTGTGCCAGCGCCCCGCACTTATCGAGCTAAATTGAGCATCCAGCCAGGACGCATTGTGCCAGCTCTACGCTCCAGACGTCCAGTGCCCTTCCACAGTCCTGTACGTCCTGTGCCTCCTCTCTGCACTCGCCCTGAGGTGCATGTCATCAGCCCGGAGCCACCTGTACCGGTCCCACGCATCAGGCCTCCAGTGCGCCTCCACAGTCCAGTACGTCCTGTGTCTCCTCTCCACACTCGCCCTGAGGTGCGTGTCATCAGCCCGGTACCACCAGTGCCGGCACCACGCATCAGGCCTCCAGTACGCTTCCCCAGTCCAGAGCTTCCGGCGACAGTTCCCAGTCCAGAGCTTCCGGCAACAGTTCCCAGTCCAGAGCTTCCGGCGACAGTTCCCAGTCCAGAGCTTCTGGCGACGTTTCACAGTCCGGAGCTTCCGGCGATGTGTCACAGTCCGGAACCTCCGAAGGCGGTCCACAGTCCGGAACCTACGAAGACGGTCCACAGTCCTGAACCTACGAAGACGGTCCACAGTCCGGAGCCTCCGGCGACGGTCCACAGTCCAGAGCCTCCGGCGACGGTCCCCAGTCCGGGGCCTCCGGCGACGGTTCCCAGTCCGGGGCCTCCGGCAATGGTTCCCAGTCCGGGGCCTCCGGCGACGGTCCCCAGTCCAGAGTCTTCGGCGACGAGCTGCAGTCCAGAGCCTCCAGCGGGGGTTCCCAGTTCTGAGCCTCCGACGATGATCCACGGTCCGGTTCCTCCGGCAACGGTCCACGGTCCGGTTCCACAGAAGTGGAGGGATCAGTGTAGGGAGCGGGGACTACGCCCCGAACCTACGCCCCGAATAGGTTCAGTTTTGCGGCCGGGAGTCCGAACCTTTGGGGGGGTACTGTCACGCCATGACCTTAGAGAGCCGTTTTATTTCTCTATTTGGTTAGGTCAGGGTGTGATTTTGGGGTGGGCATTCTATGTTGTGTATTTCTATGTTAGCCTGATATGGTTCCCAATCAGAGACAGCTGTTTATCGTTGTCTCTGATTGGGGATCATATTTAGGCAGCCCTTTTTCCCACTTTCTGGTGTGGGATCTTGTCTACATTTAGTTGCCTGAGTGCACAACAGTAGCTTCACGTTTCGGTTGGTTGTTGTTTTTGTTCAGTGAGTTTCGGTTTATTAAAATTATGTGGAACTCTACTCACGCTGCGCCTTGGTCTCATCATTACGGCGAACGTGACAGACTGTCTCGAGAGTATACAATGACCTAGGATAAAACAGCATTTTGGACATCCTCCAGGTTTGCATAAGGTGTTTCTAGATTTCAAAATTAGAACATGCCTAGTAAGCTATACCAAACCCTCATACTCTATGATTTTCGTTGTTTGCTCTATAACCTGTTAGTTCATATGCCTTGCCACCATGTTATATCGGCCTAAGGCCAAGACAATAAGAAGACAGAGTGGCAGAATAAATTCAACCACACCCTTGTTTCATCACAAAACCGCAGAGCAACTTTCAGGTGCAGTCCACAAAGCATATGGCATATAACAAACTGTTACATGACCTATAGCGTGGTCAAGCTAGTTAATGTTTCCAACATTTTTTAACTACTGAACAACTATGGGTTTAGAACCACAGAGAATTATAGCAAGTCGCAACGAAAACAGGAGCTGCCTCTACTAATTCCAGTACCATTTCATCTTCAACATTTCAGCATCATCAAATCACCTATGCTTAGTCTAATACAGTGACAACTAAAAGATACCAAAAACAATTTTATCCAATCAACGTAAGCTACATATGATGTGGTTCTGATTCATCTCTCTCTCTGTGTGTGTGCATGTGTGCTTTCCTGCAAGTAGTAAAAACATGTTGACTCACCCTACTAGTAGAAATGCCATTGCCATCCTCCTTTCTCTTATCTTGACGAAACAGCACATGCTTTTAGTTGTTGTCCTCGGCTACCTGGCTAAAATGCTTACTCCCTAGCCTAACATCCTATCATGGGCAACGATGAGTCATCTCGTTAACATTAGCCTACTACATCTAGCAACATATTAAACTTCCATCCTCTCAGGCCAGGGGCACAATGTATTAATTTATGGTTGGATCATAATCACCATTATCATCATTGGCCAGTATGGAGATTTAAGTAAAACCACAAGTCCAAATCCCTATCGCCATCCATGGCTAATTTAGGAATTGGACGATTTTAACTAGCTAGCTAGGCACAAGAGGACAACACAACGAGATGCAACAATTCAAGTTTTTTGGACACTTTTTTTTTGGTATGCCAGGACCTTTCACAGTTGAGCTCACTCAATTTAGCTCAACGCTGACAGGCTATTATTTCATACTTTTTTATCAAGGGAGGACAAATGCTCGCTGGCTTCCCTTGCACTCAATGCTATGGGCGGCAACAATGTCATACTCTTTTTGACCAGACAGCATCAGATAGATGGGCTACACATAGAGAGACAGGGGGGCGCTGTTTCGCTTGGTCGAACACTTTATCCTGTGAGATACTTTCAGCCTCTAGCGAATTGAAGGAACATTCTGAAACACAGAGAGACAAAATATAAATTATATATATATTTGTTGTCAATTTTGGGGGGAAGCCTGGATTCCCTTGGCAGTCATGAATACATGCCAATGTCTACTGAACCAGTCTATTGCATACACATTACAACTATCTGTCAGATGAACTATTGGTGGACTTTATCCCCACGGCTGCCAATGCAAATTATGGCTGTTCAGGGCATGCAAGGCATCTAATTGAAATGCTTGTTGTTGATGTTATAGCTGTCTGCTACCGACCTCTGGATTCAGTCCAACACAACGTCAACACCAGTTGATCCTTAGTACTTCAACGCAATACCCCGCTGCTGCACTGTGTCTTTAAGACATTCAACTGCATGTTTAGCAAGCCTTCACTCAGCCATTTACAAGCGCGAGCACTTCAGAGAGTAGACACTGATAAAGCACCGCAATATAGATGGAATTGTAATAATGGAATACCACTGGGTACTGTTTTCTGTCTTGTTGCAGTTAACCTTCCAAACAGGTAAGGCATAATATTGGTCAACATTGTCTCTCTGCCAACTGTTGTGGTTCTAGTTGTTGTTTTACAGAAGTTTATTGATCACACTTCACGAACATGGTCACCTTGGTCACTACACTAAATTGCATTTTTTGCCACTGTTTGGTTCATCGTAATTTTGTTAGTTTTTCATGTGGACTATGAATATGTCACTTCTATTCAGTTAAGGATTGTATTGTAGCCTAAACTACACACATTTTCAGCAGGTTATAACTTTGTATAGTCTATAATTTTGTCAACACAGGTCGTTCAGGATGTAGAGGTAGCCTTCCTACCTGTTGGTTACCTTGTAACATTACCTTGACATTTTCAGTTAGTCACTGAAAACTAATGAGGAAATTGGATATTTGTGCGCTGAGCATCAGTTTGTGTTCCTCTCAATTATTAATCTAGCAGGCCGTGCACAGTACGGAGACATTGGCAAAAAGTAAATAAACAGCGATTTATTTATGGAGAGATTTGTAATTGACCTCGTTGTAGAGTAAAGTAAAGATTTAGACATTACAATTAGGAATCGTTCTTCTTGAAAGAATGAAACTTGTTGTTTTGATCAACTATATGATTTGGGAATATGACAGGTAACCTAGTTATAATGCACAACATTAGTTCAACAGCCAAGTATTAGGCGTATATGTATATGCTCGCTAAATTGCTATTTTCCAAGAGCATTTAGTCATTGGCGTAGAAAGCGCTGCGCTGATCAGTTACTGTTGTCAAGTCTTGCCATCTCAGGGATGACTGTAAATATGGAAATGTATACGAATTCCTTGGAAGTATGAAAATTAACACTGGCAGTGAAATTGTCGACAAATTGGTTTTGCATAGACCTACTGTTGGACTGTGAATGTTTATAGATTTTTTATAACCATTATACAGAGGCTTTTGTAATAATTTTTTACATCAACGATGTTTATGTCAACATTCCCACTCAAACTCAGTTTTGTAAGCCTTGGAATGGTGTTTTGATGTTGGGACTTTAGGTGCCATGAAAAAAATATTTGACATGATTTACAACATGCCTCACCTGTGAATGAGCAGTATTGAGCTCTGAGTGGTAAAGGCCTATCTCCTATGCTTGTAATTGCATACATCGTTAAAGAATCAATCCAAACACCCACTTGAAAACACAACAGGCAAAAACAGATTAAAAAATGTCAGTGATCCTGTGAAGGGATGGGGGAGTTTGTCTACAGGGTGGGTGGGGGGTTGGTTTGTGGTCTGTTACAAAGAGTGGCGCGAATTGCGTTGTGCCTGGTACGTCTTTGTCCTGGATGTACAGCTCAGGCAAGCACTGCTTCTCGCCTGTGCAGGGGTTATTTTCACCAGTTGTATTCTGCAGGTGGCGTTTATTTTGTTCTGAGCGCAGGTGATATTCATTTTCTACATACATTCTGCTAAATTCAATTTAGGCTTCATTCCAGTGGTGGTCAGGGAGGATTTATTTGAATTTTTATGAGTGTGCCCTTATTTCCATTACAGCATATTGGATGACCGTCATTCATATTCCATTCACCCAGCTCAATGTAACATCAATAGGTTTAGACTACTACATGATACTATAATTCAATTAGCCCTATACCCATCATGAGGTTGCTACAACCCATCCTACAAATTAAAGTTTATAACGGTTGAGAGACAAATTGGAGTACTCAAGGTAACAGAGACACATTCAATACCACCTTGCACAATCTTGCCTGCATCTATCTAGCCCAGGGCTGGGCAACTCCAGTCCTCGGGGGCCTGATTGGTGTCACACTTTTGCCGCAGTTCCAGCTAACACACATGAGTCCAATAATCAACTAATCGTGTTCTTCAGTTTAGAATACAATTAGTTTAATCATGTGTGTTTGCTAGGGATGGAGAAATCTGTGACACCACTCCGGCCCCAGAGACCTGGAGTTTCCCATCTAGCTTATCTAGAGTGTAATCATTAGTCCAAACAATGTGCCAAATTCAGTTAGGTCCCTCCCCATTTCGTTCCGTTTAAGAATTTGTTTTTGCAACAGAATCAGGGGAATGAATACACCCCTGATCACCCGCACATAGCAGTCACATACGGCATCATCACTTTGCTCGATGTCTAATTCCTTCTCAAATCTACGTGCTCTCTTCCACTCACCTTTTTCCTTCGCTTGTGGACTTCAGTGCACAACACAACAGCTGTCTGTGACAAGGCGCAAAAGCCCATCCAAGACAAACCTTCATACCCTAACTGCTAACAGCTACACAGTTTACACTGTTGTCACCATATTAACGTCATAGTCAACAAACTAGCGATAACGCGTCAGTAAACCCACAATCCAATCCATGTGTAAAATCATGCAGTACAGTGTACGGTAAGGAGTTTAGCAGTTACACCAGCTGGTCGCGGTGGCAATAAATTAATAAAATCGAAAGCTTATCTTGGCTTGGAAGGGTTGCTGTGTTGGATAGCCTTAGCCAGCTAGCTGTCATAAATAACATTCCTCTCTGTTTGAGTCAGGTTGAGTAAATCAAATCAAATGTTATTTGTCACATGCACCGAATACAACAGGTGTAGGTAGACCTTACCGTGAAAAGCTTACTTACAAGCCCTTAACCAACAATGCAGTTTTAAGACAAATAAGAGTTAAGAAAATATTGACTAAATAACCTAAAGTTAAAAAATGAATGAGTAACAATAAAATAGCAATAACGAGGCTATAAGTAATTGAGGTTATATGTACATGTAGGTAGGGGGGGAGTGACTATGCATAGATGATAAACAACGAGTAGCAGCAGCATTAAAAAGGGGTGGGGGGTCAATGCAAAAAGTCTGGGTAGCCATTTGATTGGCTATTCAGCAGTTTTATGGCTTGGGGGTAGAAGCTGTTTAAGAAGCCTTTCGGACCTAGTCTTGGCGCTCTGCTAAATTAGCGGCATTATCTAAGTATGTGAAAGGTAAACTAAGAAGAAAATAAATCCAACTAAATCTCTCTCTCTCTCTCTCTCTCTGGCTTCTCCTTCATTTTTGAAGCAATTCATTTGTTCAAAACTGTTCAACTATTGTTTTTCTCTCCCTTTGAGTCAACTACTCACCACACTTTATTCACTACAGTGCTAGCTAGCTGTAGCTCAGTGAAGTCATCATAATTGCTGTGTAAATCTATGGAAGGGGGTGAGAACTACAGATTAACATGGTTAACCGGGATACCAGGACTGTCCCAAGAACTCTACACATTTCCCCAAAATTAAATGACACGACCTAGGAAACTAAAACATTTTTTCCCCAATGTCACACGAATGCAATTCCACAAAATACACAACCTGCACAAAATACACAACCTGCACAAAATACACAACCTGCACAGCAGCAGATTAGCAAGAAATAAAATAGCACATTATCCAAACAGGTTGTCAAATGGAAGCCTTTAGCCTAGTGTATCTACTTCACACAGTCACAATCAATTCAAAGAAAACGCATAATTGACACTGCAGGACTGCACACGCAACACGCATGCAGTCAATAAACCCTACAGGAAACGTATACAGTATAGCCTAAAAAATAGTGTGTGCCTCTTTGAGCTGTCATTGTAACTCTTCAGACAGACACACATTTGATAAGGCTTTGATAAGGCCATGCTAGGGCTGGGCTAAATGGTCTAAAAATCATATCTCTATTTTTACTAACTTATACAGTTGAAGTCAGAAGTTTACATACACCTTAGCCAAATACATTTAAATTCAGTTTTTTACAATTCCTGACATTTAATCCTAGTAAAACATACCCTGTTTTAGGTCAGTCAGGATCACCACTTTATTTTAAGAATGTGAAATTATTTATTTCAGTTTTTATTTCTATCATCACATTTCCAGTGGGTCAGAAGTTTACATAGACTCAATTAGTATTTGGTAGCATTGTCTTTAAATTGTTTAACTTGGGACAAACGTTTCAGGTAGCCTTCCACAAGCTCCCCACAATAAGTTCCTGCTGACAGAGCTGGTGTAAGTGAGTCCGGTTTGTAGGCCTCCTTGCTCGCACACGCCTTTTCAGTTCTGCCCACAAATGTTCAATGGGATTGAGGTCAGGGCTTTGTGATGGTCACTCCAATACCTTGACTTTGTCCTTCTTAAGCACCAGTCCCTCCTGCAGCAAAGCACACAACATGATGCTGCCACCCCCGTGCTTCACGGATGGGATGGTGATCTTTGGCTTGCAAGCCTCCCACCTTTTCTCCAAACATAATGATGGTCATTATGCTCAAACAGTTGTATTTTTGTTTCATCAGACCAGAGAACATTTCTCCAAAAAGTACGATCTTTGTCCACATGTGCAGTTGCAAACCGTAGTCTGGCTTTTTTTAGGGAGCAGTGGCTTCTTCCTTGCTGAGCGGCCTTTCAGGTTATGTCGATATAGGACTCTTTTTTACTGTGGATATAGATACTTTTGTACCTGTTTCCTACAGCATCGTCAATAGGTCCTTTGCTGTTGTTGTGGGATTGATTTGCTCTTTTCGCACAAAAGTATGTTCATGTCTAGGAGACAGAACTCTTCTCCTTCCTGTGTGGTATGATGGCTGCGTGGTCCCATGGTGTTTATACTTGCGTACTATTGTTTGTACAGATGAACGTGGTACCTTCAGGTGTTTGCACCCAAGGATGAACCAGACTTGTGGAGGCCTACCATTTTTTTTCTGAGGTCTCGGCTGATTTCTTTTGATTTTCCTATAATGTCAAGCGAAGAGGCACTGAGTTTGAAGGTAGGCCTTGAAATACATCCACAGGTACACCTCCAATTGACTCACATGATTTCAATTAGCCTATCAGAAGCTTCTAAAGCCATGACATAATTTTCTGGAATTTTCCAAGCTGTTTAAAGGCACAGTCAATTTAGAGTATGTTAACTTCTGACTCACTGGAATTGTGATGCAGTGAAATAATCTGTCTTTAAACAATTGTTGGAAAAATGACTTGTCATGCACACAGTAGATGTCCTAACCGACTTGCCAAAACTATAGTTTGTAACAAGAAATTTGTGGAGTGGTTGAAAAACAAGTTTTTATGACTCCAACCTAAATGTATGTAAACTTCTGACTTCAACTATATACAGTATATTTAAAAAATAAAAATAAAAATCCCTACACAAGCTTTGTTGTACAGTTAACGGTCAAATACACTGCATTCCAAACAGTGAGCAATAATCTAATGAATACAGGGCATGTGAAATTATACCTAGGCTAAGTATGAGCCTTCCACAACCTTAAGACCCACAATTTTTTAAATTTAACTAGGCAAGTCAGTTAAGAACAAATTCTTATTTACAATGACAGCCTAGGAACAGTGGGTTAACTGTCTTGTTCAGAGGCAGAACGACAGATTTTTACCTTGTCAGCTTGGGGATTCAATCTAGCAACCTTTCGGTTAATTGCCCAACGCTCTAACCACGAGGCTACCTGCTGCCCTAATAACTAAATTATTTGATCAAAATAGTTTAACCTGCTTCTTTGCAATAATCACTGATCTGGCGTTGAAGTCTATTAAAATGCCTTGTTTGTAAACATTTTTTATTAGAACCATGCATAATGTACATTCACTAATAATGACTAACTTCTTGTAGCTGTCTTTATAGAAACTTAACACCGGTCTCATAAACAATATCTTAAGCGCAAGCCCATGAGCTAGTGAGGAAGTAGGCAGGTAATCTTTATTTTTCAAGTTTAGCCAACTTGGATCTACTTGCTAGCTAACAAGGTAGAACAGTTGAATTGTTATGAACACACCCTTCTGTCCGTCTCCAACTGTCTGAACAGCATGTTGGCCTGTCCACTTTGTTCAGATGATGAAATCAAGTGGCCTACCTTATTTCTCAGAATGAGAACGAGTTGCCAATTCTTTGTATACCTATGCTTTATGCTTATTGCACATTTATAAAACACAAGACTAGACAGCTAGCATAACGGTCTTTGTCTGAATTGCTGCTGTGTTACATGGTATCACAATGCCACGCGTGACAAACTGAGCAATAATTATCCAGAATCTTTGTTCATTGATACTCCTGTTTTAGTAGTGTCTGCTCTGTATGCAATTTGAGATGCTGCGACATAAAAAGGCTATCGTTAGAAAGGTTAACTTCTCAATGTGTTTGTGTCCATATGAGCGATTCTGTTGGACCAAAACTCAAATGCAAATAGCCAGTTGAAACCTCGTGTCAGAGGTCAGAGAGGAAGAGGGGACCTCTCATCTCTGTTGTTGTGAGTGGCAGGGGGAGGATATTGGTGTGTGTGTGTGTGTGTTTGTTTGTGTGTGTCTGTAAACAGGAAGGAAGATGCAAAGCGAGAGGTTTCACTCTCACCAAAACTGTCCAAAATAAGCCCACTGTCGCCTGCCTTCCCTCCTTTGGGACAATGACTCCCATTGTTGGGGCGGAGACATGAGCATCTCAACATTATATACAGATCTCTGGTGTAGGGAAGGCACAGAAAGGAGCAAAGGAGACGAGACCAAAAATACATGAGAAGAAACGGACATAAACGCTCGTAAAAAAAATGTTACCCACTAAAAAAAATTATTCTTGCGATACAGGCATTTGAAATATATTGTGCAAAAACATACATTCAAATTAATCAAATGTATTTTATATATCGTCCTAGCCTATGCACAATTCACTACATAGGATCTATGTAACAGACATGAAGCCTGTTAACAATTCAGAGGCATGAGGGAAAATTCTGTCTCCTGTCCTAGAGCCTATTTCCCTATCCAGTCCCAATCCAACTGAAAACCCAAAATCCTGACTCCTGTATTGCATGAACATTCCTAACTTTATTCTGTAATCCATTGGTTATATTTTCAAAACACGTCTCTCACCTATGCATGTTAAAATACCGCTATAACATGTCTCGTACTTTCTGCCCATGATAGAGCTTCGGTAGAGAATGTGTGATCAACAAACAGTATAATAGTAGACATGGATATTTTTTTTAAACACAGTTGGTCCCCGTTAAGATACTTTTGGCCATGTTGTCTATCAAGGTATGTGGACATCTTCTCGTCGAACATCTCATTCCAAAGTCATGGGCATTAATATAGAGTTGGCCTCCCTTTGCTGCTGTAACAGACTCCACTCTTCTGGGAAGGCTTTCCACTAGATGTTGAATCATTGCTGCGGAGACTTGGTTCCATTCAGCCACAAGATCATTAGTGAGGTCGGGCACTGATGTTGGGTGATTAGGCCTGGCTCGCAGTTGATGTTCCAATTCATCCCAAAGGTGTTTGATGGGGTTGAGGTCAGGGCTCTGTGCAGGCCAGTCAAGTTCTTCCACACCAATCTCGTCAAACTATTTCTGTATGGAACTCGCTTTGTGCACGGGGGCATTGTCATGCTGAAGCAGAAAAGGGCCTTCCCCAAACTGTTACCACATAATTGTCTAGAATGCCATTGTAGGATGTAGCATTAACATTTCCCTTCACTGGAACTAAGGGGCCTAGCCTGAACCATGAAAAACAGCCCCAGACCATTATTCCTCCTCCACCAAACTTTACAGATGGCACTATGCATTTGGGCAGGTAGTGCTCTCCTGGCATCCGCCAAACCCAGATTATTCAGTCGGACTGCCAGATGGTGAAGCGTGATTCATTACTCCCGAGAACGCGTTCCCACTTCTCCAGAATCCAATGGCGGCGAGCTATACACCGCTCCAGCCGACACTTGGCATTGCGCATGGTGATCTTAGGCCTGTGTGCGGCTGCTCGGCCATGAAAATCCATTTCATGAAGCTCCAGACTAACAGTTCTTGTGCTGACGTTGTTTCCAGAGGCAGTTTGGAACTCGGCAGTGAGTGTTGCAACTGAGGCACTCGGCGGTCCTGTTCTGTGAACTTGTGTGGCCTTCTACTTCGCAGCTGAGCCGTTGTTGCTCCTAGACGTTTCCACTTCACAATAACAGCACTTACAGTTGACCAGGGCAGCTCTAGCAGGGCAGAAATTTGACGAACTGACTTGTTGGAAATGTGGCATCCTATGACTCTTCAGTACTCTATCATTAGTAAATATCAGTTTCATTTGCTCTGTAATCTTTACATAGTGGTGCAGCCAAGCCGATACAAAGGCACAAGCGCTGCCATAGTAACCAAAGCTTGGTTTAAACGGTATAAATGGGCACTTGAGTTTTTTGCTGTATTTCTCTGGATAAATATGAATTATTCCCGGCATTGAAACTTGGTCGATTTTCGGGGAAATATGAATCCCTAGTGAGAACAATGAGGAGGAGGATGGAAAATAGCTGTCCTCCGGCTACACCGGGGTGCTACCCTAGAGGGTGCTGTTGAGCTACTGCAGACCATTGCAAAACTGTTTTAAATGAATCAGTTATTTTGTGACGTGAATATATTTATATAGTTTTATCTAAAAAGGATAACTTTTTTTAATGTTTCACTATTTTTATGAAATTCATTGAGTAATATGGTCCTCATCCTTCCTCCCCTGAGGAGCCTCCATTGCTATATTAAGTGATCTGGTTTTTACTATTTTATTAAAAAAGAAAAACATTTCAGTCGGCTTGAGAGCCAAAGGGTGCCTAGGGAATGGAACGGGAGAGAACTTGGTTGGCCTTCAAAGCAAAATCAATATGACTCTCTGCCAGTGCTGATATTGCTGCAGGTGGATTTCAAGTTGTGCTAAGAATTGTACATGGTGCATAGTTTCACATCTTTGCCAAAGCGATAACTCACCTGTCATTTTTCAGTCATGAAGTGGTGTCAATATATTGATGGGAGGGCTATGATAATGATTTGTATTACTATCAAAATGCATGCAAAACAAGCTATGAGGCTCTCATCTACCCATCCTCTGTATTGACATACATTTCGAACTGACTATTACTGCTGTTCACTCTTTGCTGTTAAAGATACAGGTAACTGCTACAATAAAGGAAATACTTGAGAAAAAGGGATACAAAATATATTGAAAGCAGTTGTTTCCACACAGCTGTGGTTCCTGAGTTAATTAAGCAAATAACATTCCATCATGCTTCGGGTCATGTATACAATTTTGGCTACAATGGCTAGAAGAAGAGGTCTCAAAGGAGCATAGGGGGTTTAAAGGGTGTTTGTGTGTGTGCGTGTGTGTGTGCTTGCGTGTGTTAGAGTATGTGTGTCTCAGTCACCAGATCTCAACCTAATTGAACACTTTTGGGAGATTCTGGAGCGGCCCCCCGAGACAGCGTTTTTTTCTACCACCATCAACAAAACACCAAATGATGGAATATCTCGTGGAAGAATGGTGTCAGATCCTTCCAATAAAGTTCCAGGCCCTTGTAGAATCTATGCCAAGGCGCTTTAAAGCTGTGCTAGCGACTCATGGTGGCCCAAAACCCTATTAACACACTTTATGTTGGTGTTTCCTTTATTTTGGCAGTTACTTATTTACTCCGTTCTGTGAAACATACCTGTAATCTTAACATTTACCCATCTAAACACAAATGAGAGTGAAAGCCTGACATGTACAGTAAAACTGAATTACCATTAGCCTATAGATACTGATTAAGGTCCTTTGGAAACTAACTGCTGTCAGTCGTGAGGACTATGTGTGTTATAATAAAATGTTCAGCAGTGGTGTAGTGGTGCCTGGAGAAGTGGGTATACTCTAATTTTGCCCAAAAATTTCCAGCGAAGGAAAGGCGCCCTGTGGGAAAACTTCTATGAGAAAGGGTGACAAACGGAATTACCTAAAATTATAAATCCCATGTTGGTCTTTCACAGTCAGGCCAATCCAAGCTGTACTGTGCAAGTAGACTTATAGTAGGCCTACTATTGAAACAGATAAATGAGGTTGTCAACTGAGTCAGAAATTCACCGGTTTCAGACTTTACAGGTTTTCAGGTTTCTGTTCTCAAAGTTACACTTTTTTTTAACAGAAAAACAACAAAATGGAAAGTCCATAACAATGCTTAAACCACATCAGGAGACCACTTTTAAGGTCTGGGATTTTTTTTTAAATGTAGTTACCCTTTAATTCAAGTGTGCAGGCACCTAGAACTGTTGTTTGGTTTGCAGTGTTTTGGTAGCACATGAAAAGGTTTGAAAAATAAATGCACACTGGATTGATGCGAATAATGATGTAATTCTACTTTGTAGCTAGTTTATCTGAGAAGGTTTTTGGGGAAGCCCTTCCATCTACCGGAAGACTGTTAGGCCTTACATACTATCAAATTGCACGACAGTAGGGCTACTGTCATGTGTACATTGCTGCACCTACAATGTGAAGAAATAATACTTTATCAACATGTTAAGCTAAATATTCTGATCGGTTCCATCAGCCCTATTCATTGATAAGGTGGATACCTCCACTATCACTACTTTGATACTTATCCGTGGGGATTAAGAAGTGAGTGTACGCAATGCCCACTGGAAAAATAAGTGGGTATACGGTGTATACCGGGATATACCCTCCACTACATCACTGATTTTCAGTGATTCTGTGTATGATATCCAGAGCACAGGAGGTTGGTGGCACCGTAATTGGGGAGGGCGGGCTCGTGGTAATGGCTGGAGCAGAATAAGTAGAATGGTATCAAATACATCAAACACATGGTTTCTATGTGTTTGATGCCATTCCATTTGCTCCGTTCCAGCCATTATTATGAGCTATCCTCCCCTCAGCAGCCTCCACTGATCCAGAGCCTGTTTTATCTATACTGTACTGTAATGAAGATCCCGACCATGTTACTACAGGCAGCTCCAGGCCCACCATCACCCCCAGCAACCCCTACCTGGTCATTCCACTCAATGCCCCCTTCAGTCTGCGTTGCCAGGGTGACCAGGTGATGCGGTGGCAGAGGGAGGACCGTCCAAAGCTGAGGGGCGAGGTGCGGAGTAATGGGGCGTCCGACCTGGAAATCCCCAAAGCTCAGCCTGTCCACATGGGCCGATACATCTGCCTGGAGGAGAGCAGCGGAGAGCAGAGCTCTGTCTACGTCTTTGTCAAAGGTGTGTGTTTCTGACTCAACATTCATGGCCCTGTGTGCCTGTGTGGGCATGTATGTGAGATGTGTATGTGATATGATTGAGTTTTTATGTGTATCTGGGTATGAGGGAGTGAGTGAGCCAGCAAGCTAGAGAGAGAAAGAGAGGGGTGGGAGAAAGAATGCACATGAGAAAGGAACCTGTTTTTCTCTGATCTTGTAAAACATTTTTTGAGGCAGAACAAGTGATAAAACCTTTTCTCAGAAGGGCATTGTTTGAGGTTGAGTTTGTGCATGAAGGTTTTTACAAGTGTCTCCTGGATCGATCGGTATTTGGATCAGTCTTCAATACTACTTAGACAAGTTCCATGACTATAGGGCAGTACATCTAGATAGAACTGCTTATTTCTTGGAAAGTGTGTGTGTGTGTGTGTGTGTGTGTGTGTGTGTGTGTGTGTGTGTGTGTGTGTGTGTCAGGGATTGATTGATTATTGCCTAAAGAGCAAACTGGATCTGTATCAACAGAACACAATTAGCACCATCTCCTAATCTGTTATCTCAGTATTATACATACTATCTCCTAATTTCTTCTCTCAGTATTACACATACTATCTCCTCTGCTAATCTCCTCTCTCCGTATTATACATACTATCTCTTAATATCTTCTCTCAGTATTATACATACAGTACATACACTGTGTACATCTTTCCATATACACTGTAAAAGAAAAAGTGGGACAACGCTGATTGGAATGATTGAAATAAAATAACAAATTTGACTGATCAATGTGATTTTTGGAATTTAATTGAATGAAAGCTTCTGAATTGCTTTCAACACTTGTGGTGGGGGCAATGTAACGGCGGAAGCCTAGCAGAATATTTGGAGGCGTGGTTTATTGGGGGCATGGCTTTCAGGTTGTTCATTTTGGCCACCCAATGAGAGTGAATGTCATTCCAGTTTTTGTGCTCTATTGTAATCGACATTCAAACTTAAACTTCTACACTGCCAGGTTTTGTAATGATACTGGCATAACTGCACGTGATACTGAAGAGTGTTTGGTTACAATATTGTGGCTACTAAATATACAAGTATTTTGTTAAAAAATATGTTTGTTAACATTATTGAAGAAACTTTCTAAATTTACAGGGAGCTTAGTTAATTGCTTGTAACCCAATTGAAGAAATACGTAATTCCAAATAAAAAATGTAATGAGATTTTGGACAGAATTTGATGTATTTACATGAAATATTAGTTTGTATGTGTTATTTTGTAGGTTGAACCAAAGGGGAAGTGTTGAAAGAAAGAAATAAGTTCCAACTTGAAATATAGGTTTGATAATAATCAAATAAAACAGTTGCCATTAAATAATATATTTGTGTTCAGCAAATGTAGTATTTATCAATTGAGAACCTAAGTGATTTAAAAAAAAGTTGATCCAAAGATAATTTTTGTACAGTCTACCTGTGGTTGTTTTCATACCACAATGTTGATTTTAAGTTGTTGTTTTGGCAGATCCTGATAATGCCTTTAGAAAGACTATGGTGTTCAGTATCCTAACTCGTGCGGGAGACAGCGCCTCCATCCCCTGCCTAGCAACTGACCCGGGCGTGGTCAACCTGAGCCTGGAGCCGTGTCATGGCGGTGCCCTCCCTACTGGCCTCCACTATGTTGCCAGCCTGGAGCGGGGCATGGTTATCTTCGACACTCAGAAGGCCTTCGAGGGCTGTTATATCTGCACTGGCAGACTTGGCAGCGCCCACGTTAAATCACATCACTATGATCTGAATGTGCGCCCAGGTAAAATAACATTATTTGTGTGGGTTCTAGGATGTGAAGTACAGTATTCAGATCTTTTATTTGATATTCAACATTTTTTATCTCAGTCCCAGACGCGGCCCCTGTGATTGAGATGCGGGAACCCAAGAGGGTGATCCTGACACGGGGCCAGACTCTTACCCTGACCTGCAGCACCACCAACGTCAACGGAGACATCAAGCTGAAGTGGGCCGCACCGCCCGGCACGGTGAGAACCCTTTGCCCTCTCTCTGTGGGGTTGGCCAGGGAAGCTGGAGGGATACCATGGACAGATCTCCAACAAATTGACTGAAAGAGAGATTGAGATTGGAATGTTATTGGAAAAGCTGAAAAGATATATGTAAAATTCAGGGATATGAAGTTATAACAAAAGCTCTCAGAACGATGTTTGTAATATTTAGAAGGGACTATAGGAGTTATGAAGGGTTTACAAGAGAGTCCAAAACGCTCCAAGACTGAAACTTCAGTATCTTGAGAAACCAGTGTGATGGGAGGTTGCAGGACTAAGTTTGTGTGTATATTTACTGAGTCTCAGGCTCGTCACAGTGAGGTGTGTGTTTACGTCTGTGTGTGTGTGTGCGTGTGTGTGTGAGAAGTTAGCCCTCCTGTCCCCCTGGCCGGAGAGGGAAGGAATGCAGCCCAGGCCAGGATTAACATGGTTCATCTCTAGACATCTCTGGGTGTTGATTGACAGGATGCCGTGTGGGCTTCGTATCCACAGCAACCGGCGGTGGAGAATGCCTCACGCATCCTGACTGAGCCCATCAAACACGTCCGTAGCGCTAGGCTCTATATCAACTCTGTCAGGGCACGGGATTCTGGGAGATATCGATGTGAGGGTCAGAATGAGAAGGGGATCAACTCTGAGTCAATCTGGCTGGACGTCTATGGTGAGTAGGGCATTACAGTGTATGGTCAATTATGTAAAACCTGCTGATCAATATTGAAATTCTCAATTTGAATGGGTGGTATTATGTATTTCCATGACGTGAAGCTATCGCGACACTAATTTGAAAACCTAAGTGGAAATGAAGTGGTTTTGTTTAGAATACATCAAGGGCATTGTGATGTCATTGTGTCTGACGGGTGGGTTGTTTGTCTTCCAGATAGAGGATTCATTCATCTGACTCCGTCAGACAACGGCACAGTGCGTGTTCGTGCTGGTGAGAGTCTGTCCCTGCATGTGGACATGGAAGCCTACCCCAAACCACACACCTTCACCTGGAGCTTCTCAGGCCAGCAGCTCAGGAACACCTCCGACCATGTCATCACCACACAGAACCACCAACATAGGTACACACACACACACACACACACACACACACACACACACACACACACACTAGAAACAAATTAGTGCCTCAGGGCTTTTAGTGAGTGGACGTATTGTGCAGTTAAACTGTGGGAAAAGAACTGTCTTTCTGGTGGTAAATAACCATGAGGCAGTTTCTGACCTAGGCAGAGCACTGGTGGCTTATTACTGGTGGTAAATAACCATGAGGCAGTTTCTGACCTAGGCAGAGCACTGGTGGCTTATTACTGGTGGTAAATAACCATGAGGCAGTTTCTGACCTAGGCAGAGCACTGGTGGCTTATTACTGGTGGTAAATAACCATGAGGCAGTTTCTGACCTAGGCAGAGCACTGGTGGCTTATTACTGGTGGTAAATAACAATGAGGCAGTTTCTGACCTAGGCAGAGCACTGGTGGCTTATTACTGGTGGTAAATAACCATGAGGCAGTTTCTGACCATAGGCAGAGCACTGGTGGCTTATTACTGGTGGTAAATAACCATGAGGCAGTTTCTGACCTAGGCAGAGCACTGGTGGCTTATTACTGGTGGTAAATAACCATGAGGCAGTTTCTGACCTAGGCAGAGCACTGGTGGCGTATTACTGGTGGTAAATAACCATGAGGCAGTTTCTGACCTAGGCAGAGCACTGGTGGCTTATTATTGGTGGTAAATAACCATGAGGCAGTTTCTGACCTAGGCAGAGCACTGGTGGCTTATTTTAAAAAATCAGCTTCTATAATGTGAGTTGTTTTTTAAATGTTGTTGTTGATTCAATCACCAGGTACAACATTGTGCTGAGGCTGGTGCGTTTGAAAATGTCGGAGAGTGGAGTCTACACCTTTTATGCCTCCAATGGTGACGCATCAGTCAATCAGTCATTTTCGGTCTACGTAATCAGTAAGTCGTAACATTATATTCTCTAAATGTTTTCTGTGCCCTGGAGCCACACATACATTATGTAAGGAAATGGGTAGTTAGAGACTTAATTTCTACATGCTATCAATATGATGTAATTAATCATTAACATGGTGTGACATTTATGACTAGATTTTCACAGATTATTCACCATGTTAAAGCCCAACCACTTATTCCCCTCCTCCCCCCAACCATCAAAACAGTAAATCAGAGCATTACAGTTAATTCATGTACAGGCCCATAACTAGGGAAAATAGTTGAAGATATTAGTTTGCCAATTTACTTCTAATACATTTTTTACACTAACAGGTGTACACTAACAGTGAAATGCTTACTTCCCAACAATGCAGAATACAATAATTTAAATAAATTATTATAATAATAGAAAAAATATTAACACAAGGAATAATTACACAATGACCAGTGATAGCTTGGTTTTATACATGGGGTACCAGTACCAAGTCGATGTGCAGGGGTATGAGGAAATAGGTAGGGGTAAAGTGACTTGGCAACAGGATAGATAATAGACAGCAGCAGCAGCGTGTGTGATGAGTGTGTAAGTGTGTGTGTGCCTGTGTTGTGTGTGTGTGTGTGTGTGTGTGTGTGTGTGTGTGTGTGTGTGTGTGTGTGTGTGTGTGTGTACGTGTTGGCGTGTAAGTATGTGTGAATGTGAATCCCCACCTGGTATCGTCACTAACATCTCTGTGCCTCTGTCAGGTAAACCAGAGATTGTATCTCACGAGGGCCCGGTGGACGGACAGGTGCGATGTGTAGCTAAGGGATACCCTGCCCCACAGATCACCTGGTACTACTGTGAACAGCCCTATATGAGGTGACAACACACACACACACACACACACACACACACACACACACACACATACTCAAAATGACATGCTATGATTGGACTTCGTTGATAGATCAAGGGAATTTTGAAATGTAACTGTATTTACTTAATGTTACTCTAAGAAGATATTTGTTTCACCCCTCAGTAAGAGGGTTTCAACATGGTCTAATTATTTTGATGTGGAATTGGACAAGCATGACTTGATGGTGGACTGAAGGGAGATTACCCTTATGTGATTAAGGATTGGGCAGAGATGATTTGTGATTGGTTTGTTGGCTTGGCACGAGAGGACTGTGTTATGATTAGGGGATTGGACAGTATGTTCTTGGAAGTTCCCTTTCAGTCAGTCAGTATAACATACTATGGGGAGTCAACAACCAATCCTATTCAGCTAAAGCAAACTGGCTATAATCCCGGGGCTTGCATCCATTTCCAAAATGTTTAGATTTTTGGATTTCCTGAAAGCTAACTACTTTCTGCTCTGCTTGTGTAGCTAATACTTCCTTGTCTGTGTAGGATTTGTGAGCTGAAAACCCACTACTTTCTACTCTGACAGTTCTTCCTTGCTTGAGTAAAATGGCCAGTGGTAAGAATAAGTCCAAAAAGGCTAAGCAGCTGAGTTTGAAAATCTGACCGGGCATGTGGTTTCACAATGAAAATGAAAGATACTCACGAGTGCTGTCCTTTTGCCTGCGGTGGAAACACACTCAGCAGGCTTTAGTTCGGATCAGTTCGTGTGACTATTGTCTCCAGCTGGGTTCAACGTCCTTTGGGAGTCACGCTGACTTCGTGAGGAAGGTTGGTGGTCGGCGTTGATAGGGGTGATCTAAGCCGAGTTAGGCTCATTCCGGTTTCTCTGGCAGTGTTCAGAGTCCGGATTCCGGACTATCCCTGATTGACTCTGGAGGGTTTTCAGAGTATGAATTGGATGACCTCAGTCCGGGGCAGCCAGAAGCCCTGGCTGTGGATTCGGCGGGGAGAGTGAACCATTGGTGATGAACGCACCTTTGGTGTTTTTCTCTCCCTCAGTGGAGTTCCTCCAGGTTTGGGGTAAGGTGTTTACCTCCTGTCCCTGCAGCAGTGAGTCGTTGCTTAACCCTGTGTAAAGATTCTGCCGATGAGTGGCGAATTACTTAGCTCCAGAGGCTAACAATGGGTCTATTCCTAGCTCAGAGGTCCCTGAACCCGGTGTGGGCCGGGTATCAGAACACCTAGTTCCTTCCCCACATTCGGACACTCGGTTGTCAAGAGTGGTGGATATTTAAAAACTATTTTTTTTTATCCCAGTACTCAGGGTGGCATTCTGCCCCTTCAGGATATAATGTATGCGAGACTGGCAGCGTGTTCTATCAAGTGGTGGGCAGGCGCAGTTTCACCATGGTTGATGAGGACAGTGGTGAGGGGCTACGGTCTGCAGTTCGCTGTGCATCCTCCTCCTTTTCGTGGAGTCATTACGTCATTGGTCCTCAAGGTCCTAGCGCCTGTCTTGAGAGAGGAGATTTCCTCTCTCCTTCAAAAGCAAGTTATTCGGGTGGTTCCCATGTCAGAAGTACAGAGCGGTTAGTGCAGCCGGTACTTCGTAGTTGCCTAGAAAATTGGAATATTGCATCCTAATCCTGGACTTACATGTTTTAAACAAGCACATCAAAGTTCAAAATGCTCACACTGTGCTGGCTATTGCAGTCGGTACATCCCAGCGATTGATTCACATCATAGATCTGAAGGATGCATATTTTCATGCGCTATACATCCTCCCCACCTATCACCCCACACCTTTTCTATGGCTGTGGAGGTGGCTTTGGCACCGCTTCGGTGCCAGGGGTCAGAGTATTATCTGGGCGGTTGGCTGGTCAAGTGAACAGGTGGAGCTCCACACTGCCACCCTGGTTTTGCATATTCAGTCTTTGGGGTTCATAGTGAATCCCCAGAAAAGTTGTTTGACTCCGGCTCGGCGCATTCAGTTTCTGGATCTCATAATGGAATCAATTCTGAATTGTGTTTTTGTCCCAACAAAGAAGGGTCGCATTCAGGCTCTGTCTGGCACAGTTTCAGCTGGGGCACTTGGTGGTTTTCTTGCTTGTGCCTGTGATTATTGGGTCTGATGGCCTCTATGATAGCTGTGGGGCCTCTGGGATTTCTGTTGATGCATCTGTTTCAGCACTGGGCACATCTCGCCACTGCCATCGGTTGCTCAAGGTATTCTGTCATGCCTAAGGGTGTTGACTCCTTGGAGTGGTCCGCAATTGCTGTGTCAGGGGATTCAAATGGGCCGGGTAGTGTCCCGCAGGGGTGGTCACGACAGACGTATCCTTACTGGTATGGGGAGCCGCTGTGTGTTACTCGGCTACTCGGATTTGGTCAACAGCGCAAAGGCCACTGCGAAACAACTACCTAGAGCTACTGACTGTTTTGCTAGTGCTGAGGCATTTCCTTTTGATGTTGGAGGGCCAGCATGTGTTGGTAAGGTCCATTTGTTGGTGGCGTACATCAACAGGCAGGGACGGACGCTGTCTCTCAGTCTCCTAACCTGGCCCATTATCTGCTCGTATAAAGCAGGGCGCATGCCCTGTTGCACAGGCCAACATATATTCCAAGTTTTCTCAATTTGAGTGCAGATCTACTTTTAAGGGAACGTCCGGAGTGGGGACTGCACTCCTCGGTGGTGGCACAGATTTGGGACCGGTTCTGCATGGCCGATGTAGATCTTACGCATCGCGAGTAAACGCGCATTGTCGTCTGTTCTTCTCAATGTGGGATCTGAGTGCTCCATTAGGAACGGATGCGTTGGCGTATCAGAGCCTCTGTTTGAATCATTAGAGTGTGTGGACCTGAAAGTCCTTTCCTTCAAGACTGCCCTGCTATTTATGGCCTTGGTGTCAGCCAAGCCTGTTGGGAGGAGGATCTCCAAATGCTATCAGTACACCTTTCCTATTTGGAGTTTGCGCCTGTTGACTTCAAAGTGAGTTTACACCCTGTGGTGGCATATTTCTGCTTTACCAAATGAGGAGTTACAAACTTCACACACCAGTCAGAGTTATACTTTAATAAGAGCTTTGCAATAGCCTTTTTGACTTTCAATGACGCGCTATCTCTAATGAACCATTGAAAAGTACCACCAGAAAAGTACAAAGATCTTTTATAGCCAAGATACACCCCTCTCAACTTACATGACGAACCACAGATCTTAGGAACTGTTCACAAAGAAATAATTTTTCTTTAGAAAGGAGTATCCCTAATCCAGATAACATTCACTATAAATTATCGTTCAGTTTGGTCCCTCAGACGAGGTTCTAATCTCGTTCCTGGTACTTCATAGTACAAAACACCAACTCATCCAATGGCATATATCAATTATCAACTCTAGATACCCCCATCTCAAGTAAACCCCCTCTTGACCCCACTCCTGGACAAGCTCACTGAGGGGAGTGAGCCTCTAGGTCATACACTATCCCAGGATAAATGTAAGATCAGAGAGGACATACAATGTTTCCAGACACTGCCATACACCTTCCCCCAATGGGAAGTGGAGGGATTGACTGGCGCACAGACATTGTGGAGACAAGTAATTGGTTCCCCATTAATCAAGCCATCCCTTCACATGGTTTAAGAATAGGTAAAGACACATTCACATATGAAAACAATGTTCCCCCCTGTACTCTTCCCTTTCTGATATTCTGCATAACAACTCTGGTCAATGTTATGCAGCTCGCGTGCGAGCGCTTTACCAAGTCACAACAGGTGTTCTCGTTTTAGACCTGTGATTACAGGTACGAGTCCTGACATTTCAGGCTCGGTATGTAAATATTGTTCTTGGAACCATGGGGTCTATGGATTTGGGTTGCAGTGACAGTGTGTCAGTACACATAGCCATGTTGCAGCAAGTTCTCATGTCCCCATAGTAAATTATACCCAGTGACCAACTGAAAGGGAACGGACAGTTATGAATGTAACTACTGTTCCCTGAAGGCGGGAACGAGGTATAACATATTTTGGCCTGTGCCTTCAGGGGGTTTGGGTTCGCTGAAGAGCGGTATTGAATTGAGGAAATGGATGTGAGCCCCGGTATTATAGCCAGGAAGGAGGAGCTTCCGAGTCTGGCTCGGCATCTATTGGCCCATTGGGCGTGCTTTCAGTTTGCTGCAGGTGAATAGGATGGGTCGTTGACTCCCCATAGTATGTTATACCTCATTCAGGAAACAGTAGTAATATTCATAACTTCACTCTATTTATAATAAGCATGGCAACACCAATCCAAGCAAACTCTGGCAATGAGTCAGAGGCGATTGGCTAGTCATTATCCTATCGCTTTCAATTATGATCAAAACGACTTAGAGAGCTGTCCAACTCAAACAAACATGCGTACAGTTACACCTTTGAAATGTTTGTTTACATAAGGCACAAGGTGATGGTATGGAATGTGCCCCCCCCCCACCCCCATATATTTGTTTTATTGAGATTGTTTTCACTTCCTGTACCTCTAAGGTATTGTTGTTTTAGTAGATGCTGACATGGAGGAACATACAGTATATCCTTTAGTTTGGTGTGGAAGACTGGCATTGTATGGGGATGGACTGATTTAGCCTGGCACAGTGAGGTTTTATTTAGACATTTAAGACCAATGTATGCTTGTATGCGTCATGCCCCAGTTTTGTCCAAAGACTCTATGTACCTGGCTGTTGTTTTGAGGGCACACATGGTGAACACATGGTCAACAATTCCTTAGTCTCCTGTTTGTTTACTCATAACAGCTCATTCAACCATTTTACATTTACAACTGCTGTGTTCATAGAGCCACGTGAAACAAGCAACATTGCATTAAATCTACTCCAAACGACATCCAAATGCAGTCACATTAGTTTGGTTGACAGTTTGTCCCATCCCTCAGGTGCTCCCACCAGATGAATGCCACTCAGGAGGAGCAGGACATTGTCACAGTGACATTGTTGAGTCCCTCCTTTGGGAAGACGGAGGTGGAGAGCAGGCTGAACATCACCACGGGAAGATTCCACACGTTGGAGTGTGTGGCCACTGTGGAGGGAGAGCAGGCCTACACACTGTTCTCTATCAGTGGTGAGTTGTGGTGACATGCGCGCACACACACACACACACACACACACACACACATAGCAATATACAAATGAGTGGGGAGTTGTTTTTTTTATATAGATAATACTCAATACCAAAAAACTGAATTAATGTCAGTAATGCAGTACTAACTAAAGTCTCGGCTGTGTTACATTCAGGTCACTGTCACGTGTGCCTCCTCGCAGACCTCTAGGTCACCAGGCTGCTCGTTATGGCGCACACCTGTCACCAGCGTTACTCGCATAATGACACTCACCTGGACTCCATCACCTCCTTGATTACCTGCCCTTTATATGTCGCTCCCTTTGGTTTCTTCCCCAGTCGTCATTGACTCGGTTTCATGTCGCTGCGTGGTTTGTGTTTCGTGTTTATTGTTTTGTTTATTTATTAATACACTCACTCCCTGTACTTGCTTCGCGACTCTTAGCGCACTCATTACAGTCAAAAGTCCATTCAGGTCTGCTCCCATTATGTCTGAGCTGAGGTGCAGCGTTACAGCTGTTTCTCTTTATGTGGCTCAAGGTCATGTAAGTGATCCGCACCCTCAACCCTCTTCAGATCAACTCGAAGGATTTCGCAATTATAATCCGCTGATTGTTTACGAAAGACTTGGGTTTTTGACATAGATCTTACCCATAAACAGAGGTGCAATATTAAGCATTGATTATAGGGCCGGAGTCTGTTCATATAAACATAGGTGGGGAGAGATAACACAAACCTGTGTGATGTGTGATAATGTCTCATCATCACAGAAATGATCATCAGTAGTAGGGGCATAGTGTACATTTTGGAACCCAAATCCAACTTTCTAGAACATCCTGTTTATATACTGTCTGATGCGCGACTCTGATATGACGCCAATTGAAACCAGAGTGAGAAGAGAGTTGTCTTAGCGTGGGTATGGAGAAGGAGATTGCCATGGTGTAGAGGAGGAGGGGAAGTTGCCTGGACACATCGGGCATGTGGGTGGCATTATGGACGAGGAGTGTGTAGGCAGGCAGGACAGGCTTGTGGGAGCTTGTGCCCAGGCCTTAGTGCTTATTGGAGCAGGGCAGACACGCGGAGACTTGCAGGGAAGTCTGGACAACAGTTGGAGCCCTTGCCAGCCTGAATGTTTAAACACTGTGGGAATTTTGGACGTGGCCAGCCAAGGAGGCAGGAAGCTGTAGGGAAAGAATAAAGGGATGGAGGGAGAGCTTTAAAAGCCACTGACAGGTTTACAGAAGATTAGTTCCTGCAGACTCTGCATTCTGAGATGATTTGAAATGGAGAGAAATCCTCTTATGGCTAAAGAGCTTATTACACCTAGTGTACAGAGCTAGGAAAACAATAACACCACAAACCGCTACAGTACACAAAGGAACAGACGACTTATTATACAGCAGTTTTACACAACAACAGCAGCAGTACTGCGTCATGCTGCACAACACCACAGCATGCTACATACTGTGCAGTGTCTTCGGAAAGTATTCAGACCCCTTGACTTTTTCCACATTTTGTTTGGTTACAGCCTTATTCTAAAATTGATTAAATATTTTTTTTCCATCCTCAATCTACACACAGTACCCAATAATGACAAAACAAAAACTTTAAAAACTTTTTTTGCTAATTTATTAAAAATAAAAAACTGATATCACATTTAAATAAGTATTCAGACCCTTTACTCAGTACTTTGTTGAAGCACCTTCGGAAGCGATTACAGGCTCAAGTCTTCTTTGGTTTGACGCTACAAGCTTGGCACACCTGTATTTGGGGAGGTTCTCTGATTCTTCACTGCAGATCCTCTCAAGCTCTGTCTGGTTGGATGGGGAGCATTGCTGCACAGCTATTTTCAGGTCTCTCCAGAGTTCTTCGACCGGGTTCAAGTCTGGGCTCTGGCTGGGACACTCAAGGACATTCAGAAACTTGTCCCGAAGCCACTACGTTGTCTTGGCTGTGTGCTTAGGGTCGTTGTCCTGTTGGAAGGTGAACCTTCACCCCAGTCTGAGGTCCTGAGCACTCTGGAGGAGGTTTTCGTCAAGGATCTCGCTTTACTTTGCTCCATTCATATTTCCCTCGATCCTGACTAGTCTCCCAGTCCCTGCCGCTGAAAAACATCCCCACAACATGATGCTATCTCCACCATGCTTTACTGTAGGGATGATGCCAGGTTTCCTCCAGGCGTGACACTTGGCATTCAGGCTAAAAAGTGTAATCTTGGTTTCATCAGACCAGAGAATATTCTTTCTCATGGTCTGAAACTCTTTAGATGGCTTTTGGCAAACTCCAAGTGGGCTTTCATGAGCCTTCTGATCCCCAATCAAAGACAAAGATAGACAGCTGCCTCTGATTGGGAACCATACTCAGCCAAAAACACAAAGGAATAGAAGACATAGATTTTCCCACCCAAAAACACAAAGGAATAGAAAACATAGATTGTCCCACCAGAGTCACACCCTGACCTAACCAAACATAGAGAATAATAAGGATCTCTAAGGTCAGGGCGTGACAATCTGGCCACTCTACCATGAAGGCCTGATTGGTGGAGTGCTGCAGAGATGGTTGTCCTTCTGAAAGGTTCTCCCATCTCCACAGAGGAACTCTAGAGCTCTGTCAGAGTGACCATCTTGGTCACCTCCCTTCTCCCCCGATTGCTCTTCCTAGATACAAACATTAGCTCCAGGAAGAATTTTGGTGGTTCCAGACTTCCTACATTTTAGAATGACAGAGGCCATTTTGTTCTTGGTGACCTTCAATGCTGCAGACATTTTTTGTATCCTTCCCCAGATCTGTGCCTCGACACAGTGCTGTCTCTGAGCTCTACAGATAATTCATTCGACCTCATGGCTTGGTTTTGCTGTGACATGCACTGTCAACTGTGGACCTTAAATAGACAGAAGTGTCCAATCAATTTAATTTACCGCAGGTGGACTCAAGTTGTAGAAACAGAGCTCAATTTTAAGTTTCATAGTAAAGGGTCTTAATACTTATGTAAATAAGGTATTTCTGTTTTTAATTTTTAATAAATGAGCTAACATTTCTAAAGACCTGTTTTCGCTTTGTCGTTATGAAGATTTGTATTTATTTAATCCATTTTAGAATAAGGCTGTAACCATAACAAAATGTGGAAAAGGTTAATGGGTCTGAATACTTTCCAAAGGCACTGTTGTGACTATAACAGGAATTATGTAGGTAATAATATACAAAGACATTAACAAAATACAGAAAATAAAGTTTGACTCAAATAATAGGATTACTTTAGCACTCTCCACATAAGAAGCCTAATACAAAGCCAAACATAAGATCGGATCTCTTCCTGTGTTTCTGTCATTCTCTCATAGTGCTTCTCTCCTCTCTCTAACGTCCTTCACTGATATCTCTATATCTCTCTGTGTTGTGTGTTTGTCCCTACAGAGAGAACAGTGCCCCATGAGCTCTTCACCCCTCTGCTGATTGGCTTTGTGTCGGCAGCGGCCCTCCTCTGTGTCATCCTCATAGTGCTCTTCTACAAGTACCTGCAGGTAACTCACCTCTTCTCATGCATGTCACACCCACTTCTACTGCAGGTTACACACCTGAGTATAAAAATGACACACAGTAACTCACAGCCAACGATAAGGTACAGTATCTCAGCATAAACTGTGCTGAAGTACCATGACTGATGTGAGTTTTATGGCATCCTCTGTGCTTCTCCTAATATAAACTCCCTGCTTGCCTCACAGAAACCCAAATACCAGATCCAGTGGAAAGTCATTGAAGGTATCCACGGAAACAACTATGTGTATATTGACCCTACCCAGCTCCCATACGATCACCAGTGGGAGTTCCCCCGGGACAAACTGCGTTTCGGTGAGTTCCTTGGCTTTCATCACACTCAGGAATAGCACATTTAATCATCACCAAGCGGGGAGGTTGCCCCAGACATCTTTTACAGTATATCCGTCATCTCTAATACAGGACTGTATGATGTTTAGTTAGTTTTTAGTATTACCCAGGTCTATTTAAGATGTGTAGTATCAAGTCATAGCAGCAGCTGTTGAAAGTCTGTTTTGTTTTGGTATTTGGAGCCAGCCAATGTATCTTTGCGGGCTCATAATGATGGATGCACACCCTATTTGCAGACCAATTGGTTACAGTTTGACACTTTTGCAATGGCTGTGAGCACACACTAACTGCATGATGTATTCAATGTAGCTGTTTTCTTTCATAAACAACCTCAACCCCTCCCTTTAAGCAAATCTTCTGTTGTTTTTTGGACATTTTGAAACCACCCCAAACAGGATTCTGGGTGTCCTGGTGTCTGCTTTCCCCGCCCTTGCAGGGTAAACCTGGTGATCGTTGGTGCAGGAAGCAGAGCTAGGATGTGGGAGGGGAACAACGATGGAATTAACATTAGTCTGTCTGTGTTCCATGTCTGTCTGCAGGGAAAACTCTGGGCTCCGGAGCCTTCGGGAAGGTGGTGGAGGCTACTGCTTATGGAATGTCCAAAGCTGATACAGTGATGACAGTGGCGGTCAAAATGCTCAAACGTAAGACCGAAGTGACGACACAAGTGATAATAAAACATTTCAGAGGAGCTGCGTTGACGAATCCTCTGGAATCTTCTTCCGGATAGTTAAACAACCGAAGCTTCTGCGTATGAGGCGGTATTCTCTCCCCCTCCGCTGCAGCAACATAACAAAGACACGCAGGACACAGACAGACAGTCGAAATAGTGATTTAATGTTGTTTTTTCATCATCATTGCAAACCTTGATTGGTTAAACAGGAGGCAGAGGCAGTCAGCTTTTCACGGTTCTATGTTAGTTGTGGTTAAAACGCTGATTGTTTTTGCCCCAATGCAATGTGTAGACTGTGTCCTGCTTGTGCTCCTGAAATGTCCTTAGTAACAACACACAGAGAAAGTTGTAACCTACATCCTAAATTAGCCTACAAAATACACTGAGTGTACAAAACATTAAGGACACCTTCCTAATATTGAGTAGAGTTGTCTTAAGGCTTAAAAACCCTTCTTTGGCCTCCCGAGTGGCGCAGTGATCTAAGGCACTGCATCGCAGTGCTAGCTGTGCCACTAGAGATTCTGGGTTCGAGTCCAGGCTCTGTCGCAGCCATCCGTGACTGGAAGACCCCATGGGGTGGCGCACAATTGGCCCAGTGTCGCCCGGGTTAGGGGAGGGTTTGGCCAGCAGGGATTACCCTGTGCCATCGCTCTCTAGCGACTCCTGTGGCAGGCCGGGCACAGTGCACACTGACACGGTCGCCAGGTGTACAGTGTTTCTTTCGACACATTGGTGCGGCATGACGCATGGCTCTTGACCTTCGCCTCTCCCAAGTCCGTACAGGAATTGCAGCGATGAGACAAGACTGTAACTACCAATTGGATACCTTGAAAAATGGGGTAAAATTTAAATTTAAAAAAATCCTACTTTAACCGTTCTCCTCCCCTTCATCTACGCTGATTGAGGTGGATTTAACAAGTGACATCAATAAGGGATCAAAGTTTTCCCCTGGTCAGTCTATGTTATTGAAAGAGCAGGTCGCCAGGTTGTTGTTTTGTTCACTCAGTGTATATATATTTGTGGAATGTTCGTTCAAACCGCAGCTACTTTTTATATCAGCTGTTCAGAAATAGAGACATAGGCTACATCATCATGTCGATCAAATGGCTTGATGATAAGGGTTCAGAAGAGGGTGAGTAAAGTGAACACATGCGCACAGCGTGATTCGGTTCTTTAGCTCTGGGGAAGAGGCTTCCAGGGTGGCGGTACCGGGTGGGTTACCTTTGGTCGCGCAGCCTCAGACAAGTTTAATGGCAATAAAAAGAGACACATGTTGGTGACAAATCGGTTTATTTTATGGTGTCTGACTAATCAGACCTGGTCAAGGCACAGTCAGAAGACCCCTGGCCCGAATGATGATTGGTGAACACCCTCAACAGATATTTGACCAAATATATTTCAGTAGCTATTGAGTATGTGTGTGTGTGCATGTTTGCATTGATGTATGTATGCTTGTGACACCGACAGCGGCCAGAGGTGTTTGTGCTAGCACGAGGTGAAACTAGCACAAGCAGATTTCCTTTCATGTTTTCTTTGATGATGACTTTGAAGCACTTTAAAATGATCACGTTCCGATGGTTTTTCCACAGCCAGTGCCCATGCCACTGAGAAGGAGGCGCTGATGTCAGAGCTGAAAGTTCTCAGTTACCTCGGAAACCACATGAACATCGTCAACCTTCTTGGAGCCTGTACTGTTGGAGGTAAGGGGCAGAATGTTTGGAGGACTGTACCAACCATAGAAGAAGAAGAGTTTATCCAAGACTAGAAGTCTATGGTATCATCAATCTGAATGGTGTGGGTAACTGGTTTGTCAGAGGTTTTTGAGAAACAGTAATAACCTGAACACTCCCTGTTTTTATCACCAATGATTTTATGGCTTGTTGAGCATTGGATCATGCTTTATGATGTAGGAGTGCTGATCCTGAAACTTACTGTGATTGTATTGGTGTGTCTATACGTCAGAGTATTTTGTTTATCTTTGTTTGTCTTTTGTGTGTTGCTTCTTTGTGTTCTATTTCTACTGTCATGTGACATGGCAATTGTGCTCCTTGTCTTCAGGCCCAACCCTGGTGATCACAGAGTACTGTTGCTTTGGTGACCTCCTGAACTTTCTGAGAAGGAAGAGAGAGACGTTCTTTTGCTCCAAGCTAGGGGACGACTGCTACTACAGGAATGTCATGCTGCAGAGGGGAACAGCTACAGCTGGGTCAGTGTGGACCTTTTACAATTACAAGGAGAGGGTGGTAGTTGAGTGGTGTATCATTATCACAGCACAGTATGTAAGGTATGTATGTGCTTTTGCTTTATGTCATCTCACCTGCTCACGGAAGTAAATACCACGGCCTTTGTTGAAAATTCCCCAATTGAACTAAAGCATGAAGCACTTTTTGTTGTTATTCAGAAAACATACTTAGAGTAAATGTATCTGGAGATTCACAATTTATGTAAGGGAGGATTTCCTACCCAGTGTGTAGGAGTAATATGTAGTATTGGCATGGCAGCTGAACTGAGATCAGACTGCTCCTTTCCTCCTCACAGAGACAGCAGGAATGGCTACGTGGATATGAGGCCTTCTGTCACTGGCGTCTTGCCAAATGGCTTCTCCTCAGAGAAGAGGCGCTCGATGCGCAAAGCAGGCAAGACATCCACTCTGATGTTCATTGATAATTGTCACATTTATCATTTCAGAGTGAATTTATACAACCTGCAATGTATCTCCCTCTACAATGCTGTTCTCTCTATACACCTCTCTAATTATTTTTGCTCCATCCTCTCTCTTTCTCTCAGGTGGTTCCAGTAGTGAGCCAGATGTTGTGAGTGAGATGCTCCATGAGGACGGTCTCTCTCTGGACACAGAGGATCTGCTCAGCTTCTCCTATCAAGTGGCCAAAGGCATGGACTTCCTGGCTTCCAAAAATGTAAGCCCTTCATGTCCTCACCGAAGATCTCCTGTCCTAATAAGCTCCTGAAACCCCTCACCACCAGCTATCTAGAACAACAGGTCTATATTGTACTCTGCAATTCAGTCCAGCTAGTTAAATCCATGATGGTGGACCATGTTAATGTCCAACCATTCTCTGGAAAGCACCCTTTCCACTGGTATTATTGGTTCATTGTATGAGATTACATTTAGACACACACTAAGATACACACACACACACACACACACATACACACACACACACACACATTAGTTCCATCCTCTTTCTTTCCAAACAATACCAGGATCACATTTCCATGGCTGGTCAACAGGTCCAGGATGCATGTTTGAGCATGCTACTGAAAAATGTATAAGGCATTAAGGCAAGCGGACACCAGACTACAGCCAGGCCATGTATTAGTATCTGGGTGTGTATGGAACAACTTTTGGGAAAGAAAATACTCTGTCACAATGTATTTGTAGTATTGAGTGTTCTACAGTATGTTATGGACCCTTGTCTTATTGCATTATGTTTCATTATTTGTGTGTGTGTGTGTGTGTGTGTGTGTGTGTGTGTGTGTGTGTGTGTGTGTGTGTGTGTGTGTGTGTGTGTGTGTGTGTGTGTAGTGCATCCACAGAGACCTGGCAGCCAGGAACATTCTCCTGACCCAGGGACGAGTGGCAAAGATCTGTGACTTCGGCCTTGCTCGTGACATCACCACTGACTCCAATTATGTAGTCAAAGGCAATGTAAGTCTGCCCCATCACTCGCTGTAGATCTCAATATGAGTTATAGATACTGCTTTGGACATTTTGCAGTGAAAGCCGTCAAGCACAGGCACTGTATTGATATAAAGTGTGTTTGTCAGCTACAGTGCCTTCAGAAAATATTCCACATTTTGTACAAATGTCACCCATCTACACAATACCCCATAATGACAAAGTAAAAACGTGTTTTTAGAAATGTTAGGAAATGAAATACATAAATATCTCATTTACATAAGTATTCACACCCCTGTCAATACATCATGGTTTCCCAAATCCGGTCCTGGGGCCCTGGGTGCACATTTTGGTTTTTGCCCCTAGCACTACGCAGCTGATTCAAATGATCAACATTTGATGATGATTGGTTATTTGAATCAGCTGTGTAGTGCTGGGGCAAAAAAACTGAATGTGCACCCAGGGGGTGGGGTTCCCAGCACCGTGTTTGGAAAACCCTGCAATACATGTTAGAATCACCATAGTCTTTCTGGGTATGTCTCTAAGAGCTTTGCGCACCTGGATTGTACAATATTTGCCCATTATTATCTTCTACATTCTTCAAGTTCTGTCATATTGGTGGTTAATCATTGTTAGACAACCATTTTCAAGTCTTGCCATTGATTTTCAAGAAGTGCACCTATTGGTAGATGGGTAAAACAAACAGATATTCAATATCCCTTTGAGCATGGAATATTATTACACTTTGGATGGTATATCAATACACCCAGTCACTATAAAGTACAGGTGTCCGCATCCTTCCTAACTCAGTTGGCGGACAGTGAATGTTCCTGAGTGGCAGATTTACAGTTATGACTTCATATAACTGTAAATCTGCCACTCGGGAAAATTCACTGTCTTCTTGGTAAGCAACTACAGTGTAGATTTGGCCTTGTGTCTTAGGTTATTGTCCTGCTGAAAGGTGTATTCATCTGTTTCTGGTGGAAAGCAGACTGAACCAGGTTTTCCTTTAGAATTTTGCCTGAAAATAGCCTAATCTTCATGACTAATGTTCAAATTTAGACGTCAAACAGTATCAAGGTTCTGGTCTAATGCTTCTAAGAATGTTAGCATAACCGTGTTCATGGAGCTCTCAACTAGCCATTCCATTTCTTTTTTATCCTGAAAACTCCCGTCCTCTCCGGCAACTGAGTTAGGAAGGATGCGGACACCTGTATCTTTATAGTGACTGGGTGTATTGATATACCATCCAAAGTGTACTAATATCCCAGGCTCAAAGGGAATATCTGTTTGTTTTACCCATCTACCAATAAGTGCACTTCTTTTAAGGTGAACGCACCAATTTGTAAGTCGCTCTGGATAAGAGCGTCTGCTAAATGACTTAAATGTAAATGTAAATGTTTGCGAGGCATTGGGAAAACCTCTCTGGTCTTTATGGTTGAATCTGTGTTTCAAATTCACTGCTCGACTGAGGGACCTTACAATTATCTGTATGTGTGGGGTACCGAGAATTAATGTATAAAATAAATAATTCAAATACTGAGCTATTATTGTATGCCAAAAAATGTGGAAAATATATTATGATATACTAATACATTTAACAAGTAATATTTGTATTTCTCAAAAGGTAAGAGTAAAAATGATTGACACCCTTTCAATACCTCACCTTCACTGAGCCTAACATCACTGAGCCTTTTAAAAAAAAGGCTTAGCTTAAGGTCAATGGCATCATGAACATTTTAGCCAAAACCTCGTTACCTCTGCCAGGAGGCTGGAACTTGGCTGCAAGTGGATCTTCCAGGAAGACAATAACCCCAAGCATACAGCACAATCCACAAAGAAATTGTTAATTGGCTACAAAATCAATATTTTTGCAATGGTCATCTCAGTTTCTGGATTTGAAACACAATAAAAACCTGTGTTTTGAATTGAAGAGGGCAGTCCATACGAGCAGACGAAGGATACCAAGGATCTGGAAAGATTCTGTATGGAGGAATGGTCTAAGATCCCTCTCAATGTGTTCTCCAATCACATGAAACATTTTAGAAAAAGGTTCGGTGACGTTACCCTCGCAAGGTGAGGTATTGAAAAATTAAAATATGACTTGTTAATTGTATAACATAATATAATTTCCCCCCAAAATGGTGCATACAATTTAGCTCAGTATTTGAATGTATTTTATACAGGCATTCTTGCTCATCTTATCAAGGATGTCAATGTTGGTCCCATCTGTATATTTGGTGAATGTGACATTTTAATGCGCACTCTGAGACAGCTGTGTGTTTATAAATTACTTGAAATGTCACTGGTATGGGGTCACCAGATACAAATGTCTCAAACATTCAGCACCTTATGGGAGTTTTAACCCAGGAAATAGATCTCCTCTCATACTAACACAAAAACAAGCAATGCTGAACATTGGTTTGAAATTCCAGATCAGCAGAATCTGCATGAACCATTTCCCCTCACCGGTTCTCAAGCCTCCACAGCTGAAGTGATGGAGATGATGGACTAATTCAATAGATTTGCTTTGATGAATTTGCTGAATAGATGGAGTGCGTCTGACATATTTGACTGGTTGTGATGGTTTGTGTTCCACGCAGGCTCGTCTCCCAGTCAAGTGGATGTCTCCGGAGAGCATCTTTGAGTGTGTGTACACATTTGAGAGTGACGTGTGGTCCTATGGCATCTTGCTCTGTGAAATCTTCTCACTCGGTACTTACATACACATTATTCTCTGTGTGTGTGTGTGTGTGTGTGTGTGTGTGTGTGTGTGTGTGTGTGTGTGTGTGTGTGTGTGTGTGTGTATATGTGTTTTCATTGATTTTTATTATCTTATTTCCTATTTGGCCTATAGGAAGCAGTCCATATCCTGGGATACCTGTGGACTCAAAGTTCTACAAAATGATTAAGGAAGGATACAGAATGGATGCACCAGAGTTTGCACCGAGTGAAATGTGAGTGTGTGTGTGGTGTGCGTGTCTAAGTATCTTGAGAAAGAATCAGGGAGTAGGAGACGTGTATGCGTGGGTGTACTATGCATGGGTGTGAATATGTGGGATTTGAGCAGATGGCAGATTTTATGAATTTGTCTTCACCATAAAAGTTCATATTAAAACTAAAAACATTAACACTTAGAGAAAGAACAAGTGTGTGAAAATATTTGTATTATTTTATTTAACTAGGCAAGTCATTTAAGAACAAATTCTTATTTTCAATGACGGCCTAGGAACAGTGGGTTCCTTGTTCAGGAGCAGAAAGACAGGTTTTTACCTTGTCAGATCGGGGATCCGATCTAGCAACCTTTCGGTTACCGGCCCAACGCTCTAACCACTAGGCTACCTGCCGCCCCTGAACATGTGACTGGTGTGGTTTCAGGTACGAGATAATGAGGTCGTGCTGGGAAGCGGACCCCTTTAAGAGACCCTCCTTCAGCAAGGTGGTGGAGAGGATCGAAAAACAGCTGTCAGACACCACCAAACACGTAGGTCACTCTCATCTAACCTGCTTGTGTACACATGTTGACAGACTATGGATTTAAGTTATTCACCAGCAGTCATTTCTATATTCTGAGATAAAAAAAAATGTAAGTACCAAAAGGTCACCATACTAGACGTAGAAGCACCTTGAGATTTTGCTGTATTTAATAGTAGCGAACTACTATACAAATTCAATAAAATATTACCTGCCCTCTTGTTTTAGTAGCATACAGAACATGACTGTGTGCTCCTCCACTGCAACCACCAAGGGCCACATGTTAAGGATACCACCAGACTAGTCAGCCCTTCATCTGTATAGCAGTTGACACACAGAAATGTGTCAACCCTCCATTAATGCACGCACACACTCACACTCACACTCAGTACCCATTGAACGTGACACGAAGGCAAGAGGAGGAGATTAATATGATTGATCGATCACTCGTGCCATAATCACCTCTTTCACTGTGTCATGTCCTCTCTGGTGCGAGTGACAGGGGTGTGAGGTCAAACTAACAGTCTCCTCATGAACTCAGCTCATCTCTCACTTCTGAAACATGCCAGTGAGCTCTGAACACAGAGCAGGTCTTCTCTTTTCACGCCTTCCCCTTCACACCTTCAGACCAGAGTGCTACACTGTCATCTCCTTTCCTCACCATGCTGCATGTTGCTTACGCAGTACGTAGAACTGCAATGAAAACACCTCTCCAACACTCTTTCGCTCTGTTTCTCTTCTCTGTGTAGATCTATCTGAATTTCAGCTCCAAGTTTCCGGTTACAATAGGGCCCCAGGGTACCAGTGTGGACCAGGGGACACAGAACACCAACGTCCTGCGTCTCAACTCGGTGGGCAGCAGCAACGCCTCCACTCAGCCTCTATTGGCCAGCGCCAGCGATGACGTCTTCCTGGAGGAGATGGGCACCAGGCTCAGGGTCCACCGGGTGTAAGGCCACGCCCCCACGATGGCTGCCCCATAAAGTGCCTGTTTAGTGCAGCCCAAACACCCCACCACACCTATCCCAACCATATACTATGTCTAGCTATTAGCTTCCCTCTTCAGACAGAGGCTTGAAGAAGGACGAGGTCCTCTCGAAACCTCTGCTCCTGGCGCCTTTAGTGCATGGACGAGACCTGTCACCCACTGTCTCCATAGTATCTGGTCCTGTCTCGCACAAGCTTGGATATAGTCAAACTGTCTTTACTCTCCAGGCCATTGAGCTACTGTGTATCACGTTTGTGCTGTTAGAAATGGACAGTGTATTTTATAGCTCCGGAGCAGTGCTATTTTCTGTGGACTTTTCTCAATGTTGCTTTCACCGTTTCTAAATATGTTTCATACAGTGTTTCTGTTTGCTTCACATTTCTGTTGTCAATGTTAAACTGAATGACTATGTTTTTGTTGTCGCTTTGAATGACGTTTTTATCTCAAACTAAATCATATAGCGTTGTCAATGGTTGGAGCACAATTATTATTTGAGGTGGAGGCACTTAAATTTGAACATCATTCCAGATGTAGACATCGTGGAACGAAGCTTTCACCTTTTGTCTGCTCCACCTTCCACCCTTTAAGAATCAATGTCAGTATTATTCCACATGTTCAGTTTTGGTGACTATGTGATGGAGAGACATTTTGTCAGACATTTCTAGGGCCAATGGTTTAAATGACATTCAGTGGGCTTAGTCTTATCACTTGATTAGATTGAGATGTTTTAAGTATGGTACTATGACTTCCGCTTTCAGTTGATGTCCCTGTGTATATATGTACATATTGACCTTGGGTATGACTAGTAATAAGTGTATGATGTGAGAGGTAGCATCAGCTTAGATTCCGCCTGGGAGGTCGCCTGCTGGAGATTTCTTGTAAATATGTAAATATGCTTCTGGTGTCAGCACCTCTTCGTTCCTGTAGCGTATGTGTGACCCTTGTTTACATTTGTCATCAGACAGGTACTGCTGTATCACTTAGTACTGTCTCCAAAGACGGGGGGAGGCTGAAACAGTGCATGGTTATAATGAGCGTACTGTACAAGGAAACAGGCGATCACACTTCAAGGTATTAGCCATTTGATCTTTTCTACTCATACAGATTGTCAAAGAAGGCGTTCTGTTTTGAGGTAAAGCCAGTGATGCTTGTTTCAAATGCCAATGTGGAGCTTGCCGTACAGGCCGACAACCGCTAAGCGAACTGTTCTGAGAAAAAGTCCATTTGAAAGTTAGATGTTAGAGGTGTTTAGTCCGACCAGGTGGTGACATGTCTTATAGCTCCCAACAGTCCTGTGGATAGTAGCGTCAGTGCTCCCGTCCCAGCAGTCAGTAGCTGATTTCTCAGCCATCCCTCTACTCTTTGTGTCCAGCTGCTTCCTCTGACGGAAGTGCTACTTCCAACATCTCTCAACCAGGGCTCTGTATCACTCCAGACTCCCATCACTTGGACTTCCCTCTTCCCACACTGAGATATTGTTGTGAAGAGCACCTGGAAAAGGAAAATGCTGTCTGAATGACTGAAAGGGTGTGTGTGTGTGTGTGTGTGTGTGTGTGTGTGTGTGTGTGTGTGTGTGTGTGTGTGTGTGTGTGTGTGTGTGTCTGCATGTGTGCATGTCTGTGTGTCTGCATGTGTGCTATTTGTAGGTGCCACTGAATTAAATGTATGAAATGTACTGTTCAACCCGGTCCTTCCCAAAGCTGGATATTTGTAAATATGTGTGTGAATACAATGTAAGTAATGTGGATGCTGTCTTCATGTTTTATTTTTTATTCACTATTGATATGGTACATTTAATGCACAACTCTGATATGCTGTAATATGAAAAATGTCTTACCAGAAATAGATACACAGATACGTACACCCACATAATATTTACTGTACATCTTCTTTGGAGATAAGCTGCTTGTTTTTCTGTAGATGTGGTAACTACTGTAAACGAACTGTTCCTGTACTGTACATAGTCTTTGTTTGGGCTTTGCTGTAGAATGTATTATTCCTTGTGTAGTGTCATTTTCCCCTTGGCTTGGCACTAACCATTGCATTCTGTCTTCAACAAGCAAGCCAACACATTTATTTCTTTTTAAACGCTTATGGACAGCTTTGCCTTACAAATCAAGTTGGTTTTCAACCCGAAAACAGGAATGCCTTGTACTTTCATGGAAATGGCAAATATTGTCTAATTTGGCTAATTACAAGAAAGAACAAGTAGAACTGTAGGGCAATAACTTACATCAATACTCTGCTCTTTCCCTTATGCCACGTAGAATAGGAAACATAAAAATAGGTAATTACACAGTAATAACACTGAGGTTACATGGTTATATCTGTGCCATTCATCACGCTGTTAAAAAGCACAATCAAAATATTGTCTGATTATCCCTAACAATTTTACTCTATAACGGCTGATACAATATGACGGCTGATACAATATGACGGCTGATACAATATGACGGCTGATACAATATAATGGCTGATACAATATGACGGCTGATACAATATGACGGCTGATACAATATGACGGCTGATACAATATGACGGCTGATACAATATGACGGCTGATACTCTATAACGGCTGATACAATATGACGGCTGATACAATATGACGGCTGATACAATATGACGGCTGATACAATATGACGGTTGTTTTAGAAATGTTAGAACATTTGTATATTTCCCTATACAACGTTTATTTTGTGCATTTAGTTGTATATTTATTTTACTAGAGGCAATGTTTGTTGTGCACATTTGCAATGGGTTGCTGTCTCTTGTTACTGTAATATAAATAAAATAAACGCATAAAATTGTTTTGTTAATTGTGATTTGTATTAGATTTGTATTTTTCTTTTTTCATGACAATATTTTATATGTGTGCAGGTTAGTTGTTTTGGGTGGCATTGCTGTCTTCTTTTTTTATCCAGTTTGATATTGTGGTGGAGTCATTTTATTTAACATGTCACATATTGAATTGTCCCTCATAGATCTGAGGGACATATTGTCAGCCATCTGTGTCGAGCCTATGAGCAGGTGACGCCTCGGGGCACCTCACTGACGAGCTCCTTCCCATGCTAGTGTACAGTCATTCTAGTATATAGCCATGGACTGTATCTGTTTTTAAAATCATGTTTCCTGCTCCAGAATGGTCAGGGTCTTTGGCTTGGGTCCAGCAGGGGACATCTGGCTTTAGGGGAACACCGCGAGGACAGTGGTTTGTCCAGCAGGCCAGGCCGGTGTACGGACAGACGGAAGGGCTTTGTGCGTGTCACTGCGTGGGCTGAGTCCATTGTTCTAGCATATATCTGATAAGAGGGACAGGAAATCCCACCATTGATACTGAGTGGTTGAATGAACACGTTTGTGAGACTGAGTGGTCGCTTAAAGTTTTTTTTTTAAAACAGCTGAGAGAGAGGGAAGAATATTCTCTGTAATATTTCCTCACATGTTTTGTAGATCATTGAGAGACTGACCTTTGACAGCAAACGCTGCTCACCCTTGAGCTACTGTACTGTGGGTCTGATATGGATTTCTATATGGCCCAGTTGGGATTTTGATATGTATTGCTGTCACAATACAGTCTAATTAGGCTCATTGTGCTGCACCACTCTTTTTTCTCTGTCCATCGTCTATCCTTCTCTCTCAGTGAGGGTAGAATTCTGATCAGGCCCTCATTCCAGCACAATAGTCTCATGTGTTTTCTAACAGCCTCTGGTAAATGATACTTCTGACCAAGATGGAAAAACAAACATCCAATTGTGTCATGGCAGTTCCATTGCTTTTTCTCTAGCATGATTGGATTACAAGGGCAGAGTGCCAATATGTGACACACTACACTGAGTATACCAAACATTAGGAAAAGCTTCCAAATATTGAGTTGCACCCCTCCCCCCTTTTTGCCCTCAGAACATCCTCAATTCGTCGGGTCATGGACTCTACAAGGTGTTGAACGCATTCCACAGGCATGCTGGCCCATGTTGAATCCAATGTTTCTCACAGTTGTATCAAGTTGGCTGGATGTCCTTTGGGCGGTGGACCATTATT
Organism: Oncorhynchus nerka; assembly: GCF_034236695.1. Taxonomy (NCBI): domain Eukaryota; kingdom Metazoa; phylum Chordata; class Actinopteri; order Salmoniformes; family Salmonidae; genus Oncorhynchus; species Oncorhynchus nerka. Next base: position 34,203,324 of record NC_088412.1, read on the forward strand.
GAAACATGGGAAACTGTTGAGTGTGAAAAATCCAGCAGCGTTGCAGTTCCTGACACAAACCGACGCACCTGGCACCTACTACCATACCCCGTTCAAAAGCACTTAAATCTGCACATATACACAATCCATGACTCAATTGTCTCAAGGCTTAAAAGTATTTATTTAACCTGTCACCTCCACTTCATCTACACTGATTAATGTGGATTTAACATAGTGACATCAACAAGGGATCATAGCTTTCACCTGGTGAGTCTATGTCATGGAAAGAGCAGGTGTTTTTAATGTTTTAGATACTCAGTGTACAGTATGTCAATAATACACCATGTGTGTGTGCGTGCGTGTGAGTGATTATTTTTTTGACATTTTGCATCTTGAGGTGCAGCCTCTTAATTTCAAGTGTGCCTCCCCCAATTTTTTTAAATTCTTAGGCCTAGATTCAATAAGATCAAGGCTTAACCGGCGATAGACGACACCGCATAGCTGATGTTTTGGCAGTGTCAGAGGTGGAACTGCTCTCCTGATCATTTTCACGAAACCACACCCATCCCACTCACCTTAGAACTTCAGAACGAGAAAGTGTAGGCTATATAGAAATAATGAGGATCTCTATCAGCCTAATCGAGGTGCACATTTGTGACAATGTTGCGTTAGGAGGTAGGTGAAGGAGTCAGGCGCAGGAGAACAGAGATGTCTGAGATGCGTACTTTTAATAGGCAAGTCCACCAAACACAGGTATGGCACAATCCAAAAGTCAAACGCCCTCGACAACAGAGACACCCGTTACTCACGCAAGGAGGAACAAACAAAGCTCCTAAATAACACACTCTTATGAATGGGTGAAACCCAAAAAAATTAGGCACAACCTCACCGAGCTACATCACAAAATAAAACAATCCCTCACAAACCTAGGCAGGCAACAGGGTAAATATATACACACAGAAATGAAGGCAAATGAAACCAGGTGTGAAAGAACCAAAGACAAAGCAAGCAGAAAAGGAGAAAAGGATCGGTGATGGCTAGTAGGCCGGCACCGCCCGATCGGGGAGAGGAACTACCTTTGGTGGAAGCCGTGACAGTACCACCCGACTCGCGGCTCCCGCAGGGCCGACACGGGGAGGACGAGGCGCAGGGCGACCTGGATGGAGGCGGTGAAACTCCCTCAGCATAGATGGGTCCAATATGTCCTCCACCGGCACCCAGCATCTCTCCTCCTGACCGTACCCCTCCCAGGTACTGAAGGCCCCTCACCCGATGCCTCGAGTCCAGTATGGACCGAACTGCATACGCTGGCACCCCCTCAATGTCCAGGGGGGGCGGAGGGACCTCCCGCACCTCAGCTTCTTGAAGCGGACCGGCCACCACCGGCCTGAGGAGAGACACATGAAACGAGGGGTTAATACGGTAATACGGGGGGAGCTGTAACCTATAACACACCTCGTTTATTCTCCTCAGGACTTTAAACGGCCCCACAAACCGCGGACCCAGCTTCCGGCAGGGCAGGTGGAGGGGCAGGTTTCGGATCGAGAGCCATACCGGTCCCCCGGTTCCGAACACCGGGGCCTCGCTGCGGTGGCGGTCAGCGCTTGCCTTCTGCCGCCCTTCGGCCCCTTTAAGGTACCCATGGGCGGCCTCCCAGGTCTCCCTCGAGCGCCTCACCCAATCGTCCACCACAGGAGCCTCGGTCTGGCTCTGATGCCATGGTACCAGGACCGGCTGGATAACAGGTTTGGGCCATCTCTGCCCATGGGATATACTTCGCCCACTCCCCTGGCCGGTCCTGGCAATACGACCGCAGAAACCTACCCACATCCTGGTTCACTCCCTCCACCTGCCCATTACTCTCGGAGTGAAAACCCGAGGTAAGGCTGACCTGAGACCCCCAAACGTTCCATGAACGCCTTCCACACCCTGGACGTGAACTGGGGACCCCGATGTCCTCAGGCACCCCCGTAGTGCCGGAAGACATGAGTAAACAGGGCCTCTGCAGTCTGTAGGGCAATAGGGAGACCGGGCAAACAGGACTTAGAAAACCGATCCACAACGACCAGGATCGTGGTGTTGCCCTGTGACGAAGGCAGATCGTCATTATGAATGCCAAAGAGGGATCAGAATGCACCAGCACGGGAGCCGAGGTAAACAGAGCCTTCAGGCGACCAAAAGCTCTGTCAGCCTCAGCCGACCACCCCAGACGCACCGGTCCCCCCTTCAGCAGTGACGTAATGGGAGCAGCCACCTGCCCAAAACCCCTGATATCCCTCCGGTAGTAGTTGGCAACCCCTAAAAAACGCTGCACCTCCTTTACCGTAGTTGGAGTCGGCCAATTACGCACGGCTGCAATGCGGTCACACTCCATCACCAACCCTGATGTGGAAATGCGATACCCAAGGAAGGAGACGGCATGTTTGAAGAACAAGCATTTCTCAGCCTTAAGTACAGGTCATCAGCATGTCATCGATATAAACCACCACACCCTGCCCGTGCAGGTCCCTGAGAATCTCGTCTACAAAAGATTGGAAGACTGCTGGAGCATTCTTCAACCCATACGGCATGATGATGTACTCATAATGGCCGGATGTGGTACTAAACGCTGTCCTCCACTCATCTCCCTCCCGGATACGCACCAAGTTATACGTGCTCCTGAGATCCAGTTTGGTGAAAAAGCGCTCTCCGTGAAATGACTCAATTGCTGTGGCAATGAGAGGTAGGGGGTAACTGTACCCCACCGTGATGGAATTTAGACATCTATAGTCAATGCACGGACGCAGACCTCGCTCCTTCTTCTTCACAAAAATAAACTTGAGGAGTTAGGTGATGTGGAGGGCCGAATGTACCCCTGCCCCAGAGATTCAGAGACATATGTCTCCATAGCCACTGTCTCCTCCTGTGACAGGGGATACACGTGACTCCTGGGAAGTGCAGCGTCTGCCAGGAGATTTATCGCACAATCCCCTCGTTGATGAGGTGGTAATTGGGTCGCCTTCTTTTTACAGAAGGCAATAGCGTATTCGGCATATTCTGAGGGAATGCGCACGGCGGAGATTTGGTCTGGACTTTCCACCGTCGTTGCACCATGGAAACCACTACACACCTGCCTGAGCACTCCTCTAACCACCCCTTTAGAGCCCTCTGTTGCCACGAAATCTTGGGGTTGTGACGGGCCAACCAGGAGATCCCCAGCACCACCGGAAACGCAGGAGAATCAATGAGGAAGAGATTAATTATTTCCTTCACGACCCTCCTGCGTAACCATTCCCAGTGGAGCCATGGCGTCCCTGACCAGCCCTGACCCTAATGGTCGGCTATCTAAGGCGTGCACTGGGAAGGGTTTATCAATCTGAACAAGGGGGAACCCTAAACAATGCACAAAACCGCGGTCAATAAAATTCCCTGCTGCGCCTGAATCTACTAGCGCCTTATGCTGGGAATGAGGGGAAAATTCAGAAAAATAAATTACACATACATGTGACCAACAGGGGGCTCTGAGTGAGCCTGGTGCCGACTCACCTGGGGTGTCCCCTCCAGCACCGGTCAGCAGTGTGCCCTCTACGACCACAGCTGGTACAGGAAAGCGCTCCTCCTCCGGTCGCCCTCGCTGCAACACCTCCTAGCTCCATGGGCGTTGGAGTGGAGGGGCTGAGGGATGAAACCGGCAGGACCGGATCCGGACATCCACGGGTCACCAGCAAGTTGTCCAACCGAATGGACATGTCGATCAGCTGGTCCAAGGAGAGTGTGGTGTCTCTACAGGATAGCTCCCTACGGATGTCCTCGCGCAAACTCCTCTTCTCCTGCCTTAGATGGAACAGCCGTTCACCCGCCGCTCGGCCCCAGGTGGGTGGTCGAACATGGCCCGAAAGCGTCGGGTGAACTCTGGGTAGTGGTCCCTCGCCGAGTCTGGATCATTCCATACCGCGTTAGCCCACTCCAGGGCTTTGCCTGAGAGGCAGGAGACGAGGGCGTTCACGCTCCGACCTCCCGAAGGAGCCAGGTGAACGGTTGCCAGGTATAACTCCATCTGGAGTAAGAACCCCTGGCACCCGGCCGCCGTCCCATCGTACTCCCTCGGGAGTGCGAATCGAATACCACTGGGACCAGGCAATGAAGGAGAGGGTTGTGGTGCTGGTTGGAGTTTGGCTGGTGGAGGTATCTGAGCAGCTCACCAATCGCTGCAGCTGTACACAGCCCATCTGTAAATAGCCCACCCAACTACCTACCTCATCCCCATATTGTTTTTATTTACTTTTTTTGCTCTTTTGAACACCAGTATTTCTACTTGCACATCATCATCTGCACATCTATCACTCCAGTGTTAATTTGCTAAATTGTAATTACTTCGCTACTATGGCCTATTTATTGCAAATAACGCCTTATTCCATTTGCACACACTGTATATAGATTTTCTTTATTGTTATTGACTATACTTTTGTTTATCCCATGTGTAACTTTTTTGTTGTTTTTTGTCGCACTGCTTTTCTTTTTCTTGGCCAGGTCGCAGTTGTAAATGAGAACTTGTCTCAACTGGCCTACCTGGTTAATTAAAGGTGAAATAAAAAATAAAAAAATAATAATAATATGGCAACTATTGTCTAATAATAATAACAATGACATAATAATTTGTATTATATTATATTATAAAATTACATTATATGGAGTCATGTATATGGAGTCATGTAGTAACCAAAAAAGTGTTAAACAAATCTAAATATATTATATCTTTGCGATTCTTCAAATAGCCACCCTTTGCCTTGATGACAACTTTGCACACTCTTGGCATTCTCTCAACCAGCTTCATGAGGTAGTCACCTGGAATGCATTTCAATTAACTTCTTGGTGACAGGGGGCAGTATTTTCACATCCGGATGAAATGCATGCCCATATTCAACTGCCTGCTACTCATCCCCAGAAGATAAGATATGCATATCATATTAGTAGATTTGGATAGAAAACACTCTGAAGTTTCTAAAACTGTTTGAATCATGTCTGTGAGTATAACAGAACTTATTTAGCAGGCGAAACCCCTAGGACAAACCATTCAGATTTTTTTTTTAAGTCACTCTCTTTTCAATGAATTTTCATTGGGAATCCAGATTTCTAAGGGACCTTCTTGCAGTTCCTATCGCTTCCACTGGATGTCAACAGTCTTTAGAAATTGGTTGAGGTTATTCCTTTGTGTAATGATGAAGTGCGGCCATCTTGAACGAGGGTAACTTGAAGTGTACTGTTAGATAGAGGCGCATGACCAGAAAGCTAGCTACAGTTTGTTTTCCTCCTGTATTGAACACAGATCATCCCGTCTTCAATTTTATCGATTATTTACGTTAAAAAATACCTAAAGTTGTATTACAAAAGTAGTTTGAAATGTTTTGGCAAAGTTTACAGGTAACTTTTGAGATATTTTGTAGCCACGTTGCTCAAGTTGGAACCAGTGTTTTTCTGGGTCAAACAAGCCAAATAAATGGACATTTTCGATATATAATCGATGGAATTAATCGAACAAAAGGACCATTTGTGATGTTTATGGGACATATTGGAGTGCCAACAAAAGAAGCTCGTCAAAGGTAAGGCATGTTTTATATTTTATCTCTGCGTTTTGTGTCGCGCCTGCAGGGTTGAAATATGTTTTTCTCTCTTTTGTTTATGGAGGTGCTATCCTCAGATAATTGCATATTTTGCTTTCGCCGAAAAGCCTTTTTGAAATCTGACATGTTGGCTGGATTCACAACACATGTAGCTTTATTTTGGTATCTTACATGTGTGATTTAATTCAATTTGGATTTTTATAGTAATTTATTTGAATTTGGCGCTCTGCATTTTCCCTGGCTTTTGGACAACAAAAAACAACAACACACAAACAGTTTGTTCTTAACATTTGAAAAACAACTTTCTTAAATTCCCTGTGTGAATTAATGCCCTGATTTCTATAGGTAAATTGAGATACTTAGTCATTTGCAAAGTAACGCATTCAACCAAAATGCATCTTTCATATTTAACGCAAGTGCGGTGGTCTGCCTTAATTGACATCCAGATCATTGGCGCCTGTGGAGCAATTGTTGGGGGTTAACAGCCTTATTTACGGGTAGAACGGCAAATTATTCCACCTTGCCGGCTCAGAGATTCAAACCAGCAACCTTGTGGTTATTGGCCCGACACTCTTAACCGCTAGACTGTTATTCAGGTCAGTTGGGCCTTTGTATATGAAAGATCTTACTTCAACCTCATGATGTACCCTTGGAATTGTGTCATTTCTGCTGCTGTTGTCCAAAGGAGTAGTGTGAGTCTTGTAAAGTTAGGTGTTCCATAATATATAGGGAAATTGGTACCATTGCAGTTGTCTTCTGTTGGGGAGTGACAACCAATTTAGTGATTCATACATTGTGCAATGATGTGTCTTTTAATTGCATCCAATAATGTATCTCCAAAGATTGATTTAAATGACATCTGATTCGCAAAGTAAGGTCTTACTTGTGTTTGGATAGATGACATCACCATAGTCTAGGATAGGAAGCAGCAGTGGGGTTACTAAGGTCTTTCTAATGGATACAGTAAAACCCAAGCTTATAGTTAATTGTTTTATAATATAATCAATATGCTTTCCAAAAGGTCATTCAGAATCTATCCTCAAACTCAGACATTTCAAACCATCAACACCTTCAAGCAGGGCTTCCGAGTGGTGCAGCAGTCTAAGGCACTGCATCACAGTGCTAGAGGCATCACTACAGACCCTGGTTTGATCTCAGGCTGTATGACAACCGGCCGTGATCGGGAGTCCTAAAGGGCGGCGCACTATTGGCCCAGCATCTTTAGGGTTTGGCCAGTGTAGGCTGTCATTGTAAATAATAATTTGTTCTTAACTGACTTACCTAGTGAAATAAAGGTTCAAATAAAAGCATTTTGCCAGCAGTGGAGTTGATTCTTTTTCCCGGCTGCCATGTGTTAATACTTGCATGTTTGTATTTGGGGGTGGGTGTTTGTACGTACTTTTCTAAAAACGTATCTGCATATAGTGACTGATGTGCAGATTTTTAAGTTCTGATGTGAAACTGTGGGGCTTTATATTTATTTATATTGTACAGTATATGTTTTTGTACTATGCTCCTTTAGTGAAAACTCCAGTGCTAGTCTGACAGAGTTTGATAGCTGCTATTGCTAAACCCCGTTGTGTAACATATTGTGGTTATATTTTAATGAGTGTTTCACCGTCCTGTAGCATTGTGGTGACTGTGGCAGTTTGGCCCCAAAAGACGGGGAGGAGGATGGGGACGGGGAGATGTTGTTGAGAGAGAGAGAGAGAGAGAGAGAGAGAGACGGGGAGGAGGATGGGGACGGGGAGATGTTGCTGAGAGAGAGAGAGAGACGGGGAGGAGGATGGGGACGGGGAGATGTTGTTGTGAGAGAGAGAGAGAGAGAGAGAGAGAGAGAGAGAGAGAGAGAGAGAGAGAGAGAGATAAAAACAGCCCAGGAGAAAGATAGATACATGTAGGGAAGAGTTGGTTCTAATGGATGAGAAACCATCAAATAATTCAGCTGGGCAGCAAGAGAAGGCTGAGGCTCTTGGTAAACACCAGATTCTCCCAGACAGCTGGGGAAATAAAATAACTTGAGATAAATCAGAGAGTGATTTTTCATGCTCCCTTCAAAGGGGTTAAATCTCACCCCTTCCCATGGGACTGACAGGTGGAGTGCGTTCGCTCTGTATCCTGTGTTGTTTGGATGCCTCCTTGTCTTTTCAGAGTCTACATTCCAGGCATTTAGCAGACACTCTTATCTACAACAACTAGGGTTAAGTGCCTAGCTCAAGGGCACATCAACAGATATTTCACCTAGTCAGCTCTGGAATTCAAACCAGTAACCTTTTGGTTTCTTGCCCAATACTCTTAACCACTAGGCTAACTGCCGCCTATGTCTATCATTAACCAGTCCCTCTAGGATGTCGCTTTTTTTAACGTGATTTTCTCCAAAAATGATTCATTTTGCGGCAGCTGTTCTGAAATTCTGCGATACATATTGCAATGTTTTTTTTTCACGTTAATTTCATATAAAGCAATAAAAAGTAATATGTGCTCAGTTTTAGGACGATTTTAAGCAGAATACGTTATACAAATACAATTAGAAACATCTAAAGACTTCAATTTGGTTTATTTTTCTGACCAAACAGCTCTGTCATAATCCACTCACACATTCACTCACACACACACCTCTCCTCTCCATCAGGCTTGGGGCATGCTATCAACACAAGATGCACCTCCCATTCCCACTCACACACTCTCTCGCTAAAAAAAACCCCAAATAGATTCAAAGCTGATCGATCGCTTTCCATTTGAGGATCAATATTTATTTTGCATAAATTGTCTTCAAAATACTTGAGTTTGAGATTGTTTTCTGAAAGGGTCGAAAGGGAGATAAAGAACAGAAGACGTTTAAAAAAAAAAGTGTATTGTGGTTGATATGTACTTTTGAAACAGTATTACCTTTTTTTAAATCCAGAAATATTGTGCTTTCGTGATCCGTATGAAGTTTTACAGAGAGTTTAAAATGGCAAAGCTGACCAATTGCACTCAGTGCTTTGAGCAGCGCTCTCCAAAAACAGACTGGGGAGAGCAGAGTGCCGACCACCCTACTAAAGCCAAGGTTAGACTGGGGAGAGCAGAGTGCCGACTACCCTACTAAAGCCAAGGTTAGACTGGGGAGAGCAGAGTGCCGACTACCCTACTAAAGCCAAGGTTAGACTGGGGAGAGCAGAGTGCCGACTACCCTACTAAAGCCAAGGTGAGACTGGGGAGAGCAGAGTGCCAACCACCCTACTAAAGCCAAGGTTAGACTGGGGAGAGCAGAGTGCCGACCACCCTACTAAAGCCAAGGTTAGGGGAGTAAAACACCACTCACCATGATTCTTTCAGCACTTGCCCCAATCTTCCCTGCTACCACTTCAGTCATGGTGATCTGCCACTGCTGTGGGAACTGTTCTGACATTCTCATATGCTTTGCTGATTCGAAGTTACTGTTTATTGTCGACTTTCTCTTGTTTCCAAAAACCTTTGGAAATTGTTTCACACTGTCTTTAGCTGTTATTTTTGTTAGCAAATGAGATTAATTTCCATTCATTTAACTGCCAATAATCACCCATCATCTTCGCACGTGAATACGCTGACAGGCCAGGGGGAAAAACACTTTGTTGACGTGTGGTTGGATTGGGCCATTTTCCACGGTAACAGTGCAGTAATTGGTCAAAATTACAAACTCGCTTTCGATTGGACCCTTTTATGTGCTAAAAGTTCGGGGATTGGTCAACATTGCGACCTCTCACATAATATGCGCTGATTGGTTTATTTTGCATTGAATTATCCCATCGCAGAATCCTGGAGGGACTGATTAACTGTTTCTGTTTGGTTGTATGACAGCACAAGAGTCGAAAGTTAGACTCCCAGGGTTCTGCGCTTGTGTCCAGGAAGGCTTCACGGATATTTTTCTCTCTCTCTCTCTCTCTCTCTCTCTCTCTCTCTCTCTCTCTCTCTCTCTCTCTCTCTCTCTCTCTCTCTCTCTCTCTCTCTCTCTCTCTCTCTCTCTCTCTCTCTCTCTCTCTCTCTCTCTCTCTCTCTCTCTCTCATATCATATCATATCTGGTGTCCTGTGTGATCCAGTTTCTGCTGCTCTGCCTGTAGCTATGGAGCCCTGTCCCCAGTCCACCCGGTCGTGCTGCTGATCCAGTTTCTGCTATTCTGCCTGCAGCTATGGAACCTAGACCTGTTCACCAGACGTGCTACCATGTCCCGGACCTGCAGTTTTCTCTAGGTTTCTTCTTAGGTTCCTGCCTTTCTAGGGAGTTTTTCCTAGCCACTATGCTTCTACATCTGCTTTGCTTGCTCTTTGGAGTTTTAGGCTGGTATCTGTCAGTGTTGCGTTTGAGACCACCTAAAGCGAGACCGATTCAAAACAAAAGACCGGAGCAAATCAAGTCAGAGTTAAAACCAAGCACGGAGGGGGGAAAGCAAGGGGTCCAAGTCAGAGTCAAAACCAAGCACGGAGGGGGGAAAGCAAGGGGTTCAAGACAGAGTCAAAACCAAGCACGGAGGGGGGAAAGCAAGGGGTCCAAGTCAGAGTCAAAACCAAGCACGGAGGGGGAAAGCAAGGGGTCCAAGTCAGAGTCAAAACCAAGCACGGAGGGGGAAAGCAAGGGGTTCAAGACAGAGTCAAAACCAAGCACGGAGGGGGAAAGCAAGGGGTCCAAGTCAGAGTCAAAACCAAGCACGGAGGGGGAAAGCAAGGGGTCCAAGACAGAGTCAAAATCAAGCAAGGGGGGAGCAAGGGGTCCAAGACAGAGTCAAAATCAAGCACAGAGGGGGAAAGCAAGGGGTCCAAGACAGAGTCAAAATCAAGCACGGAGGGGGAAAGCAAGGGGTCCAAGACAGAGTCAAAACCAAGCACTGAGGGGGAAAGCAAGGGGTCCAAGACAGAGTCAAAACCAAGCATGGAGGGGGAAAGCAAGGGGTCCAAGACAGAGTCAAAATCAAGCAAGGGGGGAGCAAGGGGTCCAAGACAGAGTCAAAATCAAGCACAGAGGGGGAAAGCAAGGGGTCCAAGACAGAGTCAAAATCAAGCACAGAGGGGGGAAAGCAAGGGGTCCAAGACAGAGTCAAAACCAAGCACGGAGGGGGGAAAGCAAGGGGTCCAAGACAGAGTCAAAACCAAGCATGGAGGGGGGAAAGCAAGGGGTCCAAGTCAGAGTCAAGACCAAGCACGGAGGGGGGAAAGCAAGGGGTCCAAGACAGAGTAAAGACCGAGACCAATTCAAGGCCATGGTTGTAATTTTGTCAAATAATAAGAATTCAAAATATCCAGTATATCTGTGGTCATATTTCAGAACAACATATGGATTCTTTAGACGTGAGAAAACACATGCTGATGGAAAATAGAGCCACTCTACAAATTATTACTAACCCAAATACAGTGCTGAACACTGGGCCTTCTACGCCTTCAGAGGATTTCATTATTATTTTCAATTATGTTCTGATTTAATCTCTTCAGTTTTTGTTGGAAAGGGAGGGTTAACACTGAAGAGAAAAAAAGATCCAATCAGGATTCTTCTTTGCTGGTCTCTGTGGAGATAAATATGGCTAGCTAAATCAGTCATTGAGTAGGCCATCAGACGCTAAAGGCATCTGCCATTCAACTGTATTAGGGCAACATTTTGGAGTGACAGTGGAATCAACCAATCACATTTTGACTTCGTGAGCGGGACCGTTTTTACAAATACGTATGGAAACTTCTGCTTTCTTGAAGGCCAACAGGTCACTGCGCAATAGCGAGCAATAGTTCTTGTTGTCGGCTAGTTTGCAGCGGCTGCAGCAAGTGTTATCAAAGAGGATTTTGTTGCTAATTTGTTAGGTTATCCCTTTTCAAGAATAACTTTCAACAAGAAGTGAAGTATCAAATGATCATCTGGTGAGTGGAACTGTGGTTGTTATTGCTGCGCGCTTGCTTTTGTTATCTATTTGAAAATAAATGTTATTGCATTTCAAGAGGACTGACAGCATTTTAGCAACATGAAATCTTATTAAAATCTGTTCATATATATTATACCCCAGGAAGAATACTTTTTAAATGTTTTTTATTTAACCTTTATTTAACGAGGCAAGTCAGTTAAGAACAAATTCTTATTTACGATGACGGCCTACCAAAAGGCCTTCTGCGGGGACGGGGGATTAAAAATAACATAAGACCTAAGACAACAACATAGCAAGCCAGCAACACATGACAACACAGCATGGTAGCAACACAACATGGTAGCAGCACAAAACATGGTACAAGCGTTATTGGGCATAGACAACAGCACAAAGGGCAAGAAGGTAGAGCCAACACTACATCACGCAAAGCAGCCACATCTGTCAGTAAGAGTGTCCATGATTGAGTCTTTGAATGAAGAGATTGAGATAAAACTGTCCAGTTTGAGTGTTCGCTCATTCCAGTTGCTAGCTGCATCGACCTGAAAAGAGGAGAGACACAGGGATGTGAATGGCAGAATGGGTGTTGTATGTGGAGAATGAGGGCTGCAGTAGATATCTCAGATAGGGGGGAGTGAGGCGTAAAATGGTTTTATGAATAAGCATCAACCAGTGCGTCTTGCTACAGGTATACAGAGATGACCAGTTTACAGAGGAGTATAGAGTGCAGTAATGTGTCCTATAAGGAACATTGGTGGCAAATCTGATGGCCAAATGATGAAGAGCATCTAGCCGCTAGAGAGCACCCTTATCTGCCGATCTATAAATTATGTCTCCGTCATCTAGCATGGGTAGGATGGTCATCTGAATCAGGGTTAGTTTGGCAGCTGCGGTGAAAGAGGAGAGATTACAATAAAGGAAACCAAGTCTAGATTTAACTTTAGCCTGCAGCTTTGATATGTACTGAGAGAAGGACAGTGTACCGTCTAGCCATACTCCCAAGTACTTGTATGAGGTGACTACCTCAAGCTCTAAACCCTCCTTGTGGGGAGAGGGGCATTCTTCTTACACAGGGTGTTCAGAACAAGGTTAACGGTAGAGAACGCTTGTTGGACACTAAGAAAGCTTTGCTTTGATATGATACTTACAACAACAATCTGACAAGCAACAGAATTTAGATATGGTCATTTTCATGTTTTCATCAATTCTTAGAATGTTTGGGAATTACGTATACTAAGGCATATGTGAAAATTCTATAGCAACATAGAGTGGGAATGAGGCGCTGCGTTTGGACAATTAATAGACACCGCAGTAAATCACGGACTACAAGAAGAAACCCAGCCCAGTCACGGACCAGGATGTCTTGCTCCCAGGCAGACTAAATAACTTTTTTGCCCGCTTTGAGGACAATACAGTGCCACTGACACGGCCTGCAACGAAAACATGCGGTCTCTCCTTCACTGCAGCCGAGGTGAGTAAGACATTTAAACGTGTTAACCCTCGCAAGGCTGCAGGCCCAGACGGCATCCCCAGCCGCGCCCTCAGAGCATGCGCAGACCAGCTGGCCGGTGTGTTTACGGACATATTCAATCAATCCCTATACCAGTCTGCTGTTCCCACATGCTTCAAGAGGGCCACCATTGTTCCTGTTCCCAAGAAAGCTAAGGTAACTGAGCTAAACGACTACCGCCCGTAGCACTCACTTCCGTCATCATGAAGTGCTTTGAGAGACTAGTCAAGGACCATATCACCTCCACCCTACCTGACACCCTAGACCCACTCCAATTTGCTTACCGCCCAAATAGGTCCACAGACGATGCAATCTCAACCACACTGCACACTGCCCTAACCCACCTGGACAAGAGGAATACCTATGTGAGAATGCTGTTCATCGACTACAGCTCGGCATTCAACACCATAGTACCCTCCAAGCTCGTCATCAAGCTCGAGACCCTGGGTCTCGAGCCCTGTGCAACTGGGTACTGGACTTCCTGACGGGCCGCCCCCAGGTGGTGAGGGTAGGCAACAACATCTCCTCCCGCTGATCCTCAACACGGGGCCCCACAGGTGCGTTCTGAGCCCTCTCCTGTACTCCCTGTTCACCCACGACTGCGTGGCCACGCACGCCTCCAACTCAATCATCAAGTTTGCGGACGACACAACAGTGGTAGGCTTGATTACCAACAACGACGAGACGGCCTACAGGGAGGAGGTGAGGGCCCTCGGAGTGTGGTGTCAGGAAAATAACCTCACACTCAACGTCAACAAAACTAAGGAGATGATTGTGGACTTCAGGAAACAGCAGAGGGAACACCCCCCTATCCACATCGATGGAACAGTAGTGGAGAGGGTAGCAAGTTTTAAGTTCCTCGGCATACACATCACAGACAAACTGAATTGGTCCACTCACACTGACAGCGTCGTGAACCTCAGGAGGCTGAAGAAATTCGGCTTGTCACCAAAAGCACTCACAAACTTCTACAGATGCACAATCGAGAGCATCCTGGCGGGCTGTATCACCGCCTGGTACGGCAACTGCTCCGCCCTCAACCGTAAGGCTCTCCAGAGGGTAGTGAGGTCTGCACAACGCATCACCGGGGGCAAACTACCTGCCCTCCAGGACACCTACACCACCCGATGTTACAGGAAGGCCATAAAGATCATCAAGGACATCAACCACCCGAACCACTGCCTGTTCACCCCGCTATCATCCAGAAGGCGAGGTCAGTACAGGTGCATCAAAGCTGGGACTGAGAGACTGAAAAACAGCTTCTATCTCAAGGCTATCAGACTGTTAAACAGCCACCATTGAGTGGCTGCTGCCAACACACTGTCATTGACACTGACCCAACTCAGCCACTTTAATAATGGGAATTGATGGGAAATGATGTAAATATATCACTAGCCACTTTAAACAATGCTACCTTATATAATGTTACTTACCCTACATTATTCATCTCATATGCATACGTATATACTGTACTCTACATCATCGACTGCATCCTTATGTAATACATGTATCACTAGCCACTTTAACTATGCCACTTTGTTTACTTTGTCTACATACTCATCTCATATGTATATACTGTACTCGATACCATCTACTGTATGCTGCTCTGTACCATCACTCACTCATATATCCTTATGTACATATTCTTTATCCCCTAACACTGTGTATAAGACAGTAGTTTTAGAATTGTTAGTTAGATTACTTGTTGGTTATCACTGCATTGTCGGAACTAGAAGCACAAGCATTTCGCTACACTCGCATTAACATCTGCTAACCATGTGTATGTGACAAATAAAATTTGATTTGATTTGATTTGATTTGATTTGAAATAAAACAGGGAAAAAAACACCTGTCTTGTTCAGGACCGGAGTCTACACAGACCGGCAGTGGTGGAAAAAGTACCCAATTGTCATACTTGAGTAAAAGTAAAGATACCTAATAGAAAATTACTCAAGTAAAAGTGAAAGTCAGCCAGTAAAATGCTACTTGAGTAAAACTCTAAAAGTATTTGGTTTTAAATATGCAAAAGTAAATGTAATTGCTAAAATATACTTAAGTAATCAAAAGTAAAAGAATAAATCATTTCACGGGACAATTTTCTTATTTTTTTTAATTTACAGATAGCCAGGGGCAAACTCCAACACTCAGACATAATTTACAAAGGAAGCGTTTTGTGTTTAGTGACAGATATGCGGCAGCAGGGATGACCAGGGATGTTCTCTTGATGTGGGTGAATTGGACTAGGGAAAATGTATGGAGTAAAAAGTATATTCTTTTCTTTAGGAATGTAGTGGAGTAAAAGTTGTAAAAAATATGAATAGTAAAGTACAGATACCCCCAAAAATTACTTAAGTATTTTTACTTAAGTACTTTACATCACTGCAGACCGGTGTGTTATAGCCAATCAGAGCTACAGTAGACAAACAAGCCATTTGCCACACGGGCCTGCCATCATTCACTTTGAACTGGACTGTGTGTTTACAGGCAGTTGCAACAGCGCGACTTTAGATCATTAGAACACCTTTGCCATATGCCACAAAATACATCTGAATGGATTTCTACAAATAAGTAAGCACCAGATTGGGAACATTTACAGTCCTATTGATCAAGCAACCATGAAAAGGTAGGCTCTCTCCCTCACTAATGCACATCAACAACAACAAGATCAACAACTAATGCTAGCCAGAACAAAATGAGCTAAAGTCATTAGTTAGCCGTCAAAATTGCACTGATAAAGATGGGGAATTGTAGCCTCCTCGTCCTTCTGCAGCTTGCTTGCCAATGCATTCTTGTCCCAACCAAGCACCCAAGCTAACTGGCTAAAGTTGGCTAGCTTGCTAGCTAGCTACTTCCAGACACAAATGAGAGAACACCTCACTCTTACCATTTTACTTGCAGAACCAGAGCTGATTAAGCTGTTTACATGTCATTTAGAGCGTTCTTGACTAACAATTACTTTTTTTGCCTACGTTTACTGAAACCAGTCATATTCAGCAGGTGTTGCACGTCCGTAAATCCATCAGCTGTTCTGCGCACTGGCATACTCAGACGAGAGTGCTCTGATATCAGAGTAGATAGCCAGAGTGAATTTGCGAATGCAAGAGATATGCTAACTGTATAACAGTCGTTCAAGTTCATGCTAGCTAAAAAAAAATGACACCTGAATCTCTAGCTGTGTATAGCCACTGAAAAACGATATGATGGGAAAGAGTCAGTCAGTCACTCACTCCTCCAATGGCATGACCTGACATCCTCCTAGCAGCTAGCTATCTAGCTAAAGTTAGCCTCTGTGTTTTTAGCTTTCTATATAAATATATACACTAGCCTATTAGCCACATGACTGACTTGTGGGCATTGCCTTTGCTAGTTTGATTGTATTGACATTCCCAGCCTTAGTTACATTCGTCCGTTTTTCTCCAGAACATTGAGTCATTGAAACTGAAACAGTGCATCCCGAATGGAGGCAGCAAACAATGTACCAGACCAACTGTGATTTACAACCTTATACAGTAGCATTATTTTTGGGACTACCAAGAAATGTATTTGGTGAATTATGTTAATTATGCATTGAACTGCATCCATCTATTTTGCCAACAATGCCTTAGTGTCATGAAACGTTGAATCAAATCAAACCTATTTTGTATAACCAAATAAAGTTGGTTATGTAGCATAAACTGGGAATTTGATATTTTTTTTACTGATATTATGATTGTCTGTTTGTTTCATATATGCAAATGAGTTAAAACACTCAGTTCCAATTTAGACTTTAGGTCGCCGGTTACTTTTTGTGCTAAAGGTGAAATGTTTTTTTTTGCAATGGGAAGTAATAGTTGTACATTTCAATTGGGAAATTCTTGACGGTTGTGTTTTTGTATTGTTATGATTGGGACCTAGTTTATGGACTGCTTATCCTTCAACATCGTGCTTTGTGTGACTCGTGTCTTTCCATCGGCCCTGTGTAGTGGGGCCTGGAAAAGTGTGAATGCTCAAATTTTGCCAGAAAGTTCCCAAACGGCCCACCTAGCGAAGGAAAGACACCCTGTGTGAAGAAAACCCTGTTTTTTATTCGTTTTCCTACAGATTTTTCAGATGTTCACTCTCAAATTCACACCTTATAAAAATGTACATATTTTGATGGTCTGAGTCCACAACAATGTTTAAACCACATCAATCTGATTGGGTGGGCCTGTCGGGGCCTGGCTCCTCAGTGGGTGGGCCTCTGTCCACCCAGGCCCATCCATGTCTACGCCACTGATGCAAACAGAGCATGATGACAATTGCACATCACAAATAGCCTACTAACCAACACTTCAGGCTAAACTTTATCATTACCTGGTTTGCATACCCATTGTTTCCTTAGTTAGCATTTACTGGTAGATATCATAAGTTGAAACGTCTTTCCTACCCTAACGGCTACCGATGTCTTTCTTCTGTGATCTGCTTGATGCCAAAGCCAGTTGAGAGCTGCACACTTGCTGCCTGCCTGCAGATGATATTCAGCTGAAACTACGCTATGTATACAGTACGCATGAGAATATATTACACGTGCTTTGCGATTTTCTAGGCTACTTTGAGCATGATTTCTCTATTGTACTACATCATTGATAAATCGTATACCTCAACTACACTACTTTGATGCGCATTAGTAGGGATTAAGAAGTGAGCATAAGTAATGCCCACTGGGCAAAACATCAGTATGCTGTTTATAACGGTGTATACCCTCCAATACACCATTGGCCCTTAGTGTTTTACAAAAAGTGCACTCCTACATTAGTGAGCTGGTATTACGTTTTATGTCCTTTCAGAATCATGAACCTGTCACACATTGAAGGCCTATAGGTTCGCCACTGCGCAAATGCCTATAATAGATAAGGCTGTTAAGATATTGTTTCAAGAAAGCAGTGGAGTGTATATATTTGGCCTGGCGAAACGGTTTTATGCGCTGATTGAATGGAAGCTGATAATTATGAGAGTTTTACTCCGTTGGTCTCAGGGAGAAATTGAATCCTCGCTGTCCGATGCGCTAAATGAATGGAAGCTGATAACTATGAGCGTTTTACTCCATTGGTCTCGGGAAGAAATTGAATCCTCGCTGTCCGATTCAAGACCTAGTACAAATGAATCAGACACCGAGACAAGACCGAGACACTCAATATGTCGTCTCAAAAGCCGACTGTAGACCGAGTACTACAACACTGGTATCTGTATAAGCACTTTGTGACAACTGCTAACATGATATCGGGAAACATCCTATGACAATTTTGCAAAAAGTTAGGCATGACAACACATTATGCTTATGTCAATACACTGCAGTCAATGTGAAAAGATGAGCATCACCATGCTGATGCTTATCTGAATACATCGCATTCAATAGGAAAAGATTAGCATCACAATTTGACAATGGCTCATTATCTTAAACTCCCATACTTAAACAGGCGGGTATAGGGACCAGCTATAGATCCCCACTATAGGGACCTATTCCCAATCCAGCTTTTAATTGCCTGGGGCAAGGTACATCATGCGCTCTCCAATGTGAAAAATCTATGTCTGTACTCCACTTAAATCAACAGGTGACTGGTGACAACAAGTAAAGAGAATTTGCTGCACTGTACATCCTGTACATTCTGATTCTTTACTATATATATTTTTTAAATTTAGATTTTTGTTGATCATTCTTGAATTTGATCAGTTTAACGGTGAGTAGTGGAGAGGAGGTAAGTGTCACATATGGGAGCGTTTGTGGGTCACCACCACTTCCCACATTCACCCAGCTGCTCAGGAAACATGTGCCTCTGTGTGTGGGGGGACTGTGTGGCTACGGGCTGCGGGCTGGGGGTGACACCACAGCCTGCCAGCCAGAAGCTCGAAGATATAAAAACCGCAGTGGGGTTAAAGGAAAGAGATGGGCAAAGTGGGCAACAAGAGACAGGGGGCGGGGGAGTACAGTAAGCATGATTTATCTAAGGTACACTGCAATTCTCCTGTGGTACACCCGACACCTACCCTCCTGCTCCCAGCCCCCTGTGCGTACACACACATACATAGGGAGGGAACAGGGTACACACAGTCCCAGTCTGGGATGACCCAGAACAACAGTAAATCAGTAAAGATAAATAAATGGATGGGGATTACACTGAGACTGGGTGAAGGTGGAATGTTTTTTTTCATCACATGCTTTCTTTTTGTACATGTACTTCATATTCAAATGCGTGCTCTGCCTGGTATAGAGGTCCTGGATGGCAGGAAGCTTGGCCCCAGTGATGTACTGGGCCGTACGCACTATCCTCTGTAGTGCCTTGCGGTCGGAGGCTGAGCAGTTGCCTTACCAGGTGATGCAACCCGTCAGGATGCTCTCGATGTTGTAGCTGTAAAACCTTTTGAGGATCTGAGGACCCATGCCAAATCTTTTCAGTCTCCTGAGGGGGAATAGGTTTTGTTGTGCCTTCTTCACGACTGTCTTGGTATGTTTGGACCATGTTAGTTTATTGGTGATGTTTACACCAAGTACTTGAAGCTCTCAACCTGCTCCACTACAGCCCCGTCATTGAGAATGGGGGCGTGCTCGGTCCTCCTTTTCCTGTAGTCCACAATCATATTTTTTGTCTTGATCACATTGAGGGAGAGGTTGTTATCCTGGCACCACATGCCCAGGTCTCTGACCTCCTCCCTATAGGCTGTCTCATCATTGTCAGTGATCAGGCCTACCACTGTTGTGTCGTCGGCGAACTCAATGATGGTGATGGAGTCGTGCCTGGCCATGCGATCATGAGTGAATAGGGAGTACAGGACGGGACTGAGCACACACCCCTGAGGGGCCCCCGTTTTGGGGATCAGCGTGGCAGATGTGTTGTTACTAGAGGTCGACCGATTATGATTTTTCAACCCCGATACCGATTATTGGAGGACCAAAAAAGCTGATACCGATTAATCGGCCAATTTCTTTATTTGTAATAATGACAATTACAACAATACTGAATGAACACTTATTTTAACTTAATATAATACATCAATAAAATCAATTTAGCCTCAAGTAAATAATGAAACATGTTCAATTTAGTATAAACAATGCAAAAACAAGTGTTGGAGAAAAAAGTAAAAGTGCAATATGTGCTATGTAAGAAAGCTACCGTTTCAGTTCCTTGCTCAGAACACGAGAACATATGAAAGCTGGTGGTTCCTTTTAACATGAGTCTTCAATATTCCCAGATAAGAAGTTTTAAGTTGTAGTTATTATAGGAATTATAGGACTATTTCCCTCTATACCATTTGTATTTCATTAACCTTTGACTATTTGATGTTCTTATAGGCACTTTAGTATTGCCAGTGTAACAGTATAGCTTCCGTCCCTCTCCTTGCTCCTCCCTGGGCTCGAACCAGCAACACAACGACAACAGCCACCATCGAAGCATCGTCACCCATGCAGAGCAAGGGGAACAACTACTAGAAGGCTCAGAGCGAGTGACGTTTGAAACGTTATTAGCACACGATAACTAGCTAGCCATTTCACTTCGGTTACACCAGCCTCATCTCGGGAGTTGATATGCTTGAAGTAATAAACAGCTTGACGCACAACGAAGAGCTGCTGGCAAAACGCACAAAAGTACTGTTTGAATTAATGTTTATGCGCCTGCTTCTGCCTACCACTGCTCAGTCCGATACTTAGATACTAAATTATAGATACACTTCTCCTTAATGCAACCGCTGTGTCAGATTTCAAAAAAGCTTTACCGAAAGAGCACACCATGCAATAATCTTAGTACAGCACTCAGACAACATTTCAAGACATACAGATATCCGCCATGTTGTGGAGTCAACAGAAGTCAGAAATAACATTATAAATATTCACTTACCTTTGATGATCTTCATCAGAATGCACTCCCAGGAATTCCAGTTCCACAATAAATGTTTGATTTGTTCGATAAAGTTCATAATTTATGTCCAAATACCTCCTTTTTGTTGCGCGTTTAGCCCAGTAATCCAAATGCTCAATGCGCGATCGCTTAGTTCAGACGAAAAGTCAAAAAAGTTATATTACAGTTCGTAGAAACATGTCAAACGATGTATAGAATCAATCTTTAGGATGTTTTTATCATAAATCTTAAAAAATGTTCCAACCGGAGAATTCCTTTGTCTTCAGAAATGCAATGGAACTCAAGCTAACTCTCACGTGAACGCACGTGGTCAGCTCATGCTACTCTGCCAGACCACTGACTCATTCAGCTCCCATTCCCCCCTCCTTCACAGTAGAAGCATCAAACAAGGTTCTAAAGACTTCCTACAGTGGAAGCTGTAGGAAGTCCAATTTGACCCCATAGACTGTATATTCGATAGGCAGAATAGAGTTGAAAAACTACAAACCTCAGATTTCCCACTTCCTGGTTGGAATTTTTCACAGGTTTTTTCCTGCCATATGAGTTCTGTTATACTCAGACATCATTCAAACAGTTTTAGAAACTTCAGAGTGTTTTCTATCCAAATCTACTAATAATATGCACATATTAGCAACTGGGCCTGAGTAACAGGCAGTGTACTCTGGGCACCTTATTCATCCAAGATACTCAATACTGCCCCCAGCCATAACAAGTTAAAGGTCTTACTCACATCGGCTTCGGGGAGTGTGATCACACAGTCGTCCGGAACAGCTGATGCTCTCATGCATGCTTCAGTGTTTCTTGCCTCGAAGCTAGCGTAGAAGTTATTTAGCTGGTCTGGTAGGCTTGTGTCACTGGGCAGCTCGTGGCTGTGCTTAGTAGTCCATAATGGTTTACAAGCCCTGCCACATCCGACGAGCGTCGGAGCCTGTGTAGTACGATTCAATCTTAGTTCTGTATTGACGCTTTGCCCGTTTGATCGTTCGTCGGAGGGATTTATTATAAGCTTCCGGGTTAGATTCCTGCTCCTTGAAAGTCGCAGCTCTGCCCTTTAGCTCAGTGCAGATGTTGCCTGTTATCCATGGCTTCCGGTTGGGTACATACAGTCAGTGTGTCGATCTTGTCTCATCGCTGCAACTCCCCAACGGGCTCGGGAGAGGTGAAGGTGGAGTCATGCGTCCTCCGAAACATGACCCGCATAACCACGCTCCTTAACACCCGCCAGCTTAACCCGGAAACCAGCCGCACCAATGTGTCGGAGGAAACACTGTTCAACTGACGACTGGGGTCAGCGCGCAGGCACTCTGCCCGCCACAAGGAGTTGCTAGAGCGCGATGAGCCAAGTAAAGCCACACCGGCCAAACCCTCCCCTAACAACACTGGGCCAATTGTGCACCGACTCCCGGTCACGGCCGGTTGTGGCACAGCCCGGGAAATTAACCCGGGTCTGTAGTAACACCTCGATCACTGCATGCGATGCAGTGCCTTACACCACTGCGCGGCTCGGGATGCCCTGACTTTTACTTTGATGATTTTCTATTAAGTTATCTATACTTTTGCTTAAGTATGGCAATTTAGTACTTTTTCCACCACTGATTGTTTTTCCATCATTCAATTTTCCCATAGGGGATTTTAGAAACACTTAAAATAAGGGCTGTGTTTCGTGTAGGTTTTCCCTGGCGTAACATTTTGATAACCATAAAAATCTCTTGGACAAGATGAATTTTTTCAATAGGCTTTATTCGGCTTTATTTACTCTCAGATTGGAAAATACTAATTAGCATCAAAGCAGATATCATGCAAAACTACATCCCTGCATGCTCTAGCTGACACTTTTACTAACAAGTATTGTGTCAATTTAAAACTTGCACAAGACAGTTCACGGAATTGTCAATTTAAAGAAATGTAGTCAATTTATTCATTACTAAATTTAGCTAACATCACACCTGCACCAGAACACATCATTTAGTTGGAGGGGCCTTTGATTTCCATAGATGATCCCTTTTTTTAAAGGAACTCCTATGTGTCAATGCACTTGCACGCATTTTTTAAAATGAGTGTAATAGTAAAGACGATAGGCAGCTCATGAGTTTTAAGTTTGGGGAAGCTTACATTCTATCTTACCATTTTACCGATCTGCGTGCCTGTCACGATCTGCGTGCCTGTCACGATCTGCGTGCCTGTCACGATCTGCGTGCCTGATCTGCGTGCCGATCTGCGTGCCTGTCACGATCTGCGTGCCTGTCACGATCTGCGTGCCTGTCACGATCTGCGTGCCTGTCACGATCTGCGTGCCTGTTATTTTTATATGCACATTTTAATTTAACAGTTTCATTTCAATAATACGTTTTTGTTTCTCAAAATCATCATCACGTGGTTAATCATAACAATCTGAAGTAAAATTATACAAATCTAAAAGTTCAAATTAAACTATAGCGAGAGCACTAGCCTCTGCCATATGGACACATTGTAAACTGTGATCCATTGGCGGCTAAAGAATGATTTTTTATTTTACTAGGCAAGTCAGTTAAGAACAAATTCTTATTTTCAATGACGGCCTAGGAACAGTGGGTTAACTGCCTGTTCAGGGGCAGAACGACAGATTTGTACCTTGTCAGCTTGGGGATTTGAACTTGCAACCTTTCGGTTACTAGTCCAACGCTCTAACCACTAGGCTACCCTGCCGCTCAGCAGGGCATAGAACTCAGAGACAGCCAATGGGCAGTTGCGCCCCACCTGTTTTGGACCCCACCTGTTTAGCTGAAAAAAAATATGTGGCACATGTTAATTTGTGTCATATAACAGTTTGCAAACAATGTAAAAAAAAAATGTATAATTGAGTTAATAAAGCTGCATACAAACATGGTCTCTTTTTTGCTTTCTTAAATAGAGCAGCTCCAAAATGCAGGTGTTTCAACCTAGCTCAGTGCTTTCTGTAATGGTGGGGCAGCCAGCAGAAAATATGGAGTGTAGGGGTTGATAATGTTCTCTAGTTGCGCCGTGATTGGCTCAGTGTTCTGTCACTCCTGGGGACACTACGTTACTGAAAAATCCACAGGTAGAGCTAGAAAATTAAATTCCCTAGGGTGCTGCCATAGAGTTACATTAGAAGTGCCCATCCAAAAAGGCTCAAGGTCATTGGCCACAAAGAAAATAAGTAAAATCACGTTACATCTACCGTAGCCTTGATTGACTGATCATGTCAATATCATACTTTCAAAATCTTAGCTAGCAAGCTAGTAGTCTTCATGAATCAAGTTGACAATCTACTGGCAAATCCTTTTCAAACCTTGTCATATGAAGATAAATGATGAAGAGAAATTATAGATAAAACGCATCAGTGCCCATTGGCTATTGGACATAAACATTACACAATAAGTTGGAAATCGCAAATTCAACAATGAGTGGTTTGGAAGGTATCAGCGGTTAACTGCAAGCTTTGCAAAGCAATCACTAGCCTGCTATTCAGTGGAATGGGTGTGTGGTCCAAGTCTAGGTTTAATCTCTTTTCCAAGCTTAAAAAGATAAACATTCAACACCATGGGCCATAAAAGTTTGAATACATTGGCCATGCTGTCAATCCAGCATGACATCTGCCACTTTCTCAGTGAGTTCAAGACTGGGAACCCGGAAGAATACGTGCTCCGACTGGGAAAATACGGTCATCCAACTCAGCCCTCTTTCTAGAGCTCCGACCTGAAGATCACTGATATCATGATTCAACCTTGTTTTTTTTTAAAGTCCCCAGTTGTCTTGAAAGCATCATAAATCCAGAGAATTCAAGACTTTGATGACAAAGTTTGATGACAAAATTTGCCCACAAAGGACTGCCGCACCACCTTCCTGTTCAAGTGAGCACAACAAGGTGAGTCCAAAAATATATTGTATGCTGCTGCATAAATTATGTAATATGCCAGGGAGATATGTATACTGTAGCTAAGAAAATAATACTAAGTGTATGTTGTGTAGTAAGCTGTTAGTAGCCCATGTGCCTCACTGTAATAATTTGGTCAATTTTCCACTCATAATTTAGCCTACTGTTCTGACTTGGTAGTGCACATGTAGCCTATAGCCTGTTTTAGAGAAATGTAATAATTGAATATTGTAAAAGCTTTCATTGTCTGCTTATATGTCCCCTTTATTTATCCTACGGTTCTGACTTGGTGTACAGGGAGAATACTGTAAGAACGGCCCATGTTCTGAATTATGTTGCTGTACATTTCAAAAGTGCTGAACAAATAGTTATATTGACTATGCACGTCCTAGCTCGGTCATTAATGTCTTAATCGAAATTACAGATGGGCTCTTATCCTCTCTTTGTCTCCTTATGCCATAGTTTGTACACCTTAATTGTCAGTAGAAACCACATTTGTTTAAGCAAGTCAGCCATATCAGCTATGTTTTTTTTAAAAGGCTATAAATGAGGCTGAATGAACTGTTTCGCTGCTAGACAAGGCTCTGCTGATACCCAGGTATAGCAGTAGTAACGATTCACTACATGGTGCTGAAAAGAAAGCTATGCTGTTGGGACAGCTTTAAGAGTTTGTGGGCACCGTTTGTCACCGTTATAGTGCAATTAATGTATCGCGTTGTGTCGTGGCTTCGCTGGGATGCATCTAAATGTATATTTTTTTGCCCTGCCAAGATTTACATGCTAAAATCACCACTGCCTACAGTCCAATGCAGCAGTAGTCCTATAACTTACATCATCAACTAAGTAAAAGATATAGGCCTAAAGCCTACAAAATAAAAACAGTAGAAAACATCTGGTTCTTTCAATCACGTTCATCTCTCTTCTCCACCTGTCTGCCTCCCTTTCTATGTCTTGAGCTATTGCTAGTGAAGTTCAACATTGTATTTGTCATGACGTGGCCCTTTCTGGGTGTAGATCGTGGCTTCCCTCTCTCTCTCTCACTCTCTTCTACCCCCAGGTTCTGTTATCTCAGGCCATAAATTCCTGGCGGAGACTTCCTCCCCCCGGTCATGCAGAGAGAGAGACCACAGAGAGAACAAGGGATTTCACTTGGCCAAACTCCTATATCCCCAAAATGGGAGAATTAAACTAAATGTCCACTTTTGAGAGTGTGGGAATGGTCCATGGACTCTTAAGGGACAGTTATGTTGAGTGTGTTTCATTTGGTGACCTCATGAAGAACAGGAAACACACACAACTAAATCTCTGAATGTGTACATTTCTCAATTATGAGGTTTGCATCTAATTCTTGTATAAAATTAATGAGTAAAGATGAAACTATTTGTGAAATGATGAAATGTGATGTTAATCTTTTATTTGAGAGAATTGTATTCCCTGTAAAGTTGAACTTGTCAGTGGCCACGCCCCTGTGAGCACTGACATGATCAGGCGTCATGGAACCGCCCTTTTCTATTGTTACGAATAAAACCTCCTGAGGTAATTTTCATCAGACTAAGCAAACCCCCAGCGTGAGCTGTGTTTGCGAATAGTTAAAACCATGCAAACCCCGGTGTAAGCGAAGGTTGCAATGGTTGTTGAATTCCTAACCATACCACCTGGAGCATTGGCTACACGGCTGGAAATGGTTAAACTCTGAGACTATCGATCCCTACAGAATAAGAGCAAATCTTAGATACTAATTACTAGACTGCAGCTAGAAATTATGTAAACCTAGAATGTGAATACTGCCTAGAAAAGTATTCTAACAACAATGGACGCCCGACGTATCCATTACAACAGACACTATCAGGAGCCGCTGATAAAGCTACCGCCATGAAAGACATGGTGACTTCTGGGAAAGTAACCAGAGACTCTCTGATGAACTGACTCTCCAGCAGATGGACCAACGATTCCAAGAGAGAAGACAACAATGACATATGGGCGTAAATATATTGATTGCAATTATTCCTGAATGAGCAAGCATTCATGTGCAAAGGATGAGCATTTCAATGAATATAATTATCCACTGTGTGTAGTGATCCATTTTGTCTTTCCCGCTCCTTTATCGATCCACACCCCCTTTTCTATCAGACCTCAGGATAAGACCCAGATGCAGACAGTTCGAAGTAACAAAAGGTTATTACAAAAACAGGGGGCAGGCATTTGACAGGTGAAGGGCAGGCAGAGGTCAGTAATCCAGGGCAGGGTCCCAAGGTACAGAATGGCAGGCAGGCTCAGAGTCAGGGCAGGCAGAGGTCAGTAATCCAGAGCAGTCTGAAAGGTACAGAATGGCAGGCAGGCTCAGAGTCAGGGCAGGCAGAGGTCAGTAATCCAGAGCAGAGTCTGAAAGGTACAGAATGGCAGGCAGGCTCGGGGTCAGGGCAGGCAGAGGTCAGTAATCCAGGGCAGTGTCCCAAGGTACAGAATGGCAGGCAGGCTCGGGGTCAGGGCAGGCAGAGGTCAGTAATCCAGAGCAGAGGTCAGTAATCCAGAGCAGAGTCTGAAAGGTACAGAATGGCAGGCAGGGTCAGGGCAGGCAGAGGTCAGTAATCCAGGGCAGTGTCCCAAGGTACAGAACAGCAGGCAGGCTCAGGGCAGGCAGAATGGTCAAAATCGGGAAAACAGGGACTAGAGTGTAAACAGGAGTACGGAAAACCGCTGGTAGGTTTGACAAGAAGAACTGGCAACAGACAAACAGAGAAATGGGCGACACCTGGAGGGGGTGGAGACAAGCACAAAGACAGGTGAAACAGATCAGGGTGTGACAAAGTCATGTTCCCCGGTGAGGTATTTTGAATGGTTTTATTTAGACGCAGGAGTAATTATATTATTTTAGCGAAACATAAATCTACTTTAGGGCAGTCCGGCACTGTACACCGGCCAACCATCCTTTACTATTCGCAAGAGACTGAAACCAGAGATCTGTAAACTGACGAGATGCTCAAGTCTCCCCACTAATAATTGTAGTCTTTGAATAAAGACAGCAAGGCAGGCGACAAGTTTAGGTCTGCATTATTATTCCCATAGAAACTCATTGGGTTTATACTGGACAGATTTTAGCGAGAGTGAGCCCTCTCGCTTCGCCTCTTCCTCTATGCTACAACTATATGACCGGAGAAAGCATTTGAGCGAGCAAAACAGCGCCCCTCTATATGTGCTGTCTGGACTGAAATAATATGACATGCTATACTATTTTGTTCCAGACAGCAATGGTCTACACATACTTAGACAGAGGGGCACTGTTTCGCTCGCTCTAATTCTTTAACTGAGATTGATGCATCTTTCTGTGGGCGCATCTCGGTTAAATAAATGATCAATAGTTCAATATTTTATTTGGACAGGCAAGGTGGTACAGGCTAAACCCCCCCCTAAGGCCTGCCCATAACGCCGGCCCTGCCGATAATCCAGAGATTCTTACCTTTGCCTCTTTTTGGCATTCTCATCCAGATCATCATGGCATTTGTAGTTATTCATGATACCACATTAGCAGCTAATTAGCATTTCATTTTTACGTGCCACATACAAGTGAATATGTTGATAAATGTCACCTTGTCCTAGAGAGATTTACACGGTTATCAAAATGTCACGGCAGGGTAAGCCTACACAAAACCCAGTCCTTATTTGAAGTGTTTCTAAAATCCCCTATGTGAAACATTAATGGTGGGAAATTATTGGAATCATTTCCCCGTTTGACCACTAGGTTTGATGGGTATTATGAGTCATACTGTGGTACTCAATTTAGGTCAGCTAATACAGGACTAGTAAAGGCCCAGTGCACTACTTTATTTAAAAATACATATTTTGCACCCCCAAAAAAACTTTAAAAAATTTGTATTAATCCGATTTTTCAGGGGCATCACCCCTACTTCCCGTGCCTTCAGAAAGTATTCAAATAGTGGTAGACTATATAGATCTGCTAATACAGGACTTGTTAAGGCGCAGTGCACAACTTTAGTGTTTTTTATCAAATTTTTACAATTTATATATATTAAGTCGCTCTGGATAAGAGCGTCTGCTAAATGACTTAAATGTAAATGTAAATGTAAATGTTTTTTTATTATTCCGATATTTCAGGGAGTACTGCAGCTCCCTCAGCACCCCTACTTCGCGCGGCTATGTATGCAGTGCCTTCAGAAAGTATTCACACCCCTAGACTTTTTCCACATTTTGTTGTTACAGCCTGATTTTAAAATGAATTAAGTTGAGATTTTGTGTCACTGGCCTACACACGATACCCCATAAGTGGAATTATGTTTTTAGATTTTTTGTTTAATGAATAAAAAATGAAAAGCTGAAATGTCTTGAGTCAAAAGGATTCAACCTCTTTGTTACGGCAAGCCTAAATAAGTTCAGGAGCAAAATTGTGCTTAACAAGTCACATAATACGTTGCATGGATGGACTCTGTGTGCAATAATAGTATTTTTTAATGACTACCTTATCTCTACCTTATCTCTGTAGCCCACACATACAATTATTTGAAGGCTCCCTCCGTCGGGTAGTGAATTTCAAACACAGATTCAACCACAAACACCAGGGAGGTTTTCCAATGCCTCGCAAAGAACGGCACCTATTGGTAGATGGGTAATACAAAAAAAGCAGACATTGAATATCCCTTTGAGCATGGTGATGTTATTAATTACACTTTGGATGGTGTATCAATACACCCAGTCACTACAAAAAATACAGACGTCCTTCCTAAATTGCCGTAGAGGAAGGAAACCGATCAGGCATTTCCCATGAGGCCAATGGTGACTTTAAGACATTTACAGAGTTTAATGGGAGTGATAGTGGAAAACTGAGGATGGATCCATAACATTGTCGTTACTATACAGTACTAACCTAAATGACAGTGAAAAGAAGGAAACCTGTACAGAATACAAAACATGCATCCTGTTTGCAATAAGGCACTAAAGTGAAACTGAAAAGAAATGTGGCAAAGAAATTAACTTTATGTCCTGAATACAAAGCGTTATGTTTAGGGCAAATCAAACACAACACATCATTGAGTACCACTCTTCATATTTTCAAGCAAGGTGGTGGCTGCATCATGTTATGCTTGTCATCGGCAAGGACAAGGACGTTTTTGGGGATAAAAATAAATGGAATAGAGCTAAGCACAGGCATAATCCTAACGGAAAACCTGGTTCAGTCTGCTTTCCAACAGGCACTGGGAGACAAATTCACATTTCAGCAGGACAATAACCTAAAACACAAGGCCAAATATACACTGGTGTTGCTTACAAAGACAGCATTGAATGTTCCTGAGTGGCCTACCGTAATTGCTGGACTATAAGCCGCTACTTTATTCCCACGCTTTGAACCTCGCGGTTTATACAATGACGCGGCTAATTTATGGATTTTCCCGCTTTCACAAGATTCATGCCGCCAAAAAACTGAGCACCGTCACATAAATGTGACGTAAAATCGAGCGCGCTCAAACTTCCCATCATTCTGATTACGGTAGTAATTTTGTAACCCTCATCATGGCAAAGACACGGAGAAATGCATATGATGCAGCTTTCAAGTTGAAGGCGATCGATCTGGCTGTTGGAAAAGGAAAGAGAGCTGCTGCACGGGAGCTTGGCCTTAATGAGTCGATGATAAGATGTTGGAAACAGCAGCGTGAGGAACTGACTCAGTGCAAAAAGACAACAAAGGCTTTCAGAGGGAAGAAAAGCAGATGGCCCAAAGTATTTGCAGCCACTCGACATCAGTGTAAATCGTGCATTTAAGGTGGCGCTCCTTGTTCAGTGGGAGTCTTGGATGACAAGTGGGGAGAAATCCTTCACTAAAACGGGCTGCATGCGAAGAGCAACTTATGGTCAAGTCTGCCAGTGGGTCCTGACAGCGTGGAGCATTGTCAAAAAATCCACTATCATCAACGGGTTTCGAAAGGCTGGACTGCTGCGTGTTGAAGGGGCAGCATGAGCTCAGCGGGGTATTTGCCTCCGGATGAAAGTGACGAGAGCGACAATGAAAACGATCCAACATCGGATGAAGCAATTCTGAGGCTATTCATCTCCGACACCGAAGGAGATGACTTCAGTGGTTTCAGTGCACAGGAGGAGGAACATAGTGACCAAGTTCATTTGTTTCAATGTACCGGTAGGCACCTGCGGCTTATAGACATGTGTGGCGTATTTATGTACAAAATACATATTTTTTTATAATTCAGTGGGTCCGGTTTATATTCAGGTGCGCTTAATAGTCCAGCAATTACGGTAGTTACAGTTTTGACTTCAATTGGCAAGAAAATCTATGGCAAGACTTGAAAATGTCTTTCAAGCAAAGATTAACAACCAACTTGACAGAGCTCTAAAAAAAAAAAAAAATAAGAATAATGTGCAAATATTGTACCTTCCAGGTGTGCAAAGCTCTTAGAGACTTACCCAGAAAAACTCACAGCTGTAATCACTGCAAAAGGTGATTCTAACATGTATTGACTTAGGGGTGTGAGTACTTGTTTAAATTTAATATTTCTGTATTTAATTTTCAATACATTTGTAAAAATATCAAAACATGTTTTCACTTTGTCATTATAGATTATTGTGTGTAGATATGTGAGGTTTTTGTTATCCACTTCGAATTCAGGCTGTAATACAACAAAATGTGGAATAAGTCAAGACGTAGTAATACTTTCTGAAGGCAATATCTTTTCTGCTTTCTATCTGGTTTTGGTCGTTTAAGTTTACACTGAAACTGTTTTTCCATCCCTAAAATTACCACTGGCCCGTCTAAGAGTTTTCTATAAATAAAAAAACATGTAATTTGCTCCAATGACTAATTTCATCCATATTAACCCCCTAGATTCAAATGATCATAATACAAAAATCACCTTAGAAAGCCGTCGTTTTAAGCAAGAGATACAAGTGCCTTCGGAATTTATTCAGACCTCTTGACTTTTTCAACATTTTCTTAGGTGGCAGCCTTACTCTAAAACTGATTTAATATAATTAATTTTTTTGCTCATCAAAATACACTCAATACCCCACAATGACAAAGCAAAAACAGTTTCTGACATTTTCGCTAATTTATTAAACATAAAAGACTGAAATATCACATTTAAATAAGTTTTCAGACCCTTTACTCAGTACTTTGTTTTAGTACCTTTGGCAGCGATTAAAGCCTCGAGTCTTCTTGGGTATGACGCTACGGCTAAGTGCTTAGGGTTGTTGTCCTATTGGAAGGTGAACCTTCGCCCCAGTCTGAGGTCCTGAGCCCTCTGGAGCAGGTTTTCATTAAGGATCTCTCTGTACTTTGCTGCGTTCATCTTTGCCTCGATCCTGACAAGTCTCCCAGTCCCTGCCACTGAAAAACATGCCCACATCCCCATACCTGCATGCTTCACCGCAGGGATGGTGCCAGGTTTCCTCCAGCCGTGACTCTTGGGATTCAGGCCAAAGAGTTTATTCTTGATTTCATCAGACCAGAGAATATTGTTTCTCATGGTCTGAGATTCTTTAGGTACCTTTTGGCAAACTCGAAGCAGGCTGTCATGTGCCTTTTACTGAGGAGTGGCTTCCGTCTGGCCACTCTACCATGAAGGCTTGATTGGTGGAGTGCTGCAGAGATGGTTGTCCTTCTGGAAGGTTCTCCCATCTCCACAGAGAAACTCTAGAGCTCTGTCAGAGTGACCATTGGGTTCTTGGTCACCTCCCTGACCCTTCTTCCCGATTGCTCAGTTTGGCCGGGCTGCCAGCTCTAGGAAGAATCTTGGTGGTTCCAAACTTCTTCAATTTTAAGAATGATGGAGGCCACTGTGTTCTTGGGGACCTTCAATGCTGCAGAAATATTTTGCTACCCTTCCCCAGATCTCTGCCTTGACACAATCCTGTCTTTGAGCTCTACGGACAATTTCTTCAAACTCATGGCTTGGTTTTGGCTCTGACATGCACTGTCAACTGTGGGACCTTATATAGACATGTGTGTCCAATCAATTGAATTACCACAGGTGGACTCCAATCAAGTTGTAGAAACATCTCAAGGATGATCAATGGAAACAGGATGCACCCGATGCACACTTCGAGTCTTATAGCAAATGGTCTGAATGCTTATGTAATTAAGGTATTCCGTTTTTTATTTGTAATAAATTAGCAAAACTTTAAAAAACTTTTTTTTGCTTTGTCATTATAAGGTATTGTGTGTAGATTGCTGAGGATTATTATTTTTTAAATCCATTTTAGAATAAGGCTGTAACACAAAAAAATGATTCCTCTCTGGAAAGGTGAGACTCTTACGAACACATACAAGCTTCACATGACACTTCTGAAGGTAGAACGGTACCAGAAGAAAAAAATATGGAAGTATGTATGAAAGTAGTTTCGTGGCTAAAAAAGGAGATAGATCCAATACATGGCCAAAAGTATGTCAAATTTGTGGATTTGACGACTTCAGCCACATTCATTGCTGACAGGCGTAAGAAACCGGACACACAGCCATGCGATCTCCATAGACAAACAGTGGCAGTAGAATGGCCCGTACTGAAGTGAGTGACTTTCAACATGGCACCGTCATAGGATGCCACCTTTCCAACAAGTCTGTTCCTCAAATCCCTGCCCTGCTAGAGCTGCTCCGGTCAACTGTAAGTGCTGTTATTGTGAAGGGGAAAGATCTAGGAGCAACAACAGCTCACCTGCGAAGTGGTAGGTCACACAAGCTCACAGAACAGGACCGCCGCAGTGTGCTTAGCGTGTAAAAATCCTCTGTCCTCGGTTGCAACTCTACCGATTTCCAAACTGCCTCTGGTAGCAACGTCAGCACAATAACTGTTCGTCGGGAGCTTCATGAAATTGGTTTCCATTGCAATGGCAGCCAGACACAAACCTAAGAATACTATGTTCAATGCCAAGCGTTGCCTGATGTTGTACAAAGCTCGCCACCATTGGACTCTGAAGCAGTGGACTCTGGAGCAGTGGTTTTCTGGAGTGATGATTCACGCTTCACCCTCTGGCAGTCCGACGGACAAATCTTGGTTTGGCGGATGCCAGGAGAACGCTACCTGCCCCAATGCATAGTGCCAACTGTAAAGTTTGGTGGATTAATAAGGGTCTGGGGCTGTTTTTCATTGTTTGAGCTAGGCCTCTTCTTTCCGGTAAAGGGAAATCTTAAAGCTACAGCATACACAATGGCATTCTAGACAATTCTGTGCTATCAACTTTGTGGCACAGTTTCTGTGAGGCCCTTTCCTGTTTCAACATAACAATGCCCCCGTTCACAAAGCGATGTCCATACAGACATTTTTTGTCGAGATTGGTGTGGAAGAACTTGACTGGCTTGCCCAGAGCCCTAATCTCAACCCCATTGAACACCTTTGGGATGAATTGGAACAGTGACTGAAAGCCAGGCCTAATCGCTAAACATCAGTGCCTGACCTCACTAATGCTCAATGTTCCAACATCTGGTGGAAACCCTTCACCGAAGAGTGAAGGCATTTATAGCAGCAAAGGGAGGACCAACTCCACATTAATGCCCATGATTTTGGAATGAGATGTTCGAAAAACAACTGTCCACATACTTTTGGCCATGTAGTGTATGTGTCAAAAATATATATCTGTTTCTGCGTTTCTATGGGCTAATATATTTTTGGTTTCAACCGCCATGTCTTTGTGAGATGCAGAGTAGGTGAACGGATGATCTCGGCATGTGTGGTTCCCACCGTGAAGCATGGAAGAGGAGGTGTGATGGTGTGGGCGTGCTTTGCTGGTGACACTGTCTGTGATTTATTGAAAATTCAAGGCACACTTAACCAGCATGGCTACCACAGCATTCTGCGGGGATACACCATCCCAGCTGGTTTGCTCTTTGTGGGACTATGTCCTGTTGAAAAACAAATAAATGACCCAACACACCTTCAGGCTGTGTAAGGGCTATTTGATCAAGAAGGAGAGGGATGGAGTGCTGCATCAGATGACCTGACCTCCACAATCTCTCAACCTCAACCTAATTGAGATGGTATGGGATGAGTTGGACGGCAGAGTGAAGAAAAAGCAACCAACAAGTGCTCAGCATATGTAGGAACTCCTTCAAGACTGCTGAAAAAGCATTCCAGGTGAAGCTGGTTGAGAGAATGCCAAGAGTGTGCGAAGCTGTCATCAAGGCAAAGGGAGGCTACTTTGAAGATATAGTTAGATTTGTTTGACACTTTTTTGGCTACTACATGATTCCATGTGTTATTTCATAGTTTTGATGTCTTCACTATCATTCTACAATATAGAAAATAGTTTAAAAAAATAAAGAAATACCCTTGAATGAGTGTGTCAACTTTTGACTGGTACTGTATATACAGTTGAAATCGGAAGTTTACATACACCTTAACCAACTACATTTAAACTCAGTTTTCACAATTCATGACATTTAGTCCTAGTATAAATTCCCTGTCTTAGGTCAGTTAGGATCATCACTTTATTTTAAGATTGTGAAATGTCAGAATTATTATTTCAGCTTTTATTTCTTTCATCACATTCCCAGTGGGTCAGAAGTTTACATACGCTCAATTCATGTTTGGTAGCATTGCCTTTAAATTGTTTAACCTGGGTCAAATGTTTCGGTAACCTTCCACGAGCTTCTCACAATAAGTTGGGTGAATTTTGGCCCATTCCTCCTGACAGAGCTGGCGTAACTGAGTCAGGTTTTATAGGCCTCCTTGCTCGCACACGCTTTTTCAGTTCTGCCCACAAATGTTCTATAGGATTGAGGTTAGGGCTTTGTGATGGCCACTCCAATACCTTGACTTTGTTGTCCTTAAGCCATTTTGCCACAACTTTGGAAGTATGCTTGGGGTCATTGTCCATTTGGAAGACCCATTTACGACCAAGCTTTAACTTCCTGACTGATGTCTTGAGATGTTGCTTCAATATAGCCACATCATGTTCCCTCCTCTTGATGCCATCTATTTTGTGAAGTGCACTAGTCCCTCCTGCACCAAAGCATCATTTTCCAAGCTGTTTAAAGGCACAGTCAACTTAGTGTCAACTTCTGACCCACTGGAATTGTGATATAGTGAATTATAAGTGAAATAATCTGTCTAAATAATTGTTGGAAAAATTACTTGTGTCATGCACAAAGTAGTTGTCCTAACCGACTTGCCAAAACTATAGTTTGTTTTAACAAGAAATTTGTGGAGTGGTTGAAAAACGAGTTTTAATGACTCCAACCTAAGTGTATGTAAACTTCTGACTTCAACTGTATATAGAATATTATTTTTATATCTAAAGGGGTCTTAAAATTCCAAATCAAATAGCTAAATGATCCTTGCTATGACTATCTTAAAACAAGTCATATGTTAGTTTAGTAGAACTCCCCGCTGAGAATCCAGGGGGTTAAAGGGATAGTTCAAGATTTTGGCCATGAAGCCATTTATCTACTTCCCCAGAGTCGGATGAATAGAAACAGCTAGCATGCTAACTGTTCCTGTAGACTTCCAGTCATTGCGCTAATGCTAGTCAGCATTGGCTCAGGAAAATACCTCTAACTTCCTTCATACTGGACGCAGTATGAAGGTATCTAGGGTGGGATTCTGTTTTAGCTAGCAACATTCATAAAAACAATGTTTCATATAAAACAATTGTGGACGGACCACTAGAGGGCAGGCTGGGCTCATGGATAGTTGCCCAACAGAGCCTGGGAGACAAGGTAACCAGAGTCAATTAAGCACAGCTGACGGTACTAATGAGATACTCTCCTTCCCCTATAAAAGAGAGAATGGAACCAGAAGAGAGGGGGAAACTATCTCTGGAAGATGGCCACCGAGAGAGAGAAGCTGTGCTGAAAGAACCACTAAGACGGTGACAAAACCGTGATTTATGTTTGTTGTAGTTTAAAGATTATCCTATTGTGTTCTTGTTTCATCTGGAGAAGAAGATGTGTGTTTTTCCTTGGAAGATTTTTCATTGATTATGTTTGAATGTTTTTGTTGACAAAATACTCTCAATAGAGAACCGTGTTCAATCAGAAAAACCTTTTTCCTGACTCGTTTATT
The DNA here is from genome assembly GCF_034236695.1 of Oncorhynchus nerka. Classification (NCBI taxonomy): domain Eukaryota; kingdom Metazoa; phylum Chordata; class Actinopteri; order Salmoniformes; family Salmonidae; genus Oncorhynchus; species Oncorhynchus nerka. Next base: position 34,240,034 of record NC_088412.1, read on the forward strand.
CCACCTTCCCGCTTTAGAGTGACGCCTAATTACTTGGTACGCTCACATTGGTGGAGGATGCTGGCATTAGGTGGACGAGTGACACAAGGATAAGTGAGTAAATCAAGATTCTTCCAGTAGACCCGGAGGAACCATTCAAGAACAATGGATAACGCCCTACTACAACAATTGATCACGGCACAGCGGACAACCATAGAACTCCTGCAACAACAGCTGAACCGACTAGAAGAACCTAGAGTTAAGCCAAGAGCGGCTGCTCACGCCATCTTACCTCGTCTCTCCAAGGAGGATGATATTGAGGCCTTCCTCATGACCTTCGAAAGGACGGCCACCTTGGAAGAGTGGCCGCCCACAGAATGGGCGAGCGCATTAGCCCCTCTTTTGACCGGGGTGGCTCAGGAAGCCTATTTTGACCTGGATTCCCACGAAGCTGCGGACTATGGGCGACTAAAAACCGAGATCCTGTCCCGGTACCAGCTGACTGCCAGAGATAGGGCTGTAAAGTTCCATCAATGGACCTATACAGCTGATCAACCCGTCCGTGCCCAGATCTTCGCCTTAATACGACTGACGAAACAGTGGCTAGAACCTGGAAAGGGAGTAGGACATGTGATAGAGACTCTCGTAGTGGACAAGATATTGAGAGAATTACCCAGTGACTTAAAAAAGGGTTGTGGGGCAAGCCAACCCGTTGTCAGCCGACGACATAGCCCAGGCGGTGGAAACATATCGGTCTACAGGGGAGTTGTTAAAAAGTGACAAGGAGGAACGGAAGGAGTCTTGCAATCCCGTACCACGACTCACCCCGGCGCGCTCGCCACCGAAACGTCCAAGCCCCTCCCGGAGGTGGGAGAAGTCAGCCACCACACAGCAGGGTCGGTGTTATAAATGTCAGTCTCCCAACCATTATGCCCCACAATGTCCTAGCAAGGATGAGCCCATGGTCACGGAGTCATCACTGCCTACCCCACACATCCCGTTTTGAGGGGGCAGGATCAACACTGTTGGTTAGCAGAGATAGCCCCAGCATCAGAGATTCCGGTGCAAGTCGAAGGACAAGATGTGGTAGCTATTCTCGACTCGGGAAGTATGGTTACGTTAATAGAGGAGCGGATGGTGACCTCCGCAACACTGCTACCAGACAAAGTAGCCGTATCCTGTATCCATGGAGACACCCACTATTACCCCACTGTGAATCTGCCTATTCTCACTCCAAAAGGAAGGTGTACAGTCAGGGCCGGGAAAGTGCCGCAGCTGAAGGTGCCATTATTGATCGGGAGAGACTGTCCCTTATATAAGGAGCTTCGGCAGATGACGTTATGCACGGGAAGAAGGGGGACAGGAAAGAAGAGAAAATCCAAGCCCGAGGTAGTAGTCCTACAAGGAGACGTAGCCGCGTCCTCGTCCTCTGCAGCAGAGGAAGAAATAGCGACCCAACGTTTACGACAGATATTCCAAGAAACCACCGATGAAGACATGTGAAGGGCTATACACAACGCAGGAAGGAAGGAGCAACCAGGCGTTAAGGGATATATTTGAAGCTCCATCCGAGGAGGGAACCTGGAAGGGATTCTCCTCGGTCACCCCTGATGGGGATGTGGAACAACTTCCACATCCCTCTACCGAGGTCGACCTGCCCCAGGAATTAAAGGGACAGTTCGGCACCTCGCAGCATAGAGACCCAGACCTAAGGGAGGCCATGAGGAAGGTGAAGGTGATCGACGGGAGGAACGTCGATGGATCAGGTGAGCCCCTCTTCCTTACTATGCAATCAGGCGGGGTCTCTTATACTGGGTCGTACGACGAAGGGGGAAAACCAGGAATTACTAATGGTGCCTAGGCCATACAGAGATACAGTTCTACAGTTAGCCCATTCCCACGTCCTAGGAGGACACCTGGCACGAGACAAGACTATTGACAGAATCATGCAGAGATTCTATTGGCCCCGGTCACCCGGGATGTGGCCAGGTATTGTAGGACGTGTGATCAATGTCAACGTACAGCCCCACGGCCACACCTACGTAACCCTTGATTCCTCTCCCCATCATAGAGACTCCCTTTGAACGCATAGCTATGGACCTCGTAGGACCCCTCCCAAAATCCGCCAGAGGACACGAGTACATCCTAGTGGTTATAGATTACGCTACCAAGTTCCCGGAGGCCATACCCCTGCGTAACATGTCGTCAAAGGGAATTGCCAAGGAGTTATTCCTGATGTTCTCTCGTGTGGGCCTCCCCAAGACTATCTTGACTGATCAAGGAACCCCGTTCATGTCCCGGTTGATGAAGGACTTGTGTCGGTTATATCAGGTTCAACAGATACGTACAAGCATATTCCACCCTCAAACAGACGGGTTGTGTGAACGCTTGAACAAAACGATAAAAAGCATGTTGAGAAGGGTGGTGTCCCGAGATGGGAAAAACTGGGACATGCTTCTCCCACACTTAATGTTTGCCCTGCGAGAAGTACCCCAGGCATCCACTGGATTCTCTCCGTTTGAATTGCTCTATGGCAGACCCTGTCGAGGAATCCTCGACTTAGCCAAGGAGACCTGGGAGACCCAACCATGCCCCTTTCGATCCACAATAGAACACGTTACCCTGATGAGAGACCGCCTGTCAGCAGTGTGGCCCATAGTCAAGGAGCATATGGAGAAGGCCCAAAGGACCCAAGGCCGGGCCTATGATAAGTCTGCGACCCCCGTGAGTTCACCGTGGGAGAGAAAGTGATGGTGCTTGTGCCCACGGCCGAACATCGCTTGCTGGCGCAGTGGAGGGGGCCCTACGAGGTAATGAAAAGGGTCTCACCGGTCAATTACCTCATCAAGCAACCTGACAGGAGGAAGAAGGTCCAAATCTATCACATAAACCTGCTGAAGACATACCATGGACGAGAGGAGGAGGTGGCTTTGATGGCCCTGGAGGGCAAAGGAAAGAGGAGGCTCTACCACAGGTGCGCCGTGGCCAAACTCTCCTACCGGAGCAGTCAAGACAGCTAGACAAGCTGATTATGAACTTCGGTCGAATATTCTCTCCATTCCCAGGACAAACAGATGTCCTGTTCCACCATATCCACACTGAACCCGGCAAGAAGGTGCATATCCGCCCTTACAGGATTCCTGAGGCTCGCAGAGTCATCGCTAAGAAAGAGGTGAGGGAGATGTTGAGGATGGGCGTGATCGAGCCCTCGACGAGTGAGTGGTCCAGTCCCATAGTCCTGGTCCCCAAATCCGATGGTAGTATGAGACTCTGCAACGACTTTAGGGGCGTGAATGCCATCTCTACATTCGATGCGTATCCCATGCCCCGCGTGGATGAACTCTTGGAGCGCTTAGGAAAGGCCAAGTTCATCACTACCCTGGATTTGACGAAGGGATATTGGCAAGTGCCGGTGGCTCCGGAGGATCGCCCAAAGACTGCCTTCGCCACTCCAGAGGGGCTTTTCCAGTATGTGAGGATGCCCTTCGGACTGCACGGTGCCGCTGCAACCTTCCAACGCCTCATGGATGCCATTCTACGGCCCCATCAAGAGTATGCAGCGGCGTACATAGACAATGTGGTCATCCACAGCGAGGACTGGGATAGTCACCTCCTGCGATTACGGGCGGTGCTCGTGAGTTTGGAAGCCACAGGGTTGACAGCCAATCCAAATAAATGCTGCCTGGGTTTGTCCGAAGCGGAATACCTGGGGTACACCGTGGGGAATGGGAAAATACGCCCACAGGCAGAGAAGACCAGGGCAATTCGTGACTGGCCTCGACCCGGACCAAGCGAGACGTTCGGGCCTTCTTAGGGATAACAGGATATTATCGCCGTTTTATCCCGGGATATGCAACCATTGCCAACCCCCTCACAAACCTCATCAGGAAAAACCTGCCAAACCAGGTAGAGTGGAAAGACGAGACGGAAGAGGCCTTTCAATTGTTAAAAGATGGCCTGTGTTCTGATCCCGTTCTACAGGCTCCGGACTTCTCACAAGAGTTCATTGTGCAGGTCGACGCCTCGGATACAGGGCTCGGGGCCGTACTAGCTCAGGGTAAAGGTGAAGCAGAGAAGCCGATTCTCTTCATTAGTAGGAAACTCAGCGATCGGGAACAGAGGTATGCGACCGTAGAGAAAGAGGCCTTAGCCATCAAGTGGGCCCTCGATTATCTCCGGTACTACCTACTGGGTCGGAGGTTTGCATTAGTTACTGACCATGCGCCCCTCACGTGGATGGCTGGTAAGAGAAACAATAACAACAGAATAGCCAGATGGTTTTTGTCTTTACAACCATTCTCTTTCCATGTCATCCACAGGGCCGGATCGAGGAACGGGAATGCAGACGCTGTCCCGACGCGACCAAGACGGTGCGTCTGGCGCCCGACCCTCCGGTTCGGTCCTGGGGGGGAAGGTATGTGGACGAACCACTAGAGGGCAGGCTGGGCTCATGGATAGTTGCCCAACAGAGCCTGGGAGACAAGGTAACCAGAGTCAATTAAGCACAGCTGACGGTACTAATGAGATACTCTCCTTCCCCTATAAAAGAGAGAATGGAACCAGAAGAGAGGGGGAAACTATCTCTGGAAGATGGCCACCGAGAGAGAGAAGCTGTGCTGAAAGAACCACTAAGACGGTAACAAAACCGTGATTTATGTTTGTTGTAGTTTAAAGATTATCCTATTGTGTTCTTGTTTCATCTGGAGAAGAAGATGTGTGTTTTTCCTTGGAAGATTTTTCATTGATTATGTTTGAATGTTTTTGTTGACAAAATACTCTCAATAGAGAACCGTGTTCAATCAGAAAAACCTTTTTCCTGACTCGTTTATTCCACCTTCCCGCTTTAGAGTGACGCCTAATTACTTGGTACGCTCACACAATCCACAAAATTCTTAAAATTAAAAATCAAGGAACTGGTGAGCTGCTGAGAGCTGCAGACTCCAGTTTTCGCTACCAGTGAACAGAAATGTTTGTCAACGCCTCCTGTTTCTCCCTGTAATTTCCTAGGAACTCTAGAGTGCAGGATGGGCCGGTTTTGTTTTCGTTTTTTTATACAGAAGAATGAGAGTCTCATGCTAGAGGCTGGATCAGTAGAGTTGGCTCTAGTTAGGGATTGTGTCTGTTTGGGCACTTTTTCAAAAACCTTTGCTAAGATTGTGGGTAATAGGTATTTTCTAGCATGTCCAGGCTAAGTTCCTTAGTTGTTCATTTTATCGAAATCTAAAGACACAGCTTAGATTTGAGTCAGTGTCTTAAGCAGTTGAACATGTTATTAATCCAACCCCGTCAAAGTGAACTGACACGGTTTCATTTTAGTCAAAAACAACTTCACATCGAAGGCATGCCTTTGGTTTGACGGCCTTCACATGGGCAGTTCGGTGCAAGATGACCGTTAGACGACTGTTGGATCCGATGTTGTGTTTCTATGCATGAATTTAGCTAGCCAACGTCGCCACGACATCGCTTACAAGCGTGATCGGGGATTTCTATTGAAGAAGCCGTTTTAGCCTATCTTCATACTACATCAGGCCCAGTTTTATTCCAGTCACTAGTCCCCTAGCTTCTTTCCCCTAACCCTTCAATACTCAAAGATCTGAAAGGACTGGATAGGTGAAAGCAATTTGCTATACACTCCACTTCACCTAAGGAAGGGCTACGCAAAGGCCATCACAGTACTGATCACCCCATTCCCGTTCTTTCAGATCAGTCAACACATATGGAGTTGTGTCTAGGAAATGGAGCTAGGGACCGAAATGAAATCAGTCCTGCTGCAGGCTATGTACGTGTCATTCAGATGTCAATAGCATTGGCTTTCATGCTTCACTGTCCTGTTCGGTTAGACTGTTAGATTGCTGTCAGTGAAGTCAAATAAGCCAGGAGTCTGTGAGCACTAATGACCTGTCTGCCCCTTGTCATTTTAGGCCTCACTCACTTTGGTAGAAAGGTGCAGACACATCCAGATTAGTTTGTGCAACATGCCTCTCTTCCTCTCTTTAGACAAAACTCTACGTATTACTGTACTGAAGCAGATGTGGCCTGAGCAGCAAATGCAAGCTAGCCCCTAGGCACTGGGCAGGCAGTATGTTTGGCTGAACACACTCAAGATAAGCGGCTGTTAATTGATATAGACACGTGTCAGATCAGTCATTAGTCTTTAATGTGGTGTCTGTAAAACTTTTTGGACGACAGGGAAATGTATTGTCAGTTTCAGTAAATATTATACAATCATATCTAGAAAGATTTGTATTAATCAGCCATACCTTTTTGGTTGTATTGAATGACTCCAATACTGAAGAGCTGTCTGACCCTTCACTGTCTGACCCTCATTGATCCTGGGCTATGGGTTAAGCCTGCTAGTTAACCACTGCCACTCAGAGAGAGTAGTCACTCAAACTAGCACTGTTAGCTGTTGAATGACAGCGAAAAGCAGATCTAATTTGTGCTGAGACCTGTGCATCCCAACAGGCCATTACATGTCTGGGAGGACCCATGGGCCCTAGGGCATAGAAGCATGTTTGTGTATATTCAACTTAGACACCCTTTATAACTGAGAAACACAAACCCTCTGAATCCGCATTAGAAAGTATATTAACCTTTGAAGATCCTGTTTGGCGTGTCTGGTGTGTCCCACTACCCCTGCCTGCAGACATAAACCCCAGAACTGTTTCATAAGTCACATTTGAATGTCTCACTGTACTCGGGGTCTTAAAAAAATAAACGAATCCAAGAACAGTACGATACCTTTTCTTTTTTTTGTCCCACATTAGGTTTTTACAGCCTGAGAACATCAAAGACAGCTCTCTTACCCACATCTCCTCTTGACTGCACAGCACTTGTTCTTCAAAACTTCTCCCCAGTCATATCTGATATGTCTGTATTGCTCTTATCCCAGGACATTGTACCTTTATTCATTACTGTTATTTAATTATGGGGGGGTCACCATAATTAAACATGGCCCTGTCTGAGCTCAAATTGAAAAGTCAGTGAGGCGTACAAACTGATGTTAGGATGGCTTTCAGAGGGAACAGAGGTACCTTAGATATGAGGAAACAGCAAGGTGTTTTAGCTGTCACTTTGACTATTATTATTATTACTATTATAATTAGGATTGTGGATTATGGAAAAAGGAGCACCGAGCACAACCCCCAACCTCATCGATGGGGCTGTAGTGGAGCAGGTTGAGAGCTTCAAGTACCTTGGTGTCTACATCACCAACAAGCTATGTTTTTCCATGTCATGTTTGAGCTATATCTGTGCTCTAGGCTGTTCCAGGATCACTCGGGGATATGTTTGGGCAGTCTTGTAGACCTAGCTAATAATATTCAAATGATCATATTTTATTTCAATGTTTTTCATTCAGTTTTCTACCCGGACCATGGTGGAGGATTTATTTGCGTCATTTGCAGATTTGCACATAGGAAAATAGACGTTAAACTTCTAAGGTTATTGGTCATATAATGACCATTACAAATGTGACATTTCACCTACAGAGACCCGCCCAGCAAACACCCCATTCTCTTTCTTTGTCTATTTTATGCCTCTTATTTTACACATGCTATGACGCAGGTACATGTACTGTGTATTACACCATTGTGATATCAATAGCAATAAACTTTTCTTGCTCTATTTGGTCAAATGGTTAATAAATGTGTGAATAAGATATATTGAATAAGGAATAACGGCGGCTTTATTCATGGGATTTCAATCTACAATGTTTGAGAACAATTACCAGAAGCCTATATGCAAACATTTGTTGACACAGAAAGAGCGAAAAATGGATTGCAAACAATTGATTGACTAAATTCCTCTTGGCACTACACTATATTTGACTAGGTAAATAACTTTATATTGAGTTCATGTGGACCCAGTGACTCAGACTTGAGCACTTGGACAAGGACTTGAGAACTGGAACTCGGACTTCAGCCATAGGGACTTGTGACTCGACTCGTGACTAGTACATTGCTGACTCGGGCTTGGACTCGGACTCAAGCACAGGGGACCTGTGACTCGACTCGTGACTAGTACATTGCTGACTCGGGCTTGGACTCGGACTCAAGCACACGGGACTTGTGACTCGACTCGTGACTAGTACATTGCTGACTCGGGCTTGGACTCGGACTCAAGCACAGGGGACTTGTGACTCGACTCGTGACTAGTACATTGCTGACTCTGGCTTGGACTCAGACTCAAGCACAGGGGACTTGTGACTCGACTCGTGACTAGTACATTGCTGACTCGGGCTTGGACTCGGACTCAAGCACACGGGACTTGTGACTCGACTCGTGACTAGTACATTGCTGACTCGGGCTTGGACTCGGACTCAAGCACAGGGGACTTGGGACTCGACTCGTGACTAGTACATTGCTGACTCGGGCTTGGACTCGGACTCAAGCACAGGGGACTTGGGACTCGACTCGTGACTAGTACATTGCTGACTCGGGCTTGGACTCGGACTCAAGCACAGGGGACTTGGGACTCGATTCAGACTCAAGGTTTAGTAACTGAGTTACATCATTGAGCTCAAAGTTATTAGTCCCTGTTCTACTCTGGACAACAACGTGGCTGCAACATCTTTGGAATGTGGATAACAATGGCAATGACACGACCGATGTGATGTGACAACAATTAAAGGGAATTTAGTTGACTAGAATGGCCCATTGTTTTCAACATTTTGACAATAACGAGACTAAATCCTTATTCAAATGACAAAAAATGTGACTTAATTATATTTTTGTCAAAATGACTAAGATCAGTGGTGGAAAAATTACTCATACTTTTTCATACTTGAGTAAAATGAAAGATACCTTAATAGAAAATGACTCAAGTAAAAGTCAGTCACCCAGTAAAATATTACTTGAGTAAAAGTCTTAAGTAAAAGTATCTGGTTTTAAATGCCAAGTACAGTGGTGGAAAATGTACCCATTTGTCATACTTCAGTAGAAGTAAATGTTATACCAGAGGGCACAATTTCCTTGTTTTTATTTATTTACGGACAGTCAGGGGCACACTCCAATACTCAGACATCATTTACAAATGCATTATTTTGGGTGTTTTCTTTTCTTTTTTCCTAACCAGGTAGGATAGTTGAGAACAAGTTCTCATTTGCAACTGCGACCTGGCCAAGGTAACGCAAAGCAGTTCGACACATACAACAACACAGAGTTACACATGGAATAAACAAACATACAATCAATATTTACAGTTGAAAAATCTATATACAGCATGTGCAAATGAGGTAGGATAAGAGAGGTAAGGCAATAAATAGGCCATGGTGGCGAAGTAATTACAATATAGCAATTAAACACTGGAATGGTAGTGTGTGCAGAAGATGAATGTGCAAGTAGAGATACTGGGGTGCAAAGGAGCAAGATAAATACATTTTTCAGCATGGGGATGAGGTCGATTGGATGGGCTATCTACAGATGAGCTATGTATACAGGTGCAGTGATCTGGGAGCTGCTCTGACAGCTGGTGCTTAAAGCTAGTGAGCGAGGTAAGAGCTTCAGAGATTTTTGCAGTTCGTTCCAGTCATTGGCAGCAGAGAAGTGGAAGGAGAGGCTGCCAAAGGATGAATTGGTTTTGGGGGTGACCAGTGAGATATACCTGCTGGAGCGCGTGCTACGGGTGGGTGCTGCCATGGTGACCAGTGAGCTGAGATAAGGCGGGGCTTTACCTAGCAGAGACTTGTAGATGACTACAGGATGCAAATTTCTGTTTGAAAATGCTAGCCTTAACTTTCCTAACTGCCTGTGTATATTGGTTCCTAACTTCCCTGAAAAGTTGCATATCACGGGGGCTATTCGATGCTAATTCAGAACGCCACAGAATGTTTTTGTGCTGGTCGAGGGCAGACAGGTCTGGAATGAACCAAGGGCTATATCTATTCCTGGTTCAATTATTTTTGAATGGAGCATGCTTATTTAAGATGGTGAGGAAGGCACTTTTAAAGAGCAACCAGGCATCCTCTACTGACGGAATGAGGTCAATGTCATTCCAGGATACCCCGGCCAGGTCGATTAGAAAGGCCTGTTCACTGAGGTGTTTTAGGGAGCATTTGACATTGATGAGGGGTGGTCATTTGACCGCAGACCCATTACGGATGCAGGCAATGAGGCAGTGATCGCTAAGATCTTGGTTGAAAACAGCAGAGGTATATTTGGAGGGTGAGTTAGTTAGGATGATATCTATGAGGGTGCCCGTGTTTATGGATTTAGGGTTGTACCTGGTAGGTTCATAGATCATTTATGTGAGATTGAGGGCATCAAGCTTAGATTGTAGGATGACCGGGGTGTTAAGCATGTCCCAGTTTATGTCACCTAGCAGCACGAGCTCAGAAGATAGATGGGGGGCAATTAATTCACATATGGTGTCCAGGGCACAGCTGGGGCCAGAGGGTGGTCTATAGCAAACGGCAACGGTGAGAGACTTGTTTCTGGAAAGGTGAATTTTTAGAAGTAGAAGCTCGAATTGTTTTGGTACAGACCTGGATAGTAAGATAGCCTGCAGAGTTCTATCTCTGCAGTAGATTGCAACACTGCCCCCTTTGGCAGTTGTATCTTGGCGGAAAATGTTATAGTTAGGGATGGAAATTTCAGGGTTTTTGGTGGTTTTCCTAAGCCAGGATTCAGACACGGCTAAGAGATCCGGGTTTGCAGAATGTGCTAAAGCAGTGAATAAAGCAAAATTAAAGAGTAGGCTTCTAATGTTAACATGCATGAAACCAAGCCTTTTACAGTTCCAGAAGTCATCAAATGAGAGCACCTGGGGAGTAGAAGTGGAGCTAGGCACTGCAGATCCTGGATTAGCCTCTACATCACCAGAAGAACAGAGGATAAGTAGGATAAGGGTATGGCTTAAGGCTATAAGAACTGGCCATCTAGCACGTTCGGAACAGAGAGTAAAGGGAGCGGGTTTCTGGGCACGATAGCATAGATTCAAGGCATAATGTACAGACAAAGGTATGGTAGGAAGAGAGTACATTGGAGGTAAACCTAGGAATTGAATGATGATGAGAGAGATATAGTCTCTAGAGACGTATATACCAGGTGATGTCATCTCATATGTGGGAAGTGGAACAACTTAGGGG